>NC_056752.1:51929223-52612080 GCF_018687715.1 Carya illinoinensis
AATAAATTTATAAGCTGACGTGACTTGATATGATCTATTAGATTATAAAATAACTTTTATTATAATAAAATGTATAATATAAGTTCATGTAAGTTTATAAACCTACTTTTGTTAAATGGACAGTAGCACATTTATATAATTTATTATTTGATAATTTTGTCTCCTTTTAAATGGGAATTATATTATTAAAAGACAGTTAGTTTAATGGTAAAAGATTACTCATGAGCAACTTGGCAAATGAGACACCGGTAAGAGTGATGGTTTGGTGGTCCATGAATTTGTCAATTGGCACTAGGTCTTGAGGTTGAATCCCACAACAGAAAGTGCTCATGAACCATTGATACCCTTACGAGGTTAGGGTCAAGCTATAACTCAAGTTTGAACTTATAGGGAGTGCTTACGATTTTTGCTATTTAGGCCCCTATTGTTTAGCTTTCTAAAGAGTTGGGTGCTACTATGGTCACGTCTTGTTAAGGAAGCCATATATGATCGTCCCCTCCTATCCTTTTTTGTCAAGAAAAAAAAAAAATTGATAGATGAGATGTCATTTGTTCATGTTTTGGTGTCCTTGAGGTGTGGTGTTATGACTTATTTTTGTTATTTTTATTCGCACACTAGATTTACCATTGCCATATGTGAGGCTTTTCTAAAAAAGAAATACTCTAGATACAAATAGATTACATAAAATAATCGCATAAATTAATATGACTTGATGTGATTTGTTAGATTATAGAATTATTTTTATTGTAAAGTAGATCTGATAGATTATATAAAGTCATATTAATTAGTGAGATTACTTTTATATAATCTCTCTGTAACAATAGCAATCCTCTAATAATATTTATCAAAATTACTTATTCTTACTTTTCTATTCCCCTTCTTTCTTTGGTAAATTTAATAATATAGCCTCTGCCAGCGATCATATAAACTACGAGACTGAAGCCAAATAGCTGATAACATTACAAATAAGCCTTTTATTATTTTCTTTGCGAGTTATAAGAATTCTATCTCCAATAATTAAGAATATATTTGCAAATATAACTGTTTTCAGATATTTTTATACTATTTTATTATTATTTATAAATAATTTATTACTATTTATAAATTACTCATAGACTTCTTTGCTATTATTAAAATATAATATAAAATATTCTTAACATATCAATAGAATTTAAGAAAAATAATAAGTAAAAAAAATGAAAAAAGAGAAGGAACCGGTAAAAAAAAAAAACTAACATCGGTGGGCCAATGTGTTGGAAGTTAGTAAGTTGGGGGTTGAGGCAAAAAGTGGGAAAGTGGCAGCTGCGTGCGTAAATGTGACAGAGCTTATGTAAGCTTGGTCAGGATTAGGCCCATCCCCCCGACCTCCCCCTATGTCATTCCTTTACCAGAATCAAACCGACGGTACCATTACCGCCCCCATCTACCAGTTGTTTAATTTTTTGGGGGCCGAACCCCCGAAACTCCTTCGTCGGCTTGTGCCGTGCTGTGCCAGTTCGCCTATATTCTCTAGTTTTTAAAAAATAATAATAATCCGACCGTTGCGTCTTCTACTCCCGTTGGGCCCCACACAACAGCTGCATCTTTTACAGGCTGTACGGTTTAGACACGTGTCTTTCAGGGAGGAAGAGAACATGCTTTGGGTGAGGGGCAGAGGTGGGACCCTGTGGGCTCTGTGATCTATGATCGAGGTACTGATGGTTGGGATGGTGACGTGACCCTCGGGTGTTGGGTTGGGTATGGCATGGGGGGGGGGGGTATTATTTTAGATTTCTGGTCCCGACCACGATCTACTTCCACCGCTTAACGGTCACGTTCTTGATTTTCTCGCTCCTGTTTTTTTTTTTTTTTTTTTTCAAATAGTTTGTATTATTATTACTATTATATTTTTATACAATATGAAGATTTTATTATAATTTTTTTAATATAACAGAGCCTCTATATTATATTGATTTTTAAAAAAATTTACTTAAAAATAATCATAAATACGTGTCAATAGCATATTTAGTGTATAAACAAATGAGATTGGAAATATAATTTTATACCCAATTACCAATTTAGAAAATTAAGTTAGTAGTAAAAAAGGAAGGAGATCAATGTTAGATTGAAGATAATCCTAATGTTATTGATAGTTTGTTTTAAATGTCAGATTATGTAACATTTATTGATTAATGGTAAATATGTTTTTCTTTCAAAAAATCAAAAAATTTAGAAAAATTGAAAAAAATTATTTATTTATTATCCCGAGATGAGGGGTATTATTCATTGTTTTTATTTTTGTTCTGTTCTAGCTAAAATGATCAGAATTTTTCCTATTAAAACAGTAATTGATATGGGTTAATTGGCTATTCCATTTCGGCTCAAATTTTGTTGGTTCTAGACTATTCCAATATTTCGGTCAAAATACATATTTTGTTGCATTTGAAGGTAATGGTAGTTTGGTAAATATTTTGAAAAGGGGGACAAAACTGTGCTCTTGACATTTATTTTTCTCCTACCATGACGGCACCTCCAGTACTCCTTCCATTCGTGAGGTGCAAATCATATTTCATTTTTTTTTTCGGAACATTGATTCAAGTGTAAATTTGTAATTCGTAATTTCTCTACCCGACGAGTCCTGATTTATCTCTTTATTTTTTTATTTTATTTTATTTTTTTTAATTTCAGAATTTATTAGATTTGAGTGTAAATAGCTAATCCCTATTCCTGGTTTTTGGTTTTTTAAAATGGAAAAATATAATTACAAGTACAATTATATATTAATATGTATATTAATATAATGTGATTGGTCAAAAACTAAATTTTATTAAAAATAATATTAATTTAAATCTTAAGTATAAATAAATCAGTATTGATATACAGATTAGTGCGCAACTGTATTTGTATATAACAAAACTCTTTCAAAATACTGAAACGCCATGTTCATACTCAAAAAATTAAAAAAGATAAAAATAAAAAGAAGATAGGGGTTTTTTAAGACTGTTAGGCAGTCAGGTCTTTCGCTTCAGCATAAATAATTTTGGGAGGTATTGATAAGCTGTCAACTGTATTTTCCAATCTATTTTATCTTGTATTCCTTAATATAGATTTTATGAGAGAATTGCATCATAAATAACAAGTCTTAAAAAAGAAGTCTAATTAATAACTCATTACATAGTTAATCCTTAAATCAAATCACTTAATCTTAAGTATTATTGAAAATTTTAACTTGTTAATTTATTTTTCAGTATTTTGGAATGTAATTTTTATATATAATTATTCATATAATTATTATTTCAAAACGGTGTATCAAAATATACCGATATTAAAATATTTCGTTTTACTATGTTAATTAAAACAGACACTAAAATATATTTAAAACTTTGGTATTATATCAACAAAAGAGATGACAATACTGAATTAATAAAAAAAGGTATGATGAATTTAATTAAAGATTTTTATTTGTATTTATATAATATAATTTAATTAAAAAAATATTTAAAAATTTAAATTTTATTAATTAAATTTTATCATTTAAGTGATGTGAATAGTAAATTATAGATGTCAATTTAAAATAAAATTAGCAATTCTTTCAAAAAATTAGAATTTGCAATACATTTCCTCTCTCGGACGGAACATTTGGTTAACGATGAAAACTATGCTAATTATTTAAGTAGCCCTAATAATTTATAATAAACAGTTAATTAAAAAATAATGAAACAAATACAAAACTTTTTTTTTTGTTTGATAGAACAAATACAAAACTTTAAAAACACAAAAAGACGCAACAAATACAAAAAACAGAGAGAGAGAGAGAGAGAGAGAGAGAGGGGAAAACAGAGAGCAGTCGAACTTTTGACAACAATGGCCTTCTGAATTTTTGACTTCAAAATCTCTCTCCCTCTCTCCGTGAGAGGCTTCTGGAACCCTGCCCTCGAATTCCTCCACGAAGCCGTGAATTACCATTCGTCCCCTTCTCTCGCCGGGAAAATTTCTGAAATGGCCAATATCTTCCGCCGGTGGATTACTTTCTTGTTTTATCGGCCAGGGTTTCCGCCCGCCCTCGAAGTCTCACATCAAGGAGCCGCAACCGTCCGATCAAACTGAGAGAGAGATATACACATATTTAACGAGATTTGTGCGTATAACGTTGCCGTTACATATTTAAAGTACCTTCATTCAGGACCGTCAGATTTGTCATGGCGAAAGGAGGGCTGGAGAGGCTTCGGAGGGTATTACGGACTCTATTCTTCATGGTGGCGATGATGGTTTCGCTGCTGGTCTCGTCGCTACCTTTGCTTGTGGCCTTAGGGGACGTGCTGGTTCCATGTGTTCTGATCTCGAGCTTTACCTGTCTCCGTTGCTACGGTTTCAAAGAGCACTTTCGTCGATACGCTTTCAAGAGCTCCTTGACCGATATTCCTTTCGTCTCCGTTGTCAGATCTCTTATCATTATCTGTATGATTCTCTATGTTCTACGCTTTTCTTTTCCAACTTTTACATTTTTTATTTCAATTTTAAATTGTATTTTGATATTCAATTTACCGGTTTTTCAAGGGACCAAAATTCAAAACTACGTGTATCATTTTTTCTTTCAAAATATATATATATTTTCTTTTCCAGCTATGAATTTGTGTTTTTTTGTTTTGTTCTTGTTTTTGGTTTTAAATTGCAGCCTATGTTTGGTTGCTGAGACAATATGGGAAAAGAGAGATACAACAAGCTTTCGGAAATAACTGTACTTCCTTTCTTTTTTGGTTTCTTCGATCCAGAAGAAGAGAAGGAAAACCTCATTTTCGACTGTTTTTAACCTTTTAATCTCTTTCTATTACGGAAAAACTCTATTTCACTCTGTAATCCATATTAATAGCGATATCTTTATAATTTTATGTTTGGTTCCACGGAAGTACAAGAAGGTCAGATAGAAATTGTTTATATTTTCGAATGGTCGCGAGTGGGGAATGAAGCCTCATTTTTCTGATACCATATTCAATTTGTTTTAAGTGTAGTTTTTACCGATATGTTTCATTGACCAAATGCTATGGAATTTGATAAACAGAATCGTATAGAAACTGATGGAAACCGCACCATTTTTTTCTCCCTTTCAATATTTATATGGCAGCGCCAATTTATTTTCCATTCCATTAATTTGCTTATCTAGCGTCTTGTGACTGCAGGTGTTTATTCAATGTGTGATGCCCCTTCTCTCTCGCATGGTCCATACCTTGGAACTGTGACTCTCTGTTCATTTCTCTCAATTCTTCTCCTTTCAGTTAAGGCTTGTGTTTTCACCGTTAACTCTCAGATTGAGGCCGAAGCCTCTTCTTCCCTCTCCAGGCAGAAGCTTCATTTGAAGAAGTCATGGGGAATGCCCGTCTTGTTTCTGTCATCCGTAGTCTTTGCCCTTGGCCATACCGTGGTTGCATACAGAACAAGCTGCAGAGCACGGAGAAAGCTCTTGTTTAGAGTTGACCCTGAAGCAGTAAGCTTGCAATTTTTTTTTTTTTTTAGGTATAAGCTTGCAATTTTTATAACATATTTGCTTATCAAGATGTAACATACTTGTGAAAAGTCTCGTAAATATTTCCTTTAAGTGATTGAATGTGTTCTTATCAATTTTATGATATGTCTTCCTTCACATGAGACCTTCAAGTTGGTGCATTTGTTTCCCTCTATAAAACTACTTTATGCAACTTTGCTGTCCTAATTATTGTCAGAATTTTTCATTGGAGTGTTTAGAGCATTGGCATTGGTTTCTCTAAATAAAAATCTTGTTAATAATTTTTTGTTATTTTTCTTATTAAACATATAAAACAGTCATGTTTTAAAATCCAACAGTCATATCTATTATTCCATCTAAACATCTTTTTATTTACAATCTTTTTTTTTAACGGTAATTTTTAAATAATGATAGTTTTTATTTACGGACATTGTAATTGTGAGATGTCACTATGCCATATCTAATCGAGTGAATAAAACAATGATGGTTTTTATGTGCTGCAAACACAGAAGAATATGTTCTAAAGTTGATGTTGGTTGACTTTAGAAGTTATTATGATAATATCAATCTCCTTGTTCTGCAAACCCAAAGTATATTAGAATTTTTAGGAGCATATATAATAACAAAATTCTCATTATATGAATTTTTAGAAATAATAGTTTTTATTGTCTTACATTTTATTTTTCAAACATTCCCTTGAATTTTATTTGGTAGTGCTTATTCTTATATGGTCTATATGAAGTTCTTGAGTGCATTGCATTGGTGCATTGATCATTAGATATAGAATAATTATAAGAACTAAAGTGTGGTAGATAAATCAGAAAAGAAAGTCATGAGAAATTGTAGTGATTAAAGAATGTAATAATAAAATACTCATTTACATAAGCCACAGTATTGGTTACTGTAGATGAAGTTAAGAACGTGTCAAGGTGCACTTGCGGGAAACTCCTTGCCGATGGTTTGTGTACCCCCGGAATTAGTCGGGACTTTTTCTTGGACACACGGTGCCAAAAAAAAAAACATAATCCAATGTGGGGTTGTTTCTGTAGTTTTTGGCTAAAAATGTGCTTGCTAGACTTTGTTCTTGGACACACGGTGCCAAAAAAAAAAAATACATAATCCAATGAGGGGTTGTTTCTGTAGTTTTTGGCTAAAAATGTGCTTGCTAGATATTATCCATAATCCAATGCTAATGCTCTTATATGGATACATAAAATCTGTACTATTTTGCTGACTACTCTTCATATCAAATTAACAGGTCCTTTCATGCAAAAATGGTTTTTATGGCTTCCAGAAGGTCCCAAGGTCTCCCACTCCCTCTGGAGGCAAGACTCCTAAAAGTGACAGTGAAATGAGGCGAAGGCCTTTAGGGTCACCTCATGATGAAGGGGAACTCCCTATCAGGTTACTCGCCGACGTTGACAGTTTATTCATAACATGCTGTGGGCTTACTCTACATTACAAGCTCTGTTTTCCTGGCTCTCCACCTCGTTCGTTATCCTCCATCACCTTTCTCGAACCCAATCCTATCTGCAGCTCCCCGAAAATGGTCATGGGAAGGCCAAGATTTGACGGGCATCCGGTGAGTATGTTGTCAAAAAGTCAGTTTCAACTTCACAGGAGCTACAGCAATCAGTTTCATGGCTCTTCACTACATGCTCCACTACTGGATGGTTCTACAATTCCTGTTCTTTCTGAAGAAATCCCTGTCTTGAGCCTAGATGACACTGGTGAGGAGGTTGAAGCTAATAGGTTTAACTCTGCAACTTTAGAGGGGGGTTTGCAGGCAAATGGCCAGTTTGGTATTGTTCTAGTGCATGGATTTGGGGGTGGTGTCTTCTCATGGAGGCATGTGATGGGGGTGCTGGCTCGACAGGTTGGTTGCACAGTTGCTGCTTTTGATCGACCTGGTTGGGGATTAACATCAAGACCGCGACGGGAGGGCTGGGAGGAAAAAGAATTGCCTAATCCTTTCCAGCTTGAGAGTCAGGTAATTATATATTCTTATTCTTTGTTGTTGTAACCATGCCAATATTATCCCATGGGCTAGGTCCCGTGTTCATTATCGGTTTCTTATTCTATGTTGTTGTAACCATGCTAATATTATCCCATGGGCTAGGTTCCCACTTTCATTATGGGTTCAACATCTCTTCTTAATGCTTGTTTGTTAACATATTTGGAGTTTTGGAACTAAATCTAGTGATCCTGTAGCATTGCTATCTTGGTCTTTTCTCCACAAAGTTTGTATGTTCATCGTCTTTACTCTCCATGTTATGGGAAAATTATTATTTTAAATGTTGGATTATTTAATGTTTCAGGTAGATCTGCTCATTTCCTTTTGCTCTGAGATGGGGTTTTCGTCTGTAGTTCTTGTTGGTCATGATGATGGAGGCCTACTTGCTTTAAAGGCTGCACAAAGAGTCCAAACATCAATGAATTCTTTCAATGTGAGTAATCTCCTCTGTTCCATATTAAATGTCTTTACACACTAAAGGTTGGGCTGGAGGGTTGTGTTCACCTTTTGGACAAAAAAGATGCGGTCACCTTTCAGGGGAATAAAAAAAGACAAGGGGCTTTTGCGTACTCTTGATCAATAAAAATTTGTTTACTGATAAAAAAAAAAAAAAAAAGGAGACAAGGACTGAGGTTTCCTTTAAATTGGATTGAAGGATGTTTATTTCAATCCATCTTTAAAAATGACGAGTGTCTACTAAGCATAAAATTCTAAGTTTAACAATTGTCATGTGTCCTTTTATTTTAAAAAACAAGTGCTTCTCACATGCTCAAGGGACACATGACAATTAAATTGGTTCAAGGAAATTTTCTCCAACCTAGTTTGGAGGGAAACTGTTCAAAAGATAATATTTTGTGACATCTAATATTTTTATTTCCTTTAGGAATGGACTTACGGGTAGGTTTGGATAGTGAGTTGAGTTGAGATGAGATGAGATGAAAGTTGAATAAAATATTGTTAGAGTATTATTTTTAAATATTATTTTTGTTTTGAGATTTAAAAAAGTTGAATTGTTTATTGTATTTTGTGTAGGAGTTTGTAAAAGTTATAATGATTAGATGAGATGAGTTGAGATGCTCTCTCAATCCAAACAAAGTAACTGTTATGAGCATTTGTAACAGCTCTGGTTGTGGGTTGATTGCTTATTTTGTTAATTGAAAATTATACGGTCAGTTATTAGAGGTAACCTAGGCCTCTTTCAAACAGTTTGGATGAATAAGACCACATACTTTATTCAGAACTTATAGCCAGGAAAGTTCTTAGCCGTTCATTGCATCATTCAGGTTGTGATTCAAGGTGTGGTATTGCTAAGTGTTAACTTGACAAGAGAGGTGATTCCATCCTTTGCAAGGATTCTTCTGCACACTTCACTTGGGAAGAAGCATTTGGTTCGGCCTCTACTGCGAGCAGAAATCGCTCAAGTGATTAATCGGCGTGCATGGTATGATGCTTCCAAGCTAACAACAGAGATTTTGAATCTCTACAAGGTATGTCTGCACCTTTTTTAAACCATGGATAGTTTTCTTTGCATGTTATTGTCTTAAAAGTTGTAGAATGGCATGGTCTCTGTTTACATATTTTTTTTATTTTTTTTTATTTTTTATTTTTACCTATAAACAAAAAAGAAAAGAAAAAAAGAGAAGTTGTAGAATGGCATGGTGCAATTCAGACAGTTTACATACTTTGTTGATGGACTTATGGGTCATGACATCTTCAAGCAAATTATTAGCATCCTATTATTACTGGAAATATTGGCTTCTCATGGACTTGAATTGACGAAGAAAATCTGAATACGCTTAACTATTCTAGGTTGGAAGTGTAGTTTTGATGTTTTTGATTGGCTGTTAGGAATTAAGTGTGGGGAATCCAATCCATATGTGAAATGAAAGCAAATTTCAGGGAATGTTGACACTAATTTTTTCATTGAATTTTGAAATTGAGGTTGTTTGTATTTGTAAATTGTTTCTTTGTCACAGATTACTGAAGGATTTTGGAGTAATATAAACCATTGATATGTTAACTATACGTGAAAGCATGACTTTAAATAATGCCATCAAGTTTTTTCCCCTTGTGAAAATGACATGCAAACTTACTCATTTGGAAACACTGGTTTCAGAGACTTCCTCCAAGACTGTAAACAAAATTGAGTGTTTGATATATTATAGTAAAGAAATAGTACATTTTAGATTAATTCATCTACTCCATGAATTTGAGGGCAAGCAATTACCCATCAATCTTGTGTGAGGTGTGAAAATTTGGTCTGCTTGATGTTTCATTTCCGGTGATTCCACCTTGTTTTAACTATTCCAGAAGCAGTCTGGTGGAGGATAGTGCCATTGCCATCCTCTTAAAAAAATATTTTTTTTGTTAAGAACAATCTCGGTTTTTCATCCTAAACTATCCTTTCTTGCTGCACTTGAACTGTGGTTGGCTTAGATTTAAGCTGAATGCACAGCTCCAGAAATTGGTGATTTTACTACCATTGGTTATAAATTTCAGTTTGTTAATCATAAGTTGAATTGCTTGGAACGTTACCAGGCACCCCTATGGGTAGAAGGTTGGGATGAAGCACTTCATGAGATTGGTAGACTGTCATCTGAGACAGTCCTTTCACCACAAAATGCAGAATCATTGCTAAAAGCAGTTGAAGACATGCCGGTGTTGGTTATTGCCGGAGCTGAAGATGCCCTTGTATCTCTTAAATCTTCTCAAGCTATGGCTTCAAAATTAGCAAATTCTGTAAGTATCTTTCTTTCCTTGTTCTATTACTTATCAACCAAATTTGTTGGATAATGTCTTGGGGAGTGGAGAGCATTTCAGTCTCGTAGGACCGCTGGTGTCACACATTGAGAACCCTCTTAATTGCTACTTCCCAAAAATCCCCAGGGGCCTTCTTTTTTCACACTATCTTGTTAAACTAGGGTTCCTAGATAACAGTAGAATTTCCTTAACAAAGACATTTTTATTTTGATAGAACGTGGGAAAAAAAAAAAAAAAAAAACTTTTATAATCACTGGATCTTATCATTACCATTATTGATTCCATGCAGAGACTGGTTGCGATATCTGGATGTGGCCACCTTCCACATGAAGAGCGCCCCAAGGCATTACTAGCTGCTGTAGCACCCTTCATTAGCGGACTCATATATAAACCCGACTTGCAAAGACAATAGGAAACCTTTTTAACTATAGGGTCCTTTTTTTATCTTTTTCTTCTTTTTTTCCCATTTTTCTTTATTTACTTTTGTTTTTCCTTTATTTTCTTTTTTCTTTTTCTGGTTCTTCTGATGGTTTTTTTTTTTTTTTCCCCTCTCTGATCAATTTACCCCAAGAGAAGGATGCAAATGTAATCTCTTCTTTTGGGTATTTTTGATGTGCTAGTTTGGAGCTTTACCCTAACCCATAATCTCCAGGGGGTTGTATAGCTCTCTCTCAATTGTATGTTTCATGTCTTCTTTTTTATTTTTAGTTTTAGTTTTTGCACGAATCTTCATTCCAGGAATGCTTGCTTGAACATTTGGTTATTTTCCACTAAAGGAGTGGAAGATGGCATATATTTGTACATAAATCAGATTGGGAAATTCATCACTTGATCATGGTTTTGTCTCAACAATGCGTAATGGAGTCTAGTATTAGCAAATGGCTTCGGCCGTATGACTAGAAGTCAGATCAACTCATGACTAGGGGAGCGGCATGTGGTGACCATGAAAGATACAGAGAAGTGGCACATTTGGTGGCATTGGTAAGAATTAAATAATTGCAAAGGTGGTCGTGGTGGTTTGGCCACCTTGAAAATCTAGAAAGGATATGTTATATATATCGTATGGAACAAATCAAATTCTAACTTAACCATGTCAAGTCCATTTGGCTGGTTTGGACGTTAAACTCTTTTGTCCAATAATTTGAGTCTCCTATGAGATCCAAAAAATTAATATTTCATTTTCCCGGTTTGTCAGCTGGTGCGTAGAAAAATTGCAAATTGATTTTTCAACTCTTTGACAACTTCAATCACGCCACTCAGAAATGTCTGATGTGGTATTAAAATTGCTGAATAGAAAGTTTTATCAATTATATCATGTTTTGAAAATAGAAAATATCTTGTTTTATAGTAATATTTTATTGGTTCCATCTATTTATTAATTGTTTTTTTTTTTTTTTTTTTATATTTTATCTTGTCTCTCCGAGAACCTCTGTTTTTGTTGAAATATTTTTTTATAAACTTGTAAATATGTCAGAACCATACATAGATTGTGCATGTGGTGTCCATCCAATAGCCATTGCATAATTTGGAGTGGAGTACTGCCTATTTTATGCCTTTTGTTTTCTTTCGTTATATTCTTGGTCATTCTTCCAAACTTGTAAGCATCGATCCAAAATACCTTTGACCAAGGAAACCAAATGCATATTTGTTCAGTCGTTTTCACAGAAACGACGATTCACTTGATCGATTTTTCTTTGTTTGCATCGGCGATTGCTCAATTTTAAATTCCCCATGATGCTTGGATATTCTTCGTGCTACTTTTCTAGAAGTCGAAATACTAGGAATCCACTTGTAACCAGCTTGTTATATAGTGTTCCAATTTATATCATATCATTGCAAATTAAGACACTTAAATTAGCACGAAAATATCTTTGATGTTTTTATTCGAAGTCTTTTATATTCTTAATTACACCAGAAATTAAAACTCGTTGTCTCATCAATTATACTTCATGCAACCAAAGACAAAATCCAAATATCTTGCCAAATTGCAACGTACCGTGTACTCACAGATGATCAGCCAGTCAACCGTATATTATTGTCTCTAATTGGTTGAGGATCTTGACCGAGAACGCATATATATATATATATATATATATATGAATTAAATTGCGAAAATTGTACGTTAATTATTCTTCAGATCGATCAGAGGTGCATGCATGTAAACAGGCATGAATTTTCAACGGCAGCTGGCGCGGCCAAGTTCAAGGAAACTCTTTAAACTCCAAATTGACATGTTTTCCTTTCAATTTTCAATGTATGCGTGCGTGCAAAGTTGCACACCGCAAATTATCGGCTATTTGTCAAGTTGGCCGGCTTCGTGCTTAGCTCAATTTTTGACGTATGCGTGCTCGGTATTTTGTTTTTTTCAAAATAGATGACTGTATCCAGTTTTATTGATGAATTTTACTTGTGTGTACAAAGAATTACAGAAACAAAATTCTAAAATTAGGATCCTATATATATATATATATATAAAACAAAAACTAGTACAATCAAACTAGAAGGGATACATGCAAGATCTATAGAAAAAAGACCAGCCACATATTTAGATAATTCAAGAAGGGAAGATAAACTAACCATATTATCCAAGGAACCGGCCAAAAGAAGCCAAGCTTGAATCTGTTTGATAATACAACTCATGTTCTTAGATATTTTTAGACGATTTTATTATTATTTATAAATTATTGACTACTATTTTTATTACTATTTTTAATTTATCTAAGATATTCTTAATATTTAAACGAAATCTTGTGTTTGAGAATATAATTATTTTCAGACAATTTTATTACTATTTATAAATAATTCACTATTATTTATAGATTATTTTATTATTATTCGACGGATAATCTGAAATACTCTTTTAACATCCCAACTAACTAATGTGTGGACGTATGCGACCATGCTTTGAACAATATTATCCAAGAGAGAATTTTAATGTAGCATTCCCAAGTACGCGGTACTGACCGTGGTGGTAGGAAATTAAACTGGCAATAGGCTGACCTCACAGGAAGAAAATCCCACTGAAGATTTTGGTCGTCAACTATTCAAAATCAGATAATCAAGGGACACCAAGACTCCCAAATTCTAATTATATGGTTATAGCTAGATTAATTCATCTTCTTTCCGTACTCTAAAAACACACACACGTGTGTGTATATATATATATATATATATATATATATAAAAGTAAAACCAGGCCATGAATGAGTGGCCTATTGAGTTTGCAGGGGGCACTGCATGCATAATTAGGCTCCGTTTCACAATACAATTATTTTCATGTATTTTAAAATATTTTTAAATATTTTATTCTCAAATATAAAACACTTTTCAATTTTAAATATTTATTTTTTTATCTAATCATTCAAAATTTTTCAAACTCCCAAATAAAATATAAAAAACAATACCACTTTTTCAAATTTCAAAATAAAAATAATATTCAAAAGTTATATTCAAAAATTTTTTTAACTTTAATATTTTTATTAAATTATGTTTTCTCTCTTATTTCTCAAAACTCAATAAAACATATTAATTCTAAATATTTTACTATTATTCAAAGATATACTGAGATATTATAATTATTAAAACGGACCCTTAGCCTTATGCTAAATGATGTGGCATGAAATAATTGGAGAATAATTATAGATAAAAAAAAATAGTATTTCTATTATTTAATATCATATATATATATATATTACATAATGATGAGACCATAATTACAAAAAAGATGATGAATAATTTTTTTTTTACTAAACAGTCTATTTTTAAATAAAAAAAAATTATTTGTCATACTTTTGATTATTTTTTATGATCAGATTCATTCTCATAAAATATTAAATGATTGAGATATATAAAGAACAAATAACATATAATATTCTAATAATCTAATATCACAACAAAAAATAGGGGTGCTACCCTTCCTCACATGGGCGGGGGTGAGAATTTCCCCCCCCCCAACCCCGGAGTGCGGGGGTGGAATACCCTGTCCTGGATAACAGGGTGCGGGTGGGGGGTCAATATGTTCGCCCCACTACTAGGCCTTTGGCCCAAAAGCTGTTTCTGGGCTATTTTAATCTCATAAAATTAGAAGTTAAATTTTGTTTTAAAGTTACATGAATAAAAATAATATATATACAAATTTATTAATTTAGAGAAAATGAACTAATGAAGTACTACAACAGGCTACTAGTCTACTACCTAATAAACTAATAATAATAACTAAACTATTATAAAATTTTAGGCTAAATAATCATAAAATTACAAACATAAAAGTGTCCAAGAGACATTGGATCAACATTACAAATCACTGAATACATAATATGTACAAATGATTTAAATTTCAATATTTTAAAGATACTAAAAGAGCTATTTGAGTTTTTGACTGTGACATTTAGGGCGGCCCGGGCAAGTAGACTTTTTATTAACTCATTGAGATTTGAGGCTTAATCTGCACATATTCATATTGTATAATAAAAAAAATTATATAAATACAACAAAATCAACTAATGGTATACAAATTACAAATTATACAAACCTATGGGCTATGGCAAATAGCAAATTGGTAATGGTAGGTCTTTTAACACAAAGTCATACTACATCAAAGGTAGACGTTGTATGAGTCGTCTCATGTGTTGCTACAACAATTAATACTAAAATTAATACCGATGAAATCGAAATGAATATAAATAAATCAAAATAATAAAATGAAAACAACAATTACCAGGTAGTCTAGATCCAGGCTGATCACCACCCTTCTCCTTATTGATCTCTTTAAAATTTAAAATATCTGGAACATGAATTACCGATGAAATCGAAATGAATATAAATAAATCAAAATAATAAAATGAAAACGACAATTACCAGGTAGTCTAGATCCAGGCTAATCACCACCCTTCTCCTTGTTGGTCTCTTTAAAATTTAAAATGTCTGGAACATGAATATCATTTCCCATTGTCCAACTATGTGTGCATATCACTGCCTCCACAGTTGTAGGAGATAATGAATTAGGAAAAGAATCCAATATGCGCCCTTCGGTACTAAATGCTGACTCTGAGCCAACGGTGCTAATAGGGATGGCCAAAATACAACAGGCTATCTCAGAAAGGATGAGATATTTCTTTACTTTCGCCTTCCACCATCCTAATATATCGAAATCATCATCATGTTGAAGAAGATCTCCTGAAAAATAGTTGTCTAACTCCGACTTTGCCTCCGTAGATTGATGGACTAGTGTGGGACTCTGTGAAAGGGTCTTAGTCCACGCCAATCTATACTTCTTTGTTGCCTCGGTGTCTGGAGGAGACGTTGGGGTAGGTATAGGTGTAGTAGATGTAGTACTACTCTTAATTGTAGTAAAGTCATCATACAACTTAGTTAGAGCATCTCAGGCCATATCACCAATAAAATTATGCCTGATCGTGCGCAAGTTTCAAACCATATAACAGGCCATCAATTTACAGACGAGGATCAAGAATAATAATCACATATAACAAAATATATAGTCTACTCAAATCTCCTCAATACTTGTCATATTTGACCCTTATGGTTAATGTCATCTCCCTCATCTGTAGATTGGAACCCCTACACATGTCATCTAATTCTTTTTTTACCATACATATTTATTAACAAAACTCATAGGATGTAGGGTACAAAAAACCAGATAATTTCAATGTGATCTTATAACAAAGCTTGAGAAAATCAATAAAAGTAGAAACTACCTCCCAATCATTATTACTAAGCTTTCCTAATCCCTCGTGCTCATCAAAATATTTGATATATTGAATGTTTTTATCACCCAATAATTGAAATGTTGCCTTATATTCTTGGGCCGCCTCCAACATCAAGAAGGTTGAGTTCCATCTTGTATGAATATTAGTACAAAAACTCTTCTTCAATGTTATGCAGGCAGGTTTTGCAGCAACCTTGAATTTCACCAATTTAGAACGAGAAGATCTTACAAATTTCACAACCATTCTAACTCGTGCAATCGAGTCATCAATATCTTTCAACCTCTTAATCACAATTGAATTCAAGATATGTGCAGCATATCTGACATGTAAATATTCACCACCTAATACTGTCTTATTTGCCTTTGTAAGATAAGTGTTCAGATATCCCAAGGTGATATTATTAGATGAGGGATTATCAACTAAAACTGTCAAAACCTGTGCCAACCTCCGCTCCTTTATTGCGGTCCCTAAGGCATTTCCAATTATCTCACCTTTGTGATTGGTTACTTGACAAAACTTAATAATTTTTTTGTGAAGAATCTAATCGGAATCAACAAAATACACAGTCAAAGACATATAATTCATATTTTGGACGGAAGTTCAAGTATCGGTAGTGAGGCAAATTACAAAACCCGCCAATTGACCCCTTAAAATATTGTTATATTTTCTGTACATTTTTTTAATATCCTTTGCCACAGTGTGGCGAAAAAAGAACGTAAATTTAGGATTTAATTTTGGACAAGTTCTTGGAACCCTCTCCCCTCCACAAACTGAATAGGTAGTTCGTCTATAATAACCATACGAGCTAACTTCCTTATACACTCATCAGGATTATACTTCGTAAACCCCTTCAACATTAGATCCTCACTACTCCTATCCGCCATTTTTTTTAGTCCAATATCTAGTCTAGATTGACTCTTCTCTAATAAGGATCTTAATATTAGACTCTTTTTGCATTATTCATCTAAATGGACCTTTGACTGGGATGTATCATATTTCTTATAGTGACATTCATATATTTTTTTCCAGTGATTACATTTAGCTTTGGGGTTATTGGGGTCACCATCCTCTAGTTTGGTAAAGTGAGAACCTACAAACCACAAAAAAAAAAAAAAAAAAAAAAAAAAAAAAAAAAAAAAATCAAACATAGTGCTCACAATCAACGGACAACGATTCGTTCAAACACATGCACAAATCACAATCCATAGCTCATAAATTCACAATTATTCATATCCTCCATTTCCAATTCAATCCATTCTTCCTCCAATTTCCAATCCAAAACTCAAAAAAAAAAAAAAAAAAAAAAAAAAGAAGAAGAGAGGAGAAATTGAGGTCTGTCTGTCTGGAGTCTTACCCTTGGTGCAGCAAACTACGAAGCGATGGCTAGAGAAAGAGAGTCATCGGATCATATGTCGTGAGAGAGAGAGAGAGAGAGAGAGAGAGAGAGAGAGAGAGAGAGAGAGAGAGAGAGAGAGAGAGAGAGAGCAAGAGATAGAGACAGAGCGAGTACAAGAGAGTCTGAGAGACAGAGAGAGTTCAAGAAGGCTGAAAGGGCCTAGGGGTTTTTTTTTTGGGGGGGGGGGGGGAACTTATTAGGTAATGAAATATGTCGTTTCACTTATGGAGGGTTATATAGATATATATATATATATATTATATAGCATGCGGGACAGGGGAAATATAGAGTGGGGCTTAGCCCGTTCCTTCCATCACCTTAGTTGGAGGCATCTGATGTGGGTGGGGCCCTCTGCCCCCTCCATAAGTGGAACGGAACCCTCGCCCGAACGAGGCGATGCACCAGGGTGCGGGATCCCATTGTCCCGCCCTAACAAAAAATATAAAAGGATGATGATTAAAAAATGAAATCATCTTTATAGCTAGGTTGGAAATTAAGACTGTTTGGGAATTAAAATGATTAATAACTGTAGCAAGTGGTTAATTACATGAGTACATGAGCATGACGATCTCTAAATTAGGGATAGTACGTAGCATGCATGGATGCAATTTTGAATTTCTAAAATACAAGCAGTACTATTATTTGACTCTACTTGGTTGGCAGGTTTGGGTTTTTCTCTCACGTCACTTTCCCACAGACGTACTTAAATAATTAATTAAGCTGCTAATTAACTATAACCTAAACCAAATAAAATAGTCCAAGAATCGATATTAATGGAGTAAGTCCAACATCCTATCTACGTAAGTCCGAATTATAACATTCCATTCAATATATATTGGTCTGCTGGGCATGTATCATGCACGTCCGTACGTAAGGGGGAGAACCCTCGATAGGTTAATTACTTTCCTTACGCAACAAATTACTTGAGTACTATATATATGGCGTAATCACTGTAAGAAAAGCATTCTCTTAAGCTCGTAATTAGGGAGACTTAATTATTCATATTCTGTTAATTTTTTTTCCTTTCTTTTATAGATAATCATGTACGTAGGGTTCATCATTAAAAAATTAAAATTTTCATATAAATAATTTCTTATATTTATTCTCTTCAAAATGAGTGTATAAGACTTATACGTAAACTCTATAATTGAGTTAGACAGTATATATAGTATTGTCCAACCGATTGATTATACTTAATTCCCATTACATACATAAATTAATTCCGATCACCATGATACAAATCATTGGGAAAAAAGAAGAAGAGAAAGATGTCATGTACCGATTGAAAATAATAATTAATTAATTAATTAATGTTATGTATGTTATAAATTTGTTGATAAATTGCATCCTTTCCTTGATTGTATTATGGATATAAATAGAAATTTTCAACATTAAATGTTTACATGGACTTAATATTTCATTATGCAATTTCTTATTTCAACGTACATATCATGTGGAATTGCATACTATCTTTATTCAAATTAGACTATTGACTTCCAACAAGAAATTAGTGAGAATTTTTATCCACAATCCGGATGTCTTCAAAGTAAATATTGCTACATACATACATACATATATACATTTCTATGGCCTGCAGGTGTAAGAGCTTACGATTGTTTTAAATTTGACAACTTGTATAGGCGTCATGACAGCAACTTCTATTTAATTAGATACCATATTTAGCCACTATCCACATCATGATAAGTGAAAACCACCGAATTAATTGAAATTGAGATCTTTAGGTAAGAAAAGATAAGGTAAGTTCCTAATAATAAGATCTTGTTTGTCTTTAAATTCAAAGAGAAAATTGAGTTGCCAAATATATACTTAAAACGAATTAAAGTTTGACAAGTGTCTCTACAAATAAAGATTTATTTTAATATTTAATGATTTTTTTTTAATTTTCAAATAGTATCCTCACACAAATATTTTAAGAGAAATAGTTTAGACATAAAATGATTATATAAAAATAAACCCACAAAGTGATATTACTTAATGTAAAATGTTAGAATATAAAGTTATTTTTATTGTAAAGTAAATCTGACGAATCATATGATACGTTATTTTTTATACATTTATTTTTATATAATTTATTTATGTATGTAGCACTTTTCATATTTTAATATCCCACCTATCTCTATGTCAGATCATCTAATTTATCAAATAATTTAAAAAGTCTCGACTTAAAATGTTTGTAATATTATAAGTACTGAAATTTCTACTGAAGTTGAGATGAGACTCTAAAGCCATTGATAAGTGATTATGTACTTTGAGGGAGTCCACCTTGCAGCGATTAAAGGAGGTATTTTCAACATTTTTATTTATTTTTTTAAAAAATAATACCGCAATAAAATGAATTTTAATGTAATATATTGGGCAATGCTAGGGATCCGCTATCCAGTCCTGCTAGTTTATTTTTTATTTGCTTTATTTTACATCATTTTTAAGAAAATAAAAAATTTTTACAATATTATTAAACAATACTTTTTTAATAACTAAGTAAAAAAAACTTAAAAAAATAAATAAATGAGAGTGGGACTGGGCAACGGGATCCTCCAGCAGAATTCCTTCATTTTTCTAATATATTTTAGAAATGATATTTATATTGGTGTGAGCAAACTTTACACGATTTTTAAAAAATAAAAAATAAATTCGAAATGCATATAAAAAAAATATCTTTTAGAATTTAAATCCTTAAAAAAATTGTGAAACACTTGCACACCGCGTTAGGCTGACAGCACATGCACAACGAGGAAAATTTGCAAGGAAATCAAGAGCCGCCCACCACGGAATGGTCCCGACCCTCGCGGGTCTTTTAAAAGACGTCGGGACATCTGCCTCTGCTTCACCTTCCACTCACAAATCTGCCCAGTGGAGATTGAAGCACACACCTTTTGAGTTTCCGTCGAGTCTTCCGGCCATCCATCCGGCAATGTAAAATCTCCTCGGTTCACTTTTTTTTGTGCTTCATCGAAATCTGCTATCCTTTCTTTTGTTATCATTATTATTTTTTTATAAAGTCATAATATTTTTAGTGTGCATGGTTGCTTTCTACCCAACGTACCCAGTTTCTCCCCATCATGTGATTTCTGTTAAACTGACCAATGAGAACTTCTTGCTCTGGACGGCTCAGATGAAACCCTACGCTTCTCAATTTGTTACTGCTACTGCTTCTGACGGCGCCATCATCTCTCTTCTTAATCCTGACTTTTCTCTTTAGAGTAATATGGAAACAGAGAATGAATATACGGTTTTCCTCTATAATCTTCAGGAGTTAGAGGCGTGTATTGATAATAGTACTTGTAAAGATTACACAGGACAACAAGGACTCACTCTCAGATAGAGTTCGTGATTCAGTCAACCCGAGGTCAATCAGATTTAGAGCATTATTCTCAATGTTGTGTTATATGGTCCGCCGAATCTCGGTTATTCGAGGAAAATGAAATGAAGGGTTTGGTTGGATTGTTTTATTTAATGGGAAAAGGGAAATGTGTTTAATGATTGACATGTTTGGTTACCGAGAAAATGTTTCAAAAGAAAGGCGAATGGAAATAAGAACTCAAATTTCTTCTTGTTTTTATTGCAAGAAGCGAGGTAAACGGACAGATGACCTCAACTGAGCCTAATAGAACTAGTTGTCGCTCTTCGTTTTGATGAGTCCTTTTGTTGTTTGGGATGCAGAGATACAGAGAAGAAAAAGAGTCTATTTTTCTGTCTTTACTCTCCTCTCATCTGACAACAGACTATTATGAGGGAAATATTCCAGTCAAATTTCTTGGAGGAGTGAAAGGGTGACTTTTAATACACAAGAAAAGCGTACTCTGCTTGATTAACTCTTTACATGGCATTATTTTTTTCATTAACTTTTACACATCATTTCAATTTCTTAGCTGTTTTCCAACTGTTCTCGTATTCTCATTTAAAATGTTTTAACTTTTCCACTTTGTTGCGGAGTTTCTGGTTGATTTTTTTAATCGTTCCAAGCCAGGATTTTATCAATTTGAGATCTTTCAGTCACATCTTTCAGAACTTTGGAGTTGCGCGGTTCTTTTCTTTTCTTTTCTTTTTTCCTCTTTTTCTCTTCTTAATGTCATTTTTGAGAGATGCCATGTTTTGAAGTTATTTTCTCTGTTTCGTTTATTTGTTTACTCAATGATTCGGAGAGTTTTTTTTTTCTTTTTTCGTGCTTTGGTTATTTATTTCTCATATTCTCTGTTTCACTTACATTTGATCTTTGGCCATTTTTTTATACGTCTTTCGTATTTAAAAAATAATCCGAATCATACTTTCTTCGAAGTTTAACTGTGGGAATCTTATTTTATTTTATTTTTTAATTTTAAATTTTAGCGGATGGAGAACTTCAAAGCTCCTTTCAGAGGAATTGCAAATGATGTCAGAGGAAGAGCACGGTGTTATAAGCAAGATTGGATTGGAGGACTTCGTGCAGGAATTGGGTAAAATTTACTTTTAGCGTCTATTTTACACCCACAGTTGGAAATGCACAATTTCATCACCAGGATTTGCATTTTTACTTCAGTTTCCTTCTATTTTGTTATAGGATACTAGCCCCAACTACCTATATCTTCTTTGCTTCTGCTCTTCCGGTGATTGCCTTTGGCGAGCAACTAAGCAGAGATACTGGTTAGTAATCTCTGCTACTTCTTCAGTGTATTGTTCAATCGCTGAGAAGGTAGTGGGAAGGAAAACGAAAACCCGATATTAAGGCTTTATTTTTTTTTATTTGGCGAACTTGAAAGTAATACAAATGTATACTGCATTTAGATGGAAGCTTGAGCACCGTGGAAACTTTAGCTTCTACTGCTATCTGCGGTATAATACACGCAGTTTTTGGAGGACAACCTCTTCTAATATTGGGAGTTGCAGAACCAACTGTTATCATGTACACCTATTTGTACAACTTCGCCAAAGGGAGGGATGAATTGGGACGCGAACTCTTCTTGGCTTGGGCTGGATGGTAAGAGGAGTGAACCTCCCTTTGGTTTTCAAAAATGTCTGCTTCATGATTTTGACGAAACTAATATTGATATAACTTCTGCAGGGTTTGTGTTTGGACAGCTCTCTTGCTGTTTCTTCTTGCAATATTCAATGCCTGCACTGTCATCAGTAGGTTTACGAGGATTGCGGGTGAGATTTTTGGCATGTTGATTGCTATTCTCTTTATTCAAGAGGCCATCAAGGTAAGACCAGTCAAGATAACGAAAAATATTTGTAGAATATTGTTACAAAGCTGTTTGAGAATGTAACTGGTGACTTCAAACTGCAGGGTATGATTGGTGAGTTTGAAGTTCCCAAAGCTGGGGATCCAAAGTCAGAGAAGTATCAATTTCCATGGATTTACACAAATGGATTACTTGGGATCATATTTACTTTTGGTCTTCTCTACACTGCCCTAAAGAGCAGAAAGGCGAGGTCATGGTGGTATGGCACAGGTTTGTCAAGCGAGATTTGAATTGTGTTGTCGGTAAAATAAGCTACATGCCGATTCTCAAATATTGTACTTTGTTCTATAGGGTGGTTTAGAAGTTTTGTGGCAGACTATGGGGTTCCTTTAATGGTTGTAGTGTGGACGGCACTGTCATTCAGTGTACCAAGCAAAGTTCCATCTGGTGTTCCGAGAAGGCTCTACAGCCCTCTTGCCTGGGAATCTGCATCTTTACACCATTGGTCTGTAGTACAGGTAAACTCAGATTTTCATCTTCTTCTCGACCATGAGCTTTTGCCCAGAAAATTTCATGTCTTAGTTCAAACAAATGTGTCATACTCTCGAAGAAGTTCTAAGATAGGCACATGCTTCTGTGTGCGTTCAAAACGTACTGATGCATCTCTGCTGTAGGATATGGGCAAGGTTTCTCCAGCATACATCTTTGCAGCTTTCATTCCTGCTGTGATGATTGCGGGGCTTTACTTTTTCGACCACAGTGTTGCTTCACAGATGGCACAACAAAAGGAGTTCAATCTTAAGAACCCTTCTGCTTATCATTACGATATCTTATTGCTAGGATTTATGGTATGTATCCATACAAGTTTGTGTTGCTGGTTATTTCCTTTTTACAGTTATCAAGACTTGCGTTTGTATTTGGAAAACTTTGTCTCAGACTCTGCTTTGTGGATTGATGGGGCTACCTCCTTCAAATGGTGTCCTGCCGCAGTCCCCCATGCACACTAAGAGCCTTGCCGTTCTCAAAAGGCAGGTGAGTTTTTAGAAAACCATAAGAACTTGGTATAGTTGGTAATCAACTGGACTAGAGGGGTAATTGAATTGATCCATGGGTTGCAGTTGATGCGAAGGAAGATGGTGGAAAGTGCCAAGGAAAGCATAAAGCAGAAAGCTAGCAACTCTGAAATCTATGGCAAGATGCAAGCCGTGTTTATAGAAATGGATGGCAGTGCAGCAGTACGTCCTCTAGTTACTACCAAAATCTTTAAAAAAAAAATTCCAGGCCATATTTCTCTGAAAATTCGAAGTTGATATAATTTATTAACTTTGAACTGGTCATTTCTGTAGTACCAAGTTGTTCACGTTTTCTCAATACATCCCCACCCATTGCCCCCAGAATACAAAATTCTATATGCAAGTGGTTGCTTAATCCTGAACAACTTGTGTTGCAGTCTACTTTAGAGGTTAAAGAGCTGGAAGACTTGAAGGAAGCAGTAATGAAAGGTGAAAATAACAGTGAAAGCGCAAAGGGATCATTTGAACCTGAGAAGCACATTGATGCATACCTGCCTGTCCGAGTTAATGAGCAGAGAGTGAGCAATCTCTTACAGTCACTCCTTGTGGCAGCATCAGTTGGTGCTATGCCTCTAATAAAGAAGATACCAACTTCAGTGCTTTGGGGATACTTTGCTTACATGGCCATTGACAGTCTTCCTGGGAACCAGTTTTGGGAAAGGATTTCATTTCTCTTCATAACGCCTGGCCGGCGTTACAAGTAAGTTTTATTCCTTTTCAAGTAGACGAGAATCCATTACATTTTTAACATAGATTAGAAAATTTAGCTTTAGTTGCATCCTGCAACCACATGAAATTCGAACCAATATAATTATGTTTTCAGCATTTGAAAACACACACAATGGCTTTGTTCTCTGGAAGGTATGGAGTTGTTGAATGGCATGAAGATTCAAGGAAATAGACATTACTTATGATAATTTCATCTCAACTGCATCCGAATTGAACACAATAAGCCTGATGATATTCAAATGTAGCAAAGATCACATCATTATTTTGGCAAATATGCACAAAATTTATTGGCCAATTATATTCCTGCTCTGACTGAAATATTGAATTCCTTTACTGGAGATGCACTTTATCTTTCTCACAAAGTTCTATATACAAATGGTAGCCAATTATATTTACTAATTCCTGTTATGCGGATGGATCTCTGTTGGCACAGGGTCTTGGAAGGGGTTCATGCATCATTTGTGGAGTCGGTACCATTTAAGTACATGGCCATATTTACGATCTTCCAAATTATATATTTCCTGGTCTGTTTTGGTATAACATGGATTCCTATTGCTGGAATCTTGTTCCCCTTGCCCTTCTTCGTTCTTATAAGCATAAGACAGCATATTCTTCCCAAGCTGTTTCAACCACATCATTTGCGGGAACTGGATGCAGCCGAATATGAGGAGGTCACCGGTGCCCCAAGAGTTTCCATCAGCCTATCGTTTAATGTATGTCTCACCTGTTTTCTCACTATTGACGTTTTTTTTTTTTATTAACCTTACAATTTCTTAATATATTATCTTAGGAAAGGGAAGCACAGCATCTTGGAAATGGAGACAGTGGAGTGGAAATTTGTGATGCTGAGATATTAGATGAACTGACAACAAGTAGGGGGGAATTGAAGGTTAGAAATTTTAGCTTCAGTGAAGAGAAATGTGGCCAGGTAAGATCTCACTGCTTCTCTTTCACTATCTCTATCTAATGTCACACACGATAATGCATTTTCGTGGTGGGGTTTGATTAAACATGTTTTTAAGTACATAATCCTGCATTCAACCGTGTGCTTGGGAGACTAGATATTGATCACACTCTGGTATATTATGTTTTTGCAGGTTCATCCAGGGGATTCCAGATTCCAGTCGAGTGAAAGATGAGTTCGATTGCCATCGAAATGGGAAAGCCTGATGATGACGAAGATGATACTTCAATCCTTAGATGGGGATTTACAGAATACCATACTCATATGTAGAATATGTAGAATGAAAAAATTATAGTAAAAGGATCAACGTCCCGAGAGAATTATCAGCCTAATCTAGTATCCCAAGCTTTAATTCAAAAAAAAAAATAATTGTGCAGCTAGTAATTGATAGCAAAGAGAGCAATCATCATTCATCTCCACTTTTCCCATGGTAGCAAGTCCTATATAAAAGTAAGACAACCCAAAGAGGGACATATAAAAAGCAAAGAAAAAGGGAGTTAACACCCGCATTTTTGTTCTCCAATGTAAAATAATGTACACAATATATGCATACATGCATCTTTGTGTGTCACTGTCAGTGTCAGTGTGTGTGTGCATTCATAGTTGGGACAAAGGTTGCCGAGACGATCGGCTGTCGCGAAGTAGAGTGAGTTAGAAATGAGCTTTTAGTACATCATTGGGCCTCTATTAGAAACTTACGGGCTTTTAGTGCGCATTGTCTCTCCAACCGTCATGATTCATGAGTGAGGATTAACAACTTCAAATGCTACCAATCTAATCTTTCCTTTGACTTCAAGAAAAATTAATTACTCCTCCATCCCGTCAACTTGTTGGGTGATAAGTTTACATCTTTTTATTCCAAAAAAAAAGTTTACATCTTTAATTTTAAGAAACCAGGTTATCCATAACCATCCTTTCAGGCCCCCATCCCCTTCACAAATTCTGAGATCAAATTCTTCAAAGAACATCAACTCATGTGGAAGATAGAGACTCAAAAATCAACCATCCCACTCGAATGGATCCCACATCCAGCAGGCCAATACCCTCTGTCCTACGATATAGCAGTCAGAAATCATGGGTTAACTATTGCTGCAATTTGTAGATCAAACTTGAGAGATATTATTTTTGCAGCAATTTAACAAATAGACTTTGTTAACCCTACTTATGGTGAAGCAATGGCAGCAAAACTGGTTATTGAGGAAGCATCTTCTCTACACCTTTTAGATATAATTATTGAAGGAGATAGTCAAGTGGTCACAAATGCAATTAGTAACTCTTCATCATTTCTAGATTGGTCCATCTTTAACATCTTTACAGATGTTACAAATTGATTAAAAATATTCTAAAGCTAAATAGTTCAAAAAATTCATCGGCATTAGAATTGACGGGCGCACAATTTGATGCAATGAACCATAACAAACGAGTTAGGCTATTACCTCTTATTAAACTACCACAATGTGTCCTATATCTCCACGGTGGGAAAGATGATATCTTCTTTCTAACTCTGGTATATTATAAAACTTAAATATTTCCTTTCAACATATAGTTTTTCTTATATGTATAGATTAAACTCTCTATTTAATTTATGAGTGATGAATTTTAAATATTTTTAATCTGCATATTATCCAATCTTTATCAACTAATATTCTAAATGGGGTACCTGACAACGTTAAAAAAGAAGTGCAGGAGAAATAAAGCACAAAAATCAGTCCAAGTCAATGAAAAAAAAAAAAAAAGACCCCAACGTATAGGCGGTATAGCCGCCTCGTCACTCCACACCCTCCCTCCAACTCTGCTTCCTTGACCTTATCCACTTCCCTCATCACCTGCATTTCTTTTCCTTGTACCTCCTTCTCTCCTGCTATTTCTGATTGTACTCTCTAGCCCAAATCACCCTTCAAACTCATCCCAAAATCCTTTTAAGTCCCCAACGAACAACACTTGAAATTGAGAGCTTTTATGGAAGCTTTGAGTTCTCGACTGCACTGGATACAATCCCTCACCTCTTGCTACCTTCAAAGTTCAAAGCCTTCCCTCTCCTCTACCATTCTTCCAAGTCACAGTTTCTTTCTCCTGAGTTATCTTCTTCAGTCTTTGTTTCTGCATTTGTCTCTTTCCAATGGCTTCCGCTCTCACTTCTTTCCGGCCGGCAGTGGTCCGGGCCTCCGCTTCTTCCTCTAACAAACCCGATCCGAATATCCGTAAACCCGCCTCGGCCAACTGGTGGGCCCCGCTCTTCGGCTGGTCCTCCGATGCGGACTACATAGACCCCAACGCGGGGGCCCCTTCAAGTAACGAGACAGGTGTCTCGGACACGGAATCCGGCCGACTAAGGTCCAGATTTGCGCTGGGGGGCTTCACGGAAGAAAAGGCGAAGCAGCTTCGGAGGAAGACCATGGAAAGCTCGGCGTTCCACGATATAATGTACCACTCGTCAATCGCGTCCCGGCTCGCCTCCGACATTTCGGACTCGTCCGAGAAGTAGTAGGTATGGGTGAAGATCCGGTAAGTGCCCCCTCATCGCACGGTTCGAGTTATGAGGTCCTTGTCGTCAAGGTGCATGTTATTTGCCATATTTGGCTTGCAATTTGTCGAAATGATAAGCAGGGGATATTAAAAAAAAAGAAAAAAAGAAAAAGGAACTATTTTTATTTTTGCTTGTTTGAAATATTATAGTTTGGATGTTGTGAGGCCTTGAGAGGACAATGTACTATTTTGCAGCGTACTTTGGATTTTGGGACATTGGATCTTTTATTGGCCATTTTATTTTTTTTCCTCTCTGTTTGCTTAATCTGATTAAACCATAGCAGATTGAAGTTGATGATCTGATTGGTTTTAGTCCGGACATGGTGTGCTTCACAGTTCAGAAGTATTATTGATTTTTTTCTTCGTACCACCGTCAAAAAGAGAGGGCAGGGGAGGGGAGGGGAGCCTCCAAAGAATTCATTTCGGTACGGAGAATAAGAAAACCACGTTACTGACACTTGGATGTTAATGCTGAAGCATAAGGTAATACCTTTTTTTAATTTTCCAAAATGGATTAATCAGAGTCCCCGCATGCGGAGAACTGGAGATGGGTTGGTTTCAATTGGTTTAGATCTAGTCCGAAAATGTACAAAGCGCTCAAACCGATGTAGCTTTAGATATTAAACTTTGGATGAGATCAGGTGGCAGAACACGGAGGTTACAGTAATTGCACGCAGTGAATCCATAGGAGAAATCTCAATTAAAGAGAGCACATGTTAAGGTTTTGACGACAGGCCCGCACACAAGATTACCTTTTAAACTATGGTTATGTTTAGGCAGTCCGTTGTTTGGAATGGGTTATCCTGTGGGCTGTCTAGTGTGGTTTTGCATTATTCCTTTGAACCGACACAGTCAATGTTTTATATGTGAGTTGATAATGATGCCCAAACGTATGGACTTGGGTCCCCTGATCCATTTGCGGGCCATCTCCTAAAACCATGCGGCATTGCTTAAATTAAAATTTCTATTGCCAAGTTGGCGCATTTTATTAGGCTTGTTTATCCGAATTTTGAATTGGGCTTCTGGATATACCCGGCCTAAAATCCTGATTTGAAATTTGAGCCTGATTTCGATCCAAGTACATCCGGTTAGAGCTACGCTGGAACTCAAGGGAATCTAAGTTTTTTGAAACCCAAAAATCTAGATTTTTTATTTTTATTTTACAAAAGTCTATATTATTAAATTTCTTTTAAAAGTATTTTATTTTTATCTTAAAGCCTATATTCTATTACAAAATTTTCAAGAAAAAGTGGTTGAAAAGCATATTCTTTTATATATAAAACTAATTATTATTTTTAACTAAATGCATCTAAAAAAATAAATTTGATATCTATCATGTAAATACATGCAAAAAAATAAAAATGCAATCACTACATATTATATTATTTGATATTTATACATTACATTACAAAATACAATTACAACATATGAAATTATATATAAAATGTTACCCAGATGACTAATACAAGAGGGGGGTGAATTGAGTTGTATTAAAAAAAATAACAATTATAAATCAAATATATAATATAAAATATAAACAAAATATGAAATAACAATAAATATAAAGAGTAAGGGTAAGAGAGAAGCAAACTCAGTATGTTAACGAGGTTCGGCCCCACTGCCTACGTCCTCGCCTCAAGCTACCCCTTGAGGATTCTCAAATTCACTATTCAACCTCCTTCAGGTGGAGATAAAAACCTATTGCACCTTTGAACAACACCGCTACAAATGATCCGTGTAGAACACCCTCTACACTTGCAATCACCTTACACGTGGTGATTCAACTATTCCCCGTGTAGAATACTTTCTACATGCACAAGGGTTATACACACCTTTTTTCTGATACAAAAGCTGATAGTGGGTAGGTTATCAGAAAACACTCCTCAATGAGTGAAATAAGAACAATACAGCGCAAACTATATTTCTCAAAATGAACAAGGATTAAGGCTCAATGCTTAGAGAAGAGAGAATGAAATTTTTGAATGAATGTTGTATACTCTTGGTGTTGTGAATGTGAAGCTCTCAAATGATCTATTTATAGGCATATGAGACTTCATATTCAAATTTAAAAAGATTCACATGTCAAAGACAACATCATTCATTTTTTCAAAAATTCAAATAAAAGGTTCTTCTTTTTCAATTGTCAAAGACAACATCATTCACTTTTTCAAAAGAATCAAACCTAATCTTTTACTTTTAGCGTATGACAAAATGAGCACACTTTCCTTTTCAAAAAATTCAAACCTAATCTTTTACTTTTTGCATATGACAAAAGGAGCACACTTTCCTTTTCAAAAAGTTCAAACCTAATCTTTTACTTTTTGTATAAGTCTAAAAAAGCATCAATCACTTTTGAAAATATTCAAATAAAACATGCACATGTGAAAGATGACAATCAATCATCTTTAATATTTTCAAAGTTCAACCATTTAATCAAGGCATGCACATGCAAAAGATAACAATCAATCATCTTTCAAAATTTTCAAATTTAATTTCCAAAAATATTCATGCACATGTGGAAAATGTATTTTAATGCTTTATGATAAAATATTAATTTTGAGCATTAATCCTAATTTCGAATTTTAAGAGATTTACAACATTACTCTATGACTTTAATGTGAACTTGTTTCCTTCTTGCTCATGATTGGTTCTTTGATGTGCTTGATTCCATTGTGTGAACAACTTGAACTTGAAACTCCTTTATTCTTTGAATTCATTTGTTATCATCAAAATCCATGTGTAGATTTATAATCACATGAAACTTGAAACATTGAGTTCAACAATTTCCCCCTTTTTTATGATGACAAATACTTGATAGAACTTGAAACCTGTATTAATACTTAAGCTCCCCTGAAAATATGCATTAGTTTTTCAAGCAAAAATATAAATATAATTCCAAGCATATATAACAAGTTTAACAATTTAAATAATGTTAATGTTCTAGTCTAAAACTTCTCCCCCTTTTGACATCATTAAAAAGGATCGACAGCAAGTAAATGGACTAAAGAAAAAGATGCGTTTAATAGTCACTGTAGATAGTTGAAAAAGGAGCCATCCTTGACCCGACAAATGCTGCAAAGACTCGAGGCCTAACTCTATGAATTTAGTACGGGTAGAAATTTAAACAATCGCCTGATGTTGTTGACAAACGTGATTGAAGGCTCTGAGTTGCTATAAAAAAATGATCATTTTCATCTATCGGATGCCAAAAAAATAATTGCTTATTGACATGAGTTCTGTTTTACCACAACGATAGAATGACTGAGCAATTCTCTTCCACTAATGTTCCAGACTTGAATCAGGAACCCTTGACGCATCAATCATCAATCTTCTCTCCTGAGGCCGTCAATACCATGATAGGAGCAGTGAACCGTTTTTCTAGTAAGGCTGATTCTGAGATTATTGTAGAATCAAGAATGCTCAGTAGTCAATATGTTGCCTCTGTTACAATCTTGTCTCGAAGGTTAATGGCGAGGGTGAGTGAGATTGATCATCTTAACATGCAAATATCTGAGTTACGACCGAAGCTTGCTAATAAGGATAGTGAGAATAAAAAGGCTAAAACAAGAAAACCAAGAGTTGAAAAAATTTACAGATTGGTATGCTCATGATCTGCAACCACGAATAGAGGAGCTGGAACGAGAAGGGTTCAGATACAAGGTCAACATCGGCAGATAACAGTAGAGCTTCATCGTTTACTAGAAAAATAGGGACAATCTACTGTTAATCTCGCTGGGTTAGTAAGAAAACTTTTGACAATGTGTGTCCAGCATATCTTGTATTTCTTTTGACTAAATAAGATTTGAAGAGACAATAGTTTGTCTTATTCTTTATGCTATCTCTATAAAATCAGTCCTGAAGTTCATCTAATCCGCATCAAGTTTTCTTCTCATCTCTATAACTCATCTGCATTCCTTCAACATTCTCGTTTTAAGCCTTCTATTCTTTTCTCAATGGCTCATTCTTCTAATATTTCTCTAGATCCATCCATGAGACATTCTGCATCTCAACCTCCTGTCCTTTCTGCAGCTACCATTGGTGCCATGTTGCAGCAAGAAAATAATAATCTGACTAATAAGTCAGATTCTGATGCTATTTATGACTTGGTGAGTCTTGAGACTCGCTACTCTTCCTCTATTGTTGCTTTTTCTCAACGGCTACAAGCCAAAAATCACGAAGTTGAAAAGCTCAAAGAACAAATTATTGTACTTCAACGAATTGTTCAAGAGTCTCACACAAGGGAATGAATCATTCGGCAGAAGAATAAACAGTTGAAATCTTTATTAGATTCTTCATTCCGCTTGCCGGTTCCCATGGATAAGAATGACATGATATTGTATGAAGAGAATAAGCGTCTCAAACATGAGGCTAAGAATCTCAAGTTTATGTAAAAGTATTTAAAAAATCTATCTCTATTTTTATTGACTCTGGTCTATCTTTTAAGAGATATTCATAGCATGGATCATACCTATTTCTCTTCTGATCATACATAATCTATCTTCTGGTAAAGGTTTTGTGAAAATATCTGCTAACTGATCGTGTGTGTTTGTGAATTCTAATATTATATCGTCTTTCTGCACATGATCTCGAAGAAAATGATACCTTATTTTAATATGCTTAGTTCTTGAATGTTGTATTGAGTTATTTGAAAGATTTATAGCACTTGTATTATCACATTTGATTGGAATGTGATTATACATGAGTTTAAAATCTTCAAGTTGTTGCTTTATGTAGAGAACTTGAGCACAACAACTACCCGCAGCAACATATTCTGCCTCAGCAGTAGATAGTGCAACAGAATTTTATTTTTTACTAAACTAGGAAACTAGTGCATGACCTAAGAAATGACATGCTCCACTAGTGCTTTTTCGATCTATTTTACAGCTAGCATAATCTGCATCTGTGTAACTGATTAGATCGAAAGATGTGTGCTTAGGGTACCATAACTCTAGGTTAATTGTACCACTAAGATATCTAAGAATACGTTTAACTACAATTAAATGTGATTCTTTTGGAGATGATTGAAAGCGTGCACATAAGCACATACTAAACATAATATCTGGTCTTCTGGCTGTTAAATATAATAAGCTACCAATCATACCTCGATATATTTTCGAGTCAACTGGCTTACCGGATTCATCTTTATCAAGTTTAGTTGATGGACTCATTGGTGTTCCAATTTCCTTAGTATTTTTCATCCCAAAATTCTTCAGTAATTCCTTAATATATTTTGATTGATTGATGAATGTCCCACTTTTTGCTTGCTTAATTTGCAATCCGAGAAAGAATGTAAGTTCTCCCATCATGCCCATCTCAAATTCTTCCTGCATAGTCTTAGCAAAAACTTGACACATATTTTTATTAGTAGCACCGAATATTATGTCATCAACATAAATCTGAATCAAAATAATATCATCATTTTCATATTTAATGAAAAGAGTTGTGTCGATTTTTCCTCTTGAAAAACTTTTTTCAATTAAGAAACCACTGAGTCTCTCGTACCAAGCTCTAGGAGCTTGTTTAAGTCCATATAGTGCTTTTGTGAGTTTGAAAACATGATTTGGGGAAATATGATTTTCAAAACCTGGAGGTTGCTCAACATATACCTCTTCATTTATAAAACCATTTAAGAAAGCACTTTTAACATCCATTTGAAAAAGTTTGAAATCTTTATAACAAGTATATGCAAGTAGCATTCGAATAGTTTCTAATTTTGCGACAGGTGCATATGTCTCATCATAATCGATTCATTCTTCTTGATTAAAACCTTGGGCTACAAGTCGAGCCTTATTTCTAGTAATGACTCCAGACTCATCTTTCTTGTTTCTAAAAACCCATTTTGTTCCAATAATAGTATGATTTTTGGGTCTAGGAACAAGTGTCCAAACATCATTTCTTTCAAATTGATTCAACTCTTATTGCATAGCTAGAATCCAAGATTCATCAAGAAGTGCGTCATCAATATTTTTGGGTTCAATTTGAGATAGAAAGCAGTATGATTACAAATATTTCTAAGAGATGATCGAGTACTTACACCTTGTGAAGGTTCTCCCAAAATTTGTTCCACTGGATGATCTTTCACAAATTTCCACTGTTTTGTTGCATCTTGTATTAAATTTTGATGATCTTTCCTGATGGCTCCATGTTGAACTTCCTCTATTGTTTTCTCTTTGTTGAGATTGAGACTTTCCGTGTTATTTATACCTCATGTTTCTTCATCAATAGATTTCTTGGAGAGTGGAGAATTAGATTCATCAAATATTATATGCATAGATTCTTGTACAGTCAAAGTCTTTTTATTGAATACTATATAAGCTTTACTATTAGTAGAATACTCGAGAAAGATACCTTCATCAGATTTTGCATCAAACTTGCCTAAATTATCCTTGTCATTTAAAATAAAACATTTGCATCTAAATACATGAAAGTAACCAATGTTGGGCTTTTTCTCATTCCAAAGCTCGTAGGGGGTTTTATCTAACTTAGACCTTAGCATAACTCTATTTATAACATAACATGCAGTACTTACCGCTTCGGCCAAAAAATAACTAGGCAAGTTGTTCTCATTAAGCATTGTTCTTGCCATCTCTTGAAGAGATCTATTTTTCCTCTCTACTACCCCATTTTGTTGAGGAGTTCGAGGAGCAGAAAAATTATGCACAAAACCGTTTTCATCACAAAATGTTTCAATATTTTTATTAACAAACTCTTTTCCCCTATCATTTCGGATACTTGAAATAGTATAACCATTTTCATTTGGAATTCTTTTGTATAACTTGGTAAAAGCATTATGTACCTCATCTTTATGAGCAAGAAAGATGACCCAAGTATAGCTAGAGAAATCATCAACAATAACAAATGCATAATATTTTTCTCCTAAACTTGCAACTCTATTTGGTCCAAAAAGATCCATGTGTATCAGTTGCAATGGTCTAGTAGTGGAAATATGTTTCTTAGTTTTAAAAGAAATTTTTGTTTGTTTACCAAATTGACATGCATCACAAATTTTGTTTGTTTTTGGTAAACCTCTCACAAGATCATTTTTCGAAAGTTTGGAAATAAGTTCTATATTAGCATGACCTAATCTTCTATGCCATAGCCAACTAGTTTCATTTTGAACTGAAAAGCAAATAGTATCTTGTGAGGTAATTTCTTCAAAATCGATTGTATAAACATTATTGTTTCTAAAAACAATAAAACAAATATTACAATCATGATCATTCAAAATAATGCATTTATCCATTTTGAAAGTAACTGTAAATCCTTTATCACATAATTGACTTATGCTCAAAAGATTATATTTTAAACCTTCAACAAGTAGAACATTTTCAATTATGAGAGAAGATTCATTACCAATTTTACCTATTCCTACGATCTTCCCTTTCGAGTTGTCTCCAAATGTCACGTGTCCTTCTTCTTTAGATCTAAAATCAAAGAACTTAGTCTTGTCTCCCGTCATGTGTCTTGAACATCCACTATCTAAAAACCATTTGTTTTTGCTTGTGAAAAACTTCATGCATACCTATAAAAACAATTAAAATGATTTTTCTTGGTACCCAAGTTCTTTGGGTCCTTTATTTATTAGTATTAGAAGAAACAAGATTTTTAGGTACCCATATGGCCCTAATAGGTATTGTATGATTTCTTCTAATATGACAAATATGATAATTATGACCATTTATATTACAAAAATTACAAATAGCATGTGACATATATGAAAAACTTGAATGATTATAATAATATCCTTTTTTGACAAAATTATTTTTATGAAAAGAATTTTGAATATTAGTTTTGATGTAGAATGATTATCAAAGAAATTTTTATAAGGTTTGTATTTTTGTTTTGGCATATATCCCAAACCTGCCTTGTCAAAAACACATCTTTGACTACCAAGAAATTTTTCAAAATTTCTTTTTCCATTCGTAAAGTTTTCAACAATATTTTCTAAATCGGTTTTCTTCTTATTCAATTCAAGATTTTCATCTTTCAAAATGATACTTTCTTTTCTTAAATTTCAATTTCATTTGTTAAAGAAAAATTTTTCTTTTTCAAAGCAGTATATTTGATACCCAATTTTTCAAATTCCTCATAAACCTCTTATAAAACATTTTTCAATTTTTCATATGAAGGATTTTCAATATTATCAAGATTTGTTACCTCAATGTCATCTTTAGCCATAAGACAAAGATTTGCTGATTTTTCATTGCTTGCTTCACTATCTGAGCTACTTGAATCATCATCCCATGTAGCTTTCATTGCTTTCTTGCCCTTGTTTCGATCTTTCTTTAGCAGAGGACAATCTGGTTTGATATGACCAGGTTTATTGCATTTATAACAAATTAAAGTGTCATTTTTACCTGAATCTTTTCTGGAAAACCTTTTGAAAGATTTCCTCGGAAGAGTTCTATTTTTCTTCAAGAACTTCTGAATTCTTCTTGTTATCATCGCAACTTCTTCATCTTTATCGTCATTTTCCTCATCTTCATCACTTTCACTTTCATGAGGAACAGCTTTAAGCGCTAAGCTCTTCTTTGGCTTTCTTTCTTCTTCTCCTCTTTTCAATGTGTACTCATGGATGATAAGTGACCCGATGAGTTCATTGACTTCGAGCTTCTTGAGGTCTCTAGCTTCAAGAATCGCTGTAACTTTTGATTCCCAACGTTTTGGTAAAGAGTTGAGAATTTTTCTTACTATCTCCACCTTGGAATAAACTTTGCCAAGAGCTGTCAAGCTGTTTATGATGTTAGTAAAACGAGTGTGCATACTAGAAATAGATTCATCATCATTCATCTTAAACATTTCATATTCATGAGTAAGAATATAAATTTTTGATTCCTTAACTTGCGAAGTTCTTTCATAAGTTACTTCCAAGTTATCCCAAATTTCCTTTGCCGTAGCGCAATTCATTATTCTATTAAATTCATTTCCATTAAGAGCATTATATAATAAATTCATAGCAGTTAAATTTAAAGTATAAAGTCTATCGTTTTCACGATCAAACTCTTTTTCTTCCTTTTTGACCTTTACTCCATCAACCACTTTTGTTGGAATATAAGGTCTATTTACAATACATTTCCAGATTTCTCTACCTTGAGCTTGAAGAAATATTCTCATTCTAACTTTCCAGAATTAGTAATTATCTCCACAAAAGAGTGGAGGCCGACTGCTAGATTGACTTTCACCAAATGAAGCTGCAATGTTAGCCATAAGATCTTAACTCAAAAGATAGTTAATCTTATAATAGAGCTCTTAGCTCTGATACCAATTGTTGCTGATCATAGGCCGCACCTATGTCACCTAACAATTGTACCTACCAGACTAGCCGACCACCGTCTCTACCGGTGCACCGTTACTCATGGTCGGAGAGTCTTGCTTCGGTGACACAGTCACAAGTGAGAGTTCCCATGAGTGATCTGCCTGTATGAACAGTACAGGTCAACTAGCTCTGATACCAATTGTTGCCCAGATGACTAACACAAGAGGGGAGGTGAATTGAGTTGTATTAAAAAAAATAACAATTATAAATCAAATATATAATATAAAATATAAACAAAATATGAAATAACAATAAATATAAAGAGTAAGGGTAAGAGAGAAGCAAACTCAGTATGTTAACGAGGTTCGGCCCCACTGCCTACGTCCTCGCCTTAAGCTACCCCTTGAGGATTCCCAAATTCACTATTCAACCTCCTTCAGGTAGAGATAAAAACCTATTACACCTTTGAACAACACCTCTACAAAGGATCAGTGTAGAACACCCTCTACACTTGCAATCACCTTACACGTGGTGATTCAACTATTCCCCGTGTAGAATACTTTCTACATGCACAAGGGTTATACACACCATTTTTCTAATACAAAAGCTGATAGTGGGTAGGTTATCAGAAAACACTCTTCAATGAGTGAAATAAGAACAATATAGCGCAAACTATATCTGTCAAAATGAACAAGGATTAAGGCTCAATGCTTAGAGAAGAGAGAATGAAATTTTTGAATGAATGTTGTATACTCTTGGTGTTGTGAATGTGAAGCTCTCAAATGATCTATTTATAGGCATATGAGACTTCATATTCAAATTTAAAAAGATTCACATGTCAAAGACAACATCATTCATTTTTTCAAAAAATTCAAATAAAAGGTTCTTCTTTTTCAATTGTCAAAGACAACATCATTCACTTTTTCAAAAGAATCAAACCAAATCTTTTACTTTTAGCGTATGACAAAATGAGCACACTTTCCTTTTCAAAAAATTCAAACCTAATCTTTTACTTTTTGCATATGACAAAAGGAGCACACTTTCCTTTTCAAAAAATTCAAATCTAATCTTTTACTTTTTGTATAAGTCTAAAAAAGCATCAATCACTTTTGAAAATATTCAAATAAAACATGCACATGTGAAAGATGACAATCAATCATCTTTAATATTTTCAAAGTTCAACCCTTTAATCAAGGCATGCACATGCAAAAGATAACAATCAATCATCTTTCAAAATTTTCAAATTTAATTTCCAAAAATATTCATGCACATGTAGAAAATGTATTTTAATGTTTTATGATAAAATATTAATTTTGAGCATTAATCCTAATTTCGAATTTTAAGAGATTTACAACATTACTCTATGACTTTAATGTGAACTTGTTTCCTTCTTGCTCATGCTTGATTCTTTGATGTGCTTGATTCCATTGTGTGAACAACTTGAGCTTGAAACTCCTTTATTCTTTGAATTCATTTGTTATCATCAAAATTCATGTGTAGATTTATAATCACATGAAACTTGAAACATTGAGTTCAACATAAAAAATGGATTACATTGAGCCACCAATACATATTACATAATGGCACATTTGTTACCACTGAATGATCATTTATTGCATGCTTCTTTATAATCTAATGATGATAAATGCGCCACATCATTTATAGTATGATGCAAATGAGATGGTGGTATGATGTATAACATTACTCTTATATAATATGTCTGCCTCATGCAATCAATACATTCTTCCAGCCATTGTTGGTCCAAGCTTATCTTCAAGATGTATTCAATAATGTTCTTGGACTGCTATATCATAATTTCCTATAAAAGTTGCAATCATAAGAAACAGAAAACAGATTAAAATAAACTAATAGAAGCCAATCGCATATTAGTAAAGCAACAAGCAAGGGATTGAGCTATGTAATAAGCGGATAAGAGTCAACACATAACATGATATATAGATAAAGACTGAAGCAAATTTTGAAGACATGCTTAGAGTTTGTAAATCAACAGAGCACATAGCCATGAATAAAACATCATTCAAGTTTTAGAAAGACTGAGCACAAATCTACGCACCAGTATATAGTATCAGATATAGAAAGAGTGAACACAAATCTCAGTCTCCACCCCATATAGTAAAATGATGCAGTCTCAGGAAGAAAATTATAATCTAAATTGGGAGCTCAACCATAGGCTGCACATAAGGCAAGTCCTTTTGGAAATGATTTTTGCAATGACATATCGGGTACCCATTACTCACATCCTGCCCTATATTAGTTGGAAGACTAACCATAGGCTGTATAACCTCATACTCCACATTAGCTGCAAGTCTAACAGAAAGTTGAACGGGGGATTGCTTTTGTTCATGATGTGCTTTGGCACTAGGAGGTTAAAATCCCACCAAATGACAATTGATTGAGCTGAAATATTACATATTTTAGCTATTTAAAACCAATATATTTTAAATTCTTCATGACATTATTATTGGTTTTAGATGGAAAAATGGTTAATAAGCATAAATACGAGTTGTGATTTTTAATTGATTGATATCATGTTTATGCTTAATTATGATTTAATGAGACAATATTTCCTCACATATATAGTCTGTTTTTTTTTTATAATTTATTTTTGAGTGTTATTTTTATCTACTTAAACATATAATTTATTCTTCATGACATATAGTCTGATTTAATGTACTTTCAGTCTGTTGAGCTTACATGCACGTTGCAACACAGCACACGTGCAGCAGGAACATAACATGCAGAAACTCACTCGGACAACATTCATACAAACACAGTTGCAGAAAAATCACATGTGCAACAACCAGCTCACTCAACACATTCGGACAATTCCACTCACACCATGGGCCACATGCAGCACTCAACAAAGCAATCATTCTGCAGCACTCACACATAAAAGCAGCAGCTTCATTCGGACACACCATGCCCACTCACACGAAGCAACTCAACAAACACACATGCATGACAGCAATTCAGACTCAGACATGCAGGGGCCACGGCTGTGGAGAGGACAGGCTGGAATTGAGTAGCTGGAACATTCATCATTCGGACAAGGGACCCAGACACATGGACAGCAACTCCACTCACACGAAGCACTCAACAACACATGGGGGACACGGAAAGTGGTAGAGAGGGAGAAATGAGTGGAAGTGTTAGCTGAGGCTGAGGGGCCCTCATTAAAGAAATGCAGCCGATGGGAAGAGAGTGGTCTGAAGTTTGGAGAGTAGAACAACCGAAAGATCAAGATGGCTGGAACAACATTCTAGCTGGAGTGTTGGTGAGAAAGGGATAGGTGATGATTATGGCTTAAAGAAAAGAAGATGGTAATCGGCTGAAGTGTTGATTGATTCCCTTGAGTGGAGAGACCGAGAGCATGATTTTGCTTTCCATTTCTCTTTCGTTTGAGTGGAGAGGGACGGTTGGCTTTGCTTTGCTTTGATAAAGTGGACAGAGTTTCTTGTTTGGACGGAGTGAGTGGAGAGAGTGGGGTTCTTGCTTTACTTTGAGACCAAGTGGGGGTTCTTGCTTGCTTTTGCTTTTGGATGGTGCAGCCGAGATTGGGGGGCTTGAGTGGAGACCGAATGATGCTTACCTTGAGTGGAGAGGGACGGCTGGGTGGTATTCTTGTTGGGGTTGGCTTTGCTTTGAATACGGAGGCACAAATGAGTTGAAGGGGTGCTGTTTTTTTTATTCATTCGGATGGATAGTCCTTGGGATAGGAGTAGAGGGTATTAATTTTCGTTGGGGCAGCAGGTGCTGGGGACTTCCACTGGAGCTGGAGTGAGACCAGCTGGGGGGATAGCAGTAGGAGTTTAGTAGGAGTTGAACTTGTTGCGTTTGCTTTGTATTCTCCTTCGGGACAGCAGAGTGAAGTTGTTTATTTTCTGTTTCTTTGTTATCTCATTCGGCTTTCAGAGGGAAGGAGGGGGAGTTTCAATTTGAAGTTCTTGTTTTCGTGTTTTATTTTCTGTTTAGAATCTAGTAGTAGCACCACGTAAAGTTTTAGTTTTTGTTTACTTGTTTCACTTTCATTTTTGTTTAATTGTTTACTTGTTTTACTTCTCATATTTAGTTTTTATTCTTTCGGTTGTAGCATTGAGCCTTTCTTTTTCCGTTCTCTAGTTTGTGTTCATCGTTTGGAGTTTACAAGTTTATTTTTCTTCATGCTCTTTTATTTTTCCTTTCACCTTTAATTTATGTCTATTTACATTACTGTCATTTATTTTTCCTTGCACCTTTGATTCCTCTATTTAAATTAATGTCATTTATTTTTCTTTCTCCTTTAAATTTCAGTCTATTAATTTCAGCAATTTTAATTTACTTTCTTGCATTTTAATTCCTTACATTTCATCGCTGCACTTAAATCCAACAAACAAACATGAATCTGGTTCACGACCAGTAAATTTTGATTTTCATTGCACTTTTCCATCCATTGTACATATCATCCTCTTATTTTCTCTTTGTGAAGTTTTTCACATTTTTCAACAAGTTTAATTTTAAGTAACCTTTTCCTGTGGATTCGATCCTGTAAGATACTACAACGCCTGTATACTTGCAGGTAAAACTGCACTTAAATTTTGATTCATTAATTTGAGTCAGATTTTAGTCGCATCAACAATGATTTTTCTTGTCTTACCCAAACTACATAACCAAGGCAAAATAGCGCCAAAATTCATCATTCTAAAATTGATAAAAACTTTATTTATGAAAACAATCTAAAATTGTAGTAAAACTAAGAATATTGACTTTAATAAAACATTGTACAAGACAAATAGTACATCACCATCCCTGCAAAACATGAAGCACCAGATGCCCTTTATCGTGTAAGTAGCATATGTTTCCAAGAAGTTCCACAAATTTATTTGACTTCCTTATTCAACAAGTATTTTGAAATCAATGATTGATACAGTTTATTTATTCATCCAAGAACCATTATACACAATTCCAAGTAGTATATTTATCTTTGAAAGGGCTCCTGATTAATATATTATATCTTTTAGTATCTTCCTTTGAGCAAATCTAAGCTATTACTTTTTGCCTCTTGGGAGATAGAACTAGTGCTTAATTCAACCATGTGATCACCATAAGACAACTTTTTTTAACTTAAGAAACATTTGAGAGCACAAAGCACTACTATGTTTTTCTTCCACTCTACATTTGTGTCCGTCTTGAGTTATCTTATATGATATGGGTTACCCTATTAGCAAGCATGAAGCAGCACTAATTGAGGAGCCAAAATAATAATATTATTATCATTATCTTTTCCTTTTGGTGAAAGGGTTGGCTTGTATGTCTAAATTGGTACTTGTCTTATAATTAGTTGCCTAAAAGAACTATTCTATCTCACAACCCCATTAACTCATGGTCCTTTTCAACTTGCCTAACAAAGTAACAGCCTTGAATCATTTACACAACCTTCACTTAAGAATATTCTCAAGCAGCTGCTCTATCTCTTTTTTCTTTTCTCCTTTTGCACATTTACGCAAGCACGCTTCAACATGATCCACAATTAATTTCTTTGTTTCTCTCCCTCACAGATAACACAAATGTTATAGAACCCATAAAGAAAAACAACTCATATTTAAAAATAGAGCAGATTGAGCAAAATTTTTATTTGTTTCATAATTGTCAAAAGTTTTATTTTTTGTTTCTCTTTTGCATACAAACATCACTACAGCAAATTCAGATTCCCAAAAACATGCAGTTACAAACATAGCACATCACTACAGATCTTTGACGACAGAGCAAAAAAGTAGAAGACAATGGAGCAAAAATCTAACCTTGGGTTGTAGAAGTCGAAGATGGAGCGAAAAAGTAGAAGATGATGGTCACAGAGCAGAGCAGAACACATAGAGAGAGAGAGAGAGAGAGAGAGAGAGAGAGAGAGAGAGAGAGAAGTCTGGGGGAGAAATCTCAAGAGGGGGGTGGGGGAGTGGCTACTCATGCGAAACTGATTTATAAAGTTGCAAACCTTACTGATAATTTTTCTTTTTATAAAACCCGGGTATCGGGTTTTAAATATGGGTTCGGGATTTAAAATCCGGTACCTGAACCGGATTCATCCGGTTTCCTAAATTTGGATTCCGGCTCGGATTTAACCTATGTCGAAAATTGAAACCGGGATGCCTGGTTATCTGAGTTCTGGGCCAAATCCGGATCAGATGAACGGTCCTACATTTTATATGATATAATTTAATTTAAAAGATAAATATTAAAATTTTATAAATTAAATTTTACTATTCAAAAATTTTTTAAATTAAATTTTACTATTCAAATGATGTGGATGATATGCTATCGGCTTGAAAATAGAATAACTTTTAATATATAATATATTGCTTCGGAGTAGTTGTACTGTTAATGGTGTAAATTGTAATAGCAAGAATAGAAGCTACTCGAGCTGTACGACCAGCTTGAATTATACATTTATCAACCTAAAAATATGCACTCTGCCTTCTTGAAGCACGACTCTCTACCAACAAATGAGTGCTGAGTGCTTTCATTGTTACATAATTCTCATTGAGGGTTGGAGCCCTTCATGATCATCTCTCGTGGTGCTTTAAATTTGAGCCATATTACGGATCAAAACTTCTCATCATACTTACATATATATATACACACATATTTATGGTTCCCAAATGGGAGAGCCATTTCAATGGATCTCCTTGAGACCTTGACTATTGATCATTAAGTCCGTCATGTAGGTATAGTTTTGATCATTCTCGACAGTAATGGAACAAACTGGCAGATCGAGTTGCTCAAGTTCAAAACAATGTTCATCACACATATTAGCCCTCAACAAGCATTTGATTTCAGCGCACTCAACCACACGTGCATCCATGTTGATTGTTCCCAAATACCGACACGTACATATGATCTAGCTGCAATTGATTCCTAAGCTAGCTTTTCCAATATTCAATGACTCACCGCTCTTCATAAACAATAGAATGATTGCCGACCAAAAAGGAACGGAAGCAAAAAGAAAATTATAAAATACCCCATTTTGCATGGCTGGTTAACCATACCAAGGAATTGAAGGCAACACTCAAATTAAAAGCTCCCTAGAACGCACATGGGTTACCCATTATAAGATCTCTCAAGGTCCTTGATCACCTTTTTTTTAAATAATTCTTTGTTTGGATTTTGCACATTTTGATTCTGATGTTCTTGTGTTGATCACCGGGAACCCAGCTTGTGTGTTGATCAGAAAACCGGATCTTGGACCTCCCCCCACTCACGTTGTCGGAAGAAGATCCGAACAAAGCATCAAATTATTAAAGCCATGTGCACTGTGCTGTGCATTCTACAAATTCAATGTCATTTTAGTCATTCAGTATCTATCCCTTTGCGTTTACTTATGAGTTAAACTAAGGCCGAAGATATATTTTTGTCGCAATAAGATTGACAAGAGACATAAATGAGAGTAGCACGTATTTTTTAAATGGACATAGCTGCCCTCCAGCCGACAGCTGACCTAAATTTCCATGTGGTCTTGAATTATAATAACTAGTCCTCAACCTTCCCCAGCAAAAAATGAATTAATGATGAATTCCCTCCATCTCTACAAGGATAGTTCCAGTGGCATCAATGTGGTTTCTCTCCCAATTCAGGGGCTTTCGCATGGAATGTGACCCATAAAACCCCGTCCTCATCTCCCTCTTCTGATATCGACACAAATCTCTCTCTCTCTCTCTCTCTCTCTCTACCATGAGGCACAGGCTTAGCGTGCTGTTAGTGTTACTTTGTGCCACCTTGCACACCGTCTCTTCCGTCATTGACGGTAAGCTTGCTTACTCTTTCCTGTTACAGACATGGCTTATGCATATCTATTATCTAAGTACTGGTGGTTTATTATTGAGAGTATGCTTAAGGAACATGTTGTGATCAGTGGTATTTCACATCTGCGAATTCTTTTCTTATAGCATAAATCTTGTTGCTGCGAAAGACATTTTCGTCTCGATCGATCAACTCCCAGCTACATTGAAGCTAGCTTAGTACATAACCTGAAATATATACGTTGCACATTTTCTTCTTGTTAAGTTATAAAAAGGTAGCTTTAGGGGCATATATATTAGGTTCTGATCCACTCGTCAAGATCTTGTTTTCATTCGAAAGTGCCCGAAGATTCTTATGGTTTTTGGTCATTAATCTTCCACGTCTAATCTCTTGGAGTCTTGAATATTAGACGACCCTTAGACAGAAAATTCAGAGGGTCGAAACTTCTTATAAGATGATGCATGCTTAGTCTGATCTGCAGAAAAGAAGTAGATCATAAATTATGTGACCCTCACTGCATTGACAACATTGATTATAATAAAATTGATGTGTCTATATCTTGAAGAAAATTAATACCTGTGACAACAATTTGTAGGAAACCTCAATTATTCATCCTTCATGTATATGTAAGCTAGGCAACCCCTTTACGAAGGACGCAGCATTTGCCATTTACTCCTCCAGTACTCTATTCATCAGCTTTTCTTTGTTTTATGATCTCTGCCATCTTAAATGGAAAAGTTGTTTTTAATTAGTAGTGCTTTTCTGCTCCGAGAGAAATAAATTGATCGCTTCTCATTAAATGGACTATGATAGAATTATAGGAATGCCAGTAGCTATTCATTGGTCTAAAACGAAAGAATGAATAATGAATGTGCCAAATTAATTTTATTTCTCTCATATTAACTAGGATTCCAGTTTCGTGACTCCTTTTCCAAAGACACTCACCCACTGAAAATAATAGATCTCCGAAAACAACTTCAAAATCTCTAGAGATCTTGATGGTATTTATTTTAATGCTATGCTTATGGCCTCAACATTTAGTATTAGAAATGAGTCCCAATAGATTAATTGCATGTAAATTTGCATCCACGTGAAAACCTGATCAGATTGCGCTGGCCGGAAGCCTAATTGGCAACTGGCATCAATTTTTAATATCCAAAATAGTACCGTTGAAATAATTAATTAGTTAACTTATATAGTTTCTCATTATTATCGCGTAGCTCTCATCAATATATTAATTTCATGACCAAATATTATATTTAGCACAGCTAGCACATCATGTGTTGGACTGAGACCCGGCCACTCTGGAAATTGGGCACATTAAAATATTATCCGCCACTCTACTCTGCTTTGGATATTAGATCATTCCTAGGATTGACGGAAATCACTTTTTAACCTACTATTATATAGACTCCCTTACCTGTAATTCTTCCCTTTTTTTCTCCATCGAAAGACTAGCTAACAGGAAAATTAATATTTGATTTTTCAGGTTTATTGCCAAACGGCAACTTCGAATATGGACCAAGGGCATCACATCTGAAAGGCACTTTAGTGACGAGCCCCCGTGGGATTCCCTTTTGGGAAATATCAGGCAATGTGGAGTACATAAAATCAGGGCAGAAACAAGGTGACATGTTGCTAATAGTCCCCGAGGGTGACCATGCTGTGCGGCTCGGCAATGAGGCTTCCATTAAGCAGAGTGTGACAGTGATTAAAGGCTTGTTTTACTCTTTGACATTCAACGCTGCTCGTACGTGCGCGCAGGAGGAAAGCCTCAACGTGTCCGTGAATCCCACCATCGAGAAAAACGACTGGGGAATGCTGCCGATGCAGACCATGTACAGTAGCAATGGCTGGGATTCCTATGCATGGGGTTTCCAAGCGGACAACCCGCAACTGGAGATTGTGATCCACCACCCGGGTGTAGAGGAGGATCCGGCTTGTGGCCCACTTATCGATTCGGTTGCATTAAAGCTTATCTCCCCTCCTAAACGTACCACAGGTAAATGAAACTTGAATTTTTTTACGAATCAAATTATGTAATTATGTCATTATTAAATCTTATATTAATGCAGAACATTAATTATGTGCCCATAATTTCAATCCTCTTTGGGTATATTCCACTTGATCATTAATTTGTTTGTCTGCACATTGCAGCCAACCTACTCAAAAATGGAAATTTTGAAGAGGGCCCATATGTGTTTCCCAAAACATCATCGGGGGTCTTAATCCCACCCAACATAGAGGACGATCATAGCCCTTTACCGGGCTGGATAATTGAGTCCCTCAAGGCTGTCAAGTACATAGATTCCGATCACTTTGCCGTTCCTGAGGGAAAGAGAGCGGTTGAACTCGTGGCTGGAAAAGAAAGCGCCCTTGCACAAGTGGTCTACACAAAGCCTGGAAAAGTTTACGTCCTGACCTTTGCTGTGGGTGATGCTAGCAATTTATGTGAAGGTCCCCTGGAGGTAGAGGCATTTGCGGGCAAGGAAACTGTCAAGGTTTCGTATGAATCTAAGGGCAAAGGAGGGCTGATCAAGCGCGGCACGCTTAGATTCACGGCCGTGTCGACACGCACACGCATCATGTTCTTAAGCTCTTTTTACACCATGAAAAATGACAATTCAGGCTCTTTATGTGGACCAGTACTAGATGATGTGAAGTTGCTTAGTGTTCGGAAGCCACGAAGTGCTTGATCGCATTGCATGCATTTTATGCAAAAGGAATTATTAATTTGTGCTTGAGATGATCCATTTATCTTATTATACACTATAGATTTCCATAGGAGAAAGGAAGAGGCCGGTTGGATGTGGATTTTGGAATGACGTTCCGTTTATGTACTAAATATTATTCTCTATCATCAAGTAAATAAGGTTCTTGGATTAGAAGATTTGGTTTTGGAAAGGTCCATCCACTTTGTTGGTAATATTTTCTCTCCTTCCTTTCCTAATTTGCAAGTTAGCCTCAACATTATTCCAGGCCATAACAATGATCATAAAAAGAAATTGCAACACTCAAGGAAAACAGAGATCATTACTCTATCGTTTTGTTGCTTTAAAAAAATATTATTATATACAGTCGTGGAGTGCACAAGTATTATATAATCATTTTAAAAAATGGCCGAAATGCAATGAGCCCAATTGACTTATTTGTTATTGTAATATCTATTATCTCAGTCTTAGTCTGGTCTACAATTTTTTTTTTCTTAATTAGGAATTCATTTCAGATACCTACAAATTTTATTTTATTATTATGAGAAGGTGACACTGTGCGTATCGGAGAAAAAGTGTACAGCAGAAAAACCGACGGCAAATATGTATTGTTTATGCACAGAAATATTTTGTAATAATTATATATTAATGGTATCTCTATCATTTTTTAATATAAGAATGATCATCTCCCACTTGTAGCACTAAGAAATTATTAACAAATGTTGAACTGAATTGAATTGAGTTGAGATGAATATTACAAATTGAATAAAATATTATTAAAATATTATTTTTTAATATTGTTATTATTTTAAAATTTAAAAATGTTGAATTGTTTATTATATTTTGTGTTGAAATTTAAAAAATTTGTAATGATTATATGAGATTAGTTGAGTTGGGTTTAAAATCCAAACTGGCCAGACAAAAATATTGCAAAAAATAAAAACTTATAAATTAATATAATTAAATATGATTAGTCTAATTTATTTTATAGTAAAAAGAATTTTATAATATGATGTACTAGAGTAAAATGACGTTAATTTGTAATTTTTTTAAGATCAATGGATTAAACATATCTTAAATTTGAGAAGTGCTAGATTTATAAAGGAATTTTGTAAAAATAAAATTATAAATTATAAAATAGATATGATGTATTACAATAAATTAAGTAAATTTAATTTATTTAAAAATAAATTATTTCTCTTCAAATTTTGTTACTCGAATTATTCTATTGTTAAACTGGTGTCTAAATCATATAATTCACATAAGTTAAATCGTAAGATTTGATTGAGATTATAAATAACAAGAAATGATACTCATTATTTAAATTCTCATCATCCATTCATTATTTCATGATGTGATATTAGATTATTTGAAATTATTTATTATATTTTATATTTAAATCTATCATTAAATACTACATCATGAGATGACGAGAGGATAATGAGATAAATGATAAAGAATAAATGTTTTCATAAATAAAATTGTGCTTGGTATTATTCCTCCTCTCTCGCACGTGCGAGTACATATCCACGTGTCAAGGCCGGCGCTTGTGCAGCCCCCTCACACCCCCTTCGCCGTGTTTCCCATTTTAAGAGAGAGAGAGAGCTGTGAGTCGGGGGGCGTGACCTGAGAACTCAAACTCCGAACAGAGCCTAACGCAGTCTCACCAGCATGTGGCGGAGACTTCTTTCTTCCCACCTAAAAAGCCTTGCCACTTCCACTGCCACCGCTCCGGTCCGATCCACTGCGTTACCCGCCCGATCCATCATTTCTCCATGCTTCTCCCACTTCAGTCTCCGCTACTTCAGCGTCGACTCCGGTACTCACTGAACCCTAATCTCTCCCCTCTCAGATCCACTTACATATCTGTAGCCGTGTATAATTTTCTTTGATATGAATTTATTTGGTTTTGGTAGCAGAGGGTGCTGTGAAGAAGAAAGTTGAAGATGTAATGCCGATAGCGACCGGGCACGAGCGTGAGGAGCTTGAAGCTGAGCTTCAGGTGTTAATTACTTTGAATTAATCCAATCATTTGATTATGTAGGCAAAATCAATGTATTTCACGATCTCTTTGGTTGCTAAGAAAATTTGAGGGAAAGAAATAAAAAATTCACATACTGTTAAATGAATTTTTATGTTAGGCTCAAGGAACAGGTTTCTTGATTTTATTTACAAGACGTTTATATTTATTGAATTTTGATATCGCTTAAATGCTTGTTATATTCTTGGCTTTTGAGAAGATTCTGAGTTCGATCGGTTTCGTTTGTGTAGGGAAGGAAAATTCTTGATATTGACCATCCAGTTGGTCCTTTCGGCACAAAGGTTAGTTTTAATTTTTTTTGACAATTTTTGTGATACATGCTTGAGTTGGTTTGTATTACATTCTTTTTATGTTAATATAATTGGTAATTTCATCCCTAGTGTTCCTATAAGCAGTTGTTGTATCTTTTAACTTATTCAGTATTTATATAAACATTACCATCTTATGATCTCCGGTAAATTTTGTTAAATGACAGTCCTTTTAATTTGTTTGTCATGTTAATATATAATTGGTAATTTTACCTATAAAAATATATATATATAATTGGTAATTTCATTACCATCTTACTATATAGAAGCAATTAATCTTTCTAAATGGTGTTACTGATTCGTTACCATCTAGAAGCAACTGGTTATGTTATATAAACATAACCATCTTACCATATAGAAGCAATTCATTCTGTTTGTTATGTTAACATAATTGGTAATTCCTTTTCTCCTTTTTCTCTGTGGTACAGATGTGACAGATCTTTTTTCCCCTGCAAGAACATCTTACATGTACCACTTCACATTATAAATCAATAAATTAGAGCTCTTGTGTTGACATTAGTTGTTAAGGCATAGACTTTAGTATCACTAGATAATCATGGCTGGGTGTTACTCTTGTATATGTTCCGTGTACTTGTTCCATTCCTATTATTCTAATCAATAAAATTCTTGTTTTACCGAGAAAAAAAAAACAGATTTCAGTTATTATTTGAATATATAAGATGGAGACAAACACTTTCATAAATTAATAATTCTTGACTTGATATATAAGATGGAGACAAACACTTTCATAAATTAATAATCTTGCAAGTCAAGAATTATTGCCTTAATTATGTAAGTATATGGCCAACTTTATTGGAGATTTCTTGGTTTGCTTTGCTGCCTCTTTTAAGTATTTTCCTTTTTAGCTTTAATATATCAAGTAATTACATTTTTCCTGACGTAAATAAGTAAATTTCAATCTTAATGATTCTTTCTTTGAAGAAGTAGGTATCTATTATTATCCGAGATGATCGTGGCAATGTGGTGGCTGGATTTGCTCACTCTTATGGCCATTCTACCAACACAGTGGCTGAATGCCGTGCGTTCGTAGAAGGTTTGAGGCTGTGTAAACAGTTAGGACTGAGGAACATTTTTGTTGAATCTGATTCAAGTGTTGTTGTAAGATGGTTTACTTTGGGTTCTTGTAATTATTGGTATTTATGGGATTTTTGGGAAGAAGCGAGGTGTCTTATTGGTTCTCTTAATGTTCTGGTTTGTCATATTTTTAGAGAGGCTAATATGTTTGCTGATTTTCTAGCAAAAGAGGGGCTTCATGGTTGGGTAGTGTAGTTTTTAGGAAGTGGTTTTGATTTGAGAAGATTTCGTGGTCTTGTCCGCATAGATAGATGGGGTATCCCTTATATTCGGCGGTAGTCTTTGTTTTTTGGGTGAGTATTGTTTTATTGGGGGTATAGTTGTAATCTAGGTTATTCCTCCTCCTTAGTGAGGGTATTTATGAATAATCGGAGGTGCCGGCCTCCTTTTTTTTTTTTTTTTTTTAAAGGATATATAATGAAACGCTTTTTCTTGTATGGAAGTTTGATTGACTTGTGATTTCAACTTTTAAGTCCTAAGTTTTACTTATCAAAAAAAAAAAAAAGTCCTAAGTTCTATGGGACTTTCAACAGATATGATCAATCTTTGTGGTGCAACAAAAGAAACCCTTATTTTTATATATTATCCACACTTTTTTCTGATGCAGACTGAGACTACTAATTTAATGCGTCTCTGAGGCTGTTATTATAATGCCTTTCTTGTGAGGCATATTTTCTTTTGCTAGTTGATGTCTTTTCTGCAATTTATTTTTTTATCTTTGGTTTTCAATTCAACCAAAGGCGTGGATAAGCTATGCTGAGCTCCTTCAAAGCGTGGAGTGTTTGAAATGAGATGTAACGTTATCCTCCTGTTGTAGCAACCCATTCCTTTGGAAGATAATTTGGTGTAATAAGGCCCCTTTGAGAGTGTCCTTTTTTGTTTGTATTCCTTAGATAGTTTAAGGAATAAAAATATTATTGTGATGGATTTGTGCTGCATGTATAAGAGGAATGGAGAGTCAATTGATCATCTTTTTCTGCATTTCGAAGCAGTTTCATTGACATGGAATGTTCATGGGTTTTTTGGGTTAGCTTGGGTCATGCCTCATCTCTTGATAGATCTTTCATAGTGTTGGAAAGGAAGGTTCACCTGTTTCCAAAGTGAAGCAATGTGGAAGATGGACCCATCTTGTCGACTGTGGTGTATACTGAGAGAGAAACAACTGAAGTTTTGGGGACAAGGAGAGAGGAGGAACTCAAAGCTTTCTTTTCTGCTACCCTTTACCTTTGATCTGTTGGATTTTGGCTCATTTATGTTTTTCTATTTCTAGTGTCAAGTATTTTTTTTTTTTTTTGCTCTAATTACTTTTTAAGGTTAGGCATATTTCATATATACATCAGGTGTACTTGGGCAACATTGCCTTTGATTATTAATCAATTTTAACATATCAAAAAATATATATTTGGTATTTGCCTAGATCTGTAATGGTTATTTTGTTGCAGGATTTATCTGTTTAATTTATGTTTTTTTTTTCTTTCCGGCTTTTGGCCTGTAGGAAGCTCCTTCAATTATCAAGTCCTATTATGACAAGAGAATAGTTGGATGCCCAGGAGGTGAAGGGGGTGGGTGCCTCTTTACATCTCTCTCTCTCTCTCTCTCTCTCTCTCTCTCTCTCTCTCTCTCTCTCTCTCTCTCTCTCTCTCTCTCTCTCTCCTTTTTTTTCTTTTTTCTTCTTGTGGGTGCATATTCTTCTCCCTTGAATACATGAATACAATATTTCAGTTCATTAAGGTCCATCTTGCATGACTTCCGTGCTTTTAAATTGCAGAGGATGAACATGATGTTGTCTGGTTTTGGCTGGAGAAAGGTAAACCACATGAATGTCCAGTGTGCTCACAGTATTTTGAGGTAAGTGGGTTGTCAGCTTTGGACTGACTGTTCGTTTCTAGGACCTTGTCTGGAGTGAACTGTGGCGATCCGGGATTTTAATTTGAAGTTGTATATCTAAATGTGGATCCAGATGCAAATAGATGATACACACAGACCTGTTAACTCTCATGCACACAGATTCAGGCAACACCAGCTGACCTTTTACTTTAATGGTAATAGCAGATTATCCAACAAGCCAGGCTCCATAGGATCATTATAACACTGGTTGTTGGTCATAGACTATTGTGTAGTTAGCTTCACCATACACTTTCTGAACTGGGCATGGTCAATTTAAATTATATGTTTATATGACCTAGGTTGACCCACATAGGAAACAACTAAACTTATGATTCATATTTGAGCAAGGATTTAAATTAGTTGTTACTTACATATATATAAAACAATTAGCTGTTGATTGCCGAGGTTGAAGGCAGAGGCAAAATACTTTTGTCACGTATAAATAATTTTCTTTGGGAAAAAATAAAGAAAGTGAGAGAAAGTAGAATGCAATGATTGTAACATTAACATTGTCTTATCTGATATATTTTTTTTAGTCTTATCTGATTTATATTCTGTACAGTTCCCACCTTGGACCAATTTTGGATGAGAATCCTCCTTTTTACTTATAACATGTGATATCCCTTTTTTTTTTTTTTTTTTTTTTTGTGTGTGTGGTGGGGGGAATACATTTTGTAAGCTATTTGGAAGAACTCAAGAGTGAAATGCACCGGAAAATGGATTGAATAGACCGATTTGCTTTTCTCAGTTTACTTAATAGTTATTTTGTACTGAACAATGTTCAGTTGGTTTGGACATAGCAGCATTTCTCTAATTATTCCATTTGATGTTTCACAGCTGGAAGTGGTTGGACCTGGAGGACCTCCGGATGGACATGGTGACGATGATCATCATCATTAATTGCAGCCCTTCAATTTTCGTGCTGGAATAAAAATTTGGGGCAGCGACGAGACAATTTCTGGTATACGCAGCCTTCAGAATTCAAAAGCCTCTGAATTTTGTTTGTTTTTTCTTGGTACTCGGTTCTCCTGACTGTTTCTTTTACGACGTTTGAGATTAGAATATTTGCTGTGGTAGTACAGACAGGCTAGTCATCTGTTGGAACTATGGATCTTGGTAGGATATCTGTTGTGAATTGCCAAATAATCGATGGCTACTACTTGATTCAATTTTTTTCAATCCCTTGGTCTGTAGTCGTAGAACCTATATTTCCCTTACTAAAGGCTCGCATCGTCAAATAAAGTGTTGCTTAATCCCTTTTACACTTCAAAATGTTCACTCGTCTCCATTTTTCATCCAATGTCTCCGATGATAAAATATTACTGCACTTACATTTACCCAAGGTGCATGTCTTCATATAAGGTTGTTGGGTTGAGAAAGATTGTGGGTTTCACATGTGTAAAGAGATTTTAAGTTTAGATGAGTTTAGTGATTTGAGAGTTGGGTGCTTAGACTCCAAAATAAGAAATAAGGTTAGCCCACTTACTCTGACTATACCTAATGTTCTTCCATATTTTGGGCACACGTGTACTTTTTTCTATGTTAATATTCTACAAATAAAGAATTTGATTAATTAAATAAGTATTTAACGTAATTTAACTTCTAAATTGCTTCAGACGCAATAATTTAAATTAGTTGGCACTCTTCTATTTGATACGTAATTTGAATTTTAGGGCATATTTTTTATTTTTTATTTTTTAATAAAAGATCTAGCACCTTTATTTTCTTTGAATCATATCAAACTACAATATGATTTTTTTTTCTTTTTTCTTTTTTCTTTTTTGGGCTAAGCTGAATAAGCCAGAAGTTTGGCAATATACATATGAGAATTGTCTATTGTTAGCAAGGCATATATGAAATTCCCATAAAGTATTTTTGGGCCGCCCCCCAAGAAAAGAAAAGGTAATAACATAAAAAATAAAGCAGTAAAATGAAATGAATTGCGTACACTGATCAAGAATGTCAAGCTCTGATGGTTATATGGATGCTTGGTTAGAAAAAATAAGAAAAAAATAAAGAATGTCAAGCTCTGATGGGAATCGAAATGGAATTGATTCAAAGCTGCTTCCATCACAATCTCACGAACAATGAATGACGATGGAATAACATGATTCCACTTTTCTATAATTTCAATGAAATGATGTAGAAAGATGCATGCATGGATCGAGAACGATTTCGACATTTAGCAGCCACCCCTAATTCTCTCCCTCCTCTTCCTCTCTTCCTCTTCTGTAAGAATCCCCATTTTTCTCTTCGCTTCCGTGAGAATCCCACCTTTCACCCAATATCACATTTTCATCAATTCAATTTTTCCCTTCGCTATTACACTGAACATTGAAAATTGTTGGCACATCTGTCACTGCTTTACCTCCCCTTCTATTTTTTTTTAATTTCTTGCAATCTCCTAAAAAAAGAAAAAAGAAAAAAAGTGAATATGATTCCATTAGAGCTGCTACTACTAGAAACAAAAATAAAAAAAATAAAAAGAAAGAAAAAAGAAAAATTTAGCCGAAATGCCAAAGTAAGTGTCTTTATTTTTTAGTTTTTAACTTTTCTGAAAGCGGATGGCCTTTTACTTGATGCGACGTAAAGCATTATTAAAAAAATAAATAAATAAACTCACACCCTTTAACTTTTGACAAATCTCGTAAAAATTCCTGGAATCAATAATAATTTCTGGTTCTCACCAGTGTGAATAAAATAATTAAATATATGGCTTTCATTCAATTGTTAATAGGAAATGCTAAGGAATTATAAAAAGGTATCAAAAATAAAATTAAACTATGGACAATTGCTACCAGCATAAAAAAATTATATAAAATATAAATTTATAAATTGACGTGATTTTATATAATTTGTTATATGTACGTTACGATTATTTTATAATTTCTAAAACAAGGCAAGCAAGACGTTTGAAACCAATTCAAGCTCGTAAGACAATGCCCTTTAATTAAATGAACTTCATAAAGATATCTCCTTTTTCTTGGGATGGTTTTGGAATGGTTAGGTTTGGTTTGGTTATATAAATTAAATCATCTCATTTTATATAATTATTATAATTTTTTTAAATTTTTATATAAAATATAATAAATCATTTAATTTTTTTAAATTTAAAAAAATATTATAATAATATTTTATTTGATTTTCAACTTTATGTGATAAAACGATGTCGATGGGCACCTCAAGCCTCTTACTTTAGGGGATGCAACGTTTACCCTTTACATATGATCTTTAAATTATAAACCCTGACTTCTATTCTAGATGCTACTGCTTTTCCTGTGGTAGCCAGCTTTGCAAATTAACAAAAAGAAAACATACCAATAAATACACATCGTCCTTTTTTTAATCTCCAGTAAAGAGTGTAGTGCCAACAGCATATGTTGTCCTCTTTCTAGCAAACCCACAAAGTTAATATCCAATCCTATTTTCTAATCGACATTGATTCTTCTTTACAAGGCTGTGGGACAAGGAAGGAGTTGACAAACAAAAGCCACTTTCACAGTCTCTCCTCTAAGGAGGGAACTGGAAGTGCCTTAATATTGACATAGAAAGGAAAATGATCGGATGTTACCATTTACTACTGCAATAACCAATTGTGACATGCCATGTGATTAGATTTTCCAGGTGTTTAGTCAACAGGTAAAAAATAGAGCTTGCTTTTGCTGCATTGGCATTGTATGAATTGAATATAAAACCTAAACTGTGCGAGTAACGAAATCTACCACTCAACATATATACAAAGTGTCACAGTACACGAACCAGCACTAAATATGAGGTATACCATGACTACAATAGTCTACAGTATAAAGCACAACAAACAGGGCAATAAATCATAGACAGCAGAAATGCAGAGTTGTTGACTACTCTACAGCATAAGGTCACGCCTGAAAGAGCACCCAAGCATCCCTGTCCAGCATAAATAAAGATATATGGCTGCATTATTCCAGCCATCTACAACAAATCCAGCAACATCCACATCATCCAGAAAACAACCAATCAACAAGGACTAGAATATCCACACCATCCACAGCACCTTGAGAGTAGGGGTAGGACATGAAATGATGATTATCGTGTCAACAACCATTGAACAAAGAAAATAGAAAAAGTAGGATATATACAAAATTAGCAAAGATTTATTCTCAGTAATGCCTAGTGCATGAAAACTCCATATAATAAACGGCCAGACCAAATATAGTAGTGCATGATGGCTTAGAACCAGTTAGCGTCGTGGATGGTGTATAGAGCTTCTTATTCTTTGGTCTGCATATGATAGTTTATCCTGTTGAGGACAGTATATATGCCAAATCCACTTTGATCTGGTTTACACATTTAGTGACCAACATATCTCAATTTGAAATGCAGACAAGACTACCAGCCGTATGCATTTGATATTATGTTTCCCGCTCTAAATTTTAAAGGCTGATAATTTAGCTGTGGAAGAAAGTTGCAGGTGTAGTGGACTCTCTCTCTCTCTCTCTCTCTCTCTCTCTCTCTCTCTCTCTCTCCTGTGGCTGGTTGGAGAAATTACAAATTAGATGATTTCCTAGTTGTGTAATGAAGGCAGGTAACAGAATTTGGAAGGCTTTGGTTACTTTTAAGTAGAGAATAACAAGAACTTCTTCGGTTCTTCCGGCAAGACATTTGAAAAATAAAGTTCGGCGCATATTAAAGAAAATCAACTCTCATTAAAAAAAAAAGAGAGAGAGAGAAAAAAAAGGGAAAGGTTTTGAAAAAGGTGCTTCTCAAGATTTTCCTGGTCGGGATTTCGGCTGATTTCATAATTGTTTTGTAAATCCACAGATAACCGTGCCGGGAGCATCGAAGATTACAGGGAGATTTTGGTCGTACCAATATAATCCAAGAAATTTCGGACTTACTATGTGCTCGTGGTGTCCCCCATGACTATAAAAAAACAAAACAAAAGCTTTTAATGTTCGGTTTGACTCTTCGAGCAACCAAAGGAAATTAGTGGCAACCAAGAAAAGCAATGATACAAGCAAGAAAGAGGAGGGAAGGAGAGAAAAAGCTCAAGTTCTTTTTCTGTCTTTTCCGCATATAAGAATCCAGGTTGGCGTCCTTTAACTTAAAAAAACAAAGTAACTCTAATTTTTATGATTTTTTAATTATATCATTGATACAAGATATTTCAAGTAGTTTTTCATATATACTAACATTTTTCGAACTAAAAAAGTATATTTTATATGTTATTAAAAGAGCAAAATCATATAAAAATTTCCGGAAAATGGAAGCGCACTCATATTCCACTTATTCTCATTGAGTTATTGACCATTTCCATTTTCCAGATATTTTAAGGCGAGTTGTTTCTCACAGATAAATTGGGCTCTGGACCTCTGGCAACTCTGCTTTCATGTTAATGGGTATCCATCGATCATCAAAATGAATAAAAAATGATTGTAAAAAGATAGTTTCTTTTATAAACCTGGATTATTCTCTCGTTTTCAGTAATATTCTTTCAGTTGTTGGTATTAACTTTATCTTCTGGCCAGTGCCCACAAGTATAGATTCTCTCTATGATGCAAAACCTGAGCTCTCTCCTAGTTGGGTCATGGGTGGCTTGGGAATGGATGAATGTGCTCTGCCTCTGCTTGGATTCTCCCTGCTCACAAAAGATTTCCTGCTTTTGTCCTTGCCTTTTTACCTTTCCTTTTCGTGGATGCCTATACCTTTCCTGGGCTTCACGGTAGGTGCAAGGCGTGGCTGGAGTGCACAATACACATACACAGCAATGCATACGTGCACGTTTTATTCCACACATTTGGGTATAAATACTCATTAACATTCTGAGTTTCTCTATAGCAGTACCTCTCCTACATCATTTGCTGCTATAGGTGGACTGTATTTAGTGCAGATTGCTGAACCGTGAATATGAGCTACAATACGCATTACAACATGGGTTCTGGTTTGTTTCTTTTCCTCCTTTCATTGCCTCTTTCATCTCAAGTACTTGCATGTAGTGTGGCCTGCTGTGGGAACTCCTCCATATTCTTCGTCGTTTTCTTTGTCGTGATGGATGTTTGTTCTTTGATTTGAACTCATATGGCTCCTGCGTGGTGACATTATGGTGACATAAATTCAGGTAGTCGAACTGCAAGGACATTTGAGTTTGGAAGGACACATGTAGTGCGCCCCAAAGGAAAACACCAGGCCACTATAGTTTGGCTTCATGGACTCAGTGATAATGGCTCGAGGTGATGTTGCTATTTTTGCCCGCAGTTGTCTTCCATGCTCTCATCATTGTTTTTGTTTTTCTATGGATTATTGTGGTCATCTCCTGCAAGGACCATCTCCAACTCTTTTAGGATGGATGGAAAGGAAAATTGCATTTCCTTTTTTCTTTTCTTTTTTTAAAATTTTTTTATATATGAGGGGGACTTGATAATTGTGAGGGACATTTAATACCGGGATGAGAGTAATTGCAGTGCTATCAGTAAGTTCAACATAAAACTAAGCATTTAACAGCCTAGCTTGTATCATTGTTTCTATGTACCTATTTGATTGGTAGGGAGAGACGGCCAGGTTAGAACTGTCAAAATTTAATTATTGTCTTTGTTTTATTTTTATTTCTGTCTCTCCCTCAAGGGTTGATGCTATTCTTTCCTTCTGTATTCGAGTACATACCCGGTAATGGAAAGATGGACTTTTTGGTTTCAGAGGCACCAAAAAAAGAAGAGTTCAAGGATGTCAACATCCCGACATGGTCTGTAGTGTCAAATTCTTTGATGTGGAGTTCCCTTTTTTTTATTTTTATTTTTTTTTTTCTGGAGATTCCCATGAATAAATCTTATGGGAGAGAGAAGCAGCACCGTGAATCGATATAATTTGTTTAATTTTTCATTTTCGTAACTAGTGTGATTTTGATGTAAGCTTAACTTGAGAAGCTTTAGTTTGGGAAAGAGTATATGCCATATTCATGAATGGGACCAGTAGTTCACTTGGTTTTTCCCCAGCTGAACAACTAGAGAAGATACTTTACAAAGGATATTCATGCGTCCACACACACACACACACACCCCGCACAGAGGAGATCCATCTATATGTGTTTTTAGATAGATAAAATAACTTTTCATTGCCCTAATGAGAATGAAAGATCTGTAAGTTGAAGATATGCTTTCTCATTCCCTGTTTCATTTGGTTGCAGTGCTTCCCAGCTCTTAGAATCCCTTCCTCTTCCGAATGTAAGGACATTATTTATGAACTTACTAAGCCTGTACATACTCTTTTCCATGCATGTATTACTTCCTTCTTATCATAATTAAGTTTTCTTCTCCATAAGTAGCTTAGGCTTCTGCTAAAATTCTGTGACACAGATTAAATGGATCTGCCCAACTGCACCCACACGTCCCGTTACATTGCTTGGTGGTTTTCCTTGCACTGCATGTAAGGATCTATCAACTTTTGTAATCTGTTTTGGAATCATAAAATCTCAAGTATAAATAGGACAGCATTTATTATCATGTTTTGATCATCAGTATTGCTTATGCCATTCGTCTCAGGGTTTGATGCGGGAGAGCTTTCAGAAGATGGTTCAGATGATTGGGAAGCTTTAGATGCTTCAGCAGCACATATTGCAAACTTGTTGTTAACAGAGCCAGCTGATGGTACTTTAAAGGCTAAATAACTTTCAAAATAACTACCTCGCTAAAATAATAATAAAAAAAAAATCTTTATTTTATCATTTTTAATTTGTTATAAAGTTCCACAACCTCTATGAAATTATTTCAGAACCAAGAAAACCAATGTTTCACCTCAATTAAAAAAAGTTTTTAGACAATATCTAAACGTCAGTCTTGCAATAATCGATCCAGTTATTGACAATTTTATGATCATACTACTTTGTTTGACAGTTAAGGTTGGTGTTGGAGGCTTCAGTATGGGTGCTGCAATGGCCCTTTACTCTGCAACTTGCTATGCTCTAGGGAGATATGGAAACGGTAACCCATATCCTGTCAACCTAAGGGCAATTATTGGACTAAGCGGATGGCTTCCAGGGGGAAGGTACAAATTCGTTTGGAACATTCTTTCTCAGACAAAACCAGATATTCATTGTCTTCTTTATGTTGGAAATGATTAGCACTATCCTGTGTAGTAAACCATGTTCCAAGTAGGGGGTTGTTGATTTGAGAAATTATTACAATATAAAAGCATCTGATATTCGTGTCATTCCAGCGGTTTCTATATGATTTTCATTTATACTTCAAGTTCTTTTCATTTTGATGGATCTTATCTAATGATCGTAACATCTGTGGTATATATGCATCTTAGTAGGCACCCAATTAGCCATACGTTCTATGTAGAAAGTGCACAGAGCCAATACTTAAATAACTTTAAGAAAGGCAAGGGGGCAGGAGCATCTTTAAACAAGGCATGTACGTGATAGAGACACCAAATGAGAGAAAATAATTTGGGAATTTTCAAACCAATGTCTTGCTTATTTAGTTTGCACAAAGAAAAGTAAAAAAGAAGAAAAATTTTTGCTGTGTATGTATTATTGGTTTTCACCCTATCATTTTACAATGCAGGAGCTTAAGAAGCAAAATACAAAGTTCACATGAGGCTGCAAGGCGTGCTGCTGCCTTACCAATTTTACTATGTCATGGGACAGGTACGAGTCTGTCTCTCTGTGGGCTGTAGTAGTTTATGCTTCTTGATTTATACACTGTTTGATTAAAAATAATATAATCATCAAAGATTTGGGTCTTAATGGGAGAACTTTAATCTACAGTAAGAGATGACAAGTCTTTCCTTCTTACCGTGACTTTTGATTTCTCCTTTCCCTTTAACTACTGTAGTCATAGGAAGCTCTCATCTAGACATTTATATGCGTTTGGGCAGGTGTATATGTGCATGTGAAACAAAATCAATCATCCTAAAGCTCAATCTAAAATTCCATTATCTGAATCACATTTGTTTATCGGATGTTGTGATGTGTAGCAGCTAACAATAATAAGTTGGTGACATTACCTGTTACTGTTAGGTAGAAGGATGTAATTTAATCCAGTCTTGATGCATTTCCAGATATCAGTTATAGAAATTCTTCTCGTGACTGTCATTCAAAGCTTAGGTTGCCCCTTGTAGTCAGGCTTCTCGATGGCAATATAATGATATAATCTGTTCTGCACACAAAAGAATTAGCTAGTTAAGTGGAGTATTCTGACTCTTTTATCTTCTTGTAGGCGATGATGCTGTCCTCTATAAATATGGGGAAAAATCAGCCCAATCCTTAAGTTCAGCAGGATTTCAACACCTTGCATTCAAATCCTATGAGGGGTAAACTATTGATTTTGTTTCCATTAGTGAGATATGGACTCACAATAACAAGATGAAATTGGAAAGAAGCATCTCTTAGCTTTTGGTTTGGCTTTGCAGGCTTGGTCATTACACAGTACCTGCAGAGATGGACGAAATCTGCCATTGGCTGACCCCAAAACTGGCGCTCGAAGGGACTCGCTCGATGCGGAACTAGTGTTGGAGCTAGTGATCAGTATGAGGAATAAAATTTTGAAAGGCGAACAGGTTTGAGTGCACTGTGTACGAGTACTAGGTAGTACAACATAGTATTATGGAGCATGGGGTATATTGGTATAGTTAAGATAAATAATCTCTCTCATTCCTTAGCCTCCTCTTGTCCTAAATGAAAAAGTTTGGATGTACCTCACTAGTTTCATTCTAGTTTCTTTTGCTTTTCATATCAAGCAATTCTCTTTTGTATGCTGCACATATTAAGCAAACCAAAACCGCACCTATATCTCATACAGATGACAAAACGTGACAGAACAGAAACCTACCAATTTGTTTGACTGTAATGCTGATGCTTCTCCGCCGAAGCTCAAATTTCAAGTCATGCAGTAAGCTAATTACTTGGATTTTAAATTTTAATGAATGATTTGAACTAACCAACCACCTTCATGTAGTTTTCCGTGAGGATTTTGAACTGAGAAAAATGGTCCTTGCCGTGCATCATATTAATATTGATGTGCAATAATTTCACGTTGTTGACTTTTATTTCGAGTTTTGTTATTCATCATCCACACGCACCATACTTAATTTTATTTTTTTATAGTTTTATTTTTTTAAAATTAATTAAATTCTTTTACTCATTATCCATATACCATATTTGCTAAGAAAATAAAAATAAAAATATATAGTATGGCATATGAGGATGACAAATAGAATTTCTCTTTGAGATTAGATGGTAGTTCACCGTTCACCTATCTTCCTGATTTCTGAAGTTTACAATTACCATTTAATAAGTTCAACTACTTACAAACCAGAGTATAAATATAATACTTGTAAAACCCATTACACGGAAAGCTTTAGCATCACAATTTTGCTACATACAAGTAAAATCATATACTAATATACGTACTAATATTGATTTTTTCATATTCAAAATTTAAATTAATAATATTTTCAATAAAATCTACTTTTTGACCAATCATATTATATTTGTGCACATATTACTGCGCAGTTATGCTTACAACTAGATTTTTCCTTAGCATCAATAGTGTGTTAAATGCATCACTAAGCAAGCTTGCAAATATAATTTTTCTTTCTCGTTTTGTGTTTTCAAATACCAACACATGCTTTACAGCTCTAACTAATTTCTTAACATTACCAGACAATCTAATAATGCTTTAGAGCTCTAAAGCATTGATCAAAACTTGATTTAACAACCTTTTACCAATAAACCAAAACTCTACAGACAAACTATACTCACAGAAATACCTGCGCCTAAATCTAACAAAGATGGTAATTACACGTGCCTCTATACCATAGACGACCTTAGAAAGAGTAGACTAAAAAGGCTTAGAATTAGCACCGCCATTGGAATGAGGTTCCCTAGATTTCTTAGCAATTAAAAGCCCGTCTTCAGCTCTGCTTACGAAGTAGAAAGCAGGGTACCGCCCGATGCCTACATAATACGGTAAACAGGTTACAGATTTTGTCAATTGCATTACCAAGTCAACAAAATATCGATTGACTTACCCAACTCCATGGATTCATTCAAATCAGTGATTAGCAGTACTGTCTGTATGATCATTTTTTAGCTTGCTTGACACCGTCTTGTATGGGGTAAGAGGAGGAAAAGAAGGCACAGCCTGCAAAATGAATTTGCGGCCACACCTCAAGCCCCGTGGGGAGCTTGACCTTTGTCCCTCTGCCCTGTGAGTGTTAGTAGTGTCCTTGAGTATCTCACGCATATCATTGTCCTCCATCATGTTACAGAGTGCAGAGTCAGAGGTGAGCTCATGGGGGCCATTGCTCCCACATAACTTTGGTGTAAGAGTAACAGGGGAGTAGCGCCAATGTAGGGAAGCAGCTGATGACTGAATGTTACTTCCCAATTGCAATTGGGCTTGTGAAACTTCTGAGCAAGGATCAAGATTACGTATATGAGCAATTCCTTCCCATGATGTTGGCGAGAATTGCTTGCTACTCCCATTCTCTTCGCTTTCCGCAATGTGCAGCTTCTCATGAGACAGGTTATCACATCTCTCAGCTCTCCTGTAGTCTGTTTTTGCCGTTCCATTGCAATGGAAGGTTTAGTTATTTGTAACCATGGAAAAAAGATAATGACCAGTAATATCCAACATATTAAAGCAATGCCCTTGAGAAATATTTTCATGCATCCGCGACATAGGTTAGTGCCAACCAACCAAAATGTATTGTCTCCAATTTGCTTGTCGATGAAAATGCAAATTTTTAATAGATGACAAAGATTGAACTAGTGCAGATGATTTTCACTTATCGCAAAAGTTGGATATCATATTGTATACATGTATTTCAAAAAAATAAAAGGTCAATTTTAACTGAGTCAACTAACTTATTAGCTGCTCACAGTAAGGATACCAAGAGACAATTAACTACTTGCTACTATCATCCTAGGTATTTTGGGCAGACAGATCTACTAATTCTTTGATTCCAGTTAGGTAAGAGGGATCTTGAACTAAGAAATAGAATCTAGAAGCTAAAAAAGGGAATGCTCAAATACAGTTCCTCATCCTACACGGTTTATCATTTCCTTTGCCAAGAGTATTAACTATCACCTTCAGCTATTGCTCTTGGAATGAGTGGATGATCCATCCTTTTTCCAATGTCATAGACAAAAAGCCTGAAGAGTTTTAACCACACTGGGTGGCCACCTCAGAGTTTTTTTAGTTACTCGTGGAAATTTAAAAATGGAGCATTTCAGGTGTTGAATGATACTGCATTTGTGATGGAAAAACATGCTATTATATAACTTAGTTCACTAGAAGAAGCTAGAGAAAAGAGATTGGACGAAAATCTGACCTGACTTTATTCCAAATGAATTTTGACAACCGTCACATCGGCATCCATCAGAACATCCCACTTTAGCCTTGAAATAAAGCAAAATGTGTCCATTGAGAATTAAGGAAAAGAGCGCAAATTTACCTTGGTCCTAACCCAACTCTGTTATTCTGACATTTAACTCATTGATTAATGTTTCCATTTCAAACAAAAAACGAAGACAATCAGCATGATATGAATTTCAGGAATGTCAGGGCAAGAGATTGTTATTTTGCTATTAAAAATAAAAAACTGCAAGTAAACCATGTAAAATGAACCTGATAGCATTCACAATATTTTTTAAGACATTTTGACTTCTTGCAATTGCATCCTCTTTTGTGCCGGGCTGAAGATGGAGTAGTCCAGTTTCCTTCTTCCTGCAGTGTACTTCTGCTCAAAATATGTTTAATTGAATCACATTAAGGAACAAAACAGATAGTTGAACAAGTGTATACCGTAACATTTGCTGGAGACTCAGTTGTTTGCTTAACAATCTTTGGAGCAAATGCAAGAGGATTGCGAGACTCAATCTGCTCCCGTGTACTAAGAACCAAGTCTTCATATTCAGGTTTGTTAAAGCAGGTTTCGCATGCACAAGAACCCACGCAATAAATTCCAGCTGCAAAGCACTCGCAATAACTGCCAATGACAGAGTACGGCTGAATCAAATTGCAACAGCAAATATGGTCTAAATGTGCCATTTTCAAATACATTTACTGTCAGCAAAATGTATAAAAGAACATATAACCACATTCACAAAAAATGCATCCACTGGAAAGTAGAATTTCATAACACAAGATGAATGCCCCCTCTCATTCACTTACAGTTTCAAGCATTTGGACCTCTTACAATTACAATGTTTGCAGTCGCCACTCTCACTTTTGTTTGCAGTGCTCTTCCTGGATGCATCCCAAAAACTCAAGTTCGCCAACTGTAAAAAATTAGCGATTCATAAACTATATGATGAAAGCATGCTGACCTTTTCCTTTTAGGGCTCATTTGGTTTAACTCGTCAATACTGTCAGCATTTTGTTGAGCGGAAACTCTCCCCTCACATGGAGCCACCTGCAGCTCAATTTGTGTTAAAGGAGAATCACTTGGGGGATTCAGACTCTTAATAGGGTAGGAGGTAGAACTGGTTGCCACTCCAGCTTGACTTTCCTGCTGATCTAAATCAGCATGTGAAAACATTGTCCCAGCTATGGCTGAATTTGCAATATTATTTGGGTCCTTTACCAAATCATTGCTCCACTCAGGCACTGGCTTATCTTGTGAACTAAGGTTTGAGTTCTTACTTGTAAACACATCCGAGCCTGAAAGCATAGATCTGCCAATGCTATTTACATGCAAACCAATACCAGATGGAAGGGGAGACAGTATTTCAGAGTTTCCAATATTTTGAGTGGATCTATCCACTTCAAGCGGGCAGCAAGATGCCTGGGAAGTTATGGACAGAGTACAGCCAGCTGCATCCCAACTGCTAGAGATTGGCGCCAGACTCTTCAAGTTTGTTATGCTAGCCTTTGGATTGGCAGTATTTCCAGTAGCTATACTCTTGCAGGCTAATGTGGCTTCAAAATGAAGATGTCTACGTGTACCACGACAATTATTGGCGCCCTACATTTTGATAAAGAGATTAGTCTACCGCATGAAAATATTGAAAGAAATGAAACATATAGACTACATTCCGGCTGTGCTAAACTTCTCTCGAAATATAATGAATTTTATATTAAAAATATGTTTCCAACAATACTTACCATTATTTCATAGTTAGCTTCAGACATACACAATAAAAGAATTATTAACAAGCAACAATGCAAAGTAGAATGCTACCAAGTATTCTTTACAGTTCACATTTTTATAACACAGCGTTTTTTGTGACTCTGTCAAAACAGATTAGTTGTACATCTTAATCAATATACTTTATAAAAGAGCAAAAGAAGAAGCATATAGCAAGAAATGCAAAGATGAATATGAGCTCAAGACGGAAAAACCCAAACCTATGCATGTATAGCTCACTGTCATTTCATTTTGTTGTTTAAAAAACATCGATTTTCAAAAACTTAGTACATTATCTAGTGGAATGGTCTCAGGCTATCATGTGCAAGTGGGCAGATTTAAATATTGGGAACAGCCACTTAGGTAGGATTACTCAACCATCCATGCACCACCTGTTAGTCTTTGATTGGCTAATGTGGATATTGATGTCACGTGTCAGCAAATCAGGAACTGACACGTGACTTGTTAATTTATAAATCGACGGAGGTACCTATTGGAGAGTTTCTTGAAGTTCAGTATCAGTTTTGCAAAAACTGAGAAGTTGAAAACTGAGGCCTCGAATTGCAAAAGGAAAAAGCTTCAAACCAGTCAGTTGTAAATTTAATTTTGACACCAACCAATAGAAATCCGCCACATAGAATGTGTACAACCTAAAATTTACACCCCACACGTACATGATTTCATTTTATTTTTCCATCTCTTCCCCCTCTCTCTCTGTCCACCCCACACCTAAAACCCAAAGTTTTGAATATCGTTTTGGTGACCATTTCGATTAAGGCACTGGAAAGAAATATTTCGTTACTGGTATGTTTCAGTGTACTGTTTCAGAATTAATTATATATTATATATAAATATTTATATGTATATATAAACTAACAACTAATAAAATAAATATATATATGTAAATGTGCATCATGTATATGTATATACATATAGAAGAATTGAATATTTATAAAATGAATATATGTTGAAAAAAATCACAAACTTGAGTTAAGACATAAAAATAAAGAAACAAAATAAAAGAATAGATAAATTATTAAAAATAAGGATATTTAAAAGAATAGAGAATGAGGGGACATATTTAAAGTTATAAAAAAATTAAAATTATATAAATATATTTATATTTTAGATCTAATTAAATACGGTTTGGATTTAAAATTTACAAAAATGCCATCTAAGTATAAACAAATTACAAAAACAGCCCGAAACGGAATGGGGACTGAAACGTTCAATTCCAACTGCAATGACCAGAATTTGACCGAAATGGCCAAAACAGGACTAGAATTTGAAGCGAAACGGAATGGGGTGGTAGAGTATACCGGACACTATACTGAAACGGAAAATTCCAGCCATTCCGGCCGGAACGGAACGAAATTCAAAACCTTGCTGCAACCCCCTCTCCGCAAGCGTGCTCTCTCTCTCTCTCTCTCTCTCAAGAAATTGCTTAAGATATTTTCGACCTTTTTTTTTTTCCCTGAAGCATCACCAATACCGACTAGTGTTGCTCTTTGGAATCGCTATTCGAAAGTGGCCACTATCACTGCTGGATGGGATTTACTTGGGCTTGAATCCAACACCGTTGTCTCAATTAGAGATTAGTGGCAGCTGAGGAAAGTTACCTGCATGAACATTTAGCAAGAGTTTGGATCTTTAGTGAAGGTCTGACTGGTCACTTCATGCATGCCAAATTGATGTCCCCATTAAATCCTCAGACCTTGACCCAGAAGATTCCTTTACAGCATCCTAACGATGGGTAGGCTAGGGGAGAGAGAGAGAGAGAGAGAGAGAGAGAGAGAGAGAGAGAGAGAGAGAGAGAGAGAGAGCTCAGAGCAACAGGTGCGGGGAAGAGAGAGAGGAAGAGTGAGTGAGAAAATAAAATAATGTGATCATCTGTATGTGGTTTATTATTTTCTTCAGTGCAACCAATAGTGGCACGGTCTAATACGTGAGTGTAAAAGAAAATTTGCCACCCGACCGGCTGGGAGCGTCTCTCATTGCAAAAACGTGAAAACTCAAGTACTGATTTTGCAATTAATCCAAATCTATGATTGGGGATGTGTGAAATGCATCAGTTAGATATGCTCCAGATTTTAAGTTTGACTCATAGAAGCAGAAACTGAAGAAAACAATAATTAAAGCATGCTTAGTTTGTACCTTAACAAATTCTTTCGGTAATGTTCTTGAACCATCATCAAAATCTTCACAGGCTTCATTAATCTGCAAAGGTTCATGAAGTGATTGACAAGTGCCATCCACTTCATCCTGTTGTGCACCTTCAATCTGCAAATTTAACATTTAGGTTAAAATATATATATATAGAGAGAGAGAGAGAGAGACCCATGCCAACAATTACCTGAGCTGCATGTCTTTCACAATGTTGCACTCCCGAAACAGGATCGAGCTTCATATCAGCATCAACGATGTCCTTCGATTTTTCTGAGGTAAATCCTTTTAGGAAGTCATCAAACCTTTCATCATTCCTCAGATCAACTGAACTTTCAACCAATTTAAGAGGACTTAGATTCATATTCTTTTCAGCTGGATCACATGATGTAAGAGCTCTGTCCTCTCTATTACTATCAACAGCATCATCAACCCTTTTTATGGTTCCTTTCAGACCAGCATAACCACCCTGTAACAACTGAGGCACTTCACCAGCTGATTGCAAGCCTAAATGGGTTGAATTTGTAGAGTCCACCTCCATAGGATCTACCAGATATTCATCGATACACCCCGAGGGACTGCATAGCTGGCCTTCCTTCTCAAAGCTAGGAATGTGCACAACATTCAACTGGGTATTAAAATTTTCATGAACAAACGAATCTGCTGCAGCTACATTATCTCTGTTGACACGAAGAAAGAACAATTGATAGAAAGAGGTCAGCGTGCTTGACCATGGAATGGAAAAAAGATAATGCATACAACCCCAAGTGACTGTCAAAAAGAAATAAGAACATTATGGAATCAAAGCAACTCACCTTTCCAGAAAACTGGTATCACGCTGCGGATCTATACGAGGTGATGTAAACACAGGTGGTGGGGTTGGCAAATTGGTTTCCGAAAATCTTTGTGTATAACGGACTGCCTTAACCGACTTTATTGGGGAAAGATTGCGAAGGTAATTGAAGAAAGGTGACTCCTACAGTTGAAATAAGAGAAAATAGACAAGTGAACACTTGATGCAACATGTCACAGATCAAAAAAAAAAAAACCAACAGATCACACAGGTGGAGTAGGCCACTACCAAAGCAACTCCAAAACATACTTTTTTTAGCAATAAAACGAAGTATCCTAACCTTTTTTTAATGCATCCATATTCCATTAAAATGATATACCAAACATGGCCAAGCCAAACGGATGTATCCGATTCAGTTTGTGGGGTGCTTGTTTTTCCCAAAAAAACGCAAAACGTTGATTCATATGTGTCTTTTGCCATTGTTAAAAACTAGAAATAGGAATATATAGATAAATCTTCAAGCCCTATATAAATCTCCAAGTCCTAGTGCTAAATAACTTTAAACCTTTGAAAAAGTATCGTAATAAATTCCCCCAAATAAAGCAAATGCAAAGTTTGATTGTTAAGAAAGTGAACGTCTGGAATTCATCATCATTCATGCCCACGAACGAATTCTTCCATTAAAAACTATCCCAAGGGACCATCAAATTCGCTACGGTTGAACCTCCCCCGGGCGGCCCGAGGCCCAAAAAAGGAGAAAGAACTTGGAACAGAAAAAAAAAAGAATCAAAATTTATGCGATTTCATTTGCCTACATTTTCTTACAAATAAAAAAGTTTGTAAACACGGCCGAGCACTACACTAAAGTTGGGAAACATAAGCGATCTGGCCCATCAGACAATCTACCAAAACGACAAACATGGAATGCAAAATCAGAGAACGAAACCAGAGGCTTACTTGCACTGGCGGAGAATCTGATGAAATCGGAGATGACGAGGCGGCGACCGGATTGCCCTCAGGAGAATCCATGTTCCACTTCTAAATCCCTCTACGTTTTCTCCACCGCATTTTGCTCTGCGGAGGGAGAAAGTAAATAGGTTTCAAACCTTAACGGAGCGGGAAACCGACCTACTTACGTTGTAAGTTGTAAGTTGTAACACTTCAAATCACCGCCACGTGTCTCCTCTCTCACTGTTTTTTTTTTTTTTAAATGTTTGGTCTCTTTTTCATGGGCCGAAAATGGCCGAATGGGTCCTGTTTTCGTAGGTTAGTTCCGAGTCCCACTCCCACTTTCTCGACAACCAAGCAGAGAATTTCCTACTAAGCAAGACTCGTACCTCATTTGGAAAGTGTCTTCGAAAGATGTCCTCCTCGTATCTTTTATTTTTCTTAAGCATCAACTAGTCCACGTGATGTTTAAGATGCAAACCATGTTCAAAACCTTTTGAAAAATCGCTAAAAACCGAGGTTAAGTCGTAGTGGGCCTGGCCTGTATGTCTGGATCTGGTTTTGTTTTGGGTGGGTCATTCGTTGCTTGGGACTAAAGACCTGGCCTCGCTGGACAAGCCCTAGATAAACCCCGACTCCCAATAACTGTAACAACTTAAAGATTCACCTGCGTTTGGTTGCCGAGAAAATTAAAAGCTGATAAGTCTTCGACGGTTTTAATTTTATTGTTCATTATATCGCACTTGCATTTAAATTTTCTCGGAAACCAAATAGGACCAAGCTTTGAAGTTCCAAAAACTCTTAGGAGCCCCCCAACATGTTGACCACAAAAAAAATAATAATAATAATAAAATATTTGCTAATCTCACAGGTGGGTATCCACCGAGTCAGCGTTAGCGACCTCGTAAAGTCCCAAACGGTAACCCTCCCCGTCCATACTTCTTTCGATATATGCCATCCCCCCAGACGGCGTGTTCCTCCTCACCATCGGCCGAAATCGTAGCTCCTTCCTCATCAACCTCTATCGGCACGTCGTACTTCACCGAATATCCTTCAAGCATACAGTGAATGTCGTCGCTGTGACGCCCCCAAATTCCGTTTGGGATCGGACGGACATTTGAAGCGTCGAGACATGCAACACAAGGTTGCCTGCCCCCGTTCATGACATATAAGATGCAATATTCCTAACATGCATCTAACAATATGCAATATTCGCAGTGGATAAATTTTTTCTTTAGCAATACTATGCACCAAATTGAAAATATCCTAAATGCTTAAAACATACTTCATACATAAAAATCCATTGAACAACTAGGATCACAATACTAGTCCAAAATGGTTATGATCCAAAAAGTACTAGAGATGCAACTCAATCGTACAAGTAGTAATTTACGTTAATTACTATATTAACATTTATGTCGCACCGTCGCTTAGTCAACTGTGTCTAGTTGATCAGCTCCTGATTCTCCTTCAGGTCCTGTAACAAGATCTACCATTCGGGGAGAATGGTAGTTGGGACTACCAAAATGAGATTTGATTACAAATCTCAGTAAGTTAACAAAAAACTTCCACACAAGCTAATAATGCATGGATGACAGTAAAAGCATAAATGCATAATCAAATTCATAAGTAATTAAAGCATAACTTGGCGTACAACATAGCATAATTGACATAACTTAAATTGAAACATGAACTGAACTTGACTTGACACGAACTTGATCTGAAACTTGACTTAGCATGAACTTGCTTTGAAACTTGAATTAACATGAAAAATACATACTTCACAGTTGTTGTGGCCCCATGTATTCTACGTGTAAATACATATTCCACAGTTGTTGTGGCCTCATGTATTCTACACAAACTTGACTTAACATGAAAAATACATACTCCACAGTTGTTGTGGCCCCATGTATTCTACGTGTAAATACATACTCCACAGTTGTTGTGGCCTAATGTATTCTACGGAAACTTATTCTTTAACTGCTTAAATACATACTCTACAGTTGTTGTGGCCCCATGTATTTTACGTGTCATAATTGCTGTGTCTCACGTAGTGTATGCGCCACAATTGCTGTGACCCCATACATAAGTAATCAAGATGAAACGTGACTGGAATACGAAATGACTGAAGCTCTGACGTAACATAACGTGATTTGAACATAACTTGAAATACATGACCAACTTGAGATAGAAACATTTCGTAACATGGCATAACATATAATAGACAACATATTTAACATGACATACTTGCAACAGTGAATATTACATGACTTGACATACATGTAAGAGATGGCATACTTAGCATGACGTACTTGTAAGGTACAGTAATACATGACAGAATATATTATGTAACAGATAAAAAATTGATGACAGAATAAATTCTATATAATAGACAATTACGTGATAACTTGGCATGGCATGACATATATGATAACACACATACATACACTGTAGTTCCTTTACTTAGCACACATACACAGTAGACTGCTAGTAAGTTAAAAGCTAACTTACCTCGATCTCCGCGTTTCTTATAAAACCTTAAGCGCGATTGCGAGTAACTGTAATTAGTGATTCTAAAAGTTAGCATTAAATCACTAATAAATTAAAATATGAAAAATACTAACTTAAAGAGTAGAATTTATATTTTACTCTTCTACATGTAGGAAAATGACCGTTTTACCCATAACTTAAGGATTTTGCGTACTAACTCCAGATGTCACCAAAATTTACATACCTCATGTAAATTTTATCCTCAATTCAAATATCAATTTAGAAAAATTTAAAACTAATCACAACTATTAAAACTCCATAGGGCCGAAATTCTCATATGCTATTTCCATTGATTTTTGTTTTTTAACTTGTTTTGATCAACCTTTTGATCTATGACTTATAAATATGCGATCTTCAAACCAAACCATCACATGGTTTAAAAAGATATCATAAAACATATATAAGCTTCTAATTCAAGATCACATGGTTAGAAATTAACCAAAATATAAATTTAGCCAAGAACATCCACACTTTGGCTTATCTAAATATCTCCTTGTATAAAATTTCATATCTTTGAAACTAACATTAAATATCTTCAAAATAATAATATAACATGTATATAAGATGCTTATGATCCTCCAATAAAATTATCAAAGTCGTTGGAATAGGTTTAGACCACAAAAGAGTTAAACTTTCTCAAAACAGAAACTGTTTTTCCTCTTCCGGTTTCTAAGTTTCTAAATCTAAGAAAATATTTCATCAAAACCTTTAATCATGCAAAAATCCTCAACCAATAGTCATATATACATGTTAAAAATACTCCATAAAAATTTCGGACCAATATCTATCCATTAGCTTGGTCAAAAACTCCAAACTATAACATATTCTCCAGTTTATCTTCCAAAATGACCTTTTTATAGTTTACATAATATTTGACTGACCAAATGATCTTCAAATGGGACAAATAAGATATCCACGTAAACTAGACTAAAAAAGAAATAACTTATATGAAGGATACTTTATGATAAAATACTTACAAAAGCTTCGAAATGGGCATGCAAAAGAACTCCTAAAAGCTGTCAGAGAGAGAGTGTTTGATATTCTTTTAATGGAAAGTATAAATAAAAATAATTTCGTGGGGAGAGGTGGCTGGAGATACTTATGGATGAGATATGGAAGAGATGAGGCTGGAGTGAGAGTTAAGTGTAAGACTCTCTTACTTGAATTGAGAGTTAAGTATAGGACTCTCTTACCCGGAGTAAGAGTGGAGTGTAGGACTCTCTTACCTAATAATATCTACAAAAATCAATTCAAGATATTTTTACCCAATAATATCCACGAAATTAGCTTAAAATATTTTTATCCAATAATATCTACAGTTTTGAACAGACGTTTTGTCCGAAAATATGAAAAAATGTTATTGCTCCATAAGACCTTAAATAACCCTCCGAGTCTAATGGCACAAACCATAATACATTTTGACACTTCTAACTATCTCCAATAATAAAAAACACACTTCTGATACCATAGTAAATAATAACACTAACTATGTAGTTAGACAAAAACCTATACGATTAATGGATTCGTGAAAACTTATGGGGTCTTCATGAGGTTCGTAAAGTTAATAAAAATTTCACAATTGAATTTCTAGCGGGCTGTTACAGTCGCTCTTCCCGTTTGTTGTCGAGATCTAGGGAGAGAGAAAGGAAAATGATAATATGAATGTGACCATCAAACGTGTTTACTTATATTTTTTAATTTTTTGATTTTTTATTAATAAATAAAAAAAGTAATTATTAGTGAATAAATATTTTTTTGTTAATAATTAAAGAAGTTTAAAAAATGTTTACAAAAAATTTATTTGTACTAATGTATATTTGATGGGAATATTTAGTAGATACTCTAGTATTGTTTAGAGATATAATATTTACAATAATAATGTACTTAAGCGTTGAGTAAATATTTTAAAAAGAAATAAATACTAAATTTATATAAAAAAATTTAAATTTTTAATAATAAATGTCACTTTTTCTTAAAACGATTATATAATATTTACACGTTTCATACTGTATATATCATTATTGGAAGAAACACGGCTGTGTCCAGGGAGGCAGGGAATTGGCTGCCTTTCGGGTGTGAAAAGCTAAGACAATTGCTGGTATGGGAGTGGTGGTCAGAGAGTTACATGTTGAAGGCTTGAAGCAGCAGGAGCGTTACCTTGACGCAAATTAGCGCAGCATATTCACCTTATTCTCAGACATTACATTATTTTTATTCTTATTTTTTTATATAGATTTGAGAATGAAAGTTTCAAATTCAAGACTTCCATTTTATAACTTAGAAATTATGCCAATCAGACGTCTCTGATGTTATTATTAATACGACTAAGCCGTGTAGATTTGGGTTTGTCATGTATAGGTCGGTAGAATTGTAGGATGGGAGAAGCTCCCAGCAAGTCGGTTGGGATTATAACTTTTAACACCAGCAACCAGCCTACATAAATCTGCCATTTAGGACGTGTACCAAATTAAAATTTACACTCACATCCACATGATTTTATTTTATTCTTCATCTCTTCCCCCTTCTCTCTCTCTCCCCCACCCCCCACGCCTGCAACGGTGCAATCCCCCCCTCTCTCTCTCTCTAAAACACACTCTTTCTCTCTCTAAAATACACCCGCCATCTTCTCTTGCTTGAAGTTTCCATCTACCCAATGCCTTCTTTCTGCATCTAAATGTCCAGATCATTTTCTGCGCGTGGGAGGGGGTTGCAGAAAATCATCTAGGTAACAGTTCATCTAAATATTTCATGGTAGAAAATTATCTAAATATAAACGCTATAAATATATAGGAGAAAATCATCACTTAGTCCATGTCAAAAAATCATCTAAATGTAAACGTTTAGCTAAAGTGATTTGTTTACATTGGTCTGGGGCGTATTTGGTTCACTGTTCTTTCTAATTGCAATTAGAAAGCTGTACGGATTAATGACTAATTTCCTTGTGAAGCTGTAAAATTATCAGACAATCTCAAATCTAAATGTTTCATAGCAGAAAATCATCACTGTATATACATTCTTGAGAGAGACGGGATTGCAGGCGTCGGGAGAGGAAGGAAAGAGGAGAAGAGATAAAAAAATAAAATGATCATGTGCAATCGGGTGTAAATTTTAAGTTGGTATACGTCCTACGTATCAAATTTATATTGGCTGGTGTTAAAATTGAATTCACACCCGACTGTTTGGGAGCTTTTCCCTTGTAGGATATCAATCGAGATCCAGCAATTGGAGGTCCTAAAGTTTTACCTTCTCTGCATAAGGAACAAGATGGGCATATTTTCAAAACTTCAAATAAAATTGGCCGTTTTTGTCTCTATATCGGAACAGAAGATGAAGTGTGGCTTCTCTTGTATTTGATTCACAATAGTTCAAAACCGTGAAGTTCAGCTACAAAATTAACAGAAAATAAATTAAATGAGGTCACAACACAACAAATCCAATGGCAGATGAAAGCAGAGTAATACGCCGCTTTTATTGTTTAACATTTCAAGCTTATCATACGAACCCTGCAGAAATCTAGCATATAAAAGTATAGAATCCCATATCTCGTCACTTTTTTTAATCAATGATCCAATATCGAGATCACAAGATTTCTAGTGACACCCTTGACCCCTTTTAGATTCACTGCGTCATTCAGACTTTTCCTGATTAGCAGCAATATCTTTCACCTTTTCCTTCAGTTCACCAGTCTACAAGAACAAACCACATTATTAGAGAAATGCACTGCCCTTGGCAAAGAATGAAGCAAAATATGTTTGGCACAAGAAGTAACCTGATGCATATTGAGAATAATATCCGAGCCTCCAATGAACTCTCCCTTGATGAATATCTGTGGAAATGTGGGCCAGTTGCTGCATTTGAAGAACGTGGAATTTTAAAAACTAGCATACCATACAAAATTGAAAAGATCATGGTCATCACAATCAAGAGTCCAAACTCTTCGCCCGTTTAAAAAAGAGCCCATCTCCTGAACTAATGCAATGCACCATACATCTCCTTCCTCTCTGTCTTCTTTTAATTAGAACCTACACCTAATTCCCTTGGTGATATAGCTGGTGAGGCCCAGGTGGCATCATCGAGCTCCGGAACAATATCAGTCTAATATTTAGAAACCTTAATCAAACAAAACTCTGTAATGGTACATCTCCACGGTAGTTTAGTCATCACAGTAGCTTGTTTTCATCTTGAAGAAAGCAACTGGATGCAGCTTTGATTTTTGACTTTTTATTATTATTATTATTATTATTATATATTTTTTAGTTCTATGCCCAGATATAAATATAAAATAATCGTAACGAGCAAAACACCAAGAGCTAACTTACCTGAAGGATTTTACAGCACCTTTCAGCTCAGGATTTTCCAGAATATTTCTAGCACTCAAAGGAACATCTGCAACAGTCATCCATATGGTAAGAGGACAATAACCAGATGATTACAATAAACCAGATACTTATCAAAAAAGGGAAGAAAGTATGATAAGCAGATAAATTTATTTATCATAGGAAGTTGACGAGTACCAAGATGAAAGCATTCAAATTACGGAAAACAGGTATAGGCACAGGTAATCCCTAGCTATAGGAGACAGTGTGCACAATCAACACTTTTACACTCTCCCATTGCACAGAACTATCAATTAGTAGCTTGTCCAGAGATAACTTTTAATTGGTTCCTCCTATGCTTTCATTCAATTTGTGCAGTGTAAGGGAGAAATGTCGCAAGCTATGCACTACAAGCCCTCTCCGCCATGATAAGGAAGGAGTAATCCACACAGCATATAACATGTGTTCATACATAGGTGCATGCTTTCATTTCATATACATGTTTCACATATAATGTGTATGTACAAGTGTTGGGTGCGTGTGCCTATGGTGACTCTGAGCGTGGCACAAGACTAATACACATTAACACATATTGATTGATAAAGTAACCAATAAAGGAATCGAAGGATTTGCTCATAAAACTAAAAATCTACACACTTACTATATTGTTTTAAGACTCTAACTGCCAATGAGCTGAATCCACACTGAGGAAATTCGGGAACACCTTTCATGTAAATCATTACAGGATTCTCCTTGACATCCTACACCAGAAGCAACTACAACTAATAAGTTTTTCTTTTCATAGGTAATCAGACTACAACTTCTCAGGATTGAGCTTGGATAAAAGCCTTTCATATTGCTAATGGGAGACAACGCCTTTCAGAACATGAATCCTAAACATAATTGAAAAGATTCATTTACCTGCTCAACAACATCCTTCAAAGAAAGGGGAGAACTCTCAAGCTTATTAGTGGGTCTAAAATCTTCATGTGTATCAGAATCGCTGGGCACGGTAGTTGAATATCGCATCCCATTGTGGTAAAAGGATCCGCATACCTACCAACAATTTAAAGCAAACTATTAAATGATAATACTGCTGTGATCACCGAGAACCAGAAGAACCAAGAATTATCAATCTGGACTGTGGAGTTGCTTTATAAATATTTGATAACTCCAACTTCAAGTCAATAACCCAGCGAAACTGCGACATTGCAACTCTTTTCCGTTAATAAATAATGAAGTTTATAAAGAAAATCTCAAAAGGGTGCATCCTAGTATACAGGATGTATATGACACAAGCAACGTCTAACAAATTCTAGTTCAGAGTAAACTAAACCCGAACCTTTACTCAATCTCTCACTCTCTTATTCATTTGACCAACATACCAATAACATTGATCCAAAATCCTTTGGCATCATGAGGCTACCTTGATGAACCACTAATGAACCCTCTCACTAAATAGATCTAGCTCGCCAGCTTATCTTAATAAACCCAAAAACGAAAAGAAGGGGTTAAACTCACCAATCCTACGGGCATGTGACAAATATCCACGTCAAAGAAATTCCATGTGCAAATGATATTGACTTGGAACCGAAACTAAAAGTGAGACTATATGTCTCTCAAGATTCTCCAAATAATCAATTTAATTTGACCAGAAAACAAAGTAGCTTCACATGATATTTAGTTCTTGTAGAATCTATCCCATAAGGTCAATTCTAGTGTTGTTGACAGTCACAACCCTCCTCAAAGCTATGACAGCAGGAGTCAGAAAATGTGGATAAGACCGGGACCATAACTACCGTACCATTCTCAATGTACTCTATTCCCAAAAGCAAAACATCTTCACGTTTTGTTCATTGGATGTCCCAATCCATGCTCGTCAGCATAACCAATTTTCAAGAAAAATCACAGCCCCTATATGAACCTAATTTCACAACCTACTTCTACTGATACATTTCAATGTAAATGCTGTGTTTTAGGAACAATCAGAGGATCCAAAGAAGCCACTCTTCGGCCCATGATTCATACTGTAAAATCTATAATCTCATCACGGGTGTATTGATTAACTAAATGTAGAGGACAACAGAAGGTCTTGAATCTTACAGTTCTACTAGAACGGGAGACCGCAATGCCCTTCAGCACCATACTCGATAATGACCTCGCCATTGTTTATTTTATTTTATTTTTTTTGGGAGCTGCAAATAATCTGCACAGAACAATAAAGAGGAGAAACATAACCATATATCTATCCAAACTATACGAACATTCATACAAAGTCACATGCACAAACACGGAGTTCAACAAAGCTTTCTTGGAATAAATTATTGGAAATTTGGAAACTAAACGAACAGAAAATGTTGAACACATGTGGGGTCGAGAAAACAGATTTTAATTTGTAAGAAACATATGTATTCAAGGGGAAAGAAAGTGATAATATCGGTTACAAAGTTCTAGTTTGGTTGCAGAGAAAATCTTTTGAAGGAAACGAGAAATTCTGGATGTAACAATATCTAATGCAAATTCGTGTAATAAGATTTCGAAGTCTGCACACATGAGAGTACAGAACAAACTGATTTCCGAAGAACAAAATTTATGTAGATGGAGCAAAAAAGAGGAAAGAGAGAAGCTGGAGAATGAAATTGTCACAGCAAGAGTTGGCACCAATGAGTTCTAACACAATAAAGAAATCTTAAAGCCTGTCACAGATTCATCAGTTGCTGCCATTTCCACTCCATTTAAGGAGGATCACATTCCTGGCCAGGGAGGCAGCCATGGTATTGACCCGAATAAAACGCCACAGGAAAAACCGAGGCGAAAAAATCCCCTGCCCAAGGTGATCACAGAAGGAAAACCCAAAAGAACTCCAAAGCCAGCGACCCCAAAACCAACGACAGGCAAGAGAAAGTGTGTACGAAGAAAATGACTCAGCAAACACTCTAAAACTCCAGCAGAAATATACCTCAGGGTTCAAACAAGGGTACGACTTTCGCAGGTTTGGTCAGAGAGTGAAATCGTAACAAAGTAACCGACTTACCTCAGGGTGCGATGGAGACCAGCAGAGTAGGGTTTTGGGCCCTTGGCACCTCCTCTGTGCGAACTGCGAAGAAAGAAAGCAAGGATAATCCCCAAACTAAACGTTGTCGTTTTATAGTCTTCTACTTCCTTGGCTACGCGCGCGCGTTGGCGATGTAAGGGTGTAACATTTTTTTGATAAGTAAATATAGCCATATATTTCCTATAAATAAATAAATAAATATATAGCCATATATTATGCATAATAATGGATTTTAGAAAAATAAATTAAAAATGGATGATTGGGCACCTTAGTTCTTTGCCTTGCTAATGTAACATCGATCAAACGAACATGATATTTGCTGCATTTGATTAAATAAATAGTACATCAAATGGGTATTAACCTTAAATATGGCAAAATTTATTTCATATTAAGGTTTGTAAAATGGATAAAAAATTTATGCAAAAAATGTTCAGATAAATTTGCTATATGTGGCAGTTCTACACGTACTTACTCTTTTATTTACGAGTTTATTCACAATATTCATTTTATTAGTTTTTTCTTTAAATTTAAATTCTAAATTTCAAATTTCATGATTTTTAATATATCAATAATTATAAATAAGTCTTTTATATATTTTTCTTAAATACATTTTATATTTTCCTTTTTAAAATTTGCATTTAATATTGTTTTAATTTTTATGTCTTTTTTTTTTCCCAAAAGGTAACCAAGTGATTAGATTTAAAATAAAATAAAAAATTGCATTTAGATGGAAGAATGATAATAATTTTCTAAAACATATTGAAACCTTTTGAATTTTGCCTAAGCGCAAGAGTGTAACCATGAGTCTATAGGCCATATAAAGTGAAAAGAACACTGTATATCATTAGGCCTGAACAAAAAAATCGTGCACCCGACCCGGATTCAAGTTCGACCCAAACCGACTCAAAATGCCCGGACCGTTTCGTTAATTTTCAATTTTCGGAAGTTTTGACCCGTTTTTCGAATTTAATCGGTCAAGTCGGCCATTAACCGATAACCGTACATATAACTGAAGTCATATACCAAATTTGTTTTACACACACACACACACACTCTCTCTCTCTCTCTAGCAAGGGAGAAGCATTTGTTTGTTATTTGAAATGGGTTTCTTTCCTTTCAATTGAGGGTCATGGCCATGGCATGTAAGGAAAGATGGTGGCTCTGAAGCCTTAGGAGAGGAAATCTAAGAATCCATTTTAGCCAACCCATTTTTTGCGCAGTCACTCTTCTTCTTCTTTGTAGTTTAAATCTTGGGCTTTCTTTGATCTTTCAAGAGCCTTTTCAATTTTTTTTTTTTTTTTTTTTTTTACGGGATGCCCTTTCAGCTATAGGTGAAGGGGGTCCTTAAAATCGCAGGCTTTGCTCCGGTTTGTGCTTGGAATAGCAACAAAAATCATAAGAAAGAACCTCTTGTTCGCTTTGCAAAGCTTGGTGTCTCACTCACTTGCTCTCTTTATTAGTTAGATTCGGAATATTTATCTGCAAGGTTTGGTGGTCTCTGATCAAATATAAGTAACAATGCATCAATGCCTCCATGTACACAATTTTTGCATCAGTCTTGATTTTATTTGATTTTGTAGCTTGATTTTACGAGGTGCTAGTATTAGGGTTTGATGGTCATGGTTGGATTTGAAAATTTTTGGGTTGATCTTGGTTTTGGATTGATATATGTTGTAAGTGTTCTTATTGTGGTGGATTTCCATGACCCTTTCTCGATTTGCTTTCTGCTAATTACCTTTATTTCGTGGAAGAAAATACTTCCATTTAACCAAAAGCTTAAACTTGAAACCCACTTTAATTGGAAGGAGCTAGCAATTTCTATATATTCTGGTTTTGGGTTGTCCTCGGTGATGGCAACAAATCTAATTCTAGTTCATGGTGTTTCACTTATAGAAGAAAATTCAGCTTGAAACAGCTCGGCGTTAAAATGAGTCAAGTCGGAATACCCGATTTTCCGAATTCCGATTTCAGGTCGGTCAATGACTATTTGGCTAAACGGTTAAACGGAAGATGATTGTTCCAGGTCAGGTCGGAATATGCCTTTTCGGGTCGAGTCGGTTCAGGTGAACAATCCTATATATCATCATCCTTGTCACTTCTTGATTTATAGTAAGAGATTTACTACTCATTATCTCCGCACACTACACCCATTATCAGCCTTATTCTGTGTCAAATTCAGAAAATAAAGTTTCCAACCTTCCATGTAATCCAATTTTCTGTTTAGGAAAAAATAACTCAATTCTTGCTCCTGTTCAACAAAAAGATAATTTTTTTTATTCACACAAATAAAACATTCTTGCTCACGTAATGTACCCTCATCTTATTCCTATCCCCTTAACCAAATATTTATTTTTAAAATATAAAAGACGATGCAATAGTGTTTCACATTCCCAAAATAAAGAACAATCACAATAAGAAAATGTAAATCAACAATTTGTTTTTGCAAAAGGTTTTCAGATTGAGGTGGAGTACTCAATCATCCATAACAAAAGATGCTTGAATTTAGCCCTTCAATGTCTCGCAACAAAAGGGTCATCATCATTCTCTGTTCACCAAAACATTAACGCTTTAGCAATCGACCTTATTCACCTGTATAAAAAACATGAACCTTCCGGCTGTTGTTTCTCTGAGATGCACAAGCTTGTTAAAACTTAGGCTGATCAACAACCCAACAACCCCCCCCCCCCCCCCCCCCCCCCAAAAAAACCAAAAAAAAAAAAAAAAAGCACACCAAAAGAGAAAAGAAAGACTTGCAAGGATAGCAGGGAAAATGGTTGAGAACTTACAATTGGGATCTGACCTAAAAACAAAGGAATTGAACTAGCGCTGGCTATTGTACGGTGACCATCTTTCATCCCTCCATCGCAACCGTCGGGAATGGGGTGCTGTATTATCTGTTGACCGCCTAGGATATCGTGTAAACCTGTGAACACTCCTTGGTGAATGCCCATGCATTTGACGGAAGCGGGGCCTACCAGATGAGGTAAAAGAGGACCTGCTCTGAGATGGCCAGAAACGGGAAGTATTTTCTGATGACCACTCCGGCGTTTGTCGCACACGCACTGATGAAAAATTGTTGCCTCGCCTGGTAGCAGCACTAGCATCTTCATGAGCCCATCGAGTGGTTTGCCTAGGCATACCCTCTGAGGACAAATCAGTGCTCCTTCCAGCAAGGGTACTGGCCTCCATATCATAATCTGCCCTCGATGTTCTCTCAGATCTCCTATTGTGCATCTGTTCTCTATCACTTGAAACATCCGAGAGATGAACCATGAGGGAGAGCCCAAGAGTACGAAACATGGCCTCCAAAATGGAAGACATCCACCCACTGAACTCTGCCGATAGAGTGTTTTCTTCACTGCTCTCTTCCACAAACTCTGGATGAAGTGAGCTAAGGACATCCTCCAAGTCCCTTTCCCGTTCCAACCTTGTCCAATCACTTCGTCGCATGGGGTCGACCTCTGATGGTATGACAGATGGGTGTTCAGACCTTGCATGCTTCCTGAGTTCTGAGTAGGTCCCACTAAAATCACACATCTCAGAGGAACAACTCCTTGCTCTGGAATTCATGAATTTACGAGCTGGCTCTACAATACGATACCCATAGATCTCTCCCCGACAAAGAGGGCAGACAAGCTTTGGCTGCAATTGGCTCCCACACTGTCTTGCTTGCCCAGGGTCCAACCCATGTTCCCCTCTGCGAAAGGCTGAGTTTGTGAAAGGAATTTCTTGGAGTAGTGTTATGGAGGCATGTGGAGCAAATGACTTACAGAACTGATCAAGACAATTGGAGTGCCGATAACTGGTGTTGCACATGTAAGGGCGGCAACCCTTCTCATGGGCAGAACACTTTAGAAGAACAGCATTATGAGGATGTTCCATACAGATTGGGCACCTAGCCTCCCCCCATTCTTTAACATCGACAGCTGATCCCAATTGTTCTTCCAATTTATGTTGCTCAATGTTCATGGAGCTATTAGGGTAACAAGATGCCCTTGCCTGATCAGCAGGCAAGGCTCGCATTCTTCTGACCTTTGGCATTTTGGGAGTCGAGTTGTTATCACGGGAACTAAATCTACCATAAAACCAGCACATCATAAGAGCAAGCATCATAATATCAAATCAAATATCAGATATATTTTTTATAGATAAATCAAATATCAAATATTACCGATCAATAATGCAATGCATGTGTGGATGCAATGGAAAATACTAGTCACTGACTCAGATCATTAAAACAAAATATGTCTGCAATTGAACCTGCACGATGACTGTATTCTTGTGTGAGTGCTCGTGAGTCTCTCTGATTGTGGATATCATTAGACTTAATGTGTCATATGTGCATAGACAGAATTAAAAGTGTGAACCAATATAAAATGAATCCAATAACTACAACAAGTAAAAGTTTCCAACTGATCATTGTAAAAAAAAAAAAAAGAAGTACAAGTTTAAACCATTCTCCAACACAAAAGAATTGATCAAGTGCAATATATTGATTCTGTTAGGGTCGCTTAGCCTCATTTCGACCATGCTGAACCCCCAAACCCCCCCCCCCCCCCCCCCGCCCCCCGCGCGGGCAATCTACTATGCCCTCAAATTTTACAACTTTATATCCAACAAGAATTTCTAAAGGTGTGCATCAGAACAATAGGGCTCTTCCACTTGCAAACACAAACAAATAGAAGAGATTCTCCATAACAAATTGTACCACCAACACGGTGGATAAACACTACTAGTCCGTGGTCTTGTAATTCATCTATCCTTACATCAGTAAAAATTCTCTAGTTCCTCCTATGAACCTACACAAGGAATCTCTTTCAAAGAGGCTCATAAAAAACCTGTGCACCACGGACCAAATAGCTAGTTACTAATTACAAACACACAACAAGATACACATGCCTTACATTAAAAAAACAAAAGAAAGAAGTAGATGGGACAAAATCCTACACAGCAACGTGAATATGCACCAATATGAGCAAAACAAAGCACTAGTCATAGCCGCTGTTTTTTTCTTCTTCTTCTTCTTGATGAAATCATCTGAAGTTTCTCAAGACAATAGAGGGCTTTCGTTTGTTTCTTGAAAATTACAAATTATATCCAACGGAAGGTTTCCTAAATTTTCATAAGTCTGTGTCCTCGTCATCAGGACTTGGCACATAATACCATTCTTACATGCCAAAAGCGCGTGATTAACTTACCGATAGAAAAACGTTATCATCACTTCAACGCATGACTCGACACTTACACCCACTTAGCACCTACCTACCGAACAACAAAAACTCATTAACTACCCCAAAACTTGTACCCAGTCCAATAACTGTTCTTATTATTTATACCTAGAACAAGAAAATTAATATATATATATATATATATCTTGATTCACCTATTAGTCCCAAAAAACTACAGAAATGACGATTTTTACTGTACCAATAAACAAGTCCCGGAAAATCAACTGCAACCATGGAGAGGCTGCTGTTGATTTAAATCCTCTAACTTCGTTGAAATAAAACCTCAAATTTCAAAAACAATGAGTAGATTAAAACATTAAACCAACCAATTTAATAAAAACCCAGATTGCTGAGGAAAAAAATCAAACAAAACCCAGAGAAATACATCTTACCCACCAAACATATCATCAAACAAAACATAGTACCGATCAAAAAAATAGATGAAGAAAAATGGAGAACATCGAGTTTACCGAAAGAAATTGGGGCTTTGAAAACAAGGGTAAAGCTTTACGAAGACGCAGCTTAATGAAGTCAGTCCCCGATATATATAGTATGAGAGAGAGAGAGCTGAAGAATAGCGTCTTGTATTATGGAAGTACACTGTTGTCCGGAAGCCCAATAGATCATAGAGGTGATATGGGCCGTCAGTTCAAGCCCACAACTTGGGGCCCATCAGCAATACAATGCATTCACCATCTTAAAAGTCAAAACCCTTCAGAAAGTCCAAATCCAGAACCCTAACAAACGGACATCATTAGAAGGAGGAGGAAGTGAAATCCGTACAATATTTATTTTGCCCCTTAGAATCCGATGCCGATGCCGGCAATGAAGAGGAAGAAGAAAAGTGAGCCCTCACTCACTTTTTCTCTGATCTCCCCAAAATAATTAGTCTTTTTTTGTGTCTCTATAAAATTCCTTGTAATTCGGCCGCAACACTCCGTCGTTTCATTCGAATTAGCTACTTTTACGCAGGTCGGGGAGAGGCGGTGGATGGAGTCCTTGTTAACGAGGAGGACCCGAACGAACCCACCATGGGAGAGAAGCTCGCGAGTCTGAATCTGACAGAGAATGATAAATCCAAGAGTGATGGTGCCAAGATTGATGATGACAAGAGCGGAGACGAACGGCCAGAGCCATCTTCTCTGCTAGAGCAGCCTCCGAGTGCGGACTCCGTTCAAGTGCTGCTTAAGCAGGCGTTACGTGCCGACGACCGTGCGCTCTTGTTGGATTGCTTGTACAACCGAGACGAGAAGGTTCGGCTTTGGTTTTTCTTTGTAGGTTTGTGTTAATGGTCGAGTGAGTAATTTCAAGTGTGTTTGCAGGTTATTGCGAAGTCAGTTTCTTTGCTGAATCCGGCGGATGTTCTCAAGCTTTTGCAGTCTCTGGTTTCGATTATTCAGTCAAGGTAAATATTTTCTTTCTCAGTGGCTAAAAAGAACACCATTTTCTCAATCAAAGTAATCGGAAGTATATATCTGTTTGCTAAGTATTGATATTTGTTAACCCAGATTGGCAAGGGGAAACGCTGAATTGATTTCCGGTTAATTGTATTTTTTTCTTTTTTTGGTTTCGAGTTTTATTGAATTGCTGATAATGCCGGTGGATGTAGATAAGTGTCAAGAATTGGCCACCCGGGAAGCTCAATGTACTATTTGTGATGATTGATTATCAGCACCCCTTCCTAGTTTTCTAGAATTTAAAAATCTTTGCCCTTATTCTTCTTTTCTTATACTTGGGTTGTGCCCCTTTGCGCCCTTAATAAAATGCATTGATTACAAAAAATTAAAGTGATTGCAAAGAAGCTAAATTTTTTCAGATATAATGTCTTTATGGCTTTGTTTTTATGCAGTGGTGTTCTGATTCTCAATAAAAAAGAGCTTAGCGAATCCCATGTTTATGCCAATTTCCTCCTCTTTGTTGCTGGTGTTTGGGAATTGTTGTCCATGCTGGTGTTTATACTTTTATCTGGTATTGAGGTTTGTGGACTTTTACGGTGTGTTTTCACCACAGGGGTGCAATTTTGGCATGTGCACTTCCATGGCTAAAAAGTGTACTTCTTCAACATGCAAGTGGAATAACGTCCCAGGAATCTTCTTTACTTGCCCTAAATTCTTTATTCCAGGTAAGAAATGTTTAATTCATTGTGGAAACATTTTGAGTACATGTACTACGAAACGCTTGTGACACATTGATTCCATTCATGTTAGAGAAGATCTTAATCATATCCGCATCTAGTACGGGTTTTCAATACTCCTTTATCCATATCTGTTGCTTCAAAAACATGTGTACTACGAAATCAACATATCTCGACTTTGGAAATGTAGCCATTATTTCCTTATATCTTTGACATATTGATAAACGTTTGGGATATTGATAAAATATTCCTTGAAAAACATTTGCCAAGAATATAACAGGAGTATAATTCATATTCATGCTTCTCACATTGTTGGTTTTGTTATATATGCTAGTAGTACAATGTAGTATATGAGTTTGATAATCTTATATGGCCTTGTACGTATGCAGCTCATAGAATCGCGAGTCTCAACTTTTGAATCAGCTATTCAACTATCCAGTTGCTTGGACATCCTATACACAGGGGTGAGTCCTGCAGTAAAATCTGCGGTCTTAAATTTTATGTGTTTCATGTTTTATTCATGCAAGCCCTTCAAACAGGTTGTTGATGACGAGGTAGATGAGAATGGCACCACGGTGCCTGTAGTTTTTGAGGACAAGGATGAAAGTGATGAAGAGGAATCTGAGGATGCTATGGAAACTGATCAAGATAGAGAAGATGAGGAAGCATCAGATGAAGCATTTGATGGTGTTGATGACATTGAGGGAAGTGATGGCATGACCGATTGATGCGGATTGCTAAATTTGTGTTGTATTTGAGAAATTGAGTCAAATATGGATCTGGATTTGTAATATTGTCTTGGAAATTGAGGTGATATAATTTATCAACAGCTTTTGTGTTCTGATACCCATAAGCATCGTCCGATATTATAATTATTTTTAAAAAAAACTGAGTCAAAGGGCGAATGAGCATGATGGATCCTGCGACCATGCATGGGAGTATTGTGCGAAAATTATAATTAATAGAATGGAGTAGAGTCAGGTTTAAGCTTGAGATTTCAGAGCTCGCAAATGGTCACCGATGAAAGGAAAAACTCGTTTTGTACAAAAACAAAAAATGAAAAAATGTGTTCGTTCATAGTAGCTCGATCCAATCTTGAAGTATCGTCACTCCTACTTCACCGATATCCGATTGGATCAAAGATCACTCTCAATCCATGTTTATCTCAGGTATTAAAGATTCTATGGCCGATCCTTTTCTATCGTTCGCAACAATATATCATAATCTGACCAAATTTAGAAGATAAGAGAACAAGATAACTGCATATTAATACCCTCCGCCTGGACAATCAAATTACCAGCAGGGCCCTACAAAGAACATCACTCCAGCTACTGCTTTTCTCAATGTAAAAAAATCACTCCTCCCGTAGACTCCGGGATGACATATATGCCCACTCGTCAAATTTCTTTTGGACTCAACTTCCAACGTTACACTTCGAAGATAGCCGTGTATTGTAAAAAACCATCTAAGCCGTATATATAATTGCTCTTAAAAACACTAATTGGGATTTACATCTCATTAGACGGACACCCATCTTATCTCAATCTTTAGTGTTCGTTTTGCACGGAGTGATCTGCAATCTCCCAGTACAAATTACGTACGTACATGCACACAAGAATGAATAACAAATTAAAAAGAACCCAAAGTGACATGTTATTTCTTTTTAAGTTGAAATTACATCTCCCTTTCACCGAATGGAGAAACAAAGGACTTCGACCAAAGATGTCCCAACAACTAAATTAAGAGAGATTACAGAACAAAACAGACAGGCAACAGACTTCAATTCCCAAATTCAAAACATTGTACGTCCTTATTATTTATATTATCCCTCGTTATTATGAGGGCTATTATTATGATCCTCAGCATCATCGCCATCTTTGCCCATGCCAACGGTATTCTTCACCGCATCGGCCGCACTTCGGGCCATGTTCTTCACACGCTCCCCGGTCTGTTGGATTATTCCAGCGGTCTTTTCCTTTCCGGCCTGCGCCTTCTCGCCGGCGGCCTCTGCTGCCTCCTGAGCCTTCTGCTTGGCTGACTCCGAGGCTTCGGAGGCCTTTTCCTTTGCGGCCCCGGTCTTCTCAGAGAGGTAGCTTCCGGTTTGGTCCTTGGACTCTTTCGCAGACTCGGCTGCGCTCGAGGTCTTGTCTTTGGCAGCTTCAGCCGTATCATGGGTCTTCTCCTTTACCGCTTCGGCCTTCTCCCTCATAGCACCCATCGTCTGGTTGGCTTTCTCCTGAGCATTCACGATTCAAAAAATCAACAAAAGGCATTGCCTGAGCTGAGTAAATTCCTTGTAGGGCCGCCATCTTAAAAAAAGAAAAAAACATGCGCCATGCAATATCATGAAAAAATATTAAAAAAACCGAAATGCCGATGATCATATATTCTTCACGACCTTACATAAGAATGCAAAAATAATCAAAAGTGTGTATACCTCATCTTGGCCCTTGGTTTCACCAGCTCGATAACTCTGATCATGGGATGCCATATTTTCCGTCAAAGGTGATTTAAGTAAGTACTACTTCTTCAGACAACTCTCTCTGAACTAGGAAAACTTTGCGTACCGGTAGAACTTGCTTGCAAAGATATCGGGGGTGTCTGGAATTCCTATTTATAGCATATCGTGTGCCCCACTTGCTAGACACGTAGCCCTGTCTTCTGACACGTATTATGGCCACTTCCTGCTGCATGCAACCGTGCTGTAGCCTGCCACGTGTCTCTTGTTACAGTAATATATGCCTGCTGTTAACGACCAAGTTCATCAATACTTTCGTTTTACGCTCGTCGTTAATGCTGTTGAGATATGTTTTGAATAATAATTAAAAAATAAATAAATAATAATAATAAATATTAAATAATAATAAATAATAGATAAAAAATAATAATAAAATATGTTAAGAAATGTTAAGTAATCCCCATCAACCAAAAAACTTGACAAGTAGATTCAAAAAACGTCAATCCAACTTACAAAAAAAAAATATTAACGTCAATCCAACATATATCGATTGAGAAATAACTCTTTATATTTAACTGTTTAAAATGTGTGACGCAATAAATATAATTAAAAACAATAAATATTAGTATATGTATAGAAATTATAAATCTCGATTCCAAATATCTTTGATTTATTTTTCATGAATTTTAGAAATAAAAGGGTTTGGGATTTATTGTAAACTATTTTGTAACAATGATTTGAAATTCTTTTTCATTGAGTTTTTCTATTCATCATTTATATACATCACATATATACCACGTACACTTATTTTTATTTTTTTATTTAAGTTTAATTTATCCTTCTTAAACTAGTTAAATTATTCTACTTATTATCCATATACCACATATTTAATAAGGGAAAAAAATTATTTGATATGTGATGTGAGAATGATAAATACAATTTTTCTTTTTCATTCAAGTAATGCTACATACAGTCGTGGATTGTGCAAATGCCGCACAATCACTTTGAAAAAGAGTGAGGTATATTATTAAAAATGTTAGTTTTTTTTTATGTAGGTCCCGTATTAATTTTCATGTCGATTCTGTATTAATTCACTTTTTTCAAATAGACTGTGCGGCGCTTGCACAACTATGACTACAAATATCATTTCTCTTTTCATTATAAAGAATTTGAAACCGAATATTTTAAGTTATTAATATACGGTTTATATTTGATTCAATACCAAATTTAAATCGTCTCTTTCAAATTCATTTATCCAAACATATAATATAAATAAATTATATAATATTTATCACTATTTATATAAATATTTCAAACATCTGATTTTGGATAACACATAGTTCGTGAAATGGTTGGTGCATGTTTGTTGCTAGTTGCTCGATCGGGACAACAATATCAGGTTGAAAAGGATTAAAGTGAGATTGCAGCTAGGGTTGTAATCGAGTCGAGTTGAGCCAGTTTTTAGCTTGCCGAGCTCGACTCGACTCAAAATACTCTAGTTCAAGATTTTTTTTAAATTTTTGTTCGAGATCAACTCAATAAGTTAAAATCTCAACTCGAGGTCGAGTTTGAACTCGTCTCACAAATGAGTTCGAGTTCGAGTCGAGCTCAGCTCGAGCTCGAGCTTAAATTGTTTTTTTTAATAAGATTTAATAATTAATCAAATAAATAAATAAATAAAAGAAATAATATTTAATTTATACAACTAACAAGTAGAACCTCTATTAAATTATAAACTTTTAAAAATTTTATAAAATTTATAAATAATTAATATTTAACTAGTTAGTATTTATTTAAAATAACAATATATTATATATCTACATATATTATAAATATATATACTTAATATGATAACATATATCTATTTCATATATGGTTTCCACATGCTAGTATATGAAATTATTAAATTTTATCGACTAATTATTATACAAATTATAAAATATACCTATGAAATATATTCACCATATAAACATAAGTAATTAAAATACATATTATATATTTAATTATAAAAGTGATATGCTTATATTATTAGCTAATACATACATACATGTATAGGTATATATATATTTATCAATATATGAATGAGTTTTAATCGAGTCGAACTAACGAGTCGACTCGAGTCTAAACGAGCGAGTCTAAACGAGCTTTAACAGAGTCGGATCGAGTTCTGTCGGGTACGTGTCATGTGACGCCCCCAAATTTCGTTTGGGATCGAACGGAAATTTGAAACGTCGAGACATGCAACACAAGGTTACCTACCCCCGTTCATGACATATAAGATGCAATGTTCCCAACCTGCATCTAACAATATGCAATATTCGCAGCGGATAATTTTTTTTTCTTTAGCAATACTATGCATCAAATTGAAAATATCTCAAATGCTTAAAACATACTGCATACATAAAAACCTATTGAACAACTAAAATCACAACATTAATCCAAAATAGTTATGATCCAAAAGTACTGGAGATGCAACTCCATCGTACAAGTAGTAATTTAACTACTATATTAACATTAACGACGCACCGTCGTTCAATCGACTGTGTCTAGTTGGTCAGTTCCTGATCCTCCTTCAGGTCCTGTAACAAGATCTACCATTCGGGGGGAATGGTAGTTGGGACTACCACAGTGAGATTTGATTTCAAATCTCAGCAAGTTAACAAAAAAACTCCACACATGCTAATAATGCATGGATGACAGTAAAAGCATAAATGCATAATCAAATTCATAAATAATTAAAGCATAACTTAGCGTACAACATAGCATAATTGACATAACTTAAATTGAAACATGAACTGAACTTGACTTGACATGAACTTGATCTGAAACTTGATTTAGTATGAACTTACTCTGAAACTTGAATTAACATGAAAAATACATACTCCACAGTTGTTGTGGCCCCATGTATTCTACACATCACAATGCTGTTAAATACATACTCCACAGTTGTTGTGGCCCCATGTATTCTACACAAACTGAATGTACTCAAGATGAAACGTGACTGGAAAACGAAAGGACTGGAACCCTGACGTAACATAACGTGATTTGAACATAACTTGAAATACATGACCAACTTGAGATAGAAACATTTCGTAACATGGCATAACATATAATAGACAACATATTTAACATGACATACTTGTAATGTACAGTAATACATGACAGAATATATTATGTAACAGATAAAAATTGATGACAGAATAAATTCTGTATAATAGATAATTACGTGATAACTTGGCATGACATGACATATATGATAACATACTTACATACACTATAGTTCCTTTACTTAGCACACATACACAGTAGACTGCTAGTAAGTTAAAAGCTAACTTACCTCGATCTTCGCGTTTCTTATAAAACTTCAAGTGCGATCACGAGGAACTGTAATTAGTGATTCTAAAAGTTAGAACTAAATCACTAATAATTTGAAATATGGAAAATACTAACTTAAAGAGTAAAATTTTTATTTTACTCTCTACATGTGGGAAAATGACCGTTTTACCTATAACTTAAGGATTTTGCATACTAATTCCAAAAGTTTCCAAAATTTACATTCCTCATGTAAATTTTGTCCCAAACTTAAATATCAACTCAGAAAAATTTAAAACAAAACACAACTATGGAAAACACACTATGACCGAAACATCCATAGGCCATTTTCCTTGATTTTTTTGTTGCAATTCTTTTCAACTTCAAAACTCATGCTTAAACCAAAATTTTACAACAGACATCTTCCAATCCTAAGTTCAAAACCATACTTAAAACATCCATTTAGAAAAAGCTAATAATCAACACCAAACTTTTTTTGTAAAAAGATCCAAGCACTTGAATCACAAGTTTTGACCTTAAATCAAAACATCTCCAAGAGTTTCAAAAATCAAATCTTACTTCTAACATATTCATAATATTATCCTAACATCAACCATGCTTTAAATCATCAAACCAAAGTCACCAAAATCACAAAATAACATTTGGAGTTTTTGGTTTTACACTTAGTCCAAAAACAGAAACTTTTTCCTCAACTAGTTTTGATAAATCTCTTGATCTATGACTTGTAAATATATGATCTTCAAACCAAACCATAACATGGTTTAAAAAGATGTCCTAAAACATATATAAACTTCTAATTCAGGATCACATGGTTAGAAATTAACCAAAATATAAATTTAGCCAAGAATATCCACACTTTGGCTTATTTGAATATCTCTTTGCATAAAATTTCATATCTTTGAAACTAACATCAAATATATTCAAAATAATAATATAACATGTATATAAGATACTTAGGATCCTCCAATAAAATTATTAAAGTCATTAGAATAGGTTTAGACCACCAAAGAGTTAAACTTTCTTAAAACAGAAACTGTTTTTCTTCTTCCAGTTTCTAAGTTTCTAAATCTAAGAAAATCTTTCATCAAAACTTTTAATCATGCAAAAATCCTCAACCAATAGTCACATATACATGTTAAAAATACTCCATAAAAATTTCGGACCAATATCTATCCATTAGCTTGGTCAAAAACTCCAAACTATAACATATTTTCCAGTTTATCTCCTAGAATGACCTTTCTATAGTTTACACAATATTTGACTGACCAAATGATCTTCAAATGGGGCAAATAAGATATCCATGTAAACTAGACTAAAAAAGGAACAACTTATATGAAGAAGACTTTATGATAAAACACTTACAACAGCTTCGAAATGGGCGTGCAAAAGAACTTCTAAAAGCTGTCCGAGAGAGAGTGTTTGATAATCTTTTATTGGAAGGTGTAATTGAAGATAAGTTCATGAGTGCTGGCTGGACATATTTATGGACGAGATAAGGGAGGTGATAAGGCTGGAGTTGAGAGTTGAGTGTGATTTTCTCCTACCCAAAATATCTATAAAAGATTATCTCATAATATTCTATCCAATAATATCTACAAAAAAACAACTTAAGATATTTTTATCTAATAATATCTATAAAAAATCAACTCAAAATATTTTTACCCAATAATATTCATGAAAATTACCTCAAGATATTCTTTTTATCCAATAATATCTACAGTTTTGAACAGACGTTTTGTCTGAAAATATGAAAAAATGTTATTGCGCCATAAGACTTTAAATAACCCTCCGAGTCTAATGGCACAAATCATAATACATTTTGACACTTCTAACTATCTCCAATAATCAGAAACACACTTCTGATACCATAGTAAATAATAACACTAACTATGTAGTTAAACAAAAACCTATACGATTAATGGATTCGTGAAAACTTATGGGGTTTTCACGAGATTCCTAAAATTAATAGAAATTTCATAATTGAATTTCTAGCGGGCTGTTACATGTCATTTACAAATCGAGTAGGTATCTGCTTTCACGAGCGAACTTTTTTTTTCATGAGTCAAGTTCGATTTGAGTTTAACCGAACGAATACTGAGCAGGCTATCGAACAGACTGGTTCATTTACAGTTCTAATTGCAACATGTCATATTAATGGAGAATTTTAAAAATATTTTATTCATATCTATAACTATTTGTCAACAGAAAATGGGAGGTCAAGTGGTTAACAATTCTGCCAAGGTTGTAGATTCAGGTACGAAGTTTTTATAAATGAATTATAGTTGGAGTACTTAACCAATATTATAATAAATAATATTAAATACAGTCATAAAATATATAAATTTTATATATTTTTTTGTGAATGTGAATCTAGACTAAAATTTTTGTTCAAAATTCGAAAATTTAGGTGGTCTAGATCCTGTTATTTAACACATTATTCGTAGCTGAATTTTTTTAAACAATATTTTTAGTTTAAGATGACATCGTTTTTGTATGCAAAACGTACAAAAACTAGAATTAAAAAAAGTTAAGAGTGTTTTTTTTTTAAATGGAATTAAAAATCAGATATAGGTTAAAATTCAGGTATTCGGTTCTAAAACCAATAGATCCAAATACCAACTTAGGTTGTATTTGGGTTAAACAATGTGGATATTTGACTGGTTTTTAAAATCTGGGTACTAATCTAGATATTCTTGAATATTTGAATCTGTATCTAGATGCACACTCCTAATTATCTTTAAATATAAGTGTAATCCTTCGTTAATTTTTTTTAAATGGATATTAAATTTACCTACATTTCATTTATCCAATCTTTTTAAAAAAGAATACACAAATTTATACATTATTAAATTGTAAATTTCATTTATATCTTATAATATATATGAATGGATTGGAACATATTTTATGTAACAAATTTGCGTGCGATTGCGAGTTCGACATACTACTCCTAAGGCCTGAAAATCAGACTATTTTATTTTATATAATTATTATAATTTTATCAAATTTACACATATAATATAATACTAGGTGGGAGCAACGTGCAAAGCACGTTTGTCTAATTTTATGAAATGATTATTTGTAAAAAATAATATATATTTTATAAAAATTATTGATGTCACTTAATAATTTAAGGCATATTAGAGAAAATAAAAAAATTAGTTCAAAATATCATATAATCCAATACATGTTTATAACATCTATAATTTTAGCAAAGATGTATACGAAAAATTTAATAAAAGTCTAACATAAACGGTAGTTCAAAATATGTATCGTTTGATGTTTGTATTATTATTCATCAATTTATGTCATCCTGTAGACGATCAATAGAGACAACATTGAATTCTTATTTTGCTGTTGGTTAAGTCGATCAGGGACAACATAAAGTTAAAACATAATCTTTTTATAAAATTTGTGGTATAATATTTTCTATATATAGCATATATATAAATCCTAAAATATATTTTGAAGTTGTTGGCCAAATTTACTCTTTCTTGATTAGCTCAAGGATCACGGCCTTTGTCATGTACCCATCATAGCAAGCCTACGTGTGGAATATGACTTAGCGGAAGTTACGTCCTACTACCATGGGAAAAGAAAAAACACTTTGATTAAACACACTTGTATTATATATTATATGAGATTTTTAAATTTGAAATATTCAATAATCTGAGTTAATGAAACGTATAATACACGTATATTATATTTAGAGATTTACGTCTTATGTACCTAATACACGTGTATATGTTAAGGAAAATGAGAAAAATATAATAACTAATATTTAATTACTTATTATTATATAAACTATTAAGTATTATTATTATTGTAATTAATAAATCATATAACAACATTGAATGCTATCTCTCTCAATATTTATGTCTTCATTTTATATTTCAAACCGTTAAAATAAACGGTGTTAACTTTAACGGAAAAACAAGAAAAACCGTTAAAACAAGATTTTCCGTTACATACACACTTTTTATATATAGAAGATAATAAATAATTTAATTTATTAAATTTAAAAAAAAAATAGTATCAAGAAATTACATTTTAATAATATTTTATTTATTTTTTAATTTTTATCTGTATAATCGAACGAGAACCAAAGGAGTGGATCGAAACGAGTACCATAACAAGTTGTAACCAACCGTACCGTAACAATCTTCACCGTCAAGCAATCCATTTGCATCCGAACTCCGAAGACCCTCGACTCGTACGCGGCGTGCCTCAGGTCTCGAAGATCCTACGAATCCCTCCCATCTCTTCCTTCCTCCAAAATTATCTAGACCTAGGAAATAGTGGGGTACACAAAGAAAGAGGAAATGTCTTTAACGTGTGTGAAAATGTCGGAAGATGTGTGGTTAACGTGTCTGACGCATGCATTGTCCACAGAGACCGAAGAGATCATGGGTCTTCTTCTCGGTGATATTGAGGTTCACTCTTTGTTATCCATTTTCCAATTTTTACTCCTTTTTATTTTTAATATTACGTCTCGTTTTATCTTCGTTGCGAATCGAGATTGCTTGGTGGGTTTGGTGTTTTTACTAGAGCTGGAATAGTTTGGATATGTCGAATTATGGATGTTTTCTGAATGGGTTTCTGACATATTGGTCATTTTTTTTTTCTCTGTGGGCTAGTGTTCCGTTGGACTGTGGGAAATTGCTCTTCTTTGAAATAAAGAGTCGGGTTCTTGTAATTTGTTGCTTGTTTTGGTTCTACTTGAACTGCTTGTACATGGATATTTTCTGAATCTGTAAAGTGAGTGATGTTGTGTTGTTATATTTTTGGTTGGAAAACGGCATTTTTTTTAAAAAAATTTCATCAAGAAGATTAAATTTGGAGTATTTAGGGCTTCAAGCTCTATTTCAGTTTCTATTTGAATATATGCTTGTGCGGGCTTTAGATGTTGATTACATGCTGATTCTGCAACTCTACATGAAAATGTGGTTTTGGAACTTTGGCTGTAAGTATAAATTTATTTACGGAACTGAAAATGAATCTTTGGCCATTCATTGAGTTTTTTTTAATTTTTTTTTTAATTTTTAATTTTTTATTATGTTTACACTTAACTAATCGGTGTTCTTGACTTGCAATGTGAATGGATATTAGTGTATCAAGATTTGGGTTGGTTGGACTTTTTTTTGCATGTAGTTTGGTTGGCTATTTTTTAACTAAAAGGGGATCTTGGCGCCTCCAAAATCCATACCCAGATGTTTATTCTTTGTAGGATGACCAGCGTCTTATATAACAGAAGGGTGAATGCATCTTCCTACCAAATTTTGATTGCCATCGGAGCATCGGCTTGCTATTCTATACTTATACAATATGCATAATGTGCTTGCTCCACTTTTGAAGCACTTGGTATGTCTGATTGAGCATTAGATAGGATACTGATTCATTTTGGGGCTTGTCAAATTATAAATCCTATACAATATTCGTTGCCAACTCTGTATTAGATGCCAAATTCCCATGTCTCATTGATAAAGACTTTGTTTTGATACATACATGTTTCCCTCGAAACAATGGGATAGCATCCTAAGTTTTGTGCATGCTTTGCAATCCATTCCATGGTGGGGCATTAGCGGTGCCATACCATCTTTCCAGGCCTTGCTTACCCTGCTAGTTCGATCTCAAGATTCTAGATATCAAGCTCAAGTAATTACCTACCTCGCATGTTAGATTTGTTGTTGGGTTGTGTGCCCTAAGTTTGGAGAAAATCGAGGAAATTCCTTAATGCTTCAGCCTGTTGACTTGGATGGATTTCCAAATAATTATCTTCTCGGTCTTGAAATATGCTGGATACAGAGATTAAAAAGAAAAAAAGAAATATGCCAGATACAGACTTACAATCTGCAGTACCAGCAACCAAATGTTTATTCTTTAATTTTGCGTCACACAGCATCTATGTGGAAATACAAGAGAATTGGATCTGTTGGAGAATAACTAATGATTTGTTGATGGATGTGATTGTTTGAAATTTTGATTTGGAAGGAAATGTGACTGTTGTGAATAGAGATTCATTTCACGCAGTATGGATTTGTTAAGCTATGATATTTTTCTTTATTTATTTTTTAAAATTATTATAAATAACTTTATTTTTATTTTTAAATACTGGTGATGGTGTTAATTCTGATGTTGGGATTTCAGTACTCTAAGAATGGGAGTGTAACTGCACTTATTTGGGGAGCATCACCGCAAACACGCTCTGATCGCAGAAAGGACCGTGTGGAGACTAATCCTGAACAGTTGGCTGCTGCATCAGCTCAGGCTGAGATATCCTTGATTCTTCTTTATGTGCTTAGTCAGTCTTATTTAAATTAGCACGAATATCTATATACTCTTTGCCGCTTTCAATATATGGATGTTGTTGATCAATGAAACTAGCTATTACTTTTCCTATGATCACAAAATTATAACTGCATGTTAATGATATGTAATCTTTAGAAATGTTTCATCCAAATGGAAAACGGCATTGCATTTCACCAGCTGGGCTCTTCTTCTGTTTGCTTAAAAGAAAGAGGAACCCAGCTTCTGTTTTCCAGTTAGTTTTCGGCTAAGTTAAATTTTCCTGGTTAATCAAACAAATTGTGATTATTAAGGAATGGAAGATTTTTTTAGTAGATAGGCTCAGTATATGCCAAGTGAATAACCTTCTCAACTCACATGATATTGTGCAATTAACTTTAGAAAACAGAATGACCATGTCGACCGGAAGAACAACAAGAGTAATTGGGTGGTATCATTCTCATCCTCATATTACAGTTCTTCCTTCCCATGTTGGTACGTTTTGACTATTGACTTTTTTGGCTTGATTTATTTTCCCTTATACGATTCAATCTTGTCATATTCAATGTGAGTTTTTTAGACATTTGAATTTTGTTTTGTAATTGATATGGATAATTTCGATAGGCTTATGTGTCCTTTTATATATGTGGAAATAAAGATGATCTTTTGGTTCCATCTGCAATTATGATCAAGGTGTCAACCTCTGAGTGAGATGTGAGAAAAGGACAATAGTTGATAAAGGATGATTAGAAGAAAACTATTGTAGATTTTTTTTTGAGTAATAAATTTCATTTAAAGCACAAAAGGCGCAATGCAGGTACACAGGATGTACACAAGAGAAACACCTATCTGGAAGAAGAAGAAAAAAATACATAAAAATCATGAATGTTAAGCCCATTAAAGTTTCCAGCAGCTGTCCAAAGAAAGAATATTTAAAGAGAGTTTTGAGTTCCTCTTAACTTCCATTCTCGGTCCTCAAAATTTCTGTAATATTTTTTCCTCCAAATACACCATATGAGTCAAGTAGCGATCATCTCCTCGCACTGCTATGATCTAGTAACTTCCCCGTAACCCTTTCCCAGCACAAAAATAGTCCACAATTCTTCTGGGCATTACCCTAGACAAACTCCCTTGACCGAAGAAGGCATTCCGCAAAACATTCACAATCCTACAATGGAGTATGAGATGATCGATACTTTCAACTCCTCTTACACGTATAACACCAATCAGTCACAATGATGTTTCTTTTTCTTAGATTATCTATTGTGACAATCTTTCCTAGAGTTGCTGCCTAAGCAAAAAATACAGATTTCTACGGGATCCTAGTGGCCAAATGCTTTTCGAAGGAAAGACGCCAAGAACGTTTCTTTTTTTAAAGTAAGGTGTTTCTACAAGTGCAGTCAATTAAAGTAAGCAGTTGATTAAAGTAATGCACGCTACTAAAACAAAATATGCTTATTAGTAATAAGCAAGGCATGTAGCTGCCAGAAAGCCTGTTCATTAGACATGGCGTTGTTATGGTTGGCAACTGGAAATTAACTATTAGTTCTCTTTGTATTCTTTGCAGATGTGCGAACTCAGGCTATGTATCAACTTCTAGATTCTGGGTTTATTGGGCTGATAATTTCCTGTTTTAGTGAAGATGTAAACAAGGTATGTATGAAGTGCATGGTATTCAGGAAGTCGCCTTATAAAATTGTTCATTTTTCATTTTTATTTCGGGTGGTTTTAGGTTGGAAGAATCCAAGTAATTGCTTTCCAATCCTCAGACGGGAAGCAGAATCATGTGTCAAGACCTTTATCTCTATCCCCTGTAAATAGAAGTTCAATTATAGATGTTGAATCATCTTTAAGTTCCTCAGAAAATGCATCAGCAAAATCCAGCTCTGCAAGGGTAGAGAGTCCTGAACAAGACACTGGTGATTCAACAACTGCCGGAGGTATTAAGGTATACATTCTTTTAAAGTTGAAATTTTACATATTTCTTGATCTGGTAAGTGATGCTTGAAATATAGCAGAAAATATGGGAAAATAATAGATATTGCTTCCTGCTTACATTGTGCCGCGTTGGGTGAGTATTTGGAGAAAAGGGGTTCTTTTTCAGTTTTAATCTCTGCTTGCAACTAATTTTCACTTGTGTATCGTGTAGATAATTTGTAGGTTCATGAATCTCTGGGAAGTTTGCCATCAACTTTAAGGCCCCATTTGGTTTCATCAATAGTCTCATTCCATTTCATCTCATCTCAACGCACTTTTCAATTTCATATTTTCAAATTTTCAACTTTTTCATCTAATCATTACAACTTTTCCAAACTTCCAAACAAAAAAAAATAATAATAATAATAATTAAAAAAAAAAATTCAAATCCAAAACAAAAATAATATTAAAAAAATTATATTCTAACAATATTGTAACTTATTTAATATTTTTATTCAACTTTTTCTTTCTCTTTTCTCAAAACCCCATAAAACATCTTAACTCAAACCATTTCACTACTATTCACAAATTATCTCACTACTATTTACAGATTTCTCATTTCATCTCATTTGTGTAACCAAACGATGGTTTAAAACTGGGTTTTATGCCCTTGTTCAAACACCTGGTGGCCTGCTTATCCAGTGATTCCTAATGGTCTCTCACATGACTACTTTTATTCAATACTGTTTAGGGTCCATATATAATTTTGTGCTAATATATCGATGTCTATTTGTACTTATCAAAAAAAAAAAAAAAATGGATGTCTATTTGTATGCTTAACTGATTTCAGATAGCTAGATTACCTTTTGTCTGATGGGGAAATTTGAGTGAGTATACTCGTAATATGTCAATTATATGTGGTTTTATGTAAGGATGATTTGGTTTTTACAATTGTCACTATATGCAGTGTATGATTGGCTAGGATGGTGAATGATACAATTTCTACAATTATCACCATATGAAATGTGTACTTGTGTTTGATTGGCTAGGGTGGTGGAAGATCCACGGACTTGGGAGTTCTCTTTGCGAATGCGGATGCTGATTATATAGGGAGGAAAAGGATGGGAGGAAGCTACCATGCTGATAGTTCAGAAAATGTTGTTGATATAGACCCCATGGATATGTCTGAGAGCATGCAAGAGGCTATGCACCGTTCAAATTTGGATGTGAGGTATACATGAGTATGTACTTGATCACTTGGTATCTTTTTTATTTTCTCCTATAGTGATAAAAGAATAATTTTTATTTTCTCCTATGTACTGGTTTTGATATCCCTCTGTCCTTTTAATTGAAATGGCAAGTTGAGCTTGGATCATTTAGGGCTTATAAAAGTTCTGTTGTTTTTTTTATTTTATTTTTTTGGCTTTTCAAGTATACAGTGTCTTTGCTGAGGGGCATGGTATTTCATGTTCATGTGACCTCATTACAATCTTTACTATTTATAAATTCTTTTGTTACCTTTTTTGGATGTATAGGGGGTGGTTTGGAGTTAGAGTGTGTTCTATGGATTGGTGTGTTCTGGTATCCTTATAAACCCCCACTGTATGCGTGTTTTATTTTACGCTGTGATTCTCGTGTATACTGTCTTTGTATTTCTCTTCTTCTATTTTACCTTAGAAAAGAGAGGGTTTTTGCTTTTATTTAATCTAGTGTGCTGGGGTTTTTTTAAGGCACCTTAAATCTTGAATTGCTTTTGTTTATTGGCAGAGGTGCAGAGCATGTCAGGAAAGAAATTCCTCTTCATATTTTGTCAACGTCATCCCTTATTGAGCTTGAGTCTCCTCTAATGTCATTTACAGACTTGCAGCATGTGCTATATGAAGAGGAGCAGGCAGCATATAACCAAGCTGTATCGCAAAATGCTAGGTGTTCAAATGATAAGCTGCAAAACTTATAATCATTTGGCTGTACTTTCTTTATGTTTTATACTGGTTCTGCTAATCCTTTCCTATTCTTTCTGATTTACTTGACTTTTACATAGGGATGGGAAAGTGCATCCTCTTACTTTCATACATCACACCTCAACTTATCAGGCTTCCATGTGCAAATTAATGGAATATTGGTCAGAATCAAATGCCTACCCCTTTTGCAATTGTTAGTGCTTGGATTATGGTTTATGCTGAATTTTTTTTTTCTTTGGAGTCTATTGCAGTTTAAGTCCTGCCATAAATGTTCTCATGGACCGCTTGAAAGAGAATGAGATTCAGGTATTGAACAAAACTAAATATATGCATTTTGTATTCAATAAGGACGCTCTATTGATCTCATTAGACTATATATATATATATAATTTTAAAGGAATTTGGATTGATGTGACATACCGTTTTGAGCTTGAGTCATTTTGCAGTTTCAAATTTCAATCTATATCTCCTTGCAACTCATATTTCAATTGGTGATCCTTCACTATCCATTTTATGAAAACTAGTTTGCTTGCTTCCGACTTATGCTGTAGGTGCTTGCTTGATGCATAGATGACCCATAATATGGTGGGTCACATTGTTTTCGTGCTTCAGGGCCTAAATTTAATAGTTCATTCTTCAGTTTGCATATCGCCCTGGTACTACAGTTCCTATTTCAAGCATGTTTACTAATTTACCTGGCTTTGCTTAAACAGTTAGCAAAGTTGATCAGTGAATCCAAAAGTTTAGAGGCTGAGGGTCTTAGAGCGGGTGAATCAAGTTCAGGATCTCCTCGACAAATTCCATATCATGATCTTCGAGGAAATGCTGCGTTTGGTAACAGGGACTTGTACAGTTCAGCTGAACCGATTAGCATGAGGCCAAGTGTTGCTGGTCCTGGTAGCCGGAGCAGAAAAGGGTCTCACTGAAATCTGAAAACACAGCGTCTTCTCAATGCATGTTGTGTTATGTATTTAAATGTAGAAACCTCGAAGCAAAAAAAAAAAAAGTTGTTTTATGGAATGTGGCATTTTATATCTCCACATATTTCATTCTTTTTTGCAGTGTGCGCCCCGCCCCACCGCCCGCACCGCCGGGGGGGGGGGGTGTGGGGGTGGTGGAGGAGGGCATCTGTACTGTTTATCCATACATTTAATACTAGTGATTTAAAAGGACCTGACCCCAATATCAGTCATATGGCATATTTGAGTTCGCGCCTATGCATATTATATTCATTTTGGATGTATTTATATTGTGAAAGTTAGAAATAATGCGTGTATTCTTCTGCTTCGAATGGATTTGAGATTTAGGTGTGTTTTAGATAGTGAGATGAGATTATTTTAAATGAATGAATAAAATATTATTTTTCTAATATTATTATTATTTTGAGATTTGAAAAAATGGAATTGTTTATTATATTGTGTGAGAATTTAAGAAAATTATAATAATAAATATGATGAGATGAAATATTTTTACCATTCGGATACTTTCACTGTGCTACAATTTTATCCTCTCATTTTATTCTTTGCAGGAAACGTAGTCTTTTCCTTTTTATGGTTACTTATACGTGCACAGAAAAACTTCAGAGAGAGTAAGAGGGGAAACTACAGAACTTTCTTAAAAAAATTTCACTGGTTAAAACAGCCAAAAAATAATATTTAATACGTTTCACAAAATTTTATTTCAGTAAAATATTTCATTCGATGAATCTGATTAATTTATAATAACTTTAATATAGAAACCTATATGTATACATTTATTTATTTATTTATTTTTTCTTTTGGAAAACACATAGTATCATGCTCTTGAAAAACACATGCAACACACGCATGCACGCACACAGAGTAGATTGAGAGTGACAAATTTGAGGCAATAAGGTTGGTCGTGGTCATGCATGGAAACGATTCCCGAAGCGAATCAGATCAGCCCACTTCTCTTTGCTCATCTTTACAGGTTGCTCCTGCCCCTCCTTTACCCGTCTCCGAGAGAATGGAGGCCAGATCTTCTCATTTCTTCCTTTGGACAGAGGAGTCCAAAGGAAGAAAGAGCTTAAAAAAAAAAAAATATGGAATAGCAGCCGCAGTAGTAGTGGGAGAAGCAAAGAAAAGAAAAAGATGAAAAGATGGTCAAATGAAACCTCGAAGACTTGCTATTCCATCATAAGCTTCAAACTCTCTTTATTGAAACTCCCCAATTGGCCTTCCCTTTTCCCTTTTCCTTTTTTTATTTTTTCTTTGCATTTTTTTATTTATTTTATTTTTAACTTTCGAGATCGATCTTCCTCATCTCTGCATGAAGGACAAAAAAGAAAAGGAAATGCAACAATATATTAATTTCACCTACGTATATTCTCACTTGTAAGACATTAGAATACATTTCTGACATCGAAATGATCAGACTACTTGTGATTGAGGAACGTGAGTGCATGGTAATCCTAAAGAGAAAAACTCAAAACTGTTCTTCAATAATTGGACCTAGCTAGCTAGTTGTCTGTATAAATTAAAGAGCGTTTTCTTTAATTCGAATTGACAGAGGACTTTAAGTACGAATAAGGGAATATTCATAATTGAAAAGCAATAAGTATTTTTTCCAGTATATATTGACTGTCAATTTTGGTGATTCCCAAAGAACAATTGAAAGAGACTTAACCCGCCCATCGTGTATGTTGGGATAAGCTGTGTCTGGCCCTCTTCATAGGTCTTCTGTTTAGAATATTCATTACATGGTAGGGATTTCTTTGTTTTGGATTCCACATTGTCCAATAACTTAGAGCCAAATGTGACATTATTTTTATCGTTTTTTTTTTTTCGGTTTTCCTCTCTTTTTTTTGTGGTGGGTCTAATGTGTTAAGTTTTGCTAGCTTGTGGGGGATTTCATGCACTTGAAAGTGCCATTTAGTGAAAGGGTCCCATACTAATGTTTGGTCAAATATTGGCCTTTCTAGGGTTCATGGTTTATGATGGATTAATGCATGTATTTTGAACGAGGTTTGTTAGTAAAATTAAATAATAAAATTTATTTATTTCTACTAGCTTAAGCTTTTGGTACAAGTACTGATTTTACATAATATCAAAGCATGGGTCTTGAATTTTAATCAAGAGAGTGTGAGTGTTAAAATATAAATTAAATAATAAAATATACATCTTTCCATAAATTTAAACTTTTGAAATAAGTAGTACTACTGATTTTACACGAAGATACTTTTTTTTTTTTGATAAGTCTACACTAAGATACTAGCAGCTAGTTACGTATGGAATAGACTAAATTATTAATTGACTTTTGCCAAATCATTCATCTTACTTCAGCTTATTTCAGATGAATTGAGCAACGGCTTTGGTGGTAATTAAAAGCTAGGCCTAGGTATAAAAATCTTGCCAAGGAAATGTAAGTACTAGTTCTCACTGAAGAGTTGCAAGCTGGATAACTAGCACAAAGATATCCTGAAACCAACCATTTTCTACAAACTATTTATGGCATTTTGGTTTTGGTTTTCATTTTCAAGATCAGGGACCATATAGTTAAGAGAACATGAATTTTAGGCATGCGATCGAATTATATATATTTAATCAATTGCACTATTGATCAGTACTACTCACAAGGTAGGTAATTAAAGGTTATTGGTTTGACTCTTCTCCTCTTCTCCTCTTCTTTCCTTTAGTAAATTTAATTGCTTCGGAGGTTAACAATTAACAAAGGTTTTTCCCAAAAGAAAAGTTGCTCTGTTGTTTATACCTATATGTTAGGGAGCTCCGCACATTGTTTTTAGTCTAAGTTGTGACCTAGTCCTCATAAATAATACTGAGGTTTCTGAACTGCTTAACGAATACTGAACTATATTTTATTTTCTAAAATTATCTTTCAAATTAACCATGTGTAATGAGCTTTACCTCCATTTTGATTCGGGTCTCTAGATCTACCTTTATTGAGTAAGTTGAGTGAGGAAGAAGTAGTCTTAGTGAATATATCCTAAAACTAGCTCCTCCAGATCGAGAGCCTTCCTCCTCGAAAGAGAGAAGAAAAAGAAAGGAAAGAAAGATGACTTGTTCCAAGGGGGTGAAAACCATGTAAAGAAGAGCATGCACTAATGTAATGCAACTTGGTAGTGTCTACATTCATGAGGTTACTCATGTTAGAAATAGAAATCCTTAAAGAAGCTGTATAGCCAAAGACCAAAGTGTTTATTCAAAGTTCAAAATATCCTCTGGAATCGTAGCTGGAATTTTCCTTTATCTCTTTTTTACTCCTTTAGATTTTCTTGATTCCATTTATCAAGGTTGCCAGTTGAGAGCACGAAAAAGTACGTACACGGCCCTCCACTTATTCCCTTTATCTGTCACCTGAACTCGAATATAAATACCCCTCGTGTCACACATTCTATCACCAATCCCTTCTTCACCTTCTGATATAATTTCAAGTCATTACATTTTCTTGAGGTTTGTTCTTTAATGTCTTTAACTTCTTCTCTGTGTTCCCCATTACTTCTTCTTCTTCTTCTTTTCATCTTTCTTCTCAATTTGAAGGCATATAGCTGATTCTTAAGTACTGTCCTTTCTCATCAAAGAAAATGAAATCATAGTTGGGGAGCCATGCCTCATGCCTCTTGCTTCTGAGTCTTGGTTTCTTCGCATAGTTAGCAGAAGTACTAGTGGCAGTGCTCTTGGAGATGATCTAGGTGTAAATAATACGTACTGGCATGCCACATTTTATTGCAGAGCACCAATATTCTCATTTATTTTTTGTTTTTTTGTTTTTTGTTTTTTTCATAAGCAAATGAGCAGCAATTAAAGTTAAGAGAGTTGAATTAATAACCTTTACCCTATATTTTGGTGTCATTGATATGGTGAGGTCTGGTGCTGTGATCAGGACTAGCAAGAGAGCAGCAAAATTCAAGTCTCAGTAATTTAAAAAGCCATGTCAATATGCCAGTGAATTATTCAAATTAAACCACTGAAATAATCCAGGAATTTTTGGATGCAGAAAATATGAGCCGGCCAGGAGACTGGAACTGCAGGTCATGCCAGCACCTCAACTTCCAGAGGCGTGACTCGTGCCAACGTTGCGGGGATCCTAAGTCCGGTGATAGAGGTGACTTCGGGGGATTTGGTGGGAGAGGTGGGTCTTCCTTTGGGTTCAGCACAGGCTCGGATGTCAGGCCAGGTGACTGGTACTGCACCGCCGGCAACTGTGGGGCGCACAACTTTGCTAGTCGGTCGAGCTGCTTCAAGTGTGGTGCATTTAAGGATGACTCATCTGGGGGCTACGACAGCGACATTCCCCGCTCAAGAGGTTTTGGTATTGGTAGTGGTGCTGGGGGTGCTGGCGGTGCTGGCGGTAGATCTGGTTGGAAATCTGGAGATTGGATTTGCAGCAGGTGATTTTATTTATTTAATTAGTTTCCCTATCGAAACAGAGAGCGTTTCATGTACATCTCTGCTTTTTGTTTGGCTGCTCTTCTTTGACTGCTTTTAATTAACTTTAAGACACTTTAGTGTTTGAGTGCCAAAAGTTATTGCATGCATAAACCATATAGCTTCATTAATGAATGAGAAGATTAGTCATCTCAGTCTGAGTTTATAATTAACGAGAATATTTGTGATCTTTTTTTGTTGGTGGGGGGATAGGTCGGGATGCAATGAACACAACTTCGCTAGCAGAATGGAATGTTTCAGATGCAATGCCCCGAGGGACACATACTAGACATGTTACCCAATTTTGGGTGAGTATATCCTGCATTAATGTCTTTATATATATATGTTTTCTTTAATGTAAAAGGTTGTAGTTTCCAATACTAAAAATGGGGCAACTTGGAGACATATTCATGGGTTAGTCCAGCTTTATCCCTCGACCTCTGCCTCCTATAATGTTGCTAACATTCGTGGGCTTTTCTCTGCAGGCAGAGAGCAACCAAGCAAGAGAGACAACATCATAGATCCCTACCATTAGTTTTCGTTCATTATTTCTTTGGATTGTTATGGTTCTTATGGTGAACATGGACGTATGTGTTCGTTCACATGCAGCGCTTAATACCTCAGCATTTGCTAATTAAGCTTCCATAAATGTATTACAATGTAGTTCGGGTGCTTTCAAGTTTGAACTATCTACCATATCTTGTGTTTAAGACTTTATTTATTGTAATGGTACCTGCTTTCTTTTATAATGGAATTGATTTTCAATCTCTTTTTCAGCACCGGTAATGACGTGCATGCAGAACTTCCATAAACTCTGTGTCTCTCTCTCTGTGTCTCACACACACACAGCGAATGTTGTGATGGGACTAAGGCTATGATTAGAACACAAACTTATCTCAATTGATCTCAAACTAATTATTAATGGATCCACAACTTTTTCAACTTCTTGTAAAAAAGTTAAGCCCATTTTAACCTACTTTGTATTAAGTATACATTTCAACTTATTAACACTTAAATACATCTCAACGAAACCTATAAAATACTATTATTGATCATCACAGCATACAAATGTAGCCTAAACTGACATCTCTTGAAGGCCCTTTAATGCAGTGGTCCAAGAAACCTTTTTTACATGAGCACTTTAAGGATTCTTTGAGCACAACCCACTGGACAATTCAAAACTTGCCACGGACCATCACTAGAACTTTAGGTTTAACACATGCAAAAGAATAAATAAAGGCCAACTTTTATGAATTGACTTTAATTTTACCGGGAGCTTAGGAAATAGTGATTGATTCCAATAGGCATCAAAGTACTGTATAAAAGAGTGCTATTAGATTCTGGATACGGACAGAATGCAATACTTTAAAAGTACATGGGGGCAAGATCGTTTTTGAAGTGGAGATATTAGTTTTCTCTTCTTTATTTGAAAGCTTCCCTTTTTAATTCATTTAATATATAAAGAAGCAAAATGTATAGATCACACAATTAATGGAGAAAAACACATATTTATTAGACCTTAGCAGTACTACAGGAAGAATATATAGATCACATGCAGTACTGATATACGTACATATGTACTCATAAAAAATATACATACTCATCAGAAACAATATTATTTGGGGCAGTGATGATACGTACGCAAGGCATCCAGACTCAGAAAGAATTAAGTTGCATCGTCTCTCAATCGAATGCTCTCAGAATACACTGCTTATAAAGCTAATTAAATCAATTCGTACATCCTTCTCCTAAGTGAAAGAGTGGAAGGTGAAGTTACAGTGCTAGTATTACTAGAAGAGATTGTTGTGAGAAAAGTTGGTACCATGATCTCGAGGCTGCATGCACGCACTTGATTTATACGTTGGATACAACAAATGCGTTCACTTAATATCGATTCAACTTGATCATATATATAAAGGTATAAGCTGCGCGCTAGAATGGAATTCATGCATATGTGCATGGAAGTTCAACTGACCCAGAATCATGATTCAGGTCAGTGGCAGTAGAGTATTAATTGAGGTATATATATGCAGTAGGTAGGAGGAACGGAACACTTTTTCAAGATCATCTTCTTCATAGAGGTCTTGTTTGCGCGCGTTTTTCCTCTTTAGGGGATCTTTAGTTTATGATCATATCTCTCTCATTATATTATATATAGCAACTGATGATCATGTAAATCATGTCATATCACGTTCACAGTTTAAACAGAGCTCGTTGATCTCTTATATGAATAAATTATTTAAAGGTTTTTGATCTGCATGTGTGTACTTAAATTGCACGAATATTAAAGGGTAATAAGATTCGACGTTGATCATTTACTTCTAGTTCTCATCATTAAAAAGCTATGAAAAAAGGAATGTCTAAAACGCATTTCGTCTTGGATTCCCTTTATTGACCTCATGATCAATATCATGCATGCAGTGTCTTTAGAAAGTATTATTTATATCTATACCGATATCAAAAGCATCATATGCACAACTGTCTCCCCCAACGCTCCATGCCCATGATGCTTTAAGCAAGATTCTTGTCTTCCTTTCAGACAAGCTTTATGACGTTACTTCAGACATCTTTGATAATATTAGTCGAGAACTAATTTCCTGTTCTAGCTAGCTAGTAAACCAGCTACGTGGCATGTATCATCATGCATACACACACACACACACATACACATACATTTACATTATTACTCGTTTGGCAGCCATGCCATAATTTACTTAACTTTGGAACCGTTGTGTGTGTGTATATATATATGAATAATTCTGGTTGCAGTTGCCTAGGGGAAACACCGTGCAAGCAGCGTCCACATGGAAAATGAACCGTTTCATTATTTTCTCCCTTTTCGTGGTTCCCCTCTCATTTCTCCCATTCTTTTTCATTCCCCTTTCGTTTGCCCCTTGGTGTATTTTTAAGAAATAAAAATCTTCTGGGTTGCAGAGATTTGAAATCAGAAAGAGAAGAAGCTTTTTGCTTAGAAATACACTGGGTTGTAGAGGAAATCGAAATCGGAAAGAGAATACGAAATACGCTGGCTATGCCGACACTATGGTTGGCAGCCAAGAGGGAGGAAGTGAACACCTTGATTTTGCACAGATCTGTTCTAAAAAAATTTCAAGAAAAGTTTCAATACACGGTGAAAAGAGAAGCAAATTTTTCCAAGTTTTTGGGAGGGAAACGTAGGGTAGGATAGATTGGGTTCTATAGTGGATCTGCCCAGGAAATATATAGAGCAGTTGTTGAAATTTTTTTTTCCCAGAGCTGTTGTTGAAACTCGATTAACACATGAATAGGATCTGAAACTCCACGGTGAACAAATCGAAGCTCTACGACGACGAAGACAACCTCCAACCCACGGGGCACAAATCAACAATGCCAACTAGGGGTGTTCAACCGGATCCGGATCCGGGTATCCGGCCATAGCCGGATCCGGATCCGGCTTTTAAAACCCGGGCGGTTATCCGCCCGGATTGACCCGGATTCCAATCCGGGCGGATAACCGGGTCTAATCCGGTTATCCGGTTTTTTTTTTGTAGTTTTTGCCTTAAAACCCGGATATCCGGGTCATAACCGGGTCTAATCCGGGTTGTCTTTTTTTTTTTTTTTTTTTTTTTTTTTTTTTTTTTTTTTCAGACTTTAAAACCCCAAAAAATATATATAGCACTTTTAAAAAAAAATATCTGATATATAAATAAAAATGCAAAAATAGATAATATTTTGTTTACATCTCAATGCAAAACATAGATAAATAATAATACAATACAACTAATTAAACTAATACAATCCATTACAAAGAACAAAATAAATAATAATACATTACAATGCTGCTACTATTTAAAAAAAAAAAATACAATGCTCTTCACATCTTGAAAGTTGAATATGGAATTGAGGAAACTGCACAAGGGAGGATAACAATCAAGCATCAACTGCACAAGCATATTGTTGCATAATATATGGAAAAACAAGTTCAGGGAAAAAGGAGAGGATAAGAGGCAGCAAAACTCCCAAAATTAATAGCAAGCGGTATTTGTCTAACCCAGTTTTTAATCTTACCCAGTGGCATTTATGGTTTCTTAAAGTCTTCTTCACTTTATAGGCAAGTCTAGAGAGGAAGTCCAATGTAGAGAATCATACTCCTTAAGTTCAGCTCATAACAAATTGACCAAAATGCCAGCATCTCAGAAGTCTTCTCTCTATTGCTATGGCTGACAGTTCATTTTCTAAATTAAAGTATAATAAGGTCTGTGAGTCCTGGACAACAGTAAGTATTAATATCAATAGGCGTAACTAATGGAGAATTCATATAAGCTATGCATAAAGCCAATAAACTAATGGAGAATTCATCACCATCAATTGTAGGCCAATATCTTGCTGCACTGTTTGACATGCCAATAGGGTATACCATGCATACTATGAACTCACAGCCCATGAATGTGATGACTGAAGCACATGACTGTTAACAGACAAACAAGGTAGAAAATAACAATATGTTCAAGGTGTTACATTTTTAATTATATGAACTGATTCAAGGTGTAATTTAGATGACAAGAAGTTTTGTACAGAAAACTTCTTGGATGAATAACTGTTTCCCGCCAATGAAAGTTTGGCTTTAAACACAGAAAGTATACATCATAGGCAAAAAGAGCAGAAATTGGTGTAAAAGGGTAGAGAGGGAAGGCATCTAAGTAAAAGTGTAAAAGTGTAAGATGATTGTTATCTAAGTAAAACATAAACTTTTATATCTCCTCCTTAACATGAATGAGTAATTAAAATTGACACCAACTAGTGACAAGAAGAAGGAAAGTCATCAAAGATAGTTCACTTAGAAATCAATTCCTCATACATTACCACTCTGTAGAATAGCCACTAGACAAAAAGACAATATACAGAAGTTTGTGGAGTTAAGAAAACTGACAATTTTAATTCAATCATTTCGAAATAAGAATTTAGATGTGAAGATCACAGAAGTAAACAAATATTTTGCACCACAATAGGCAAAAGGGAGCCATCTTCCGCACTGCTGCAATTCATTGGATGCTAATAAACCTCTCAGTTTTCGGTTTCTAACACATGAATGATGACACAAACTTTAAATTTGGGAATTTTGTGAATTTATCGCCTAGCCTTTTTCTTAAAAAAAATAATATACCGGCAACAACTATAGGTTTAATAAGAAACATGATATCTTTTTTTTTTTTTTTTTTTGCCTTCCTTGACAGGCTAAAAAAAAGCGGAGATTCATTGTAACAGACAGTTGAATCCTAAGAAACCAGAAAAAGAAAGAGAGAGCTCACCGAGGATCGGTTTCCAAGGCGGTGTGAAGCGCTTGGTTGATCGCAGAGTAGAGGTTCATGGATTTACCGGTTGGCAGGAGAAGCTTGTCATCACAAGCAGTCGAAAAGCCCCTTCTAGAAATACAAGAAAGGGACCTTCCAAATCTGCTGAGAAGGGTGGCTGCCATGTCTAAAGAGCAGAAGAGCTATCTACGTTTACGTGAAAAAGCGAGTATCCGATTTCTTCGAAGAGATTAATGTGGAAATTAGGCCCCTTTGTTTCTACTCTTAAATTAAAAAGGAAAATGATATAGATGCATGGATGGTGTTATTGTTATCTTATTATTCCCAATGCTCTCATAATTGTTATCTAAGTAAAAGTGTAAGATGATTGTGTTAAGATATCATCTTCTTTCTACTTGGTGATGATCTTTTTGAACTGCAAGTTGGCAAAGGTGTCTACTGGGAGGGCAAGTATAAATCATATTAAATCATCAACATCATAACATATAAATCTGTAAATGATTATAATCAAAAGCCAAGTCACAATAATTGATATTAACCAATTAAAATCTACATACCGTTGGAGGGCAAGTATAGAAATAATGAATCCAGAAAATGATGACTACCTTTCCAAACCCAGAAAATCAAACACAAACCCAAATAGACCAAGCGATGAAGCCAGAAAATGATGACTACCTTTCCAAACCCAGAAAATCAAACACAAACCCAAACTAGACTAAGCGAAAATAAACACAAACCCAAACAGACCAAGCGAAAATCAAGCTCAAACCCAGAAAAATCCAACCAAACTGAGAGAAAGACAGAGACAAAGAGACCAAAAGCATGAAAAAGGGAAAGAGATATAAACATTAGCTTCACAAAATAATAAACCCAGAAAATCAAACACAAACCCAAACAGACCAAGCAAAAATCAAACACAAACCCAGAAAAATCCAACCAAACCGAGAGAAAGACAGAGAGATTGAGAGAGAGAGAGAGAGAGATTAGCATACCGTCGGTTTCGATTAGCATACAGACAGAGACAGAGATAAACAGATTCGCAATCGGCACGACTAGGGTTTTGGATGAGAACTTGAGAGACGAGACGAGACAGAGAGCTGAAGAGAGGATTCGTTCGGCTTGAGAGCTTGAGAGGAATTAAATGTAAGAAATAAACGGTGTCGTTTCGGCAAGAGAAAAAAAACATCCGGATGTAATATCCGGTTACGGATTACCGGATTAGAAAACCGGATCCGTAACCGGATCCGGGTTTTTCTTAACCGCCTGGGTGTAATCCGGGCGGATAACCGCCCGGATTCACCCGGATTCCCGGTTTCGGATCCGGACCGGGAAAAAATCCGGTCCGGATGCACACCCATTGCCAACTTACGAAATTTGTCACTCCGTCGGTTACGCACAAAGAAGAGAAGCTCCAGCCACGAAGACGAAGACAAGTGTCTTGCCATCTACAACCCAGTGTATTTTTTAGCATTTTTGCATTTTTTGTCTAAAACCCAGTACTCTCCGTCGGTTGCATTTTTTTACTTTTTTGTTGCGTTTCTCAGAGTTTATCAAGAAAAAAAACAAGCAAAGAAAGAAATGAGGCAAGAAAACCAAAAAGGTAGAATCAGAAAGAAGAAAGAGAGAAAGAATGAGAACACTTTGCCTTTTGTTTTATTTATTTTAATTCCACGTAAGCACTTATGTACGGCCAATTACTCCGCTTGTCCCTAATAGAACTGGATATATAGAAAAAGAATTTTGCTACATACAAATACAGTCGCATACTAATTTTTGTATCTATACTGATTTATTCATACTTAAAATTTAAATTAATACTATTTTCAATAAAATCTACTTTTTGATCAATCACATCACATTGGTACACATATTAGTACACAATTATGCTTGCAATTATATTTTTCTATAGAAAAAATTTAGCTGTAAGTATAAATATGTGCATCAATTTAATGTGATTGGTCAAAAAGTAAATTTTATTAAAAATAATATTAATTTAAATTTTAAATACGAAATAATCAATATTAATATGCAGATTAATACGCAATTTTATTTGTATATAGCAAAACTCACATATATATATATATATATATATATCTTATGTATTAGTACTCACGTATATAATCTAAAGGATGCGTTTTGGTTTTAGGTGTGGAGATGGTGTCACAGCAATTTACATAATTTTATATTCCACATTATATTAAAAATATATTTTATTATAAAATATACTTAATATATGATTCTATGAAGTAACTTTTTATAATTTTAATCATAGACCTAGCACTTCTTATAGGTAGCCTTGTGAATTAATGCAATTAAATATGAAACCGTTTGTTTATTTTCTAGGATAAAAAAAGGAGAATTACATAAATTATTTTATGATAGGCATAGAAAATTAACATTAAAACAATTTTAAGGTTTTTTTTTTTTTTTCCTCTGAAGAAACAATTTTAAGGTTACGCAGTAAGTAGTAAAATTTAATAATTTTATTTTTAATTTTTTAAAGGAAATATCAAAAGAGACGCCGCCGGGCCCAAGCTACCCGACTCCAGCTGGAACGTTTGTTTGTGGCAAATTGAATTGTCATCTTTAGGGGATTAACGGCCGGGTGTCCCTGGACTGTACCTTGCTTCTTCAATATGGAGTTTAAGAGAATTCAAGTGGTTTCCAGTTTTTGGAAACTTTGAACCCTTTTCTGGATTTTCTGGTCTCTAAGGTCTCGAACTTTCCGATGGCTTCCTGTGAGTCTTTCTCCGTCTCTTATATCCCAAATGACTATAGTTTTACTTGTATATTTGATTCCACTTGGTGTCCACTGACTTTTTATTTCATCTTCTTTTGCATCCGGAAAAGTGGGTATTTGATCAATTTTTTGTTATCTTTGAAAGATTAGGCTGTATGTCATTCTGTTTGTTGAAATTGTGGGCAGACGAATTCAAAGTAGAATAACCATTCATTAGTTAGTGTGTATCAACAGTTTTTGTGGGGGGCCCCCCCCCCCCCTCCCCGGCCCCCCGGCGCAAAAAAAAAAAGTTCCTTTGGGTTGCATTGTTCATCCCGAACGTTGGTTGATTATATCGCCATCCTAATTTTCTATTCCTGTATTCTATATGGACGAATAAAGCATACGGCACCAAAATAAACTTCATTAGCTTAAACCATTTTATGGATAAAATGCATGATTATCTGAATGATACCGTAATGGGTTTTCTCTCTTGTAAATGAGGTGTAAGTGCAGAATCTTCTTTCTTGGGTTCAGCTCCAAATTTGGCTTGCTACCATTTCCACGTCTGGAACTATACTGAAGAGTTAGGGTAGCCTATGGTTCAGAGTGCTTCTTGGATGTATTGAATTTAGTGCGATGAAGGAGACTTGTGGATACGTTCAATATCTAAGAGTCAGTCTTTAATTGTAGAAAGCGAGATAGAAAACGGGAAAAGCAGAAAAACAAAGAAAGGCTAGTTTTTTCTCGTCTGTACAATCTATGTTGGCCAATTCAAATTTTCTAAGCTTTGTGAGAGCATTTTATGAACACATTCTTCTGGAATTTCTATTGTACAACTCTGGACATCTATCATCAACAAATATGTTGATCCTATATAACCACCATAACGTCTATTCTCCCCTATGCATGGAAGCCTTTTTATAAAGGGTCACATGCCACCCTTATGGGCCTTTTTAGGATCATTGGCATTGCTGGTTTGTTTGTATGATGCATCCTGTCCAGAATCCAACTGGGATCTATGCATGCATTTCATCCTCATTTAAGAATGATAGCGACCACAATGATCTGTCATGCAGCACACCAATGTATCATCAACTCACATACCGCTTGCTAGGGAGATAACAGTAGGGTGTCTCCAAGAGATACCTTCCCAAAATATACGCCCATATTTGAGCCCACTGGTATTCACACTTACATATATATATATATATATATCCACTAACAATTTCAATTGCATCTAGGGTCTCGCATTTGAGGCTAGCATTTGTTAAGAACAGTCTCTCAATAATTTTTGATGATGACTATTTCAAGAGAAATGTTAGTGCCAGATTCATGGATAGGAACTGCAAAGCACCATCTAATTTACTTTTTTACTTGATATTATGTGGAATCTTTTCCAATTTGCTATAAGTTGAATTGATAATGTTATTGTAGGCTGTGAAAGGTTTAAGGATGAGTCCTGATCTATAATATAGCATCGCTAGTAAAATGATGATTATTGGAAGAACTACCTCTTGCACTACCATATCAACTTCCCTTTAGCACTAATCTATGCTACTATTCTATACATAGCCAGCAGCATAAAATGCCGCTTTAGATTTATTTTAACCTTCTTTCAATTGAAGGTTTAAAACATTTAAATTCAGGGGCTCATCCTAATTGCTCTTATGGTTTGATAGTCTGTCCTTCTTTTCTCCTCTCCTATCTTTATCTGGCATAATCACTGAATTTCTGTTTTGAATGTCAAAATCACACTTTATAAAAATTCTAGTATTGGTTTGAATGTGTGCATCACTTGCAAGTCATAGCATTTCTCAAGTCAACTTCTCTGTTCCTTTGACATATATTATTGAAATTATTTGGATGCATGCATAAATCTGGGGAGAATGCCTAAAAAAGTGTTCTGTTTAAAGATATTGTACGTTCTGTTGTGATGTGGTTACTATTTCAGGTAGCTTGGGAACTTCCAATATTAGAATCTCAGTCGTGAACTTTAATAAAGCAAGGGCTGGCATATTGAAACAGGTTGGCATAAGAACTTGGACAGGGCAGAGAACACCACAATTTGCAGGGGTAACATTACAAGTTTCACAACAGTCAAAGAAAGCACAAACTGTGTATTGTGGTCCATCTTTAGAAAACAAGTGTAAGTGCTTGTTGTTAATTAATTTCTGACTATCCTTGTTAGTTAATTATCCAGTTTGCGTGTCTTGTATAAGCATGTTTATACACACATAAGATGCATATCTACAGCCATTAGTTTCCTGCATTCGTAATAAATCCTTATTTTGACATCTTGGATTTTGGTTCATTTCCCCTCCATAAATATGGTTATGCAATCATACATATTTGTTTTGGCTTGTTGGACAAATCTAGGTGGTATTCCACAAATCAAAGCCGTGTGGAAGATTTTCCCTATTTGCATTCTATGGTGCTTATGGCAAGAGTGGAATGACAGAACGTTCAAAGACAAGGAGTGATCTTTTGAGGATCCTAGATCTCTTTTTGTTAGAACGTTATTTATATGGGCCATAGCTATAGACTTTAATGGCCTAGACCTGCCTGATTTTCTTCTTTCCTTTTCTCCTTCTTAAATAGGTTTCTCTCTTGTATACCATCTTCTATTATTAATACAATCGTTTACTTAAAAAAAAAAAAAAAAACATATTTGTTCTGTCTTTACTTATCAGAAAATGATTCCTGCTGAATGTATGCTGAAATAGTTATACTTCTCCTTGTTCTGGTACATAAGTTAATTACCTACTTGTATGGAAAGTCTAGCTAGTTAAACTCTGCAACTGTTATTTTTATTGACTTATATACAAAACATTATTCCTTCCGTAAGTGAGAGGAGGGGAAACAGGAGAGTTATAAAAGTGACTTTAATTTCAGGAGGCTTGGTTCCTGTTTGAGTGTGCCCTCTGGGTTGTCTAGATAGAATTTTTTTTTTTTTTTCAAGTGGTAAATAAATTATCAGGCTTAATAGAATGCTGGGTTAGATTGTTCATGTTGCTGATCCTGATGCCCTTTCTGATCTAAATTTATTTGACTGTTTAAAATCCCCCCCTTGTTTAGAAAATAAGTCAGCATAAGATGCCAGTATGCTATTATCCAGTTCTAGCCCATTTCGAGGATATAAAAAGAAGCTTGAACAGATTTGAAAATTGTTCAAACTATCTTTGGAAGAAGACAATTTCAGTCTAGTTCATTGCCAATGACTTCTGTAGAATTAATGTGATAATTTTATGCTATGTTTCTTGGATACTTGTTACAAGTTAAATAATCATATTGCACACTTTCTCCCAACTCTGATACTCCAGAGAAGATGGTGTCACACTCCTAATATGCTCCTTCTCAGAAAGTAAATGGCATGTGATTGATTCCTTGGTTCTGAACTTTCTAAGCAACTTTTTTTGCTTCTGCTGTATGTTGTATATAAAAGTAAGAAAAATAACTGTATATCTATCCAGCTAATTTAACAAGCATTTATCATTGATGCAATAGCTGCTGGAGCTGGAGACAGTGGTTTCGAAGCGACTAAATTTTCTGGTCGGACAAACCCACTCATTCCTAATTCTTATGAGGTAAGTAGTTTGCTAATATTTGTCATTGAAATTTTGTGTTTGCTATTAAATCTAACTTGCATACGTTATTTCTTCATGGCTCTGCTGGCATGGTATCTTTCTATGTTTCAACAAAATTAAAACTAAGTGGAAATAAAACTTTTTCTAAAATTTTTGTCACCATAATTTGGTACTGTGAAATAAATCGTTGTATCTGTTGGACATTTCACTTTTCTTTCTTTTCAAGTTGCTTTTGTAGTATGCTTGTTGTTAGGGATGAGTGATGGGCTGAGCTGGCTCTCCCTTTGTCATTGTATATGATAAAAATTTGTACTTGTATGTTGTATGTCGAAACTATATGCTCATTTTAATCCTTCAATTTAAAAACATTGTCTTCACATACATGGTACTTGACTTTATGTGATATTCATATAGTTGTTTGTTTATAATCAGTAGTTAGCAATCCTTTCACAAACTGTACGTATTGATGGCTTAGTTATTTATAGACATGTTCACTGCAGTGAACCATCCCCTATATTTCCAACTGGGTTTTGCAAAGGGTTATGAATAAATTTTTTTCATCAATGTATTATTGACAGAAACATTTTCTCTGTAATTTGAGATAACCTAAGCATGGCGTATTTCTGAAGTCCTGGAATTTTATTGTGCCACTGGTAGTGATACCGTATATTTGTTTATATTATTAAACAGAGAATATTTGTTTATATTATTAAACATTTCTATACGTACACATAATTGTACTCACAAAGATGTGTGCTTCCACAACCCTAAGGGGTAGCTCAGTTGGTCAGGCCTTGGGTTTGCTCCCAATGGTCACCAGTTCGAGTCTCCCCAAGGCCACTGGAGGTTTACCTGACCGTTAACTTCAAGGTCCCGTGGGATTAGTCGAGGTGCGCGCAAGCTGGCCTGGACACCACGGATATAAAAAAAAAAAAAAAAGATGTGTGCTTACACATACTTGCACCTGTATTCTTTTTAAAATGTTTGAAGACTTTCTTCCCTCAAATTTCATTTTCAGGTGGAATCTCTGCTCACGGCACTGTGTGATACAACTTCAATAGCAGAGTTTGAATTAAAGGTAAGCATGTTGAAGTGTATATTCTTCTTCAACACAAGTGTAGTTTCAGTTTCTTTCTTTTCTTTCTTTTTATTTATTTATTACTGGGGTATGAGAATCTTTTCTGCATTCTAAATCTTTTGCTTTCTAATCTGTCATGTCATTCTTGTTCATATTTTAGCTTGATGGATTTCGGTTACATGTGATGAGGGACTTAACTGTGAAAATGAAACCTCCACCTCCCCCAAGCCCCATTCCTATCGATGTAACGGCAGCTACAGAAACTCCTGCAAATGGATCTGTTTCGGCACTATCTTTATCTATCTTGAAGCCAGTAGCTTCTTCAGGGAGGGTTCAGACATTTCTAGAAAAAGCTGCAGATGAAGGCTTGGTCATACTTAAGTCTCCGATGGTAACAATAAAAATTTTAGTACCTTAGTGTTATATAATCCTGGGCTCTAAAATCTTGAATGGTGCAGGTGGGTTTTTTTAGGAGATCAAGGACCATAAAGGGAAAACGTGCTCCACCTTCATGTAAAGAGGTGCTGTTCATTATTTTTAAAAAAATAAGGAAAATATTTCCTTTTGCTTGTTAGGTGGATCTCTTGCATTCTTCTTGTGTATGCATCGAGGTTACACCCTTCTTTTTATTACTGAAATTTTATTTTACCTATAAAAAGAATTCATCGATGGGTACACTGCAAACATAAAGCTGTTCGGAAACTGCACAGAAATGAAAATTCTTCCTTGATTGTTGTAGATATATATATATATTTATAAGTAAATGATTGTATTAATAATAATAGGCTTAGCCCAAGTATACTAGAAGGTATACACGAGGTAACGCCTATCTAGGAAGAAGAAAAAGAAACAAGGAAGTCACGAAGGCCAAGGCTATTAAAATCTACAGCTATAGCCCATAAAAATAATGTTCTCTAACAAAAAGTGATCTAAGTTCCTCTATAGAGCGTTCTTTGTCTTCAAACGTCCGGTCATTACGCTCCTGCCATAAGCACCACAGGATGCAAATAGGCATCATTTTCTACATAGCTGTGATTTGCGGAGCCCCTCCTAGATTTGTCCAACTGGCCAAGAACTCAACCACTGTGGCAGTCATGACCCAAGCTAGCTCTAACCTGCAGAACGCATTATCCCATAGTGCTCTAGCAACCTTGCAATGCAGTAGAAGATGATCCACAGGCTCACCACTTTTCCTGCACATACAGCACCAGTCTACTATGATCACCCCCTGTTTTCGTAAGTTGTCCATCGTTAAAATCCTACCCAAAGAGGCTGACCAAACAAAAAAAGCCGCTTTAGGAGGTGCCCTATTTCGTCTTTCAACCTGATGTAGATATTTTAACTGCGTCTTTCCTTTCAACCTGATGTTTATAGTGTATATCTGTGGTAGGATTTCTTTATATATAGTTGCTAGCTTCAGTGATGAATTATTTGTTCATTAGGTGTGTACGGACAAAAAAATTTACTAAAAAATATTTTATAACTTATTTATGTTTGAGATGCTTACATCTCAAACACTGATGGGACTTATACCATGAACTTAACCACAAATCTTTTGTAATTCTAATTCTGTTGAAAACAAGATCAAGCTACTTTGTAACTTGCTGTAGTAAGTATACCGTATTATGTTGTAAGAACTAAGCTTACTTTCATTTGAACTTTGGACATAAGAGTTCATAATCCAGTAAGTTATAAAAAAAATAATCACATAAGTTCTGAAATTATGACCAAGGACAAACTGTTTTTTGCAGGTGCTATTAGACTTGTTTATGATTTTAGGAGATTGAAACTAGTGTTGTCAATATGGTTATGAAATCACATGTGGTTTTCTTGTCCTTATGAAACAAATTAGATTATTGATTCCATTCTTTTGGTTATGAAAGCTTTTGATTTCTTTTGTTATATATTTCTCTATCTGTGGATGCGGCTTGTAGCCATCTTAGAAGTTCTTCATCATTGTCAACCAAGTTTTCAAAAAAATAAATAAGAGTGTGAAACAGAACTTGGCAACTTGCATCCCATGATGTAATTCAAACAGAACTATGGATGTGCTTCATGGTTCAGAAATTAGTTTGGGATTGAGTTGTATTAATAGTCAGCCCAATCTCAACACCTTCCATCAGCCCAGGGTGCCTCTTTTATGTAACATGATCCCTTTTATGGCACTAGAGTTCTCGAATGCAATCATAGAACACTTTTGCAATCATGCATTGATCATTCTCCACTGACAGGATTCGCATGATTACTCTGCAGAAACAAGTAGTGAAAGAGAACCAAGTGCTTTGCTTTGTTGAACAGCTTGGTGGCGAGCTCCCAATTGAGGTTTGGTTCTTGACTTGAAAGTGATTGTGTCTGCATGTGTCGAACGAGAAGAGTAGTGTGTTTTGATTTTCCATTCCCAGGTACTTATCCTTTTATTCCATATCAAGTTATGTCATATTTATTTAATTTCACATTTGGTTTCTCCAGTCTGATGTATCTGGGGAGGTCATCAAGATACTCCGAGAGGACGGTGGTAAGTTTGCCATCTTTGGATGCATTTTCATTAATGGGCTTATTGTGAATTTTATTACGAAGTTTCTTATTGTCTACTATGCTTGGCAGATCCAGTTGGATATGGTGATGCTCTAATTGCGATCCTTCCATCATTTCCTGGGATAAAGAAACTCCAGTAGAGGGTTCAGTCCAAATATTTTGTTTATTTGGGATCATCGTTTAGGGTCAGACTGATGAAATCCTGAATCAGGGGTTATTTTATTCAGCTGGGATTGTATTTGGTTATTCTCTATTTAGGCAGACCAGAGTAAAAATAAAACACTTCATTGCGGTATTTCAAGTTTTCAAAAGAAGAAGGAAATCTTTGATGCAAGGCTTGAAAAATCAGAATCGGGTTTGGAATTAGGTAAGGACCACTCAATGAATCGGGCAGTGCACGACAATTTTGAATCGGTTATTTTAATGTTAATAAAAAGTATTAAAAATCATATATAATACAATTCAAGCATTTTATAAAAGGGTATAAAATATAAATTTATTGACTAGTTTTAATAAAAATATTATATTAATCTAAATAGTTTCAATAAATAAGTAACTTATATATTCAATCTCAATTGTTGATATTTTTTGCCTCATATACAAATAAGTTAAAAGACCATTAACTTGTAAGCACATGGCAAATGTAGTATTTTACGCACAATCACAAATTTAATATAAAATATTTATTCATTTCTTAATTTTTTTTTTGTTTAATTAAAAAAATAAAGATTCATATGTTTTATCTTTCAATTTTTCTGCTATTTTTATTGAATATAATGATGAAAAAGTTAATATATGTTTAGTTTTATCATATTTTTGTATAATAATTATAAAAAAAAAAAAAAAACTCAATTATGCAATTAAAAAATAAATAAAGCCTTGGTTTGAATTCGCCACGTCAGAAGGCCCGCTGAACATACTTAAGATAATACGTGGGGAAAAAAATCATCATTTCAGGCAAAATAAGCGCAGCAAAATTATTTGAGAATTCAGCTAAGCTATTTCTCGAAACTGGAAACTGTATTGACTTCATGCTTGATTGTTCAAACGGACCAAGAAAACACGTAACTCACAAATAGCTCTTTTAAAATTCAGTTCATTCCTTTCAGTACCTCTTCATTGATAACAATAAAATAAAATAAACATAAAAACAGAGATGAATTCACAGAACAGATGTTCCACAGTGAAACAATATTGGTCGAAATTACAGATGGAGAAACACATTAACCAGATCAATCATTAATCACATTCTCAATGTTCAGTATGTACCCATTTCAGCAGATTGCGCCCACTTAATAGTAGATCTAGCTAATGCATCCATGGGGTCTATACATTTTTTTAGGAGAGGATCATCCTGAGGCAAAAGATCCCTCATATCATCAGAGGCAAGGATTACAGAGTTCACTGCCCTTACCAAAAGAACTTGGAGAGCAATCCTCAACAGATTGCGTGCTCCTTCAGTGTCTTTTCTGTTTAAAGCTTCAATTGCAGGAATTACTGTATGTTCCATTGTTGCTTTATCTGGCAGCACTACCTCAAATCCCTACATACAGAAAAGAAAATCGTTACTCACAATTCTCAAAAAGAAATGTACTGAAATTCTTATTTCAGTCAGCTCTTTCTCCATTCCAGAAATAATAATGAAATTGCAAGGCACTTGACTTCTACCCAAAAAAAAAAAAAATAAGGTTACTCTGCATGCATGTGAAATAAAGGTTAAAGAATTTCTGAACCAATATAATAGATGAAAATCAATATAAATGAGAATGATGGAATTGCATTGACAAAGGACATTTCAGATCCTTCGATTGAATACACTTCAATTCTTGATAATGTTAATACTGGGGACACCATGCAGAACAGTATGTAATACACTACAGGAACTCCATCTTAGGCATTGTGAAATTGTTCCTGCTATTCCATTAACACTTGTAATTTGTTTGCCTGCTGCATGCGCCAATTTTTTTTGTACCGGACTTCCCTACAAATCAATTAGCTCACCAGCTTCCTGAGCCAATTTCCAAGGAAAAGCAGTACGCTGGCTTTACCAAGTTTCTGTTTTACAATAGGCACAAGATGAGGATTGCTCTTCAAGTTCTTTTGATGAGGGTAGGGGAAGTGAGATAGTTTTCTGATCCACTGATAGTGTGCACCATAAAAGATTGCCTGGATCCAAAAACTCCCCGACGGGATGGATGACTTGTGGCCAACAGAGTCGACCATGTATATAAACAACTAGGATAACAATGTACAAATTTTTAGAAGTAGTAATATTCATTAGAAAAGGGCATTGCCAAGTATGCAAGAAATGAACAATAGGGCAAAGTCCTAAAAACAAAACAGAAAGAAAAGGAACAAGAGATTCCTGGGGAAAAAAGAAGAAGAAGAGAAAAGTTCTTAATGTCTCCAACTTGTGACAAAACTCCAGTTCCTCCATTCCATAAACCAAACAAGCCGCTCAAATGAACCAAAACCATCAAAGTTATGAGAAAGTGAAAGTATATATTTTGAAACTGTAAAAAAACCATTAAAATTTAAATGGTTAGATTATTTGTGTTTTAATCCAGTCCATACTGAGGAGTTCATAACTTCATGCTCCATATAGGGAAAGTCAACCTTCTATAACAGCCACTCCAACAGAACCTGTCACAAGATTCCTATGTATCCGCAATCAAAGGAATACCTACACAACTAGGGAGTTAGAATTCTATCATCAGTTCATTGATAGTGGCAAAAGGACACAAAGATACTCGTTACCTGTAAACAGGTTAAGCTCTAATCGTTAGATTTTTATCTTTTGCATATATAGAAAGGCCAAGAGAGCTGATATAGATCAGATATTTGGAAGACGTGCCTCCTTTCATTCTGCTTCTAGGAAGTTTATGACGCTAAAGTTACTCCTCAAACCTCGGGGCTACAATGTCTAGGGCAAAATCTTCCAGATTGTGAGCATAAGCCTTTTGAAACTCCCACTTAATTCTATTTTCAGCTTTTAAATCAAGCTGAATGAATCTTCAATCAAGCACTCCAATTCCAAAAATCACTTTCTTCTTGTTTCTAGAGGTTGTAAAATGTAATAGGTAACATTTTACGAACTAATATCTTATTATCATAGTGGAGATAAGACGTGCCCTCACCAGATATAGCAGAGCAAGAAAAACAGTAACAGACAGGACCCTGAATAATATACCTCATTCTGTAGTTTCTCCTGATAAAATCCAGCCGTTAAAGTTGCATCAGTTGCAAGCACACCAATCCGCAATCGACTCCCAGCTTCAAGCGGCTTCAATTTTGATTCCTTGAGCTCCCTGGCAACAGACTCGGCCATATGGAGGAAAGGAACAGAACATCCTTTAGAAACCTCGTCATGCCAGGAATGCAAGATGTTACAAGGCATCACTAAGCAACAAGCTCCTGAATTCTCAAGGAAAGCTCTTTTATTCCGCAAGTTCTCCACAATTGGGGTAGGGTCTAATCGATTACTTTGACTTTTGCTGAGGGAAGGAAAAGAACTTCTGTCATGTGATAAAAGCTCTTTATTTAACACAGGATCAGAGTGAAGTACAAAAGGAAGGGAACTATTTCCTTCCCTTTTACTCCAATTGACAAGTTTTCTCAGAAAATTCAGTGTAGAATCCACGGACACCCCTCCAATAATACCTATTGTGTTCGCTTGACCGAGTAAAGAACCAGTAGGGTCACCGCTTCTTGAAGGTGCATTTGATCCAGGACTCTTCTTTGATTCAGGAAATCTCCCACTTTCATCAGTGTGTAAGAGAATTGATGATGGAGGTATTGCTAGAGCTGGACTCAACCTTGTCTTATACGGGCTTCTGTTCATATCTACATAACCCAATACATGGGATGCATAACTCAGTGTGTGCAAAGGCATTGTCAAGGTTCATTCAAACATCTCCTATGCCAATATAAAGAACTGGAGCTAATAATTCTGTTTGATTTTCTGAAATTTTAATCCCAATGAACCACAACCTACATACAAACTAACAGATCAGCTCCTCAAAACTAAATCCCTCTTGTGAAGGGTAATTTCTAATAGAAAATTAAAGAAAAAATAAATCAGCAGGCCTTCAACAGCTAAACTATAGCTCTTCAAAACGCGTATATGCTCAAGCTTTTTCAACTCACAGCCCCAAAAACCCCAACTTTCATCTGGGCTTCAACACAACAAAGCCGTGAAACAAAAACCCTCCACCAGAATTGCAAATACTTTATTGGGTTATCGGAATGAAACCCCAAAGACAACCTGGTCTACCAAAGCAAATTCATGGATTCTCTCCTTGGTCTGCAATGCAAAATCCCTCAACAGCACCCAGAAGTCTCTCTTGGACTGTAAAAAAGTCAAGAAACGAATACAAGAGAGAACCGAACTTAAAAAAAATATATATAAAGTAAGGTAGAGAGATAAAAGGTAAGCAGGTGAATACATACATACATAAAATACAGCCTCCATCCTGAATTTCAGGAATTTCATGTGCATCAATCATTCGTTAGATCGACCGACAGTAAGGACAAAGGGGAAGGAATCTTTTATGTTTTGGATAATATCTCAATCACATTCCAGTATTTTACATTCGAAATACTCACATCATATCATGTTCTGCGACTATACTACTCCGACTTCTATTGAATTAAGATCAAAGTATAATTAGAAAGTATTATCTTTACTACTTTTTACAAAAAGAAAATTGAGCATAAAGTTTTTGAGAGCCATTGGGTAGAGAACAAAAATTCGAAATAATTTTAGAATAATAAACTAAAAAAATGATTTCTTATATAGTTTAAATATAAATTCCAGTCCAGTATTTTAAATAAGAGGCATTTGCTACGTTTGTTTTAAATTACACTTTCTCCCCATACGGTTATACCCTTGTGGAATGTTCTTCTTTCTTGGTTCTATTGGAATATTCAAAGCCAAAAATTATTTTGCTACTCATAGATTGAGAAATATTTTAATTATAAAAAGAGAATATATAAAAATAAATCTATAAAAATATATGACTTGACGTGATATGTTAAATTATAGAATTACTTTTATTATAAAATAAATCTGACGGATCACATTAATCCATGTACATTTATTTTTATATAATTTATTTACATCTATATTATTTCTCTTCAAGATTTGAATAGAAACAAAAGGTACCTTATGCTCATTTTAATCTCATTATTTGCCCATTTAACTCATTCATCTTAGTAGACTCGCGCTCGCGCACATATTATTCTCAAAATGTTTCCTGTTTAGGAGATAAGTTTTTCATGCATATTTTATTTTCCCACACTTGTATAATGACGAGTTTTGCTGCATACAATTGCTTTTGTATGCTCTTAGTATACTTCATTGATATAATTGCCCGAAACAGTTATTTTATATTAAAAAAAAGTGATAGCCAGTCACATTAATAAAGTGCACAAAAAAATAATTGCACATAAAATTTTTGTATGATTATGCACACGCTACAAATAATCATTTTGAAAGGTGACATTTATTTTATAACATTGCAGGGTACATGATGATGTTTATGTTTGGAGTATCGATTGCTGATTACCCTAATCCCTTACCCTCCGACCATCCACATTTCTAAAATCAAACATACATAATAATGGTTAAACTTTGGTGGATACTAAACTAATTTATTTTTTTCCCGTAAATTTTAATAACAGTTGCACAGAAACGATTCTCCATGATAACAATTTGAATTTTAAGATTTATAACGATAAATCTTGGTGTAGCATACAAATTCAAGGTTAAAATTAAAAAATTATGTCAATCTGCTTCATCCACTTACCCAAATAAAACTAAAATTTTGCAGCATCGAGTGTATAAAGCCCTGGCATATGGTCGCTCTAGAGGCCATTTGGATTGAGAAACATTCTCATCTAATGATTACAATTTTTCTAAATTCTCACACAAAATATAATAAACAATTCAACTTTTTCAAATCTCAACTCCACATATTCAAATCATAAAATAATAATAATATTAACGTATAATATCCTATTAATATTTTATTCAACTTTTATTTAATACCACCTCATCTCATCTCATCTCATCTCACTATCCAAACAACCTTTAGACAACATTTGCTGGTAGTATTTTAATTCTCCTGAACCACATCTATAAGTGTAACTGACATCACAGAACGATAATTCACTAAAAATTGATCATCCCTACATCAATGCCAGTCAAAGAAAAGTGCTTCTTGAAAACAACTTCATCATAGGAATCTTCAACTAATTAAAATTTCCTTTCTTCACAATGCATCCAGAAAGGATAAAGATATCTTCGCTATTTTACTTATACAAGTCAAAATCTTGTCTCATGCATATATATGTATGAAACATTTCAACTACAACTAGTCCATCTCCTTAAAAGGTGGGAGATGGGTTGAACAAAATTCCAATTGTTGGCACAATGACTCATACCTGTTTTGCTTTTAAACGAGTCCATGAATGCTTCGTGTTTGTCTTACTTCTGTAGCTTCGAACTATCTTTCTAACATCCTTTCTTATAGACAAGAAGGCAGAAATGACAGCTATTAACATCATTGGGTACATATAAATTGCTCTAGCAGGATCTATGCTAGTTGATTTTCTCATAATGGCTTCCCTAACGAGGCCCCATAATATAAGAAGTGTACCAAAAAGGCTCATTCTCCCTGGCTTTAAAAGACCAAAAATTGCTCCTGCAATGGATAAATAACTCCCCGCAAGAACCTGATGCAAGCAAAAGATACTAATTAGTAGTTTCTAATTTGTAGAATTCAGTCTCTTCTGTTCACCAAGACGTGCAGTTTAGTTAGTTCATTTCAAGCTGAGAAGCCCTCTTTTTGCCCCATTTCATTTGATTTTTCATCTGTTGGCCCCAAGAGGAGAGAAGAAATCCCTGCTTCATGAGTTATTGTTCACATCCTATTGTACTATTTCATCTTCACTATATTTTCTTAAAACATAAATTCTTCCTCAATGAGTTTTTTTTTTCAAAAACCCTGCAACTTTCTATTAGGACAATCATGTATAGTGCAAAATATGATCGTCCCTTTCTTTATTTGAGGATAGTTTAGAAGCAACATGAAATAAAGTTTTCACGAAGTCCTCGAGGGTGAAGCAAACTGCAACTTAGTAGTGGCAATTACTCTCACTGAAATTTCAGAAAGAACTGGGTCTCCTTATAAATTTTCAAAACTTCTGTCAAATTTTCATTTGCTCTCACTGAAGGATAGTGCAAAATGATATATTTACAATGTGGTGAATCATATTAAAATAACTAAGGCGAACAAAGGTTAACTCTAAAGCCTTGAAAGAAATGAGGACCTAGTTATAATCTTGAAATCTTATGAGGACCGCTAAAGTCTAGCCCCTTTCACTCAATTCATTCTGACTGATTGTAACATGCAAACCTAGAATTTAGGTTAATTCAGTTAGAAATTATTTAGTTATGTTCTGATTATATTTATTCTTTTTATTAATTACTTATTTATTAAATTATCTCTATAGTAAGATTTTAAGTAATTAGATTGCTACGACACGTTTTCTAGAAAGATTAGTAATGTCTAGTGTCTCGTATAGGTCACGAGCTACGACGTGAGATTTTGGAAGCACCGCTAAGAGGTAAATAGTATGATCATATAAATGTACGCGTAATGTAAATATTATAATTGGGTATGATAATATGATATGGTTTTGATGGTTATCTACGTTGCGCTAAGAGCCAAGTCAAGGTTAGATCGCTTTCACGAATTTCTATGAATTACGATGATTTACATGAAAGTAAGCCTATATATATGTTATGCTTTTATGGATTGTTGATTAATGGATTGAATGTTACTAAAATTACATGGAAGTCATGATATGATCATATAATAATTTAAGTGAATTAAAATAACCAGATCATGCATGCTTCATTCATGTAGTACTTAGACCATATATGCCATGTATTGTTCATGCAATAACTTAAGTCAAGCATGCCATGTAATAAATAGCCAGATCATGTATGACATGTTCATTAGTTCTCAGATCATGCATGCCATGAAATGTCATAAAATGATTAAATCATGTTAGGCCATGTCATACTATACTATACCATGTACAAGAATATATCATGTTATGCCATGCCATGTACAAGAATATGCCATGCTAGAAAAGTCTAAGAAGTCCAAGAAAATTATCATGCATCAAGAAAGATAAACATTTTAAGGTAACACGGACCCAAGCGTGTTTACCATAGTTATGCTAAGACGGTACCACGGACTCAAGCGTGGTTACCACAAGTTAAGTGAAACACGGACTCAAGCGTGTTTCACTCCATGCCATGCAAGTTAAGTGAACATGGACCCAAGCATGTTTCACTTCATGTCAAGCAAGATAAATGAAACACGGACCCAAGCGTATTTCACTCCATGTCAAGCAAGATAAGTGAAACACGGACTCAAGCGTGTTTCACTCCATGTCAAGCAGGATAAGTGAAATACGGACTCAAGCGTATTTCACTTCATGTTATGCAAGTTAAGTGAAATACGGACTCAAGCGTGTTTCACTACATAACCAGTTATGTGGTGCCATGGACTCAAGCGTGGTTCACCATGAAATAAGTACAATTCAAGATAAACAAGTTACTCATGCATTCACGCTTCATGTTTGCCATGATTATGAATGTTTCCGCTCATGTTAATCCATGAATGTTATATGAAAGTTATGATAAGGCTTTAAAAATCAAATTTATGCTAAGCTAGATAGTATTTTACGGTATGATGTATTATTTACTGAGTATTCGACTCATTTTTGTTGTTTGTCTTTTGTTTTCTTCTATGTTGATTGCCACAGATGGTGATTATGATGATGCAGAGCTGGATGGCCAGGAGTAGATTTAGTATAAGGACTTAGAGACAAATAAGTGTCATTTACACAAGAATTAAGTTTCTTTTATGTCATTTCAATAACTAGTCTTGTTTAAGATTAGCTCATGTTTTGCGTTAATCAGTTTCAAGTTTCAAGACTATTTATATCCTTTCAGTTAAGTTTCTTTCAATAAATGAGGTATTTCAGAGTAATGAGTCTCTTTACCGGGCCTTTTATTATGTTTGTTAGTAACGTCTCTATCCTACGAGAACGGGGTGTTACACTGATACACATTCTTTTAGTAAAAAATTAAAAAAAAAAGTTCTTATATGGTCTTAGGCGTCTTACCTTTCATCTTTTTCTTAATTAAACCCTTCTTGCAATGAATAATATTCCTTTTTGGTTTCATTTTATTTATTATTTTGATAGCAATGAAGGTAACGGTTCTCATGAGTATCTACAATCTTTCATATCCACAATGTGTTTTTAACAAATCAAATAATTATGTAGTTATCATACTTATTTAACATAAATATTTTAATTGCCCAGCTCGAGGAAAATTCTAAATTCTTGAATATTAAGCAAGGGTAAAAGAGAATTTTAAAAAGTACCGACCTCTATGCGCTGGAGATCAGATGTTGCAGGAGCTGCCTTCACATTGGTGAACTTATATAACTTTAGCAAGTTGTTGAAGCTTGGGATCGGCTTGTTCTTAAAGAAAGCATTTGCAATGGCTCCTGGATAGAGCAGAGCCTTCACTACAACGGCGGGAAAGAGTTCACTCGCTATCAATTGTGAGCATGTCACTTGTAGAGGTGTTCTGCATATTCCAGAGCTACACGTGACCCTGGAAAGCAAAGAGAACAATATGTCAATATGTAAACCATCTTAATGATTATTCACCGCTCTTTTTAAAAATCTTGAGATGGCAAAGCTTTGTTACTCTCTGGTGTATTTCTAACTAATGGAGAATTCACAAATCTAAAAGCTTTGTTACACACGTAAATTCATTCTTTGGAACCACACTCTTCTACTAGTTTTTTGGCAATGTTGCATCACACTACAAATGGATCAAACAATTGAAGGTCAGTAAAATTCATTAGCCATGTTTGACTTAGCAATCTTACATCTTTTATGTTAAAAAAAGGAACATACATACATCTTTTGATGTTGCACTTCTCTTCCTTTCATGTGTGTGAGATCAAACCCTCTTAATCATCGTAGATAATATAAGCGAAAGAAAATGCCCTATCAATTTCAAAATCTGCAAGTTCTCGCATATGAGAAACAGTCGAGGATGAAAGGGAGATCTATAAAGGAGAGAATATACGGTTAAGCAAGATGATGCTTACTTTTCTGAAATAAAATAATGGCTTAGTTTCCATAAATTCGTCATAAAAATGTTAGAATTCATCATCAAATGAAATAAATAAATAAAAAGGGCACTGTCTATGCCGTCGAAACACATGGGGTAAAAAGATCGCATCCTAACTCCCGAGACAGAGAAGCCGATGCATGCATTTTGCAATTTCAACTCTGTTAGTGTAAAATTTCGCTTTCCTCTTAAATGGGTATTTGAACCAAGTAATCTAAAGATGTTTGGGAAACCGGAAAAATACAGCCGTTTACCTGAAAAGTGGAACTTGAAAGATGATGATAAGGAAATATATGCCAGAAGCAACGGAGGATATGAAACTTGCCCATTCCCTTGAAGAAGCCATAGCCGGGAATTTATTAGATGGACTTTCAGAGAGCCCACCTAAATTGCAAAGGGATGGAAGTTGGCGGTGCAAAATTTAATGGAGTCATTTTGGAGACGAGGACCCCACAATTTCCGCATTAAATGTTGGATATAAAGTCGTAGTCCCCTGGATTTTCACTTGATAATTGCGATACCCTTTGAAGTTTGAACTAGTCATTTTCCAGGACAATGCTACTTTTATTTTCTTTTTCAAAAATTTTATCTTCAATTATTTTTTATGTATCATTTTATACATTTTATTAATACTAGGTAGGAGCAACGTGCAAAGCACGTTTATCTAATTTTATGAAATGATTATTTGTAAAAAATAATATATATTTTATAAAAATTATTGATGTCACTTAATAATTTAAAGCATATTGGAGAAGATATAAAAATTAGTTCGAAATATCATATAATCTAATACATATTTATAACATCCATAATTTTAGCAAAGATGTATACGAAAAATTTAATAAAAGTCTAACACAAACGGTAGTTCAAAATATATGTCGTTTGATGTTTGTATTATAATTCATTAATTTATGTAATCCTGTAGACGATTAATAGAGACAACATTGAAATTCTTATTTTGCTGTTGGTTGAATCGATCAAGATCAACATAAAGTTAAAACATAATCTTTTTATAAAATTTGTGGTATAATATTTTTTATATATAGCATATATATAAATCCTAAAATATATTTTGAAGTTATTGATCGAATTTACTCTTTCTTGATTAGCTCAAGGATCACGACCTTTGTCACGTGCCCATCATAGCAAGCCCACGTGTGGAATATGACTTAGTGGAAGCTACGTCCTACTACCATGAGAAAAAAAAACACTTTGATTAAACACACTTGTATTATATATTATATGAGATTTTTAAATTTAAAATACTCAATAATCTGATTTAATGAAACGTATAATACACATGTATTATACTTAGGAATTCACGTCTTATGCACCTAATACACGTGTATATGTTAAGGAGAAAGAGAAAAATATAATAACTAATCTTTAATTACTTATTATTATATAAACTATTAAGTATTGTAATTATTGTGATTAATAAATCATATAACAACATTGAATGTTATCTCTCTCAATATTTTTGTCTTTATTCTATATGCCCGTTACATTCACACGTATTTAAACAAACGGTGTTAACTTTAACGGAAAAACAAGAAAAACCGTTAAAATAAGATTTTCCGTTTCATACACATTTTTTATATATAGAAGATAATTAACTATATTAATTTTTTAATATAAAATAATTACTTTGATCAATTACATTAATAGAGTATATAAAAAATATGTAAAAATTGCTACATGTAGCATAATTCTTTAGTTTTATTTAAAGGACTTTTATTTTCATTTTGAAAAGTTAACGTGTGTTATATTATGGTCACATTCTTGTCTACGTATAAAGTTACAAGAAGTGCTACTCACATATATATATATATATAATCATAAAAATCAATCTACAATTTGATATGTCTTCGTATCATAAGTTTATTTTCCTTTATAATAAAAATAGTTTTACGTTTTATATATCACGACAAGTTATATTAATCTATAAATTTATTTTTAAGAATCTATTTGTGACTAAATCATTTCTCTAAAGTTATTTCTCAATATCATTAATTATTAATAAAAAAATGTTTTAGCTACGACAAAATTCTATATTATATGAAATACTATCAATTTATGAATTTATTAAAACATTTTTGTAAGGAAGCATTTCAAATTTTCTTGACAATCTCACTTGAATCACAACGACCTCCACATATTAGTACAGTATACTGGAGTCCTCGGCCAGAATCAGACGTGCAAGTTTCCTGAAACTTGCACGTGGCTCGTCCATACTTTCCGAGGCGTTGCCTGTGACTTAGTATGGGAGAAGGGGGCGGAACTGGACACCAACTTCTTCCTATGGATTTCCTACCCAAAGGGAAAAGGTATGTGACATAGGTACTAAAGCCAAGGCCCTTTTTTTTTTCCTTCTATCGTTCCTATTTATGCAGCTCCCGACTCTAGTTCTATCATTCGAAGGCTCTTCTCAATCTGGCATTTCAATTTGAGATTCAGACTATGAAAACAAATCAGACTCTAGGCATAGCATTGCGTCTGCATCATCTAACTTGTACTCTAAAATGCAGTTATTGAGCTTCCCCTACCTAAGAGGAGTCTCCCCCTATCTTATTCAACAACAGATTCTTTAAGAATAGGGTCAGGGTTTTCTGCCTTGTTATCAAAGGGAGTTGGGTAAAGAAAACTTCCTCCAAAATGGTGTAATATATAATATTGCTCAAAGCATTAATCTTGCTTAATGCAACCAAAGACATTAAAGGACAAATGCAAAACAAGCCAATTTCTTTTCATGGTCTATTCATTTTCCCACTTGTTTGCCTCTTTGTTTATTGACTTTGGGTCTTATTAATGCTTTCTTCATATTAAACTCCCATCATAATTTAAAATTCCTAAATCTCGAATAACTAAATGAAGTCCTATAAAAAGAAACGAAAAGAAAACTGAAATTATATAGTTCAACACAATCTATATACTAAAAACAATCTTCTTCTAGCAATAAAAATAAAATAAAATAACTAGGCCATTGAGACCCCAATTATTTCTTTCCCAATCTCTCATATTCTCTCTATATTTTATAGAAAGCAACTAGACAAGCATCACTTTTTGTTTTTCCCATATATTTTTCCCCTTTACGGGACCACACCCGCACTCTGTCATGGAAAAATACAAAGTTCCAGATTTTTATTAAATTGGTTTGTCGCCGCATCTCCCTCCCCAACTTTAAATGATCTCCCAGCCTGCATCTGGCACAGGCAATGAACTTTAGACTCTTAGAGCTTCAAGTATTAAAATGAATGCAAGCGGTTTGGCGCGCGCACGGAATGTGACATGGCCAAATAAAAAAAAACGTTGCATTTTGTGTTTTGGTGTAGGATTGATATCTGAGTTCCACGCATTCTCTTCCATTTCCCCCTAAGCCAATCTTCCACTTTTTGATAGGCCACGTCTAAGAGAAACCCAAAGTTGAACCCCAAGTATCAAAGAGTGGGGCTTGAATGTGCACGGCATGCATGTTGAGGACCTCTGTCAAGTCCCTAAATACTATATTGTCCACGCCTTGATTCTCCTTGGGCTGACCGAATTCCTAAACCTTCTTGCTTGGTTATTGCTCAACAATGACAATGATAGCAATTTTGATAAGGTGAGGTTAAATGTTTAGAACTGGTTTGATGTATGGGAATGATGGAAAATATGAAGGAAGTGATGGAACTCCAATGCATGTGATGAGGCGCACGGCTAGATGGAAGGCACTAGGGTTGGCGCCACTTTGGTGTATGATTAGGGTTTGGAGTGTAGAATGGCTAGGGTTTGGATGAAAGAAGGATTCCTAAATTGTTGGAATGAAGTTAGGAGATGATGGGTTCGGTTATGGCAAGATGGAGTGGATGGATAATGTGATTGAGTAATTCTAGGATGACTCAAAGAATTAAGGGATCAAATATGGTAAGTAAGACCAATCACCAAAAATAAAAGAATATAGATAAGGAAAGGAAATTAGGGTTTCTAAAGTTTAGGAAGCCCTATATGGAAAGTGATGGGCAGCTAGGACTTTTGGAGAATGGAAGAAAGGTGTTTTGGAAAGTATGGCCCAAAATGATAAGTGGGAATGCACTATGGTGGGCATATGGAGTGTTTGGAAGATGGGATTGTGCAAGAAAATATATGAACACTAAGGAAAATTGATGAACACACGTGAACACTCAAGAACACAATGAATAAATAATCAACTTCAATTCACGAATTGCACAAAGTTGAAAGAAAACCTCATATATTGATAAATTGAATCACGCATATTCAATAAATTGCAAGGTAGTGATCTTCTTTTTGGGATTCACGAATTTCACCCAAAAAGTCTAAGTGCAAAGGTACCGAAATATGATCTCCTAAACAAATAATCTCCCTCTAAGGTGATTGCCAAAAGATGCAAATGAAATAACTAAAAGTCCTATTTATAAAGCTTACAAATTAGAAACCCTTAAAAGGTCCCTAGCTAATTAAATTAAATAAATCAAGCAATCAAGTAAATAAAATAACATAATGGACATATGGCTCTATGGCCATGGCATGCAAGGCCTATGGTGGGCTAAGATGGTGCATGTCCCAAGGCTGGGCGAGTCCTGGTCGGGTCTAATGGCTGGCTGCATGGCATGGCATGGTACCATGCGTTGGTCTGGTGGTGGGCACGGCATAGCGTTGTACGTGGCCTGCTGATGATGGTATGGCATAGTGTCATGCCTAAGCTTGATGATGGGCACAGGGTGGTACCATGCTGCTGCTGTGAGACCTAGTCAAGTAGCTTGGGCAGTGATCCTACATGGCCCGAGCTGGTGGCCTAGGCGATGGGCATGCATGACCCAAGCTGATGGTCTGAGCGTTGGGGCTGCAAGACACGGGCTGGAGCCGTGCGCTAGATGGCATGCCTATAAGGGCACGCCACTAACCTCGCTGCATGGTGTTGGGGCGCTCATGCGCATGCATAAGGGAATGTGCATGCTTGCACACAAGGACTGCGCACAGCTAGTAGCCTCCATGGGTGCTTGGTGTGTGTCCATGCCTAAGCCAAGGTATGCATGCAGGCTAACTATGTGACTATCCTAACCCTCCAAGAGCTGTGTCGAGGTGTGGTCCTGAGTAATCCTCCTAGGAGTTCTGACAATGCGGTAAGGTTAGACGTACGTAAAGAAAGTAGATGGGGTCGTGGTTATGAGCACATGAAGAACGAGGAGGCTATGCTGGGGTGGACTAGGTCATTTGCAGTTGAGAGTTTTACATAGAATGATGTAGTTGTACGTAGTTTTTCTATTGCATGTTTATTTTCGTTAGTTTTTCTATTACGTGTGTTTGTATTTCAGCTGTTAGCTACTAGTTTCTCTTCTATTTCGACAGTTTGTACGTGGCCTGCTTATTTAAACAGTCCAGAATTTATCAATGAAGCATTAGAAAACAAATTATTTAAGTGTGGTACGTTCTCACCCGAAGAGAACATTTACATAAGCTTAAATTTGTAGCAGGACCTATCATTAGTATCAGAGCCAGGTTATTTATGAGTACCAATGAAGAACGTATTGAGCAGTTGGAGGCAGGGCTCGGTAGAGTGTAGAATGGGTTACACAAGATGGAGCTTGGCATGACCGATAGGCTTTGTCATTTGAAAGGAACTCTCAATCGCCTCTCTGATGTATTGCTCGCAAATCAAGAGCCTCCAAACACGGTAACCAATACCATGAAAGCCACGATGGATGATGGCATGTTGTATCCTCTAAAACAGCTAAGTTTGAATTTCCTCGATTCTCAGGAGATGATCCGAAAAAGTGGTTCAATCATGTGAACCAATTTTTTGAGTTCCAGAATACTTCGAAAGCCCAAAAAGTTTCTTTGGCCGCCTACCACTTGGAAAGAGAGGCCAACCAGTAGTAGCAGTGGATCCGTAGGACATTCCAAGAAAAAGGAAGTGCTCTCTCATGGGCAAATTTTAAAGACGCACTCTGGGCTTTCTTTGGGCCTACGGAGTGCGAAGATTTTGATGAAGCTCTTTCGAGAATAAGGCAGGATGGTTCTCTGCGTGATTACCAGCAGGAATTTGAGCGCTTGGGCAATCGAGTATGAGGCTGGACGCAAAAAGCTCTTGTGGGAATATTTATGGGTGGCTTGAAGACGGACATCGCTAATTGTATCCGAATGTTTAAACCCCAGACATTAAAAGAAGTTATCGGATTAGCGCGAATGAAAGATGATCAACTATCAAGACAAAGGACATTCGTACATCCTCCACCATAGGTGAGAGCCCCGTTAGCTCTTCCGCCAGCAACTTGGGCAACACCAACCGCACCTGCAGCTCCTATTTGACGACTGACTTGGGATGAAATGCAGCAAAGGCGAGCTCAAGGTCTATGTTTTAATTATAATGAGCATTTTACTGCAGGTCACCGGTGTCAAGGGTCACAAATACTCACGCTGGAAGGACACGATGGTAGCGGCAACATTATCTGTGAAGATGTCACTGAGGAGGGATGTTTAGTTCGAAATCAGCAATATGGTATTTTTGAAGCTACACCCATACCAGCAGCAAACGACCTTTAAACGGGTCCAGGTCCTCCAGAAATTGGCTAGAAGAAAAAGCTAATGCAAATGTTCCCAACTGTGGACCTTGAGGACAAGGATCCACTTAATGGAGGGAGTATTGATAGGCCACTTCTAAGAGAAACCCAAAGCCGAACCCCAAGTATCAAAGAGTGAGGCTTGAATGTGTGCGGCATGCATGCGGCAAGGTTGGACATACGTAAAGAAAGTAGACAGGGTCGTGGTCATGAGCACGTGAAGAACGAGGAGGCTGCGCTGGGGTGGACTGGGTCATTTGCAATTGAGAGTTTTACGTAGCATGATGTATTTTACGTAGTTTTTCTATTGTATGTTTATTTCTATTAGTTATGCTTTTGTTTTACATGTGTTTGTATTCCAGTTGTTAGCTACTAGTTTCTCTTCTATTTCAGCAGTTTATACGTGGCCTTGCTTATTTAAGCAGCCCAGAATTTATCAATGAAGTATCAAAAAATAAATTATCTAAGTGTGGTACGTTCTCATCCGAAGAGAACATTTACGTAAGCTTAAATTTGTAGCAGGACCTATCACTTTTCTTCTTCTCCAATCGACCAAACCACGCCCCATAGCATCTCTTCTCTTCTCTCCTCTCCCCTTCTCTTCGTGTAGGACTAATTTATCTCGACGTCGAATCTTCTTCTACATGGCTACAATAGTGCTATTGTTGAATGGGAGTAATCTGTTCTTGAGCCGCTCGGGCTAGAGCCAAGAGTCCAAAGTCCAAGACCTTCAAGTTGTCATCCTTGTCCAGGATGAGGTTTTGATGCTTCACGTCATGGTGGGCAATGCCATTTTGGTGGCAAAAATGTAGTGCAGCTGCTAAAGGTGACGCATGGCCATAATCTCTTGAATTAGAAAAAGTCTGTATGCCCCCGGGGAGTAACACCGCCGCGGCCTCGTGGCCTACGTGGCATAATAATTAAAACGGTGTCGTTTTGATTTTGGCTAAATCTCTCTCCTCTCTCGCATTCAATGTTGGCATCATCCCCGTCTTCCCTCATCTCTCTCTTTTATCATCTGCCTCCCTCGAGTTCCTCTGCCTTTTCTTTTCTCTTCATTTCTTTCCCTCTCCTTCTTTACCTTTGTAACCTCTCATTCCCTTCGAATTTCCACTGCATTTTCATCCCATCAAGCTCGAAGCCTGGCAAAAAAACCTTGAGAAAAACAGAGTGTTGAACCCAAGATTTCAAGTTTTGTGTAATTATATATTTACACATGGATTTTGATGATAACAAATGAATTCAAAGAATAAAGAAGTCTCAAGTTCAAATTATCTACACAATGGAGTCAAGCACATCAAGGAAACAAGCATAAGCAAGAAGAGAATAAGTTCACATTAAAATTATAGAGTAATGTTGTAAATCTCTTCAAAATTCGAAATTAGGATTAATGCTCAAAATTAATATTTTATCATAAAGCATTAAAATACATTTTCCACATGTGCATGAATATTTTTGAAAATTAAATTTGAAAATTTTGAAAGATGATTGATTGTCATCTTTTGCATGTGCATGCCTTGATTAAAGGGTTGAACTTTGAAAATATTAAAGATGATTGATTGTCATCTTTCACATGTGCATGTTTTATTTGAATATTTTCAAAAGTGATTGATGCTTTTTTAGACTTATACAAAAGGTAGATGATTTTGTTTGAAAAATTTGAAAAGTAAAGTGTGCTCATTTTGTCATATACAAAAAGTAAAAGATTAGGTTTGAATTTTTTGAAAAGGAAAGTGTGCTCATTTTGTCATATGCCAAAAGTAAAAGATTAGGTTTGATTTTTTTTAAAAAAAATAAATGATGTTGTCTTTGACAATTGAAAAAGAAGAACCTTTTATTTGAATTTTTTGAAAAAGTGAATGATGTTGTCTTTGACATGTGAATCTTTTTAAATTTGAATATGAAGTCTCATATGCCTATAAATAGATCATTTGAGAGCTTCACATTTACAACACCAAGAGCATACAACATTCATTCAAAACTTTCATTCTCTCTTCTCTAAGCATTGAGCCTTAATCCTTGTTCATTTTGAGAGATATAGTTTGCGCTGTATTGTTCTTATTTCACTCATTGAGGAGTGTTTTCTGATAACCTACCCACTATCAGCTTTTGTATCAGAAAAAGGGTGTGTATAACCCTTGTGTGTGTAGAAAGTATTCTACACGGGGAATAGTTGAATCACCACGTGTAAGGTGATTGCAAGTGTAGAGGGTGTTCTACACGGATCCTTTGTAGCGGTGTTGTTCAAAGGTGTAATAGGTTTCTATCTCCACCTGAAGGAGGTTGAATAGTGAATTTGGAAATCCTCAAGGGGTAGCTTGAGGCGAGGACGTAGGCAGTGGGGCCGAACCTCGTTAACATACTGAGTTTGCTTCTCTCTTACCCTTACTCTTTATATTTATTGTTATTTCATATTTTGTTTATATTTTATATTATATATTTGATTTATAATTGTTATTTTTTTTAATACAACTCAATTCACCCCCCCTCTTATGTTAGTCATCTGGGCAACACAGAGGAAAGCAAAGGAAAATCTATTTGGTTGTTGAGAAAACAGAGAAAAATATGAAAATAGTTTGTAATAGCCTGTTTGGTTGCCGAGAAAATAGAAGAAAATCATGCTATAGTTTGCAATGGTCCATAACAGTATGTTTGGTTGCTGAGAAAATAGAGGAAAATCACGCATATCCTACAAATATGAGATTTGAGACAACAACTGGTAGATCTCGTGCGTTCATCGGCTTCGTGTGGTGTCTCCGTGTGCATGTGGTTGGAAAAAAATGGTTGTGGTTTGGCAAAAAAGTGATTAACTTTGCTGAGTTTTATCGATTATCTATTAATTCGATTGCTTCATTTGTTGAAAATCAGATCGGAAACAAATGAATGAAATAAAAGCAGTGAAATAGAAGGGAGAACGTACGCTTGGGTTTGATGACAAACAGAAAGAAAAAAAATGAGACCCAAAAAGATAAAGAAAAAAACATTAGGACATGAAGTCTGCAACGTCCTCATCAAAATTGATGCTTTTGCAGAGCTCGCTGGACATGGCTGTAAGGAAATATCGAGTGACAATCAAATATGCGAAAAATAATGGGGAAACGAATGTATATTCCATCAGGAAAGAATTGAAAAGCTTGGAAAATATATGTTTGTTTCTCGAGAAAGTGTAGACAAATAAATAAATATGAGTGATCCCCTTTCTCATATGCCCAAAAATCACTTGAGGAGATGAGGAGCAGAGAAATCGTATGGCTGGAGAGATAGAGGCCGTGAGAAGTAGAGAAATTTTCGATTTTTTTTTTCTTTCTTTAATTATTATTTTTTTATTAATATTTTAATTGCCACATTAGTCCCGAGGCCGCGGCGGCGGGGTTATTCCCCGGGAGTATGTAGCAGTTCTGCTTGAATTATTCGTGGTTCCATGGCGGCGTCGATGGTTTTGGACAGTTTCGAAAACCCATACGAGGCTAGAGAAAGAGAGAGTCATTCGTCAAGGAATTTGGTTGATGGCCTGAACAATGAAATTAAGCCATGTGGGAGTTTCTCGGTGAGCACGCGGATCGACATGCATTCTTGTCTGGTATATGGGGTTTTGTCCGGAACTTCCAATGACACTATTGTTTTCATCCAGGTGATGAATGATGATGTTTCAACCACTTGTGAACGAACTTCCAAACAAAAAGTGTATGTGTATGTGTTTGAGAAAGGGGAAATGCTACACATCATCCCACATCACACATTTTATATATTAAAATAATATTTTTTATTTTATTTTATTTTTTATTTTATTTTATTCTTATTAAACTAATTAAATTATTATATTTATTATCTATACACTACATATTTATTATAGAAAAAATAATAAAAAAATTAAAATAAGTGTGGTGTGTGAAGTGTGAGGATGATAAAAAGAATTTTCCATTTGGAGAAGGGGAGACAGAGGGAAGATGGACATATACTATATCTGATTTTTCACCTTTATGACCAAAATGATAAGAAAATGTTAAAACCATAAAACGATTATTTCTCTTTTCTTTTTCACCGGCTTCTTAGGAAAACTTAAAAAAAAAAATTGGAAGACAAAGCAAAGAATAGACAATTACATATTGGGCAAAAATTTGAAGATGGCGAAAATAGACAGTTCTTTTTCACCAATTGTTTCAATAAGCTTGAAAAAATCCGGTGTTCGAATCCTCTATCTTGGGGCAAAAATGGCAAAAATAGGGTTATAGCTGGGGCCTCACTCGAGGAGCAGAAGGGGAGAAGCCATCTGAAGTACCTGTGGAGGATAAGCCACCTCTGGAGGAGAAGTAGAAGCCACGAATGGGAGACGAAGAGGAGAGATGAAAATGACAGCTAAGACTTAGTACTTCTTTCTTTTTTTTTGTATATTTAATTTTTTTATATATAAAAATTATTCATATATAAAAATTATCCATATCATTTTAACATTGGTGTGGTGATGAGTACAAAAAATTGCCTATACTAAAAAGAACTGTAAAATTAAAACAAACCAACGAAACCTTCGACTAAAGTAAGATGAACAGATCCTATACAACTAGAAATTACTGACGCTGTTGTTTGTCTCTAAAATCAGAGGGGCAACATTGACATTGGGCAATGGGCATTGAGGCTGTTGGTAATTCTTCAGATAAAATAGACAAGTGGACACGCCATCATGCACAACTACCAAAACTGAAATGCGTAGCACCGCTCCCTTTACCGATAGTTGTTTTTGTAATTTTTATTTTTATTTTTATATTTATATTTTTTAATATATTTAAATATTTTTAAAAAATAAAAAAATAAATTAATAAATTTAAAATTATTTCTTTAATTATTAAATAAAAAAATTTTAATCCAGCAGTCAACTAGAACAGTAATACTTAATGAAAAAAATTTAATTATAAACACAATTACACACTAATATGAGTATAAATTTAATGTTATTGTTTAAAAAGTAAATTTTATTAAAGATAATATTAATTTAAATTTTAAATATAAAAAAATTAATATTAATATATAGATTAGTACGTAACTTTACTTATACATAATAAAACTCTTATATAAATACCGACAAGAAGGTTTTCTATGGCAATTTTGAGAAGGAAAATTCTTTTTTTTTTTTAAATCCTTTCAGTTACCATTCAAATAATAATAATAAAAAGAATACAGCTTTCTGTAATAATTTATTATTTATAAATTTGGAAAAAAATACAAAAGAAATTATAGAGAAAGGAACAAAACAGATAATTCTATACTATTATCTATAGTACTGGCGGCCCAACGCTAAATTCACCAATAAAGATTCAAGAAAAGAGGGATCTAAAACAAGCAAAATGAATTTGTCCGAATGTCTCTTCGTCCACTTGTAAAACTCATTACCGTTTGTTGTCTTCCAAGAGCCATCCTTTACGGTTCATAAAAATATAAAAATAAAAATAAAAAACCACCCTGACAAGACTCACATGTGGGTTAGATGAAAGAATAATGATAAGTACTTTTTTATTATTTTTCAAATATTTTTAATTATTAAAATTATATATAATTTTAATAATAATTACAATAAAAAATAAGAAGTAATAAATCAATCATTATTCACGAGATACTTCTCAGTTCATGTGGTCACACTTTTCAATGCTAAAGCCCAATAATTCACCCCCACCAATAATTGCAGCGCTCTCACCAATGACCACCCAGTTGTTTCACTGCTACTTGATATGTTTCTAATTCACTCCCCGATCGTGCAGAACCTCTCTCCTTTTCCATCACCATGTGGAGCGACCTTCCCTCTGATCTCCTTTCCAACATCTTCTCCTACCTCTCTCCAGACTCCTTGGCTCGGGCCAGGTCGACTTGCCGGCATTGGCACGCAGGTGCCAAGGCCTACCTCTTGACCGCAATCCCTCCGGTGCCCTGGGACGAGCCACCATGGTTCCTGGCCATGCCCATGCCCATGCGAAACCGCAGACTGTCTTGCTACGCTCACAACCCAGTTCACAACAATTGGCATGCTCTCTCTCTCCACTTCCTTCCAGACCCAGTTCGGCTTGTTGGTCCAATTGGAAGCCTTGTTCTTATCAGACCCATGAATTCTACGTTTCTCCAACTGGCTATCTGTAATCCGTTTTCCAGGCAATTTCGGCACTTACCTCTGTTAAACACCACGAGGACTAACCCTGCCGTGGGTGTTCTAGTACTAGACTCGAGCCAAGACGTTCAATTTCCTAGCTTCAGGGTCTACGTGGCAGGTGGGATGTCCGAGGCACCCCGTGGTGGTGCCATGTATGAACCCACGTTGGAAATATACGACTCAAGACATGACAGATGGCAAATTGTTGGGTCCATGCCGGTGGAATTTGCGGTGAGGCTCACTGTTTGGACACCCAATGAGAGTGTGTACTCTAAGGGATTCCTATATTGGATTACCTCTGCTCGGGCTTATTGTGTAATGGGTTTTGAGATTGGCACCAACACATGGAGAGAACTGAACGTGCCGATGGCAGACCGGCTTGAATTCGCCACGCTAGTGCGCCGTAATGGGGTGCTAACACTTGTGGGTGGCACGTGCGGTCAACCTGCTTGTATCTGGGAGCTCGGAGATGGGGATGATTGGGGACTGGTTGAGAAGATGCCAGCTGAATTGGAGATGAGGTTTTTAGGTGGCAAGGGAAGTTGGGGCAGCACAAAGTGTGTGGGAAGTGATGAGGCAATTTACTTGTACGGGTGTCTTGGTTCCGGAATGGCAGTTTGGAGGGAAGTTGTAGATAAAGGTAGGTGGGAATGGTTTTGGGTTGAAGGGTGCTGTTCTATTGGGGGAATACGAGTCCAGAGTTTCCCAATAAAAGGAGTGCTTCTTCATCCAAGTCTTGCTTCCTCATCCTTATTTTAATTACAATTGAGATACCATGTGTGTGAGTATTCTTCTGAGACGCCAATTTCATTTTGTTTACTTTGTTTCTTTTTTCTCTCCTTACAATTGTAATGACTTTTCTTTGATTAGTTAATAATCTTTCCTTTCTAAAAAGAGAGCTTCCACGGAAAACAATGATAATAACAATACTACATTCGATTGCCATGTAGTTTGCACTTATTGTTTCGGTTGTGTTTTTTCACAGAACATTGTTTCTATTAGAGCTCCGTGATCCTTTGACGCCGAAGTTTCAGCATGACCTATTTTTATAACTCGAACAACCTGTGCCCAATCGAAAATGGGGAAGGCTCAATTTAGCTTAGGACGTTCTGGTTCTTACTTCATGATTCTGGTTTATCCAAGATAGAATTACTACAGGCAGAAATGCTTGAACTTTGAGAGGGTAAACCCTTTTGCAGAGGCATGTGATGATTCGTTTGGATTCTTGAAAGAGTTGTCTTGTCGGACCAGAGGGTTGTAGGCCTGGTTTGACAATACGGTATAGAATAATTTATAAATAATAATAAAATAATTGAAATTAAGATATTTATGATATTTTTTAAAAAACAAGTTAAATAAAAATATTATTTTTATTTTAAAATTTTAAAAAGTTAAATTATTTCTCTTATTTTTTTTTAATGTTTAAAAAAATTATAATGATTAATTAATGATTAAATAAAAATTAAAAATTATTTATATTTATAATATTTAGATATTAAAATGAGATAGAATGAGAAGAGATAATATTTCAATACAAACCAATTTCACCGAGGCCACAAACGTTTAAAGATCTGATCCACAAGGTACTCGGAGGCAGTTATAAGCAGCTATTCGAAGCAGTGCAGGGCCTCGTACCAATTATCGAGAAAGCAGGGGGCCCAAAAACCAGCGACGTGATTTTAAACAGCACCCTCGTATAAAAAAAAAGGCTCAAGAAAATTTGCAACATGAAGTCTCTTCTCTACAGTTTTTGCGAAATAAAAGACTACATAATAAATAAGGTTGCGAAGTCAGCCTGTGAGTTCCTCCATTAAACCCTGTTGAGGATAGGGAGAGAGATGGTTAGAAGAATTCCAAAAAGCCATTCTGCCACAAGAATTTTAGTAAATAGGTTACCGGACAACCCACCCGTGAAATGAATTGCTCAGCGTCAGTTCGTTTAAGGAAGTGCATAGAGTGGCGAGCAAAATTGGTTGTCTTATCATCACTGAGCACCACACCGATATCATCGAGGACTCTCACCTGGATGTAAGGATCTTTGGGTGGCACCATATCCTGCCAAACACAAGAAAGAAATAGAATCATGGTGTATAAAAAAAAAGGTAGTGATAGACTTACTACTCTATTACTGTCCATTTACTACTAAAGTGTATTACAAGTTTTTTTTTTTTATTTCATTTTCTTTTAAGTATTTTTTTAACATTCTTAATCATTAAGAAAAAATTTTAAAAAAATATAACTTTACTAATATTCACTTCCTTAATCATTAAGTAAAATTAAAAATTAAAAAAAAAATCAAATATAAAAAGAGTAGTAAATGAGTTGTAGTGGAGTAGTAAGTATATCATTTTCCATAAAAAAAAGTGGACGTATCTACTTCCAAAACTGTAGCATTGAAATGTACCCTTCTCGTGATTACACAAAAATAGAAACTAATCTCTGTGTGCGTGTGAGAGAGAAGATAGAGAGAGAGAGATTACCACCGTCAAATCAAGGTCAAGTCTTGACATACATGATTGCAAAGCTGCAGAATGCCTCTTAAAATACTCTTCCTCTGTGTGACTAAGCCTCTCTTGAATTTCTTGAGGAAGCACGGGCCCTACCTTCCATATCAAACTTCTTATAATTTCTGCTCTGTTGTGCCTGCATGGTTATAAAACCATAACCTTGACAACTAGTGTAGATATAAACCTTTAAAAAATCAGGTAGCTGGTAATATGCTCAACAAACATGGCAAGCAAGAAATATTACACATATGCCATTAAACAGCGCTTATTGCGAACTAAAGCAAGGTGGTGGATGAGTGATCCATAGTGTTCTGAATTTCTAGTTGTTTGGACATCCAGTCCTTCTTCTTGGATCTTTCTGCAGTAATATAAAGATATATGAGCCATGTGAGCTATCCAAAACCAAACTGATGCTATTTAGCATTGCATATGAAAAGGGATAATAGAGATATTAAGAGATGTACATAGTCAGTTGATGAAAGAAATTCCCAGAAAATAAATTCTAACTTAATGAGTAACCAGAATGTCAAAATGCCAATTTTGCTAGTATCAGAAAACTACCGTAGGTAATTTCTATTAACTTGATAAAAAAAATTATTTAGGATCTAACACATTTAAGAAGAGACCAGAGACAACATATTGAAGATTCAAAAACAATGTTGGAATGTGAATCAGTCAGCCCTGCCCCAAGGAAAAAGGCAGCGGCAATTCAAAATTATCTCTTGGTTACAACCAGCATTTCTAGAAAAGTGCCAACTCTGTCTCCCTTTACATTATTTAAAGAAGACTAATCTAAAAATGTTTTATATAGAATAAAACTTCTTGATTACCTATAAAAACTCTTGTATATAGAATGTATGCATCAAATATGCATTAATTGCTACTGTGTATCATTTGTTCGTGTCTATTAGTTGTTAGAAGAAGGAACATATTATGAGAAAAGCAATGGTGTTTTTTTACACTATTTGACCTTTTTTTTTTTTTTTGACAAGTAAGAAGTAAATTTTATTCAAACGAATGAAATAGGCATAGCCCGTGTATACAGGAAGTATACAAAAAAAAACACCTAAATACATTCTAAATTAAGGAAAGAACACACTGTTTGACCTGAGTTTAGCATTCTATATTCGGATCTGATTTTCCAATCGAGTTCTAGGAACAGAACGGGAGTGATAATGATTCACAGCCATAAATCTTGGGGGCAAAGAAAGGAGGAAAAATTAGCCTCTCATTTAATATAGAAGAAATTAAGTATTAGCAGCACACCATTAAGAATGAATTTGTGGCTAAGGATTTTAGGGGTTAATTTCCTAAACAGTGACGATGTCAAAGCTCATAAATCACATTTGGGATAAAAGATATAAAAACAACTGTGTTGAGGACAAAAGATGAGACATAATATATTGTTTTCTGGAACAGAATTCCAAATAAAAATTATTTTTCATAAGTAGAATTCCAAAAAAAAAAAAAAATGGAAATAGAATAGAGCAACAAATAAGGAGCTGCGAGAAGCAGATAAAGAAAATAAGATTACCTTATCAAAGACTGAAGCTCAAGGTGATGTTGACTACATTCTGCAGTCACTTGATCAAACAAGTCACTCTACATATCATAGTAAAAAGGAAAAATTTAAAAAAAAAATAGTTATGGTATCATGAAAAAGAAGTAAAAAGAGTGAGTAAGAGAGAGATAAGACGGTGAGAATCTTGAACCCTGAAGAAAGGTTGAAAATGAGATGGGTATGCATCATGCAATCACATGAAACGTTTCACATTATTTCATCTGAAGACGTTTTTTAAACATGATCACTATAGACAATCTAAGTATTGTCACATGTGAGCCTAAAAAATGTTTCCATATGGCATGCATTGCAACCAAAAAAAAAAAAGAAAAAAAAGTTGGCTTGCGACACATTATCTCTATCAAGGCTCCAAAAAATTGAGGCAAGTCAGAAGTCCAATTTCAAGGAATGCATTTATTTTCTTCTGTTATAAGAACACGTCAGAATTTGAAGATCAACTTCTACACTCCTGTTCAATTTACAAGCATATTGAGAAATTTAACAGTTACCAAAGAGTGCACTGATAATTGAGTCTTACAAACATTGAGAAGATGGAGCATCATCCGCCCATCGCCAAAACCTTTACACAAATGTAGATACAAAACAGCCAAAGCCTTTTACAGTACAAGCTAAGTATAGCCAAGCAACAGGTCTTACATTGTAAGGTGTGAGCTGCCCCTTTTCGCCACTTGCAAGTTCTTTCACCAGCTGGAATGCCTTTCTCCCATACATCTTTCAACGGAAAGAAACCAACTAAATCTTCGTCCCCAAATCCAACAGAACTATCTCTTGCATAAACCTACATTCATTGAAACATTTCATCAAACAATGCTTCTGCACACAGAAATCTTAACGGCCCATCATCCAACATAAACACAGTAACATATCCACATACATATAACTCATATAAGCATGAGTACACATACATACATACATACATAATCATATAAGAGGCGAAGTGAAAAATCTGGAATTAGATGGAGCGATAATATTACAAATGTTTTCGGCAGACGAAATAGAAAATGGGCTTTATTAGGGGTGTGCATCCGGATCCGGATCCGGATATCCGGCCATAACCAGATCCGGAACCGTGTTTCAAAATCCGGGCGGTTATCCGCCCGGATTGAACCCGGACTCAATCCAGGCCGATAACATGATTCAATCCGGATATCCAGATTTTTTTGTTTTTTGGGCTTAAATCCCGGATATCCGGGTTATACCCAGATTCAATCCGGGTTTTGTAAAAAAATATATATATTCTAAAAATATCTTTATAACTTTAAAACGAAATTATAGCACTTTCTTTTAAAAAAAAAATCTGATCTCATATTTAAATTGCCCAGATTTTAAAAAAAAAATAATTAAAACACTTTAAAAGAATTTTCTAAAAAAATAAATTGAAGAAAAAAATAAATAAAAATGCAAACTAGATATTGTTGTTACATCACAATGCAAAATATAAATTTACAAATAACAAAATAAATAATAATACATTACAACTAATTAAACTAATACAATATCATAACTCTTCACATCTTGAATCTTGAATTTGGGGGAAAAATTTGATTCCTTTCACCTTGATCTGGTAAATGGATGGCCTGTAATCAACAAATTAAGAAGTAAATCATATAGACATGGATATTTCAGAAAAGAGTGCAAAGGGTCACCCAACCAAGCATAACAAAATACATTAAAAGATACTACATTGCCAAATATTATTATGTCAGATACTATGAAACACACATTTCCTCATTGCCAAAAAAAAAAGAACATTCATTTCCTCGTACAATGAAACACACATTTCCACATTGCCAAATCATGTCAGCTACAAAGGTACAACAGTTATCCATAGCAGAAGATAAAAGAAATAAGACAATTAATCAACCATTCATTTCAACTCAAATGAGCAAGTCAAGTTATTTTACCTTACCAACTAAAAAAGCAGCAACTCAGGTAGAATAGTATCCAAGAATCTCTGCAGGATTGTTGATAGAGTACCTCTTATAGGAAGCCTTGGTATCAAAGAAGTAGGAGCATATTCCTTTTTTTTCCTTTTCCAAATGCACAATTATAGACAACCTGATTATTGATAAACATTAAACAAGTCAACATAAATGAATCACAGAAGAAATCGCATACAATTTTTTTGTGAGTGATTATACTAGAGCATACAGATGACACGTGAATCTCTTATAAAATATAGTTTCCAGGAGATATTGTTTGAACTTTTTTTTTAATCAACACGTTAATTATAAAAAATACTGATCATTCGTAAAAATTGTTTCTATCAAGGGTTCTCCAGAAAAATTCCACAAAGTTTATAAAGATATGTTCCAGAATGACTCTGCCTCTTCCATTTTACTTAGCACTCACCAAATAAAGATTTATTTACATATCCAGATGATGCATGAGTTTCCCATTTATCAGTATTTTAATGGGTTACTGAATAAATGCAGAATAAACCAGAAAGGCATGAGCATCATTAACTTATTAATATAACAGTTGAAAAACAATGAAGCACATAACCCAAGAATCAAACTAATGGAGGAATGATAATGAAATAATAAAACTTAAACAAGACAAAACAAAACCAACCCAGAAACAAAAACCAAGAAAAATTAACAGATGACGAAGCAGGAACAATTAACAGAAAACTTCTTGAACGAATTACCTGAAGTAATTTCCTTCCAGCTGCCTTTAGATGACAAGCATAAGCAAGCATGAAACTACTACCAGCAAACCAAATAATAATCATAAGCATTGAAGCATGAAAACAGAGAAATTCATTTTAGTATGCAATTAACGGTTAAGTTAAATGCATCTCATCCATTTGATTTAAATTGACCATACTTAAAACAGCAATTGCTCTATAAAAAATATATATATTTAATGATATAGATAGTAATGAATAATATTACATAATTATTTTTAAAAAAAAAAGACTAAAATTTATTACATGATGAAACATCTGGCACGTGGGCAGATTGAGTGCAGATTAGTGCAACTTCAATGTGAATGGCATGTCCAACAAGTCAGGACAACATGGAAGGTAGAAAGCCTCACTTTTGGCACGACTAGTCAAGATATGTATCCTTAGAGAATGTATCAATGTTAGATCCTTACATTTCTTTCAAAGAAATAAATTGATTCTCTCGAGCAGTCATATTGGACGCTGCATAGACTCCCATGTCTAATACATGCTTCAAAAATTCTATAAAGTTTTATATAGGTTAATTTCGGGTATTTTTTTCATTTTTTTTGAAGTAAAAAGACTTCATTACTTTTATGATTTAATATCTTGCATACAAAAGATTACATTATTTCAGAACCATAAAATTTGGTTAAGCTACTATAATCATCACAAAACCTTATTCAGTGGTTAAGCATGAAAACAGAGAAATTCGACGTTGAGATGAGACATCAAGGTATTTTGTTTTTGCCAAACAGTACGTGGTTTGGCATAAAAAGGAAAATAATAGGCTAGATCTTTTGACTCTTCTCAGGAAAATATTTGGGAATTTGTTCTATAACAGATACCATCAAAGCATGTTGTTCCAAATGAGATAAGATTTAAAATTACCATCTTAAAAGGTGATGCAAAATTCTGACAAAAAACTCTCAAATGCTATTTCTCAACAACCATTAGGTGCAGCCAGAGGTTAAATGCATAGAAAAACCTACATGCTCAGATGCTATTTCCAAATGAGACAAGCAAACTGAGAATCCCCGGCCTTCCCAGCTTTAAAAATCCATCTAATTTATATACCAACAACTGCTGCACTTTTGGGAAATAGCATTTAAATCCATCTATTTCTCAAATGCTATTTCTCAACAACCATTGGTTCTTGACGCTAGATGATGCAAACCCTAAGATTTAAAGGCTAAATCTTGCAATCCCTTTTGGGACTTCCACGTAAATGCATGTACTACTAAATCAGAATAAGTTTAGACAAAACATAAACCCACAAATAGGGATCCACCCAAACCGAGAGAGAGAGAGAGAGAGAGAGAGAGAGAGAGAGAGAGATTCAAACACCTTAGGTTTCGCTATAGAGACGGACGGATTTGCAATCGCAATAGCAATCGCCACGCCTAGGGTTGAGAACTTGAGCAGACGAGCGAGAGACGACAGACGAGCGGGAGAGAAGACTGGAGTGAGATTTCTTCGAGAGAGTTCAATTTCGTTCGAAATGTGAGAGAGACGGTGTCGTTTCGGGGGAGGAAAAAAAATGAGCGCGTGTATAACCCGGTTACGGATACCGGGTTATAAAACCGGATCCGATTACGGATCCGGGTTTATAACAACCTCCTGTGTGTAATCCGGGCAGATAACCGCCCGGATTCACCCGGATCCGGATTTCCGGATGCACAGCCGCCGCTTTATGATAGAAAAATGAGACGACTACCTGGGAGACAGACGCGGGGGAGAGGGGGCGAATTTGCCACTGTGGTTCGCTGGTTTTGTTTTTGGTGGGCATTTGGCGGGTTTAGTTACGATAAGAATTTCATATTAGCCGCTAAAATCAGGTGGTTGTTTGGATATAGCGGCAGGGTCAGGTTTTCCGACCCGCCGTGCGTTTTCATTCGATAAATGTAGCCTGAAATTACCTTCTTCTTTTTTTTCTTTTTCTTTTTTAAATGCACGAAATTACCTTTAACCCCGTCCCATTGCGAACAAATTTAAATAAGGGAAATATTAAAAAAAATACGCACACTTTTGCACTAAGGGGCAAAATGGGAGAATTAACATTTTGCTTCATATAATTTTGGATTAGATAAGTTGTACCGCTATACAAAAAGTTTACAAAATAAAAATTTCAAATTGACATGATTTGTTCTTATTGTAATATGTCGTATTTATGTTAAAATAAGGTCGAGAGTTTTACAATTCAACATATCATATTATATGATCTTAAATTTTGTATATTTTTCTTTATAAAATCTGTTTGTAGATCATACATTTCTCTTTAAATTAAAGATGCGTATTATATTTATTTTATTACAGAACTTCATCTCACCATAAGTTAATATTTAATAAATAATGTTAATGATTGATTTTTTATGATCATATGAATATGGTGTCTTATGATTTTTTATGATCATATTTCAAAGATACGTGACAATTTTTGCAATTATAATAAGTAATTTGGCAGCCACCCACGGGATTGCTTTTTTGTTTATTGTTTTAATTTATAGTTTAGAAGGAAATGCAATGGGATTGAAAACTTCAGATGATTTTCTAAATTTTTGTAGTATATATAAGACGATCACATGATCCGTAATTTGCTACTAGAAAAATAATAATGGTTTGACATAGATATGTCCCATCTCTGTGGAGTCAACCAAATTATGACTAATATTACGTATAGTCATAAAGTGTGTAAGCGTCCTCCAGTCGTTTTAAAAAAAAGTGGTGTCTATTATTAAAAGATTAATTTTTTCATATGAGTCCCGTATTTATTTATTTTTAAATAATTGTACGTCACTTACACACTCACGATTGTAACTATTATTTCTCTATAAAAAAAATATGCATCAATGCATGCCAACTCCATAAACCTATATGAAAAATTATATTCAAGAGTATTACATAACATATATATTAAGTGAAAATAATAATAATAATAATAATAATAATGACTCATGTTAATATGTATTATGGGTAAAAACTGAAGGTCTCAATGCGATTTTGGTCCAAAATTGAAACTGCATCGATATACTAAAACTATGTTTATCTCAATCGAAACCGGCCGATGAAGGGGAAGAAAACCATCAACGTCGATCTTGTTTTTCTTCCAATCGGTCCGCCGGCATCGTCGGTGGCACGATGAGAGAGAGAGAGAGGATTGAGAAACACTTAAATAGACTCACATTTCACAAATCCAAACACAATCATCACACAAACACTCAAACGCAAAGTTGCAAACAAAGTTACAAACACTCGATTCCTTGTACGCCATCATCACAAAGTTGCAATATTTACAACAAATATCACAAGTGATTCACAACAAAATCAACAAAATGGGTACCCTCTCTAAAAATATTAAAAGAACCCCGATCTCTATCAACAAACAACAAACCTCAAATGAATCGGAGATGGAGCTTGAAGCGGTGCAAATGGATAGAGGGACTCGAGGGAGAGAGGGACAGCAACAAAAGAAGAAGTAGTGTTTAAATTTTGTACTGTATTGGCCACTGGCTCGGTATAAAAATTTTACATGTTTCATAGTGGTCCAAATACCTGACATACCGACTGATATTTAGGCCTGTACTGGCCCATGTTTTGGCCTTTACTTTTTTTTTAAAAACTACAAGTTTATTTTTTGATCCCAAATTCAGATCAGACTATTTATAATATTTATATATGTATTTATGTATAATTTATTTATATATAGACTATTATTTTATAATATAATTAATATATATTTATATATAATTTATTCATATATCGACTATCCTGAAATAATGTTCTAGTGCCTTGACTGGTATGACATCCGGTACGATGTTCAATACATTGAGAATAATCCAATAAAACTGGTAATGGAACGATGACATCAAAGAGAGAGAGAGAGAGAGAGAGAGAGAGAGAGAGAGAGAGAGAGAGAGAGAGAGAGAGAGAGAGAGAGTGGCACAGTGCAGAAATGAGAGGAATGAAGGGGAATTGAGGAGGACACAATCTTAACTTAATTAAAAAAATGATGCTTTATTTTTTTGTGAAATGTTTTAAAACAAAACGACATCGTTTCTTTTGAAACGACATTATTTTGTATAAAGGATTTATTAAAAAAAATTAAATTAGATAAGATTTGCTGGTTCAGCAGTTTTCTCTGGTTCAGACTGGGACCAAACCGGTTGATATTGGTTTGAACAAATTTTTGCTATTGACTAACCAGTTCCTAAATCTAGCGGCTGATCTCCATCGGCAGCACGATCTGGCCAGTTTCTATTCACTTATAATATGTATGTGACGTAAAACTATTTAATAAAATAATTTTAAGATAAATAATATTTACAATCGTGAATGTGTAAGCACTCTGCAATCACTTTAAAAAAATGAATAAATACAAGACCTACATAAAAAAAATTAAATTTTTAATAGTAAATTTTATTTTTTTTTAAAGTGAATGCATATTTATACACTTTACAACTATATATAATATTATTTTTTTATTATTTAATTGGAAATGGAAGGATTTGTTTTATTTGGGAAGGGAAATGAAAACTTGAACACGTTTACATCAACCAAATACGCCAAACTTGAAACAAGTTTTTCTTTTCGGATTTTACTCCCCCGATTAAAGAACAGATGAGGACCAAGAAATGACATAAAACTTTATTGTCTGTTTGCATCTCACATGCAAGCAAATGAGCAATGATCAAGACGACAGAGGATGACAACAATTTTAATAAAGATTTTTTGTAAGCTTTCGATACTGTTTGACAGATCCTGAATTCGAATCTATTCGTTTTAATAATTACTAGTCATTGTAATAATATCTCTTCAGTAATAAATATTAGTCAAATACGGGGAACTATTCATCATATAATATACTCACTACAAACCAAAAATAAATAAATACTGACAGTTAATGGAATAAAAATTCGCGATTTTTATAAAACATGTTATCTTCAAATTTGAAAACTTTTATAATATTCCGTCACTACAAAAAAAAATTAAAATTACTTATTTGTAGTTAGTATTATTTTCTATCAAAATAATTTTTTTTTTATCAAAATAAATATTATTTTATCGTAATTAATCATTTTCATCATAAATACGGCATGAATCCGATACAAATCCAATGTTAACAAGTTGCGGTTGAGGAATCTTATAACCTGTTTAAATAAATGAGCTACACTTGTAATTGGCTCGTATACGGTATGAGTTTGACTTGACACGTGCCGAATTCAACACAACATTTTTTTTTTAAAGGAAAATTTCATTAAACGAAACTCATGAGTCAAGAATACAATGGGGAAAATCTTATTTAGAGAAGAGATTTTGAGAAAAATCTAGCTTTTAAAGTCGAGTTGGAGAGTTCTCAATCTCCACTAATCTCCTTGTTTGAAGTATAAAATTAGATTTTTTGAAAAATAAATTAATTAATAAAACGTTACAGAATTAAGTGCATGTTTAAAAATGTGTTAAAAAATATAACTTATAACTTAAGTAATAACTTATAGAAAAAATCTATTCATCATCAATTTTCTCATCATCTTATGATATGACATTAGATGATAGATTTATAAGTAAAATATAATAAATAGTTTTCAATCGTCTAATGTCATATCATGAAATGATGAGAATTAGGATTATGAATAGTGTTACTCTAAGTTATATTATTAAAAAGTTATTTACTGTTTGGTAATTACATATTTAAAGTACTTTAAAACAAATTGTGTTTATTTGGAAATAAATTAAAAAGTGTTTTCTAATGTAGAAATGACAATTATTTGAATTTTTAAAAATTATATCTATATCCTTGAAAGTTTAAAAATTATAATTATCTTAAAATTGTATAGGTATTTTCATCCATTAACAATTTTTTTAAAACACGAATTACGTTTTGCATTATTCAAAAAAATACGTTTAAGAAAAAATATCAAAATAATATTTTTCCTCAAAAATATTTATTTATTTATTTGATATTAAAAATGTTTTAATATATAATACACAAACAATTTAATTTTTTCATTAAATAATTTTTACAATTATTTAAATAGTTTTTAAGATTCATACCACAATTCCAAATAGGTCATAAGTTTAATTGATATTTTCTAATCATTTATGTTAGTATTTTTTTAATTAATATTTTAACCGTTGCTTTCACTTACCGTTGGTCTGTGTTAATGGACTCATAACAATAGTTAATTGGCCAACGTCCTTTTAAGTATCATTGATGATGCCCAATGTCCTTTTTTTTTTTTTAATTTTTTTTTTTTATATTCTTTATTGCCCAAATGCCGTATGTACAAATGGTTACTTTTTCACATGCATGATTGGCTTTCTATATATTGGGGGCGTCCATCTAGTGTACTTAGAAGTTTTTTAGAATAGTGTTATCTTGATATACAATAAAATAAAAAATAGGGTTCTACGTAAATATTTTTTTAGAGTATTTTTCAGATAAAAGAAATATGTTCTTTTGATAGAGTTTTGAGCTCAACTATTTGTGTAGAGTTGATTCGAATTATATAACGATCAGTTGAGCTGTTGTATTCTAAAAAAATCAAGTCAAGAGAAGTTCTGTTGTATTGATTAATTTGAGATTTTGTACACCGTAAAAGACTTGAATCTCCTTAAAGATAACAATATTTACGTGCCTCAGTTCAAATTGATTTTATTTAAATATTACTTTTCTTTTAATTTTTATTATATTACTATGAATTTCACTGACAATTTATATCCTAAACTTTAATTTCATAGCAAGCTGGTATAAAATGCGTGTAGAAGATTTATCATGATCATAATTATTTTGTATGCAATCAGTACCACTTAATTATCATAATCATATCATGTATTGTCAACATTAACATCGATCATAATCAGTCAAAGCTGCAGCTGCCACCACTGTTGCCACTCGATGATGATACACAAATGATGCTTCATCATCATCACGTTGCCTTTTCCACCCAACACTATCACTATCCTCTTATCATTTTCATCAAATTATTGTTATCACCTTTACTGGTAACAATAATATTCTCTCTCATAACACTTAAATTCTTTTCAATTTAAAGACACATAATTTGCACGATTAAATTATGTTAAATCAATTTGACGTTTTAAATATAATGTAAATAACTTTAAAAAATTTTAGAAAAATAATTTAATTATTTTTATTATATTTTTAAAATATACTCGTCCTACTTATTTATTAATATTGTTTGAGTTGGAAGTACATCCTCGGCCACTTATTTAATTCCGATAAAAAAATAAATCCAACACAAGGAAATTAAAGTTTGATTACAACTGATCCGATCATAATTGAATATCTGATTTCTTAATTATTTGCATTATTTGGGTCAATTTGACTTGCTAAAGGCCCACCAGTACATAATACATGCACTAAAATGTTGCATCGATTAATATTTGATCAATCATGGCAAAAAGATGAATGGTTCGATATATGTTATTTATCTTTTCGTTCTTCATTTTTTAAGTTGACGATACTATTAATAACGTGATGATTACGGTGAAGACATATTAAAATGGGCTATCGATAATGCTTTGGACTTAAAATAGTGAACCGAATTCTGTGTCTTGATCATCATGATAGCTTACCAAATTTCAAGACCCCAATCATGAGTAATAAAAGTGGTATGACCAATTATTATTGTCGGGTACTTTTTATTTATAAAAAATGATAGTAGTAATTGTGAATGTGTAAACGTAGTTTTATTATTTAAAAATAAATAAATAAATATAAAATTTATATAAAAAAATTAATTTTTTAATAATAGATTTTATTATTTTTCAAAATAACCGTGCGATACTTGTTCACTCCACGACTATATATAATATTACTCTTTATAAAAAATTATATACAACATATTATCATCGTATTTTTATGTCACTATATAAGATGTGTCATATTTATCATTATTAGATAATAAAAAAGAGATGACCAGTAAATGAGTAAGATAAAAAGAAAAGAAAATTAAAATATTCTCATATGAGAATTTTGAGAATTTTAAGATTAAATATTAAAATATTATATTTTAATATTATTATTGTATTGGGATTTGAAAAAGTTAAGAAAAAGTTAAATTATTTATTATATTTTGTATGAAGATTTGAGAAAGTTGTAATAATGAGATGAGAATTTTATGTTTGAGATGAAAATTTCTTGTGGCCAAACACAATCTAAAGGAAAAAGTCAAAGTGGAATTCACACATCAAGTGGGAAGCAATAGTGATGTCCCTAGCATTGCCCTATATATATATATTATAAATAAGGTCATTCTAAATAATGTTTTACACCATATTACTATTCTAGTTATTTTTATTGTACTATATAAGATGTAACATATTTATAATATATATATTATTCAATAAAATATATAAGAGATTTAAACCCGAATAATCATTCCTTTAAAGCACTCCACTCCAGTGATAGCCATTGCCGGAGAAGAGTCTTTCACCCTCACCTCATTCTCCTTTCCATTTTCGCACTGTATATACACTTTTCAAGGTGGTGTTTTTTCCCTCCTCCCTCTAACGGTTTGGTTTTGGTCAGATCTGCCACTCTCCGGCCACCATTTGCCTACACGAGCCGTACCACCTATTCCTACAGCCGCCGATCTATTGGGACGGTGTGGAGCCACACCAAAATGTTCAGTGTGTTGTCTTCACGCGTGGCTTGTTGTTGGGCTTGGTCTTCACGCGCCACGGCGCTCCGATGCCTTTGATGGCTACACACGCTGTACCAGCAGCTTCGTATCGTCGAGATCTTCCAGATCTGGACTACCCTGCCTCCTGCCCACCAGCGCGTAGTTGCCTCACGCCATCACAAGTGTACGAGAACGCAAATGATCATTGGTTGCAGATCAATCAATCCAATGTCGTGCTTTCTACTATGTTTTCGCTTTCCCTAACCAGTAATAACGAAGATAGGACTGTGGATTTTTCTAAAAAATATCCCAAGATAACAAACAACAGTACACTTGCTACTCTCACCGCTTCTAGTAGAGCTGTTCGTAACTTTTTGTGAACATCTTATTACTGTCTTTTAAGACAAAGTCTTTTTGGTAGGACTTGAGGGAAAATCAAGAAATTGATCGCTAAAATTCGTTTTTTTATTTTTATTTTTTATCTACTTCTTTACATTATTGTTATTGTTTTAGGACGTTTGTTAGAGAACCACGTTTCCTTTTCATGTATTATTTTTTTAATTTATTTTTAATGAAATTTGGTCACTTGCTTAGGAAAAAAAAAAAAATATAAGAGATTTGAGGTCTTTGACTTCCATCAGTAATCAATGAAATGATGACCGGGTCGAGTTGCCATGTTTGACGGAAGAAGGGATTTAAAAGAAATTGATGATCATTCCGGGCGGTCAGGTAAACGAGTATTATTGCCTTTAGTTTATCGACTGTGATGAGGCCCCGCAGCTGCTTCCTCGCAGGTAAGAAATTTGTGCACATCCATTAAACGTACGTACCTGCAGCCAGCTCTCGCTGGCCTTGCAACTCGATCATGCAAGTACTGTCGACCAAGTGCCTTTAAAGAGTGATGTTATTCTCTATCTTAAATATTATTATTTTTATCGTATTTTTTGATATGATATATTTTAAATAATTTTATGTGTTAATTATTTAAAAAGTAAGTACCTAAAATATGCAACATAATTTAGAATGAAAAAAAAAATCCATAAAATTACAATATCGATCCGACAACAGAGACATAAAGTATTCTAAATTTAATGTAGTTATAAATACTTCGATCCCGATCTGATTTCTAGTGATATCTTAATTAAAATACCAAGTGGAATTTCTTCCAAATATTATATTTCTTTTTTTGAAAGGTAAAATATTATATTTCAAACCTATACATTTTCGATGGTCATTTAACTTCATCTATTTTAATTTTTGGGGATAATCGAATTACTTACTCTAATATATATATATATATATATATGGTAAATTATTAGAAACCGCTCAGAAGCAGCTCGGCCGGCCATTTAGTTATCATTGAGAGATCAATGAAAACAAGGCGTCTTGGGTCTACGAATAAGATCGTGACCAAGGCCGGTAGGTCAGGTCAGGTCAGCCTCGGTGGACAAATTAAATTAACAAATTCAATCACGCTCCTTCTTTTAAATTGAAACGAAACCTTATCAACCAGATGACGAATATAATCCTCTCCCACCACCTCCTAATTTTAAGAAGGACAATGTTACACGACAACTCAAATTCTTATTGTTGGGCTGGCCGTTAATGCATTTTCTTTTAATATATTTTGTAAAAATATACAGTTTCATTAATGGTAATTTTTTTAAAAATGCACTAGTGGTCAAACCTAGATGGCAAATACACGAGGCTAATTAGCATTTTCAATAAATAATGTTATTTTTTTTATTTTAAATTAATTTTATTATTTAATGTAATTCATTTTAAATAATTTTACATGTCTATAACTTAAATGGACAAATTCGTCAAACTATTCTCAACAACAGATGTAAATACAGGATTGGACAACATAATTGATCTATTTCAACATAAATATTATACTAATTCACAAAATTACTAGCTAATAAATTTTTATAATATGCATATAAAATATAGAAGTGAGTCATGTATGCATGCCATACATATATAGCAGTCAATGAAATTAATCAAACCCGCCTCTCTTATTATTCTATCATTCTTCTAACAGAAAGGCGATTTAAAAAACAAAAAGAAGGATGTTGACCTAGTTGTCTTGTTACGGCCTGCTGCTTTTTTTTTTTTTTCAACCTGCTCGATGTCTCTTAAACCAAACCTTCTTCATATATATGATCCTCCGCTTACTCTTCCTTTTCCTATATCTATATCCACATACAGGAAAAAAGGTCTTTACACAAGTTTATTTTTTTATTTTTCATATACTGCTTAAGAAAGATCCAGAGAGAGAGAGACAGAGAGAACGAGAGGGAATAGGTATGGCAGGTTTGCAAAGATCTGCGGTTTCGTTTAGGAGACAAGGTTCATCAGGGCTTGTATGGGAAGACAGATTTGTGTCGGAACGCGAACAAGCTGGACAAGAAGTACAACATGAAGAGCTAGAGATCAAGCCCGATATCAAAGATATCAAGACATCAAGAACCGTCGGAGCAACCAACACCATCGAGCGCAGCCGATCGAACGGTGGAGCACGCGGATACCGAACCGGAAAGGTGTCCCCGGCGATCGAGCCACCTTCGCCTAAGGTCTCTGCGTGTGGGTTTTGCAGTGCTTTCGGAAAGACGGGGAAAAAGGGTAGGAGGACAAAGCCAGCTGTTAAACATAGATCAAGGTAATTCGGTGTTTGCCTGCCCAGAGGCGGGATATTCCGGTCTTCGTGGAGTAATATGGTTCTTTAATAGTATTCACGGTATATGTTTTTCGTTAATTTCTAGCTCGGTAGGGGTTAAGTTCATCTCATGATCAATATAAGTGAGACGTAAGAGTTTTGGAAACCAAAAGATCTAGACAGGCAGTCGAATTAAGTATGCTTTGGCCCGTTCTAAATTGCATGTTACTTATCTGTTGTCATGTTTGATGTTTTGTTCTTTTAGATCCTGGAGATGGAAGGTTTTGTGGTTTGGTTGGATGTAATTATTAATTTGTACATATTTGCTGCCTCTTTTTCTTCCCCTCTTCTTGAAGAACTTTAAATCCGTGCAGAGCAACTATCGATTGATGGGTTCTCGATCGATCTCCTTCTTTATTATATTTCTATCTTTCTCGTTTTCGTTTACGATTATTCAAATTTGGACTCGATCAATCTGGAATTTCAGATATACAACGTATTGGATAACGTGGTCTAGCCTTTCTTAATTGGGTCTATATCTCATGGTTTATTGGAATTTTTCCGTAATGAACAGATAGAGAGAGCGAGAGAGAGAGTGTGTGTGTGTGTTTATGCTGTGAATGGGAATCTCTGATGTGTCCCTCTGTGAAAGTGAAAAGTCAGAACATAGGAGAATCTACTGGAACCCATGCACTTGGTTTTGCAGAAAAGTTTTGGGGTTCTTGGGATCACCAAAGAGTGGCGTACCCATGATATCCTGATGTCATTAGAGTTGTGCTGAAAGGGGGAAGCCACGTACAGTGCCAGCAGAACCACCCCAGTAATGATCCCTGATCCTCCATCCCAGGCCTGTTTTAATCAAACACGACGCCAGTACTAGTACACGAGAGTTTAGTTCTCTTATTTAGGAGTCCGTACCTATGATCTCGTTATATGCCCTCCATTAAACTGAGATTGATATTAAGTATTGGAGACTGACTTTTGTTAAATTTTAATCCTCATCCAAGCCAAAGGCCGGATACAATTAATCAGAAGTACGTGTAAGCTTCTCTTGTTTAATTTATTGTAGGTCATCTAGCTAGCAGATCGATGATGAGACGACTCAAAGCAGTCTGTTCATTATGCTGCCTGCCTTGATCTTATACGACCAATTATCCAATTATCTAGTATTCCTTGATTTTGTATTTGCTTAATTAATTAATATAATATTGATTTTAATCAAGATTAATGTGGTTTTGCATTTTGTTTGTGATATATAATGCTTAATTTCTTGATATATATATATACACACACATATAGGATGCGGACCAGTACCTACCATGCTCTTTAGTGCATGTCATCTTTCTTTTTGTTACCACAGTATAGATGAAAAATTCTAAATATCCACACACCATATATATTTTTTTCTTTTATCAAATATTTGGTATATAAATAATGAGTAGAAAAATTCAATTAGTTTAAAAATAATAAATTTAAAAATAATTTTTAATTTTAATTTTTTTAAAAAAATATAATGTATAATATGTGAGGATGATGTATAGCTAATTTTCAAAAGGGCTTTGCTAGATGCAGTCGAGAAACGCAGTCGGGATGCAAACGGCTGTATGGAATAAATAAATTTTTTTTTCATAGGGGACCTATATGAATAAAAAAAAGTTATAAATTTTTTTTTTTCATGTAGGTCTCATATTAATTCACTTTTTTTTTTACGACTGCATGCCAACTACATTTTTCGACTGCACAAATGATTTCTGTTTTCAAAATGTGATTGATCAATTAATGCCCGGTCGGCCACCAACTCCAATTCTAGATCATATGCCGCATCTAAACCCCCATTGGTTGATAGACTATAACTAATATTCAGACCAAGAATTCAGGCTCTTTTTCTTTTTTTTTTATATTAAGCTCAACTACCCTTCCATAAGCTAGCTAGATCATTTAATATTAAAGAATCTCAAAATATTGTTTATCTCGTGATATCATGAGAATAATATTCACGAGAATCATTTTACTTTCTACTCGTAGTACGTGTTCACGTTATATATCCATTTTTTAAACGTGGAGAGTCATGATTTTAAAAAATTAAGTGACAATTAGTGAGTGAAGTGCATGTCCCGGCCCCAACAAAATGGGGTGAAGGATTTGTATTGAAAAAACTATTTCGTGTGAGAATAATACATATAATACGATGTATATTTGCTAGCAATCTGCAATCTAAATAAATTAATAATTAGTATGGATAAGCAGCAATGTATATATACATATATCATGATCATGAATATTGTTGTTCTGTGCAGTTAGAATTTCGTGGTCTATGATGCACCATATATCCAACCATTGATCTGCGTAACGGAAATAATTAATTAATGTTGGTAAAAAAAATTATAACCATAAATAAATTGGTTTGAAAAGGCGTGGGGGTCCCTTTCGATCGACCCACCGCCATTCACATGACGCTAAAAAAGGATTAAAATAAAAATGATTGAGAAAGCGACTTTCATCTTCAATGATGGAATTTGGTCGATCTCGGCAACGGCAAGACATTATCATCATCACTCGTCTCATCCACCTTAATTTTCAACAACGTAATTAATCAAAAAACCAAAAAAAAAAAAAACGAATATGGGATGCTCTCAACAATGAACACACTGTATCCCTCAAACCAAACCACAAACAACTTTGTTATAAATTATGGAGTTAAAAAAGAATTTTTGCTACTTTTATAGTCGTTGTGTTTGAATTATATCAATCCATGTAGGTGTACTAACGCAACGCAACGTGTTATGGACACGACTGCAGTCAAATTGGACAATCTGCTTTCCTCCTGTTTGCCGTCCATCAAGTCCTTTCCCGCAACCATATTTGACAGATTTTTATTTATTTATTTATTTTTTTCATTATTTGAGATGGAGCTGCCGGCGAGGAATTTTCCTATTTGATTACGCGAGATTATCTTCAGTTGATACACCCTGGTCCCGACTAGTTTCTAGGCCCGGACCTCCCTTTTAAGCCCAGCCCAGCTACACATCGGTCCCGATTCCCAACTTGTCTGCGAATTAATTTATCAAAAATCAATGTAAGTTCATCCTTGCTTACAAACCTTTCGGAGCTACTCATAAAAGATTCAAAACTTTTATACCACGCATCATTCCTATAATTTATAAAATTTATTTTTTAAATTAAATTATATCATATAGATGATGTGTAATGTAAATACATTTAAATATAATTATTCATAATTAATTATATGGTGGAACGAAATTAATATAGGATAATCATTTTTATAAAAAATTATAATGAAAATAAAAACAGACGTGTGGTGTAAGGCTCCGAATAGAATTTTTCAAATATTATATATATTGTAAAGAGTTATTCTATTCAGTAGCTCTATACTATAAATCTATCGAGTAAAAGAATTTTTATTTTTTTTCTCTCAACAGATATGTGGTGTAGGACAGTTGAATATAATTTTCTATTATAAATTCTAAATAAAAAATTCAAAACTATTTGTAAGATAAAAAAGTTTTACACCACACATTTCTATCTAATCAGTGATAGAATTTTTCATATTTTTAATGACTCTACTACTGTTAGTGGTAAGCTACAAGAGTGGGGCTGCAAAAATACGGCTTCAATTACGGATTAGGGAATGTGGGTTCGTAAAGATGTGGGTCTGGGTAGATTCCCCAAGGAAGTTTCCTTGGATTGCTCGCCAAAATATGCTGGCTTCTTTCAATGCTGTCGGCACAGCGTAGTTGATTTTGGATTGGTTGTGTCGGGCTTCTACTTGTGAAAAAAAAAAACTGTTATTTTTAAAGAAAATAATAGAGGTACCGAGAGTTGATCCCTGTACGGATACCGATATATATTTTTATTTAATAACTAAGAATGTATATTTTAAAATATTTAATGATATAAATATATATATATATATATATATTTATAAATATAAAGAAGATTAGGCTTTCTTAAAACCCATTCTCTAGTTAAACCCTTGGTTGGTGCAGCATTACTCTAATTTTAAGGGGTTGCTATTATGCCCCCCATGGTGTATCTAGGCTAATTATTATTATTTTTATTTTTTTCATATTTTAAGAAAAGAAAAAATATATTAATATACTAATAGTCATTTTTTAACCATCAAGTAAAAATACAATTTTATGGTAGTGAAATCCATAATTAAAAAATCAATTTTTTACATAAATTCCAAATTTATTTTATTGAAAGAGAGTTTGAAATTTCTAAACTTTAGAATGGTTCAAATCATTTCTTTCTAAATGACTTAACTAAACAAATCCTCGTAACTATATTTAATTCTGTGTTACCTTTGCAATCATGCAGAAAATGATCGTTAGTTCAATGAAATAAAATGAGATATTTTCAAGTAAGTCTTATGTATTAAGTATTGGATTCGGATTTAAATATAAATTCATGTTAGATTAAAAATCTTAATCGTTTAGTACTCCATTTAATTTTCAAATAAAACTATCGTCTACAGAATTATGATTCAAGCTAAAAGGGAATACCTTCCAACTTTTAACGGTCTAGGCCATCTCGGTTTCTCAAAGGCAGGGTGTCACAGGGAGTACAGACTACAGAGATTACAAATTTACAAGGAAATATCTATTCTTGGGTGTACAGCTACCGGTAGACGCCATCTTAACGGACTCATGGATATGGTCCCATCAATGGAGTACGCTGGGATGAGCAAACAGATAGACGGCCTCTAGTTAACCGCGAATAAAGTTTGTAACTTTCGAAGAGGGGGGGAAGGGGGGGATGCAAAGACATGCTGCGCTTCCCAGATTATCCAATTATCACTGTTGAAGACAAAAGCCACAAAACCCCAACTTGTTCAAATTTCTCCTTCCTTTTTCTCATGTCGGAGGGAACATGACCAACCTGAGATATTCTTCATCTTCGACATGCCTCACCTTTCTTCTTCACACATTCATATTTCTGACCTCCAATCTCATATATGTAGAAGGTTTCGACTCGCTCTTACAGCTCCCACAACCTGGGTCGACCAGGATCAGACCCAAATCCAAACGGGTTCTTTTTCTTAGTCATTTTGGTGCAAAAGGCGACGGTCTCCATGATGATACCAAGGTAGTCGATTCGCCTACTAATTAACTTCTCATAATCACAGCTCATAATTAAATACATTAAGGGCGCGTTTAGACACCTGATATCTCATAATTCTGTAAAGTAAAATGATTTGCGATGTTATTTTTGTGAAAGGAGAGAGAAAAGTTAGAACAAAAATTTTATTAATTTGAAAAATTTTATTTTAATATTATTTTTGTATTGGAATAATGATTATGTAATAATTAAATAGAAATGTTGAAGATTTGAAATTGAAAAGTGGTGTGTTTGAGTGATATTTGGGAATGAAATTATGAGAAGTTTTAATAATTTTAAAATTTTTATATCTCATCTCTGTTGAAACGAGCTCAAGTGTAGGCGTAGTCATTTGAATTCAGTGAATGATTTAATAATGTACTTGAGGTGTCTTATTTAATTCGAATGATAAACATATTCTTTGAAAATCATGGCTGCTTCTGGTTGAGAGATTTGCTTAGAGGATCGAGTTTAATTAGATAACATCATTGCTTAGAGCTTATGTGAGCCTTTTGTTGTCTTCAAGATTGTTGAGAACAATTCCGTGTTTTTTGTAATGGTTAATTTCAATTGCAGAAGATGGTAATTATTAAGTGAAACAATTTTTTATTTTTTTTTGGGGTAAATTTGAACTCACAACATTGTAGAATATATTTTAAAGTTTGGATGGGATTTTTTTTTTTTGGGGTGGGAATTGGTGTGTTGGGGGGGGGGGGGGGGGGGGCAGGGTGCAATCAGCCGAATTATTTAGTTTATTCAGAGACGGTTGTTAGTTGCTAAGGCAACCTGGGAAAGAAATGGATGTTACAAAACTCAATTGATTTTGAGACTGTTACCATAAAATACTACGTCTTTTTTTTTTTTTTTTTTTGTTTCGTTTTCGCTTTGAACTTTATTTTGAGGGCAGGGAGGGTGGGATGGGGGTTTCCTGCATTCTATGGCAATAAAATAAAGTATTGCTTTATTTCTGGAAAGATAGGTGAAAGCACATTTACCATTTCTATGGGCATTCTGTAGCCTGGCTTGGTGAAGGATTCTGAACCCATCCCTAGGGATGAAGTTTCTTTATCATAAAAAAAAATATGTTGTTTATGCTCGGTTATAAATATTAGGTGTCAAAACTAAGTCTACACGATCACTATTTCCTCCACATCACATTTCTCAAAGTCCAGCCTTGAGTATAGTACTACAATGCTTTCAGGCTTTCAAAGATGCTTGGGAACTAGCTTGTTCTTTCTCTTGGCGAACAAGAATTGTAATTCCGGCTGGAAACACTTTTATGATTCATCCTATTGATCTTGCCGGGCCTTGCCAGTCCAAGGTCATTTTACAGGTGCGTTCCAAAAATTATTCAGATTTCTCCTAATAATCTAATTAGACCAAAATATTGCATATTTCTCTTGCTTTTCATGAAGATGATTATCCTTTCTAAACTCTTTCTATATTTCCTTGTTTTAACTTTATTTGGTTATATTTTAATAGATCTCTGGTAAAATCGTTGCACCTGAAGATCCTGATGCCTGGTACGGTATGAATCCACGTAAATGGCTCTACTTCCATGGGGTGAACCACCTTACTATAGAAGGGGGAGGCACAATCAATGGGATGGGACACAAATGGTGGGATCGGTCTTGCAAGACCAACTCAACAAATGTATTCCTGTCTTGCTCCTCAAACTTATTTCTGTTAAAGATTCTTTTAATTGCACTAACTGTGGCTTCAAATTGTCTTATGGCAGCCATGCAAACATGCTCCAACGGTTAGTGATTCTTTGTTTTTGGAGTTATTCTTGTTAGTTCCATTGATTTGATTGTCTCTGCTTGTCAATTTTATCATTGTGGGAAGATTAGCAATCACTCAATGATTTTATTTTCCTGATATGGTATGACAACTATAATGCAGGCCATTACTTTCCATAGGTGCAAGTATTTGAATGTCAAGAACCTCATGGCGGTTAATAGTCAACAAATGCACATGGCATTCACCAAGTGTCTTCGGGTTGTTGCATCCCATCTCAAAGTGATAGCGCCTGCTCATAGCCCTAATACTGATGGAATTCACATCAGTGCATCAAAAGGTGTTGAGCTCAAGGATAGCATAATAAGAACAGGTTGGTTATGCACAAAAGTTGTAATACCTTGGCTTGTGTGATTGCATATAAGAAGCTGGTGAATGAGATCCCACAACCTTATTAGGCATAGTCCATCATAGGTGGTATGGCTCAAGTTCCACACTTCTGGTTGAGATTTACTTTGATATCATTTGTAAATATTGAAGAAGGCCCAAGTCACATTTGGTCTGGTATAGCCAGTGTTACAATTTAAAGCTCCTTGGAATCATTATAAAGGGCTTGAGCTTCTCCCTCCCAAGCAATGTGAGATCCCATTCACCACCTTCCTATACACATTCACATAATTTACTGTATTACAGAAGTGTTGCAATACTAAGCTTCATTCCAAGTTGCTGGTAGAAAGTGTCTTGAGATTAAAAAAAAAAAAATGCTCAACCCTGTTTCTCTTTACACACTTAAAAAAATGAAGCTTATACATTTTTTGTCTTTTTTTTTTTTTTTTTCCTTCGGTTTGCGGATTTTTATGTGAGCGTTAACTTTACTTTCTTTTTTTTTTTTTCATCATGAATTTTCCACCAATCAAAGCAATTTATTACAGAAAACCCAATTTTGTGAAAAGAATTTTTATTCAAAGTTGCTGGTAGAAAGTGTCTTGAGATTAAAAAAAAAAAAATGCTCAACCCTGTTTCTCTTTACACACTTAAAAAAATGAAGCTTATACATTTTTTGTCTTTTTTCTTTCTTCCTTTGGTTTGCGGATTTTTATGTGAGCGTTAACTTTACTTTTCTTTTTTTTTCATCATGAATTTTCCACCAATCAAAGCAATTTATTACAGAAAACCCAATTTTGTGAAAAGAATTTTTATTCAGAAGAATTTAACTCTAGACTACGGAGCTATGCTACACGTTATATGACTCAGATTTCCATGCTGACATGGTTATTTGTGTTTTAGCTTCAAATTCCCATATGCCTAAATTTTGACTACTGTATAACTAAATGCATTATTGAAATTTATAGAGAAACATATTTTCAATTTGGTTGTGAGGAAGACAGATAAGAACCACATGCTGCAACTTAAAAAGGTTGGAAATTTTGTGTTGAAAATGCTCTTTCTGTGGCTGATGAGTTCTGGTTCTAGTGACACTTTCCCTCCATAAAAATGGGTGGCGGGTCAGTTGGTTCAATCCACTGTGTTACCTTGAAATGAATAAAAATAAATACCATCTCTGTTATTTGTTCATTTCTTGACAACCAAAGGAAAGGACAACCTGCACCAAACCTTTTACCTGTTTTTCTAAAGTCCACATATTTATTTCTTTTTCATCCAAGTTATGCATTACCCGTTACCTTATAGTGAGATCTTGCACTTACTCCAGGGGATGACTGCATCTCTATTGTCAGCAACTCTTCTCGGATCAGGATCAGAAACATTATCTGTGGCCCAGGTCATGGCATAAGGTTGTCCTACTGCTTAATTTTAATAAGTTATAACCGTTGATTTCAGCACCTTAACTTTACTCTGATCTACATCCTTTAGTATTGGAAGCTTGGGAAAGTCAAACTCATGGTCGCAGGTGCATGATGTGATGGTTGATGGAGCTTTCCTCTCCAACACTCGGAATGGGTTGAGGATCAAAACATGGCAGGTAATCTTCTTCACCAAGCTTGCATTTCTCTCTCTCTCTCAACACAAATACAGATTTCCTAGCTGATTGAATTGTTGTTTTCTTATATCTTTATCAGGGAGGTAGTGGTTTTGCCACTGATATTTCATTCCAGAATGTGTTGATGGAAAATGTATCGAATCCAATCGTTATAGATCAATATTACTGTGATTCATGGCTGCCATGTGCAAATCAGGTTTGCAATTCTTAAAACTTTAAATAATTAGTATTACTAGAAGCAATTCTTTCCAGGGAATGTCCCCAGTTCAATTTGCTTCATACAACTATTTATAGAATTGGGTCCAGAAAAATTCCTCCATTCTTGTAATGGCGGACTGGATTAACGTGGGCACATTTGTTTAAAGAAAAATTGGCCTTTTTTTTCATTTTGCATCCATGTATATATGAAGTGTGCCTTGAGAACGATGAGAAGTCATATTCTAGGAACAGGCTATTGCATTCGTCATATACATAATGCATAGCATAAAAAATGTATAACATGATTTTTCTTCTATAATAGTTGTATGTCATTATTGCCCTATGAGGACACCTCATTCAGCATGGAACAGTCCTGAATTTTCCATCCAGAAAACGGGATAGTCTTTAGAAATTGGTTAGCCTGTGTGGCTTTGACCTTTTATGTATGGACTGCAGACTCTGGCCTCCTTTTCTTCCCACCCATTTCGTGAATAGAGCTGTTTGAATTAGAATATAGCAACAGAGATTAACATCTATCATCCCATGAGAATGCAGACCTTGGCTGTTAAAGTGGAGAACATATCCTTCACACACATCAAAGGAACTTCAGCTACTGAAGAAGCAATAAAATTTGGCTGCAGTGATGACTCCCCGTGCGAAGGGCTATACTTGGAAGATATTCAGCTTCTCCCGTCATCGAGGGGAATTACAAGATCTTTTTGTTGGAAAGCTAGTGGCTCGAGTTCGGGTTTAGTACACCCACCTGCATGCTTTTCATGTAGTGAAAGCTGCATTAAACTGGAAGTCCTGGATTCTGCAATTCAATCTTTCTGAAGAGAGGTCATTCAGTTCTTAATATGTATGGAAGCATGGCAAAGAGATCAACTCGGATACAGATATAGTGCGTGACTTTATTCGGTTCAATCATTAGTCAAGGATATATAGGTTGGTGCCTAAGCTTGCCTTTTAATAGCCCACGCACCAAGAAGCAGGCCGTGGCAAACCAACTGTAAAGCGTTTGTTTTTCTTTATGGCGTGTAAAGACTGATTCACATAATTTTCAGCTTGTACATGTTATAATTAATTAGCATGTTAGCATTTTCCGTAAATCATCGTACGCACAGAAGGACCGTTCCAATTATATTCAACTAAACAAAGCATAATTTAGTGAGAGCCAACGATGCTGTGCCTTTTCTCTTTCATGCGGCAATTCTGAAAATTCTGGAGTGATGCTACGGGTAGTCAAGTTAGTGTACACCTTGTGCACCCCAGCTGACATGGCAGGGTATTTTTGTAAAATTGGAAAGAAGCAAAACAAGGGGAAGAAGACGTTTTAGATCGACTGTAGAAACTTGCTTCCCGCTCACGAAGAACCAGCGACGACCAAGTTTTGAGCAGCTTCTTTCGACGATTTTCTAGCACGTCTTCGCCACGGCACGTCTCCGAACACCTCCGCACATCTCTCTCACCACCGATAACGATTTCTTGCACCTTCTATTTTTAACTACTAGTAAAACCTTAAGTTAGCACTAATTTACAGTTCGGTACATCTGTTAGAATTATTCAGTGTTGCTTTTGAATTTTCTGGGCTACCAAACACTCAAATCTTATATTCAAATCGTCTTTCTTTCCTCGTCCTACCAACCGTCTCTCAGCAACTAAAAGATATTAACATCCACAAAGAAAGACATCTCCTTTTGCCAACAGCAATTAAAAAACTCAAATCATCTCACATTATAAATATATGCAGGCCATGCTTTCCTTATTACCCAGAAAAAATATTATGGATTCTCTATTTTTATCTTCTTTTTTCAAACATGGGTTTTGGGATTTTTTTCTTCTTGACATTTTTTTAATTTGGGGGTTTTCAAAAGAAACTCAAAGAGCTAAACAAAAGTAAAGTGTAGCATAACTCATAATACAAGTTGCAATTATATGTTTAGGGATAATTAAACTTCTGTCTTTTGTAGATTTTGGAAGTGGGTTTTTGAGGATTGTAAAAGCTGGAGTGTGTTCGCTTTCAATCGCGGGATGGAGGAGAGCAGATGGAGTGAGAACTTCAATTGGTGTCTCCCTTCGTGGGATGATTTTTTTGAGTTTTGGGGCGCGGGGGTACTTCGACGAAGGAGATCTTTTGGGGGAATGGAGAAGAAGGAAAAGGCAAAAATGTATAGTTTCAAAGTCTTCAATTTTATCTCGCACCAAGTTCCAATCCACACCGTTTTATTAAACCCCTTCCATGTCATCGGGTGTGCGCAAGGAGTGCAGGAATTTGACTACGAATAGACTTTTCCTTCTAAATGGAGGAGCATTCTGTAGTGTTTATGATACCAAATCAACGTAGAGAAAAGAACTTTATTATTATAGAACTTTCAAGCCAACACATTCGTCTTCAATAATGCCAAAGAAACAAAGACAAATGCTTCAGTTGGAATGATAAAACAAATAAACAAATAAAGGAAAAGTTACGATCATCCTCATTCAGTGGTAAGTTTTATGTATTTTTTTGGTAACTTCCGATATTGAAGCACTTGCACAATATGAGCTGAACTAATCTTGAAGCACTATCTTATTGCCGGGAATACGACCCACCAAGTTAACACGAATACAGCTTCCGATCTTAAGCAAAGAATCTTGAATTCCAGCATGCTCAATTGCATCCAGAAGCAGTACTGGAACAATTCCATCAAGCCTCACGGAACTGCATATCAAATTTTATGTCCAGCTCCAAAGTACTAGCGAACACCAAGCTTGGGGCATCCGTCAGCAAGAGGTAAGTCCAAGTTTTCTACAGTTCTAAAGGTTTTAGAAATCATCTTATCGACGTAAAGAGTTCCTTCCAAATGATCACACTCATGTTGTAAAATACGGGCCTGCCAGCCTGAAGCATCTATTTCGATGGGTTGGCCATAACGATCCAAACCTGCAACCTCAACATCTAGGTACCGCTCCACCACTGCTCTGAATCCATCAACACTGCAGAATATGACAATAAAATTAGATTTAACAACCATAGGCCATGAATTCTATCCAAATCACAGTTGAGTTGCAAATGGAATTAAAAAGTATCAGACATTCAGAACATACACCTTTAAAGTGCCTTTGATTCCTATGATTCGTCAATCCAAAATATTAACCTTCCACACAATAAAGTTAAAGAAGTGCTAGGTTGACAAGAGATCTCACAAAGTAAAGTTCACAGACTGATGTAGATAGATGTAATACACTAGATCTTCTTTACAATAAAAAGAGTTTTACAATTTGATGTATCACAACAATGACATTTTTTTTTGCAAAACAAACATTTCTCATCAAGTTATAATGTTGGATCTTAAGTTTGAGAAAAAAGAATTCATTAACCTTACCTTGGTTCTTACAAGGTCAGAAATTGATTGACGCTAAGATGGAGTACCCAAAATGAAGTGCTACATTAAGGACACCTTGCATCACTAACACTAGATAGTTTTTACAAGAAAGTACCACTCTAGCATTGTTTTTCCATGGGATGGAACGTAGAAGCAGAAATTTCTCAATGTAACCAACGGTCATTTGGACACCATAAGGACATGAAGTAAGAGCACTGGAAGGAAAAAAAGTAAACAGTGTGGCAGAAACTCCTATCAAGTTAGATGCATGCAAATAGAATTATTACATATATTACAGAAAATAATATAAAATCTTCCAGCTGATATAATAGCCCTGTATGTTAATTCCATCAAACCTTAGTTTTTCAGTAAAGGGAGCAATGAGGAGACATAGTTGTCCCTGTTTTGTGGGCATCATCCATTTCTGTCACAAGCACTCAAATATTTTTCCCATACCCAAGCATATTAAATTCAATACTAAAATTTAGATTTAGCTTGCTTTACACGATAGATGGTGGTTCCTCCTGAGCTAATCTTCAATCTTGTAACTGAGATTCACATCCTAGACAGTTTTTGAGTGGTTAAGCTTGGCTTAGTCTTGACTCAAGCATGGGAGCTTGAGGTTGAATCACATCTGGTAATGATTTCACTAACCTACTCAAGCCCACGATTTGAAATCTGTCTTGGTTTACCTATCAAAATATATATCACACATATAAACACAAAATGCACTAGAAGCTTCAGAAGCATTGCGACAGTTGCTGTTCAAAGAACAGGGTCTCCCAATAATATTAGCACAAACCAATGCTTGAAAACTGTATATCACACACCGTTCAAGAAATTTCTGTAGCTCAACACTTCTCAATTTTGCAAACCATTCGACAGTGCCAAATAAGGATCCACATGTGCTCAAATTAACTCTATTCAATGTCGCAGAGCATATAAAAGTTAAGATCAGCAATCAGAAAAATGATCCCTTGAAGAAAATAGGGCCATAACTGCATGTAATGGGACAAGATCGGTCATAGGATCTTATAAAATGCTGTTGCCATCACCTGTGTTGAGCAGTCTCCCCTTTATTTCTAGCTTGACTTTTAATATTTGATTCCTGTCCTCTTAGTGGCCTTGTTGTACAAAATAAAAACTTAGAATATATAATATAGAAATGCCTTAAATGAATTTGAATAATTATTTTGACACTAGAAACTTCGCCATTCATCAAAATACTACTGGAAAAAATGGTCACTGTAACAAAGCTTGCAATTTAGTTTCAGTTCATGTATCATTCAATAAGCAAATCAAAGTCAAAAGGACAAAGGGTCGAAAGGAACAGAAATCTATCTGTTGAATTAGAAAAGATATTAATAAAATTATATATATAAAAACACCTTAAAAGTTACTCCCAACTGTCTGTGTTTACCTCAGGCACCCTTCAAAAAATAGTGCAGTCCGGTTGCTCTTCTTTTTAAGCTTTGGGTTCAAAATGACCTGCCTCAAAAGAACCAAAAATTGTAATTATCAGGAAGTTGTTGGATGCTACAAATATCGTTACCATTTAAATGTCATCCTTGCAATTTGACATACCAGGAGATCAAAAGGTCTTCTATCTTGAGCTTTAGTCTCTTCCTTAGGGGCATAGCTAATATATTCTTTTGTATCTTCTAAAACTATTATCTGCAGAGATAAAATGACAAGACAGTCGATAAGTTAGTTCCCCACACTTCCTCGATGTAGGTTTTTGCAGGATGTAAATTTATTTGAGAAAAGGCGAATTCAAATCATAATATCTGTTGTATCTATTAACAACAAAATGATGATCACTGAGTGGGTTCATCGATTTGTATTCATAAATACTATTGTTAACAGCAACAGAAGGGTAATCGTTTGACCAAAAAGAAGATACTTCTCCTTCCGATCAAGCAGCGAGCAAAGTAAAATGGGCCATAACGCAAAACAAGTTTCTGTCGATTTTATGTCATGCATTGTTTCATGATAGGAAAAATAAAAGAAAAGCACAATCTTTTTTTTTTTTTTTAATAAGTAAAAGAAAAAAAAAAAAAAAAGAGAAATGCACAATCTTGTGCACCAATGCAGCTTCAAGTTGCCACTACCAATACACAATCTCACTAGTGAAAGCAATATGCACAATATTTAGCTTCACGACAGCCAAAGACACAGTACACGGAGCACCATATCCTCCCGTATAGTTTACTGGTAATATCCTCTATAGTTTAAATTGAAGACTGAGAAAACTAAAATGTCTAGACGTGAACTCATGCCAGAACAAACACAGCAATTATGAAACCATGTTTTTCTACGCCTTTTCCTCTCTTTTCCACACTTACTACCCAAAAGGAAAATAAGAGATTAGAATGGACAAAGAAGTGAAAAGCGAAACTGACCACTGTGACCCATCAAAGAAAAAGGCAGAATTCAAAACTGACCCTTAGAGGTATTCCAATCTGAGGAGCAGCAAGGCCAACTCCAGGAGCCGTTCTCATAGCCTTAACCATGTCATCAATTATCTTCTGAATCCGTTCCGACCCAATTTCTTCAATTTCAACTTCCCTGGCCGGTTCGTGAAGAACCGGGTCACCCGACTTCACGATTTCTGGCAAGCTCGTCTTTTTCTTTTCTCCAAGACCCAGAAGCCACCCTGCTCTGGTAATCGAAGTCGACGACGCACTATACGGTTTCCGGGTCGTGAAAGCGGTATTGAAGGGCGACTTCGGATAGGTAAATCCCGGTGCCAAAACGGGTGTTCGGATACTCCGAAAAACCGGGGTCTTTGTGGCCGGATTCAGGAATTTATCGGCGATGGATATGGGGCGGAGACGGAGGAGGGTCTCCATAGCCGTTTCTTATTTTGATTTCCTTGGATAAAATTCGTATTGGAGGGTTTAAGGCCCAATGGCAATATAATTACGATACTACCACAAAGTGTGCTGCCGGTTTACGCTGGGCTTGGGCTTAGCTTTTATAGAATAAAATAAATATTGACATTTTTTCAACTTCTCTGATCCAATTTGGATAGAGATAAAAAAAATAATATTTAATATTTACGTGAGAACTAAGTTATTTGATAACTTACACGGAAAATATATGTAAGAGTTTAGTATTTTGACTATTTTAATATATGAAACCTGTTATAAACTATCTTGAATTATATGATCATATTTAACTAGTCGTCAAATGCATAGTGCTAATCGTCAAAAGCATAGTTAGCTAGCCGTCAAATACATAGTGCTAGTCGTGAAAAGTATAGTCTCTTTTGTAACCTTGTATATATGAATATATTGATGTTATATAATATACAGATTAATAAGAGAATCTCATCTCTCGCTCTCTCTCAATCTTTTGAAACTCTCTCATTTTCATTGAGTTCATAACACGTTATTAACACGATTCTTGTGATCTTCCTCCTCTTTCCCAACTCCATTTTCTTCCTCGGAAAAAGTGGAAATGGAGGTGAAACTGCAAGCCGAAACATATTTTGAACACAGACTGTCCCAGTTTTTTTTTTTTTCCTCTTTTCTTAGATCTGGTGCTTGTTCGTTGGCTTCCTCCGTTGAATTTCTTTTTAGTTTCTCCTGAGCATCTAGCAAGATGATCTGTGAGTTTCCATTGGCAGCCGTCCCGTACTCTCGGATCCTCCGATTTATTCTGGGTATTGGCGAATCGGGAAGGAGTTGCAGCTCGGTGCTGCTCGATAACGGGTCCTTCCCTGCCGATTCAAAGCATAGACGACGTCCATGGCAGTTATAGTCTTACGACGAGCATGCTCTGGCCCTGGCCTGATACAGTTCGAGGCTCAACGATTAAAGTTGACCGGACGATACGTCTACAGTAGTCATCACAGACCGCAGAGATTCTGCAGTTGTATAGATCCAATGAAAATAGATCCGGCAGATGCAGCTCTAATTTACATAAGAATTGGTCTTTTGTATAAAAGGACTTGCTTTTCCTTGCTACAAACAGAGACTTCGTTTCATCTCTACGTTGGCCGGTGTGCAAACAAAATCAATGACAGAGAGTAAAGGGGAAATCGAACGGCAACATGGGAGGATTTTTTTTTTTGGGTCTCAGTATGTTGTTCCTCTTCGTCGGTGCTTATGTACTCGGAGGTGGCTTTTGAGACTTAAAGCAAAAGGTGCCGGCTGTACCAGTGGATCATCTCGGGGAGAGCTCGGAAGGGGGGTCCTGTTTGGGACTCTCAGGTGGCTCTACCCAGCCCTTCATGATGGCTGCGAACGGACGGCCGGGCTGATTGGCCTGAAGGAGCAGGTCTTCTTTGTCGGCCATGACTGGGGAGCTATGATTGCCTGGAACCCAACCTCAGATCTAGAGGAAGGCTTCAGAGCTTCGTTTGGTAATGATTATTACTTTTGCAGGTTTCAGGAACACGGAGAAGCTGAAGAAGATTTCGCTTGTGCCGATACCGCAACACTAATGAAGAAGTTCTTTTCTATATTTGGTCCAAATCCTCCCTAATATCTTTATTCAAATCACGGCTTTTTGCTGTGTTGTGAGTGCGTTTCAGTTCAGACTTGCCTGAGCGCTACTGGAACCCATTTAGAAAAGTAGGGATAAGACTTTAAGACTTTTTAACAAAGTCTTTAAAAGTGACTCACAAGACAGAGAAAAAGAAAAGTGGGGCAGCAGTTTTTTGGCTTCTTTTCAAAATGAAATGGAGACACATTCACGTGACTCTTGGGAAAAACGTTTGGAGCTTTTTCCAAATCAAAAAGTAAAGTTTTCTTCCCCTTTTTCATTTTGGACGGATTTACTTTTAGAAACACATGGTGTAACAGCCCGTTAGAAATTCAATTGTGAAATTTCTATTAACTTTAGGAACCTCGTGAAGACCCCATAAGTTTTCACGAATCCATTAATCGTATAGGTTTTTGTCTAACTACATAGTTAGTGTTATTATTTACTATGGTATCAGAAGTGTGTTTTTTTATTATTGGAGATAGTTAGAAGTGTCAAAATGTATTATGGTTTGTGCCATTAGACTCGGAGGGTTATTTAAGGTCTTATGGCGCAATAACATTTTTTCATATTTTCGGACAAAACGTCTGTTCAAAACTGTAGATATTATTGGATAAAAATATCTTAAGCTAATTTTGTAGATATTATTAGATAAAAATATTTTAAGCTAATTTCGTGGATATTATTGGGTAAAAATATTTTGAATTGATTTTTGTAGATATTATTAGGTAAAAGAGTCCTACACTCCACTCTCACTTCAGGTAAGAGAGTTCTACACTTAACTCTCACTCCAGCCTCATCTCTTCCATATCTCATCCATAAGTATCTCCAGCCACCTCTCCCCACGAAATTATTTTCATTTATACTTTCCATTAAAAGAATATCAAACACTCTCTCTCGGACAGCTTTTAGGTATTTTTTTGCATGCCCATTTCGAAGATTTTGTAAGTATTTTATCATAAAGTCTCATTCATATAAGTTGTTCCTTTTTTAGTCTAATTTACGTGGATATCTTATTTGTTCCATTTGAAGATCATTTGGTCAGTCAAATATTATGTAAACTATAGAAAGGTCATTCTGGAAGATAAACTGGAGAATATGTTATAGTTTGGAGTTTTTGACCAAGCTAATGGATAGATATTGGTCTGAAATTTTTATGGAGTATTTTTAACATGTATATATGACTATTGGTTGAGGATTTTTACATGATTAAAGGTTTTGATGAAATAGTTTCTTAGATTTAGAAACTTAGAAACTGGAAGAGGAAAAACAATTTCTGTTTTGAGAAAGTTTAACTCTTTGGTGGTCTAAACCTATTCCAATGACTTTGATAATTTTATTGGAGGATCCTAAGCATCTTATATACATGTTATATTATTATTTTGAAGATATTTGATATTAGTTTTAAAGATATGAAATTTTATGCAAAGAGATATTCAGATAAGCCAAAGTGTGGATGTTCTTGGCTAAATTTATGTTTTGGTTAATTTTTAACCATGTGATCTTAAATTAGAAGCTTATATATGTTTTAAGATATCTTTTTAAACCATGTAATGGTTTGGTTTGAAGATCACATATTTATAAGTCATAGATCAAAAGGTTGATCAAAACAAGTTGGAAACAAAAATCAATAGAAATAGCATATGGAAATTTCGGTCTTATGGAGTTTTAATAGTTGTGATTAGTTTTAAATTTTTCTAAATTGATATTTGAATTGAGGATAAAATTTACATGATGCATGTAAATTTTGGTTACTTTTGGAATTAGTATGCAAAATCTTTAAGTTATGGGTAAAACGGTCATTTTTTTACATGCAGAGAGTAAAATGGAAATTTTACTCTTTAAGTTAGTATTTTCTATATTTCAATTTATTAGTGATTTAGTGCTAACTTTTAGAATCACTAATTACAGTTCCTCTTGATCGCGCTTAAAGTTTTATAAGAAATGCGGAGATCGAAGTAAGTTAGTTTTTAATTTACTAGCAGTCTACTGTGTATGTGTGCTAAGTAAAGGAACTACAGTGTATGTATGTGTGTTATCATATATGTCATGCCATGCCAAGTTATTACGTAATTGTCTATTATACAGAATTTATTTTGTCATCAATTTTTATCTGTTACATAATATATTCTGTTATGTATTACTGTACCTTACAAATACGTCATGCTAAGTATACCATCTATTACATGTATGTCAAGTCATGTAATATTTACTGTTGCAAGTATGTCATGTTAAATATGTTGTCTATTATATGTTATGCCGTGTTACGAAATGTTTCTATCTCAAGTTGGTCATGTATTTCAAGTTATGTTCAAGTCACGTTATGTTACGTCAGGGCTTCAGTCATTTTGTATTCCAGTCACGTTTCATCTTAATTACTTATGTATGGGGTCGCAGCAATTGTGATGCATACACTACGTGAGACACAACAATTGTGACACGTAGAATACATGAGCCCACAACAACTGTGGAGTATGTATTTAAGCAGTTAAAGTATAAGTTTCCGTAGAATACATGGGGCCACAACAACTGTGGAGTATGTATTTACACGTAGAATACATAGGGCCACAACAACTGTGGAGTATGTATTTTTCATGTTAACTCAAGTTTGTGTAGAATATATGGGGCCACAACAACTGTGGAGTATGTATTTACACATAGAATACATGGGACCACAACAACTGTGGAGTATGTATTTTTCATGTTAAGTCAAGTTTCATATCAAGTTCATGTCAAGTCAAGTTCAGTTCATGTTTCAATTTAAGTTATGTCAATTATGCTATGTTGTACGCCAAGTTATGCTTTAATTACTTATGAATTTGATTATGCATTTATGCTTTTACTGTCATCCATGCATCATTAGCTTGTGTGTAAGTTTTTTGTTAACTTACTGAGATTTGTAATCAAATCTCATTTTGGTAGTCCCAACTACCATTCCCCCCGAATGGTAGATCTTGTTACAGGATCTGAAGGAGAATCAGGAGCTGATCAACTAGACACAGTTGACTAAGCGACGGTGCGACGTCAATGTTAATATAGTAGTTAACGCAAATTACTACTTGTATGATGGAGTTGCATCTCTAGTACTTTTTGGATCATAACCATTTTTGGACTAGTGTTGTGATCTGTTCAATGGGTCTTTATGTATGAAGTATGTTTTAAACATTTGGGATATTTTCAATTTGGTGCATAGTATTGCTAAAGAAAAAAATTATCCGCTGCGAATATTGCATAATGTTAGATGCATGTTAGGAACATTGCATCTTATATGTCATGAACGAGGGCAGGTAACCTTGTGTTGCATGTCTCGACGCTTCAAATATCCGTCCGATCCCAAACGGAATTTGGGGGCATCACACATGGGACCCTTACTATTTTTGTTTTTTGTTTTTATTCAAACAACTTGCGATGAATAGAAAGCAGGTGGGAGGAGTAAAACATTTGGTTACGTTGGAGGATTAAAGTCAACAGCTATCACAGGTATTATTTGATAAATTATTGAATCCGAGATCACAGGTATCACCTCAGCATTTGGTTACGTTGGAGCATTTGAAGACCGAGATCGCAGGTGTCACGATAAGATTAAATGATCTTCTACTTCAAATTTCTGAAGTTAGTAATCTTCAACTTTAAATAAGTTTTTAATATATTATTTATAATTGCTGAGGTGAATATTTATGGTTATATTCATTATTATTCTTTGATAAATTCTATGTTTATTTACATAGTTTAGATACAAGTTTTATTTATTCTTTTATACTTGTTATAAATTATTAATGATATGATTTATCTGAAAATGGAAATGGAGCATCCTTAAAGGATCGCCCTAAATCAATAATAACTTTTGAGTATCTCATAGTTTAAATGATTGATACTTGTACCAAAAGCTCATTATGATTTATGCACCTGAAATTGCATAATTGAAATTGTGGAAAGAATATATATTTGAATGAACGTCTCGAATGTGCTCCTGAAGTAGCAATATGAAATGCAAACGTTCACAATATATTCTAAATTTGTATCAGGTCTTTCAGTGACTGAGCAAAATAATGAGCTTTTGATAAGAATCATTAATCACGTCTTACTAGATCTACATCATTCCCTGAAGTGAATGATAATGAATTTATATCATTCTATTCTCTGAAGTGAAAAGAATGATGCGTTTCATTCAAAGAAACTAAGAGATTGGACGTGATAATGAATATCTTTTCGAACCAGAAGCTCGTATTGGAAAAGCTGTAAGCTTTCTCTTTGAGATGATATTATACAAATTATTGAATCAAATATTATAATGCATCAAAAGGTGATATGATTCAAAATATTTGTATCTTTTCATGGTTATCTTGATAATCCAAAATCAATTACGATAAGTCGAATGATTTTTATATGGACGTCCATAAAAGAACCAGAAGATTCTTTTACTATAAAGTCTTACCACTAGAAGTGGAAAGAAAAATTTGCCAGAAGCAAATAAGATGAAATAATTCGACGTTATCTTGATTATCATATGTGAACTAGAAGTTCAGATGATAATTAAATTTTGGATGCAATAAGATAAAAATGTCTCATATTCTAGTTGCTAAAATTCCAGCGAGGATTGAAGTCTTTGTAGGACAATTAAGAAATTCAACAGTCTGAAAGTATGTGAGACCTATTGATACAAAAGGTACTGCATCTCAAAAGAGAAATGCATAAATAATTGGCGCTCCTGAAGAGGTCATACCCATAGAACAAGTAATAAAGTCCATCCAAATTTTCTGTATAAAATTCTCCTATATAAATCTCCTGAAGAGTGCCTCCTGAAGAGGTTTTTCATGAAAATGTCTTCCCTTAAAGAGGGACAAGTACCTGAAAATAACGAGATCTCGTTACATTTTATGAATAATGGATAAATTATGGATAGAAATAAAATCGTTGTCGACAACGTATTTCCATATGAGATGGCAATTGACATTACCAGAAGTAATGATGAAAGTGAATCAAGAACCGTCGAAGAATACGACGTAAAATATTGGCCAAATTTGAAAGAAACAATTCCTGCAGAATTGATTCACTAGTAAAATATGATGCATCGGGACTTATAGTCCAAACACCTAAAGAGGTGATGCTTGTTAAATGTCAGTGGGTATTTATGGAAAGGAAATAAAAATGTGATATATAAATCACGAGTCAGTTTCTCAATTCCTGCAGAATTGATATCACTAAGTAAAATGTGATAAATATGGACTTGAAGTCCAAACACCTAAAGATGTGATTTTTGTTAAATATCAGTGGATATTTATATACATGATATAAAAAGTCTGAAACTTTTAATATGAAAATATGATATAGAAATCACAAGTTAGTTTCTCAAAGAAACAATATTGATATGATTTTAAAGTGGTTGAAATCATATTGAGATTTTTATTAGCTTGAAAGTTACCGAGAGTTTGGATATGCATAATTAACTGCATATTTATATGGATCATTGGATCATGATATATATATATATGAAAATCCCTGAAGGATAGAAAATGCCTGAAACTTCTAATCTGAATACATCTAGAAATATGTATTTTATCAAGTTTCAAAGATCCTTATATGATCTAAAGCAATCCAAACGCAAATAGAAACAAGCTATTATTGCAGTTTATATATATGATTTAAATGTCATTGAGGCTCCAGAAGAGCTCATGAAAACTACACATATTTGAAATATAAATCTGAAACCCTTGCGGCTTCAAGGGGAAGATGGATGATATTATTAGTTCTGAAATACCATCTTTTAAATACAATTAGTATTTCAGATTCATATTATGGGTTTGATAAGAAGTGTGCATTATTAAAGAAGAAATAAAAGGGAGCACACAGAATATCTACCAGATGATAGATACACAAATATGAATATTTGTGAAATATTATTTTATTATCTTGAAGAAAAAATTACAGAAATTTGAGGCACTTTGCCTCATTCTTCAAACGCTCTTATTTTTCAAGAATCTGCATGGCATCCTTATCTAAAGGGGTGGGCAATCGAAAAAAAGATTTAAGCAATGATTTTAAATTCTTATTCTCTTGTTTTATTGCTCCTATCTTTATGTTGGACTCTAGAAGAAGTCGCTGAAGTATAGCAATATTCTCGTGGAGTTTGTCAACTCCACAAGTTCTAGATTGCAGTCGCTGAGAAAATGCGACAATGGATGATGAGTATCGAGTACCGAGACTCACAAGCTCATAGATAGCTTCATTATCTGACCTATGAGTCAGATCATTATATTGCATGACAACACCTGTGGTAGAAGCAGGAACAGCTGATGAACGAGGTGCAGAATACCTCATATATTGACCTTGAGAAGATTGCTGAGCCATTGCAGAGAGAGATTGCAGGATAAGAATGCAGAAAGAGATTACAGAGTAAAAATGCAATATGATTACAGAAAAGTGAAGAAGATGAGATGCGAATGAAGATGAGTTGAATATCTCTTTTATAGAGAAAATTATGATACAACATCTCTCGTGAAGCAAGAGAAAAGAAACGAAATATAGCTTCATAGCTCTGCGATGCATGACAGCACGCCTGACAGCTGCGGCGCCTGATAGCTGCGGCGCCTGACACCTACAGAAGAGTTGAAAATCCGCGATGCTTGTCTGATCTAAAAAGGTTGGCCACCGTTTTTATTGAAAAATGAGGTTAGCGGTTTAATGTTGATGAATTCTCCACTAACTGTGTTATTTACAAGAACTCCAGAAGAGTACAACTCCAGAAGAGTAGTGATGAGCAGAAAGATCCAGTTGTGATTATTTTTGGATCAAATCCACAGTTAGTTGGATGTACAGATGCGGATTATCTTTCAGATCCACACAAGAAGATCATTGCAATTCATGAGAAGAAAGTTAAAATTGATGTCAAGCATTACCAACTGCAACATTTGAGAAGATTATGCAGAACATTGGAATGCGGAGGCTTGAAGACCTGTTATCATACACTTTTCAGGAGAAGTAATGTCTTGAAGACTTGTGCTGATTGTACTCTTTTTCCTTCGCTAAGGTTTTATCCCACTGGGTTTTCCTTTGCAAGGTTTTAATGAGGCAATCCTAAAACACTCGACGGTACACATGAATACTATACTCTTTTTCCTTCGCCATTAGTTTTTTCCCACAGGGTTTTTCCTTGTCAAGGTTTTAACAAGGCATATTCTTTAAATATGGTCATCCAAAGGGGAAGTTTTATAAACCATCTTGAATTGTATGACCACATTTAACTAGCCGTCAAACGCATAGTGCTAGTCGTCAAAAGCATAGTTAGCTAACCGTCAAATAGATAGTGGTAGTCGTCAAAAGCATAGTCTCTTTTGTAACCCTATATATATGGATATATTGATGTTATATGATATATAGATTAATAAGAGAATCTCATCTCTCGCTTTCTCTCAATCTTTTAAAATTTTCTCATTTTCATTAAGTTTATAACAAAAGCTTCCATATTAATGCACGTGCGATCTAGAAGAGTTTAATATTTTCATAGAAACCCAACAGACTATATACTTTGAGAAGGTCCTCATGATGTGACCTTAAGACTAAAATTTACTCTAAAAAGCTTAATTAACTTCTCCTGTTTTCCTTTTCCTTAACTGCAGTAGTACTTAGCTACTTCTCTAACCCATTATTAAATTATATATATATATAATAATACTATATATAATTATAAAGTAAGCAAACGCCGTATATTTGTTTAAAAAAAATTAATTTATTATTAAAAATTTAATTTTTTTTCATGTATATTTATTCAATTTTTTAAAATAATTACACAGTATTTATATACTCAAAACTTTAAATATCATTTCTTTTTCAAATTTAGAATAATTCTCAACTGATTTCAGTGACAAAAAGTTTTAAACTCGTATTTTTACGAAGATGTGATAGGAGGGAGACCGCATGAAAATCAAATCGAAAAAAGGAAAAAAGAAAAAATGGCAACCCATGCAAGCTCCAGTGCAATTCATTCAAGCCCTCCCCTCAACCCATTCCTGATCCTGATTATCTGACATCTATGATTTAAGGCATCCGCCGTGATGATGACCACTTACCATACTCATCAATATGTGCTCACACATGTGCAGCGAGACGCGTCCATCATGTTTGTTGGATACAACATGTGCGTGCAATGCATCTATACACAATTATGGAGTTTGGTATAAATGCCATGCTATATATTCTTCCTCATTAGTAATCATCCACGAACCTTCCTTCCTTCCTTCCTTCTAATAATTCAAACATATATATGTATCTGTTCCCATCACGGGATACCTGGCGCTTGGATCGGCACCTTCCGATCCTAATCCATGCGGGGGCCATGCCTTAAGCCGCACTATATATTCATTTAGAAATTGGAAGCTCCAGTCACTTGCTTAGTTCATAGTTAATTACCTACTTACTTCGTTTTCAAAGTCAGCAAAGATGTGCACTTTGGGCTCCCAACCTCCTTTTATAAACCTTTCTTCACTCTAGTGGGGAACAAATAATTGCAGTTTTGACTCCATAGTAAAATAATACAATTTTTTCTTCTATTTATAGGTGGAAGCAAAGGACTTGATCAAGAATTCCTATCCTCGGTTTTGTTTGCTTCAGAGAAGAGAATACGCTGTAATGAAGAATAGCTCCATGTCGCATCCATTCGATAGTACCCCGAAAACTCTACAGCGTGAAAGAGATCAGGCCGGGGCCAGTGGTTCCAGAGATAAGGGAGATGTGAAGTCTTATAATCTAAAGAAGAACAAGGAGGCGGTGTCTAAGAAGCCAGAGAGCAAGCCGCCCCAAGACATTGATGAAAGTGCTGAGGCTTTCATCAAGAAGTTCCGGCACCAGCTCTTGATCCAAAGGCTCGAATCCATTGAGAATTACGAGCAAATGCTGGCAAGGGGGCTGTGAAATACCCTGTTTCGATCGATCTCCGTGCCACTGTATTAATGGAGTTTGTGTATCGTTTTTCATTTGTTGCTGATTCTTTCTACTCTTTTAATGGATATGCATGTTTTAGAGTGGATTCAGCATATATAAAGATGAAGTTTTTGGGCATTCAACTATGAAAGACTAAAATTTGCCATCTTTTAGTATAAATTGTTTTCCTTAATTTGTTTGCCGTTTTGAAAGTTGTTATAGCATGTATATACGGTTCTTGATTAAGCCATAGATGTGCCGAGTTTGCTCAAAGCATTGATTCATAGATCGAGTTAGCATTCGGCGTACGCAAATTTTGTTATCATGGTTCTTCATAACATATTTTTGCACCTAGACAGACATCCTTTGGTCATTATTCTTACAGAATACAGATCTCTGATTGCTTGTATTTTAGAACACCTTTCAGCTCAGACAATCTGCTTTGAGAATGCGAATGATCTGTTAACCCGTGCTACTCTAATTATAGCAAACGTGAAAAAAATTGGTGTTGACTTCTAGGTGATAAAATCTGTCATCATTAGCCTTGTTTGGTTAGCCAAAACCAAAAATCTCATCTCATCTCATCTCAACTCATCATTACACTTTTTTCAAATCCCAATACAAAATATAATAAACAATCTAACTTTTTCAAATCCCAATACAAAATTAATATTCAAAAATTATATTATAACAATATTTTATTTATTACTATTTAAAACATTTCATTTCATCTCATCTCATCTATGTAACCAAGCGGGGCCTAAATTTGATACTTGGGAACGATCTGACCTCACATCTGATAAAGGGAGTTGAAGGGAAGGAAGGACGAGGACCAATAGGCACAACGGTCCTTTGAGCTCATCGTCCAGTAAGGAAACAGGTCTAGAATCTGACAATCTGTGTTAGAACTTGGCATTATGTCTCAAGTCTTTGCTTCACTCGGTAGTTTCTGCTAAGCTGCTTTGACTGCAAACATATAATTACAGCCAAAATCAGTCTTAACCCAACCCATTTCTTAAGAAATTCACGAGCAGAATTCCCGTGAATAGTCTGAATGGAATCCTAGAGTTCCTAAATAGGTGGTTGTTGGAGTGTCTGAGTTGAGGTGGTAAGCTCAAGCGCCTCTGTTCATGGTCAATTTTGGTGTTCGCTACCCAGCAGAAATAGTAGATAAATCCTCTCCCCGTGTCTTTCAAGGTAACATCACAGGACTCGCAGCCATACGTACAACTCTTGATAGGCTAAAAGAATACGCAATCTTTGAATATAAAAACTAAAATCAATCTGAAAATCTTCAATCTGCATACTCTCAGAATAGACGTTTAAAATGAAGCCAGTGGAAAGATCCCGTTATAGACTAGAATGAAAATCTCTTTCATCCAAATTGGAACATACAATTTCTACAGGTTCTCAGGTGAACAAAAGCAAACTATCGCAGACTCAGTAGAACCTAGAAGTTGGTGACCACTTTACCACGCACAATTCTTATCTCTCCGTACCCCACACATGAGTCACGGAACTGACTTAAAAGTCAAGTTGTTGGTGTTGCCAATAACAACATGGCATTTGAGATCAGAATATGCAAGACAGCTAAGGAAATTCCAATTCTTAATAAAGTTGGAAAGCAACCGTTTCCCATTAAGAATTAAAAGGTTGTCTTATTACAAAGAGGACACAAAACGAGACACGAAAATGGGACAAACTAGTTGGGATGGTTTTATTCTCGTCACTCCACCCAACAATTCTTCTATTGATGGACCACTCGGATCTGCTGCTGTTGCTGCTGGATCATCCGGAGGTTTACACGCGAGCAAGACCGAGCCATCTCACCCACCAGAGGGACGACGGGCAGATTGTCACAGTTGCATATCTCGATCATGAAGCCATCAGGGTCGTGAAAAAAGATTTGATCAACGTGAATCCCACCTTCCTCCACCATCGCCCGGACGTGAGTAATCCCCATCTCCTTCAGCTTCTTCTCCACGGTGCTCATGCTCTCACACTGCCCATCAACCACATGAATTTCATCGTTTAATTAACGTTGCTAGAGACCATATAAATTAACGTTGTTACAAGCAACGTCATGGACCTCATGCTCGAATTTTCGCATCACTGAATATATTTGGGACGTCGGGTGCACGTACAGGAGCATTAACATAACCTTATTTTAGCCCAACTTAAATTTTGCTTTCAATAGGACATATTAAATTTTCTTGATTTGGACTCTAAATTTAAGAGTTCGTCTGAAGTAGCAAGACAAATAAGACACATAAATATTGAATATCAACTATTTCTAAAAAAATTGTTCTAAAACAACTCGAGAATCTTCCGCCCTCCATTCATCTCAACACAAATTTTAATTGAAATTCTTTTTTGTATCTGTCTCAGTCCCTTGTTTGTCTAGTACGATGAATGATTCCGTTATTTCATCTACTACTTCATTTAAAGAACTTCTTCAGATGAAATTCTACAACGTTCTGACTGACAAACAAGAAGAAAGAAGGAAAGAAAGGCCATATATTTTGGCAGAAAATTACCTGGAAAGATATATGATTATCCTTCGGGTTGATTTCAGTCTTCTTTGGCATGTTATGATCTGGATCCTCTGTTTGCAACAAATGTATTCCGATCCCGTAGCCGAATAGCCTATACATATATCGACAACATTCGGAAACCAGAACCCATCACAGATAATTATATATAAAGAATAAAACAAAAACAAAACTTTTCTACAAGAATCGAGAAGAAATGAAAATTCACTTAAAAAATTATAATAATAATAAAAGAGAATAATTGAAAAGAATTATGTTCTTGATCCGTTTATTCCTGTTTATTTTCTCTGAATTAGAATTTTCGTATGTACTCTTATTGTGCATGTGAGATTAATTACCATGCCCCATCAAAATCAAACGAGCCTGGCCTCCTGATAGGGAAAAATCCAAGAACATTCTGATAGAAATCGATGGATTCCTCAACTGATCTACACACAAGTGATATGTGGTTCAAAGATTTGAGATGCAAAGGGTTTGCCATGCTTTCTTTCATTTTCGCAAGAAAAACTCCAAATCCAAGAACAAACACTGACCAAATAGATAATAATACTACCGCGTTTTTCCTCCTCGAAAGCGAAATAGCAAAAGAGGCAAACAGGGAAGCGAAATAGAATTAAGCAAGAGTTTGGAAAGAGTGGGACTCCTTGACTCACGCAGTCGAAAAGAAAGGAAGGGTAGTGGCTCAATATATAGCCTATAGGCGCCGTGGAACTCTTTCATGCAAGCCACGTTTCCTCTGCATGCAATGTCTTAGATCTCGATGAGTTTTACACGTAGGCTCGTTGCTGACTCGGATGTCAACCTTACCTACTCCGTAGGTGGGTCCCCGTGACACGTTAGCAGTGAACCTATCCGTTTTGTTTTATTTATGAAAAATCTAATTATAACTTGACACTGATACGTTCACTAATCACATTTTAATTATAATTTGATATTAATATGTGCACTAATTTAATGTGATTGATAAAAATTTTTTTATTAAAAATAATACTAATTTATATTTTAAATATAAAAAAATCAGTATTGATACACAGTACGTAACTTTATTAGTACATAACAAAACTCTTTATTTATAAGAAAAATTTAGTTACAAGTAGAACTGTGTACTAATATGTTTATCAATCTAATGTGATTAGTCAAAAGTATATTTTATTGAAAATAATACTAATTTAAATTTTAAATATGAAGGAATCAGTATTATTATACAGATTTGTATATGATTTTATTTGTATTTAGCAAAACTTTTATTTAAAATCTGAAAAAATCTTATTGCAAATATACTTTTTACACTAATTCGCGCATCGATATTGATATGTAAGGTATATGTTTAATGAAACGATGTGAATTGAAGGTAAAAATAAGTTTTATAAGATATGATTTTTTTTTCTTCTCTCATAAATTTTTATATTTAAAAAAAAAATCATCAATGCTTGAATTGGTGCACAAAATCTGCTTGTATCCAACAAAACTTCATTATTCAATAGCTTAGAAAATAAATATAAGATGAGAGTTTTTTTTTTTTTTCTAAATTTGATTAGAATAGAATTTCTCCACCCTATATATAAGAATGACGTGTCTTTCTACCAAGTATATCATGCAAATTAGGTTATTTTGACAATATAATTATCGATGAAAACATTCATACAAAAAGCGCCAAAAGAGAAATAATATTTATAATAATAGAGCGTGCAAATGTAAAGTTTTTTTATTAAAAAAATAATAAAAACAGGATCTATATAAAAAAATTAATATTTTAATATTTAATTTTTCTCTTTTTTTAAAATAATTATATGTCATTTACACATTTTATGATTATATATAATATTTTACAATAATAAAAAAATAAAGATGTAAATGTTCGTATTATATATATATATGTGCATATCAAGTGGATCACGCAATTTATCCATACTGTATCATTTAATTAATTAAGTGGCCAGTCATGATTACCGGTACGTAATTTGGAAGTGAACATTAATAATTTAATAGGATGGACAAAGTATTTTATAAGAGTAATGCTATATATAATTTTAAGATATATAAGTCTTGCGTATTTATTAAAAAAATGATTTTGTTCACGTGAGTATATCAGATTTAACCATTTTTTTAAATGGAATATAAGAAATTTATACACTGATATAAAACTGCAAATATCATTTCTCATTTTATAATTTACTTTGAGAGTATGTATGGCACACACACTTTGAATTAATGTGAAATTACATGCATGTGAATGGATGCATGAAAGTCTATAGTATTATGATAAATGAAATTGATTTCCATTGAAAGGTATGCAAGACGATCGAGAGTCGCTGATCAAAACGGCCAATACGTATAATTTTGAAGAAAAGTTTCATATCCAACACATGATATATACTTTTCTCCATTCTTCAACACGTTATCAATTATAGATTAATGGATCGGAATAATTACGTACTTTGTGATGGATGGAGTGTCATAGTCCAAAATATGAACTTGATAACCTTAAACATTGCATGCATATTTTGAGGCATGCATGCGGCCTCCATCTTGAATGGCTCTGAATAGTGTCAACTTCGGGACCAACTTAGGTTAGACACTTCAATTTGACAAAGATAATGTCATAAAAAGCTGTATTCATGTGTGGTACGCATCCTGAGTACTTCATGATATTGTCTTGCATGCCTGCATGGAAAAAGTACTCCAACTAGCTATTGTTGGATGACAGACCTGATCGAAAAGTGACTACCATGCGGTGACAGTGTTCGAATAATGACATAATCGTGTTCCACTAGCAAACAATATTATCAAATGAAGCTAGTGATCAAAAAGATATATATATATGAAAATGATGCACTAACTACTTAAACCATGTTTGGTTAACATGATTTTTTTCAAAATTGATATTTTCCACTTCAATCCAAACATGATATTTCAATCTAAAAAAATATTCTGTTTCGATTCTCAGCTTTTGATAGTCTAATTATATACTTAGGTTTTAGTTAAAAGTGAAAAAAAAAAAAAATACAAAAATCAAAACAACTTTAACAAAAATTACTACCATAAAAAATTATATTCAAACAAAACATATTTTAAAACATAATTATTCAAATTTCCCATCTACTTTAACAAGACCTAATAAAAAAACATATCTCAAAACATTCTCAGAATTTTTCTCAACCAATTATCAGCTTACTAATCTCTGAAGGCTGATCAGATGATCATGTTTGCAAGGAAAAAAAAGAAGAAGCTCATTTATCCTAAGTAAACATATATAGTAACACGTACGTGTATAGTGGTGGAGAATAATGCATGCGTACGTATTGGGAGGATGATAAGGTTTAAAAATGGGTACGTACGTATATCATATAGGTTTACTTGTGTTAACTAGTAATTTTATATATAGAATCATGCATATATATATATATATATGCGTGTGCATGGGTGTACGCATATATATATGGAGACACACATACAAGAGCTCAAACATGCTGGTAAGTGGTAACGATGTCAAAACCACAAGAATGGGATCTGCATGGAGGAAAAAGAAAGTAAACAGGCGGACCACGTCAAAAGCACCTGCCACTTCACTTGCGTGGAGAAAAGGACAATCGGGGCCTGAACAAGAAGATGAAGTTCAACCACTTGGATTTCTTAATACTAAATAAAGGGTTGATCTAGTTTATAAGAATGGTGCATGTCTTTTTAATATATATATTAAAAAGGTATGACCACTAATTAATATATAGGAGTAAAAAAATCAAGGCCGGGAATGAAAGATTTATTTACAAATTAATTAATTAGTTTGGGGGACAACTAATTTCTACACCGTTGAGGTACATGATTTGAGTCATATTAAATTAAAATTTAACTTTCTTTCAAATCAAATCTTGATATACTAGATGTGTGAATTTTTCGTCCTTTACATCGACTTAAAAGTAGAACAGTACATTAATCTTAATTAATTTGCCATTGGTTTGATACACACACATACACACGATTTCGTTCTATCAATATCTCATAAGTGCAAGCTGATCTCTGATTTCTCGTACTTGTGCAGGCAATCGAAAGTAGTCCAGCTTGTTAATTTTTTGACCAGTATATATTACGTACTGATCCGGCCATTTATGCACATATAATATATATATATATATATATATATGTTCAAGACCAATGTACGTATAATATATACCATTTCCTTCAACCGAGCGATAGGATTGAGAATCTTGTTATTTTATTTATTTATTTTAATAGAGGGTAGAAGGTTTCTAATTTAAATTTTACATTTAGAGAACTAGATCATATGTTATCAAGTCATTAATTAGACTCTTGGCGAGAATCTTGTTGATAAATTAGCCTTTCCATCGAAGACCGATGATCAAATATTTAATGGGCGCAAGACCAAGATGCATGCATGGTATATATACATATATATATATATATATATATATATTTGTAAACTTCATGGTTTTATATATAATATAATAGGTGAACCAAAAGGCCGCAAATATACCGATCGTTTAACTCAAAAGGCTTCATACATTAATGTCAAAGAGCCGAAGAGTACTATTTTTCTTAAACAATTCTCGATCTAATTAATTATTAGAAGAAATATTTTTTCAAAAAAATAAATAAAATATTAAAAATGCTTCGTAGGAAACATAAATCAGTTTATAAGGAAGGGTATATGGCCAATGGAAATGATGATGATCATAAGATCAGATCAGTTATGGCTATATATATATGCCATATGGTACTGATCATATCATACACGTTGAACTCAAAACCGTCCAGAAAATATATTAATTGGATAGAGATAATATTTAAATGGTTTGGCAATTTGCCTACGTCTACTTCAGCAAAAATTTACTATATTTCAATGTGTTTATACAAAATTACAACACTTAAATAAAGCTCTCTATCTGTCTGTTTTGCATGCACATAGTTTACACATCATATCTCTTTTTTAATAGAATAAGTTTTACTAAATATCAACAAATATTGATGACAAATGGTGATGACTTGCAGCAGCTATGTTCAATTTGCAATAATATATATAAGACGGTGCAGAGCAGCCGTATTGGACTCCTTAATTGGTTGATGGTTTTCAACAATACATTCACTAATTAATATTAATTTGTAGCGATAGAAAGCATGCCGATGCTGATCTGATCTTGATGATTTCTTCTGTCTCCCCCGGCCAATAGTTAATATTCTATTACCACCATGTACCGTCCCAGCCTCAGGCCTGATCCCATATGCATGCATTTTCTCCCCAGGCCAATAACGCGTACGTAATACATTGAAGACGTAAATTAATTTGAGTTCTCTCTTTCAAAACAACCAATTATATATCTTCAGCAAACCGCTTACGTTTCAATTTTCGAGCTTTGCACGATCTCATTTTTGGAACTGATCACCACCAATTCAGAGATCTCGCTAGCTAGCATGCTTAATTGTGTGTGTATATATATATTCTTTTTCCTGAATCCATATAAATCTAATTGTATATGTACTTTTGCGTAACACGATGATCTGGCCATTAGCAATATCTTGGATATATAATTAAGAGTAATGCTACATACAGTCACTTTTGTGTACTCCCTGCGCACTCCACTGATATGATTAGCTGGATTAATTTTTTTTTAATACACAACCAATCATATCACTGGAGTGTACAAAGGAGTCCACAAAAATGACTGTACATAGAATTTTTGTATAATTAATTGTGGAAATTTGGCATGCATTCGTGAAATGAAATGCTAAAGGCCTTTTAGGAAGAGATCAACTTTACCACTCATCATTCCACATATTTTACATCATATTTAATTTTTTAATTTTAATTTTGTTGCCCAGATGACTAACACAAGAGGGGGGTGAATTGAGTTGTATTAAAAAAATAACAATTATAAATCAAATATATAATATAAAATATAAATAAAATATGAAATAACAATATTAAATATAAAGAGTAAGGGTAAGAGAGAAGCAAACTCAGTATGTTAACGAGGTTCGGCCCCACTGCCTACGTCCTCGCCTCAAGCTACTCCTTGAGGATTCCCAAATTCACTATTCAACCTCCTTCATGTGGAGATAGAAACCTATTACACCTTTGAACAACACCGCTACAAAGGATCCGTGTAGAACACCCTCTACACTTGCAATCACCTTACACGTGGTGATTCAACTGTTCCTCGTGTAGAATACTTTCTATACACACAAGGGTTATACACACCCTTTTTCTGATACAAGAGCTGATAGTGGGTAGGTTATCAGAAAACACTCCTCAATGAGTGAAATAAGAACAATACAGCGCAAACTATATCTCTCAAAATGAACAAGGATTAAGGCTCAATGCTTAAAAAAGAGAGAATGAAAGCTTTGAATGAATGTTGTATACTCTTGGTATTGTAAATGTGAAACTCTTAAATGATTTATAGGCATATGAGACCTCATATTCAAATTTAAAAAGATTCACATATCAAAGACAACATCATTCACTTTTTCAAAAAATTCAAATAAAAGGTTATTCTTTTTCAATTGTCAAAGACAACATCATTCACTTTTTCAAAAAAATCAAACCCAATCTTTTACTTTTGGCATATGACAAAATGAGCACACTTTCCTTTTCAAAAAATTCAAACCTAATCTTTTACTTTTTGTATATGACAAAATGAGCACACTTTACCTTTCAAATTTTTCAAACAAAATCATTTACCTTTTGTATAAGTCTAAAAAAGCATCAATCACTTTTGAAAATATTCAAATAAAACATGCACATGTGAAAGATGATAATCAATCATCTTTAATATTTTCAAAGTTCAACCCTTTAATTAAGGCATGCACATGCAAAAGATGACAATCAATCATCTTTCAAAATTTTCAAATTTAATTTTCAAAAATATTCATGCACATGTGGAAAATGTATTTTAATGCTTTATGATAAAATATTAATTTTGAGTATTAATCCTAATTTCGAATTTTAAGAGATTTACAACATTACTCTATGACTTTAATGTGAACTTGTTTCTTTCTTGCCCATGCTTGGTTCTTTGATGTGCTTGATTCTATTGTGTGAACAACTTGAGCTTGAAACTCCTTTATTCTTTGAATTCATTTGTTATCATCAAAATCCATGTGTAGATTTATAATCACATGAAACTTAGATTTATAATCATATGAAACTTGAAACCTTGGGTTCAACAAATTTTATTTCTACTAATTAACTAATTGAATTATACTACTTATCATCCATATTGTCACACTTGCTAAAGAAAAAATTAAAAAAAAATAAAAAATAATGTGTAGTGTGTGATATAAAGATGATGAGTAGAGTTTTTCTTATTCTTAGGAAAGGGCTATCTCACTTCTTCATGCTGAATAAATTCTATATTCTATTAATATGATTAGCTACATGAATGATCGGTAGTTCAGTTGATCGTATATATTTTTTTATTTTTTATTTTTTAATATAATAGAACCCACTTGTGAAACGTATTTTTTCCCCCCTGATTTAGATTTTTTGTGTTTGTCAATTATAAGTACCAACTACTGTAAATATTAAGATTTTACGAGTTGCTTGGAATTATCTCCAACCAAATGACTTGATAATATATTCGTTTTTCAATAGGAATTGTAACTATTGTGGTTTGTTTCGGGTAGAAATTGATTCAAATTTGTAATAAAATATTTGAATTTTTTACCGAAATCTAAAATCTAAGATATAAAAATATATAATATGTTATAAATCATCTTGTATTATATAACCACATTTAGCCGTCGTAATTGACCAAGTCATAGTCATCAATTAAGACTTTTATAACCCTATATATATGGGTATATTGATATTATATCATACAATCAATTAGAATGGCCCTTTCTCATTCTCTCTTTATCTTTGAAACTCTCTCTTTTGTTATTGATTCACGAGACGTTATCAGCACGATACGTGAAAGAATTTTCCTTCTGCCGCCTAGTTCTCAAGTTTCTCGAAATTGAGCACCCTTTCTCTGTATTTGTTCTATTAGCTCCCATATCTCTCTCCCCCCTTTCTCTGTCCTGCTCTGTTTCCTTCAGAAAGAATCCGGGAGCATGGCAAGCCTCAGAGTCTCCTACTTGCTCTTGCTTCTATCAATTTTAGCCTTTGCAGATGGAGGTTCAATTGGAATAAACTATGGCCGACTTGCTAACAACCTGCCAACTCCATCAAAATGATGGAGCTTCTGAAATCAAAGGGATTCGACAGAGTTAAGCTCTACGACACCACTCGGAAGTCCTCACTGCGCTAGCCAACTCGTGTATAAGTGTCACCGTTGCACTGCCCAACGATCTCCTCTCTTCCACCGCTGCGGACCAATCTTTCGCTGACATCTGGGTACAAACCAAAATCTTTCAGTTCTATCCTGCTACCAAAATCAAAGCCATTTTGCGTCGAGAATGAGCTCTCAGCGACCTCCAATCTTCATACCCATTCTCATCCGGATCTTTCAAGTCCGAACTAGATCTTGCTCAAGGACTTGATTTACGCACATATCTGCTCAAGGGATAGACCGTGCGAGGTGCCTTCTATAAGGTGACTGAGGTGCCTGCTCACAGACTTCGTAGATCCATGACCCACAATCGAGATGGCTTCCGAGAAGTGATGCATGGCTTCCTCTTTCATGGGTCTTCTCGGCAGCTTCGGATCTGGAACAGAATGGCCTGAAGATAGCTCTGCGTTGGGGTTAACTCACTGCAGGAAAATCACTATTTGAGACTATAAAAGTGTCTTCCTCTTGGTGGTGCCAGACCCTTGTTTTCCCTTGTTTTCTTTTCAAGTGTTTTGTTTACTTCTTCAAATTTCAGCAGCTAACTTTGACTTTGCTAGCTGACTAGGGACGCTCTTACTTTAATCAGTAGAAGGAGGTATGGTCAAAAGGTGACAATGGGACAAGGGGACAAGAGGCTTGTCAATCATGGCTACGAATGGTAGGTGGGCGGGAACTATGAAAGGTAGGTGGGTGGGTTGCAAGTGGGGTCTACTTTGGGTCAATGGTCCATTTTATACAAAATTCCGCTCCTCTTACCTGCTCCAAACGAAAAGTATATAATATAATAATATATACACGGGCCCACTCTAGCATGTACCACCATCTCACTAAGACTACCTATTTCTCTTGTACTATTATATTTTGAAAAAGTGCAGGATGCGAAAGAAAATGGAAGAAAAGTCCACTCTAATATCACGAATGTTCTGATGATATTGAAGATAATAGTCTTCTATTTCAAGTAAATTTTTTAATATATTATCTATAATTCTTAAGGTGAATATTAATGATTATATTCATTATTATTACTTGATAAATTCTATATTTATTTACATAGTTTACATCTCAAGTTATACTTATAGTGAATTAAAATTTTCATAATTTATATGTTAATTATATTTGTGATTAATTTTTATTCACATAATTGATATACAAGTTTTATTTATTCTTTTTATACTTATTATGAATTATTGATGATATGTTTAAAATGAATATCTCGAATGTGCTCCTGAAGTAGTAATATCGAGTGTACTTCTGAAGTAGCAATATCGAATGTGCTCCTGAAGTAGCAATATCGAGTGCTACCAGCTTTCGGGCCATAAGCTTGTATTGGAAAAACTACCAACTTTCTCTTTGAGATGATATTATACAATTATTGAGTCAAATATTATGATACATCAAAAGTGATATGATTCAAAATATTTGTATCTTTTCATAATTATCTTGATCGTCCAAAATCAATTACGATAAGTCGAATAATTTTTATATGGACGTCCATAAAAGAACCAGAAGATTCTTTTATTGTAAAGTCTTACCATCAGGAGTGGAAAAAAAAATTTGCTAGAAGCAAATAAGATGAAATAATTCAACGTTATCTTGATTATCATATGTGAACTAGAAATTCAGATGATAATTAAATTATAGATGCAATAATATCAAAATGTCTCATATTCTAGCTGCTAAAATTTCAGCGATGATTGAAGTCCTTGTAGGACAATTAAGAAATTTAGCAGTCTAATGAACATAAGACATGTCTAAAAGCATGTGAGACATATGTGATACAAAAGATAAAGCATCTCAAAAGAAAAAAGCACAAATAATTTAGGGCTCTTGAAGAGGCCGTACCTACAAAACAAGTAATAAAGTCCATCCAAATTTTCTGTATAAAATTCTCTTATATAAACTCTTGAAGAGTATAAATCTCCTGAAGAGTGCCTCCTGAAAAGATTTTTTATGAAATGTCTTCCCTTGAAGAGGGACAGGTACTTGAAAATAACGAGATCTTGATACATTTCATGAATAATGGAGAAATTCATAATAGAAATAAAACCACTGTCGACAACGTATTTCCATATAAGATAGCAATTGACATTACCAGAAGTAATGATGAAAGTGAATCAAGAACCGTCGAAGAATACCGACATAAAAATATTGGCCAAATTTGAAAGAAACAATTCCTGCAGAATTGATATCACTAGTAAAATATGATGCATCGGGACTTTTAGTCCAAACACCTAAAGAGGTGATGCTTGTTGAATATCAGTGGGTATTTATATAAATGAAATGAAAATATGATATATAAATCACGAGTCAGTTACTCACAGATAATTCATGCAGAGTTGATATCACCAGTAAAATGTGATACATATGGACTAGTAGTCCAAACACCTAAAGAGGTGATGATTATTAAATATCAGTGGGTATTTATATAAAAGAAATAAAAATGTGATATATAAATCACGAGTCAGTTTCTCGCAGACAATTCCTGCAGAATTGATATCACTAGTAAAATGTGATATATATGGACTTAAAGTCCAAACACCTAAAGAGGTGATACTTGTTGAATATCAGTGGATATTTATATAAATGATATAAAATGCCTGAAACTTCTAATCTGAAAATGTGATATATAAATCACGACTCAGTTTCTCGAAAAAACAATATTGATATCCTTTTAAAGTGGCTGAAATTATATTGAGGTTTTTATTAGTTTGAAAGTTACTGAAAGTTTGGATATGCATGATTAACTGCATATTTATATGGATCATTGGATCATGACATATAGATATGAAAATTCTTGAAGGATAGAAAATGCCTGAAGCTTCTCTAGAAATATGTATTCTATCAAGTTTCAAAAATTCTTATATGATCTAAAAGAATCCAAATGCAAATGGAAACAAGCTATTATTGCAGTTTATATATATGATTTAAATATCATTGAGGCTCCAGAAGAGCTCATGAAAACTGCACATATTTGAAATATAAATCTGAAACCCTTGCGGCTTCAAGGGGGAGATAAATGATATTATTAATTCTGAAATATCATCTCTTAAAAGTAATTAGTATTTCAGATTCATATTATGATTTTGTAAGAACTGTGCATTATTAAAAGGAGAAATAAAATAGAGCACACATAACATCTATCAGAAGATAGAAATTTGAGGCATTTCGCCTCATTCTTTAAACGCTCTTGTTTTTCAAGAATCTGCATGACATCCTTATCTAAATGAGTAGTCAATCGAAAAAAAGATTTAAGCAAGAATTTTAAATTCATATTCTCTTACTTTATTGCTCATATCTTCATGTTTGACTCCAGAAGAAGTCGTTGAAAGATAAAAATATTCTCATGGAATTTGTCAACCCCACAAGTTTTAGATTGCAGTCACTGAGAAAATGCGACAATGGATGATCAGTGTTGAGTACCGAGACTCACAAGCTCGTAGATAGCTTCATTATCTAACTTATTAGTCAGATCATTATTGTATTGTATTATAGCACATGTGGTAGAAACAAGAACAGTTGATGAACAAGGTGCAGAATACCTCATATATTGGCCATGAGAAGATTGCTGAGCCATTGCATAGTAAGAATACAGAAAGAGATTGCAGAGTAAGAATGCAATATAATTATAAAAAAGTGAAGAAGATGAGATGCGAATGAAGATGAGCTGAATATCTCTTTTATAGATAAAATTATGATTAAGCACCTCTATTGCTTTAGAGCATCTCTCATGAAGCATCTCTCTATAAGAGGTAAGAGATGTAGCATCATAATTCTGCGGCGCCTGACAGCTATAGAAGAGTTGAAAATCCTGCGGTGCTTGTCTGATCTAAAAAGTTGGCCACCGTTTTTGTTGAAAAATGAGGTTAGCGGCTTAATATTGATGAATTATTCACTAACTGTGTTATTTATAAGAATTTCAGAAGAGCACAACTCTAAAAGAGTAGTGAATTTAATGTTAAAATGATCTTAAATCAATATGGTGAATTTCATTATAAAGTATTGAAGTACTTTTATATAGACAAAGCTCATCCTTGAGTACTCCAATGGTTGCTCGATCATTTGATGAGCAGAAAGATCCATTTCGTCCTTGTGAAGACGATCAAGAAATTCTTGGTTTTGAAGTACTTTATCTCCAGTTCAATTGAAACCCTGAATATGTAATTATTTGGATCAAGTCCACAATTAGTTGGATATACGGGTGCATGTTATCTTTCAAATCCACACAAGAAGATCATTGCAATTCATGAGAAGAAAAGTGAAATTGATGTCAAGAAGATACGGTCAAATAATTATCTGGCAGATTTATTCACTAAAGCATTACCAACTGCAACATTTAAGAAGATTGTGCAGAACATTGGAATGCGGAGAGTTGAAGACATATCATCATGCACTTTTCAGGGGAAGTAATGTCTTGAAAACTTGTGCTGATTGTACTATTTTTCCTTCACTAAGGTTTTATCCCACTGGTTTTTCCTTTGCAAGATTTTAATAAGGCAACCCTAAAGCACTTGGCGGTACATGAATACTGTATTCTTTTTCCTTCGTCATTAGTTTTTTCCCACAAGATTTTTCCTTGGTAAAGTTTTAACGAGACATATTATTTAAATATGGTCATCCAAAAGGGAAGTATTGTAAATTATCTTGTATTGTATGACCACATTTAACCATCGTACTTGATCAAGTCATAATCGTTAATTAAGACTTTTGTAATCCTATATATATGGGTATATTAATGTTATATTATACAATCAAGTAGAATGGCTCTCTCTCATTCTTTCTTTATCTTTGAAACTCTCTCTTTTATCATTGATTCACAACATAATAATAATTTTATAATATTTATTACCATAAAGTGAATCTATCCTACAACAATAAATTCTTAAAAGAAAATGCTAAATATACTTTAAGAAAAAGTTATAAAAAATTATTTTATGTCATATGTTGAAAAAAATGATATTTAAAATTCAGAATTTGAATTAAAAAAACAAATAAAATAAATATTGTAAGTAAAAGAATAAATAAAACTATAAGTAAATGTAACAACACTCAATTAGTAATAAATATTATAAAATGAGTCATGTTATATATAGTTAGTTTTGTGTATTTTTTTATATTTTATTGATATAATTGATTGTATTAATTTTTTTAATACACAATTAATTATATTAATAAAATATATAAAAGAGTACACAAAAGTGACAGTAAATAAAATTTTTGTTATAAAATTTAATATAAAATCGACAAAGATCGAGAACCGGTTTACTATCGGTTCTGACCAAAAGTTAGACCGACGGTCCATTATTTTATAAACCGAGCTTCTAAATTCTCGATCAGTCACAGATTCAATGGGTTCCAAGTTTCCAACACTTTCCAACGCGATCAGAGCAAACCCTAACGGAACAAATAAATTCGCCTCCTCCATATCCAATCCGGCCTTGAGCTGCACAGAGATTCTCTATATGTAGAGGTTTTCAGTTCGAATTTGAAAGATGGTGATTTTGTCGGTGAAACCCCTGTTTATGATTCTAGTGGTCCCGCTTGCTCTCCTCCTAGCTGTCGCTTTGCTTTCGCCTCCTTCTCCATACTCCCAGAGCTTTCTTCCTTCGAATTCATCACTGTAAGTATAGGAAAATGGAAGAAGAACGAGATTTTGAGCGCAGATATTACTTGTTTTTACAATTCACGTGCCCGATTACTTTCGGTTCACATATGTCGGAGAATAAATAGAAGAAATTTCAACTTCTTATTTGTTTCTCGGTTCTGTTAGCACTTTATTGAAGGCTGAGTTTGGTTTCTGTGGCTCTTGTTTCTGATCAATATTAACTTTTTCATGAAGAAAACCGAGCATATGGACTGTTCGGAGAATCATTGGATGGAGACCTTGCAAGTGGTGGCAACTAGGAGATCTAACTGGTAAGTGGAGCTTTTACAAACTCCTCCAGACCTTTGTTAAAAATATTGGATTTTTTAGGTAGTCTGCGACAAAAGTATGTAGAATATTATATTGTTTTCTAAATACAAGAGAAACCAAAAGATGTAGAATATTATATTGTTTTCTAAATACAAGAGAAACCAAAAGAATTTAGAAGTTAATGCGGTCACTAGGTCAGTCTATGATTGTTCTGAATATCTTTGAGTTTTGAGAATTTCTGAGCGACGATTATACAATTCTGGGTATCTGAAAACTTAATGGAATAGCAAGGACTTTTGATGATTGGAATAACAAGAATTTTGAAATATTTTATTACTTTTGGAATGAAGGGAGAGTGGGGTGGGATTTAGTTTTAGTTTTTAAAGTTCTGAGTTGATGTTAATTGGCGTTCATTGCAGACAGTTGCATTGGTTTTTTGTTGAAATGCTGCAGTGGCAGAACTTAAGAGTAATGGGTATATCCGAGTGGATTGCTATGGTGGCCTCAATCAGATGCGAAGAGATGTGAGTGCTTAGACAGCATTGCAATTACAACTTTCATATCATTGGAAAAAAATGTCACATTTAATTGCTTCTTTGGTAACAATGGAACATTACTTATCTTGACTGCAGTTGTGTGATGGTGTTGGTATTGCCCGGCTGTTAAATGCAACCCTGGTTTTGCCAAAGTTTGAAGTGGCTGCGTATTGGAATGAGTCGAGGTAATATATCTTTATATTTGTCAATCACATTGCAATTGTTGTGAGATATGTGAGATTTTTTGTTATCCTCACAGACATTTGTTTCCAGTTCAGAAGAAACTAAGAGTATTGCCAACCTTTGAAGACATCTAGCATTTTTGTCGTGGTTAGGCTGTAAGATTTTCAAGCCATGGGCACATTCAGGAGAATATTATTCTGACCCATGAGATTATCCAAACTATGAGGCGCAAAAAAGGCCGGGTTGGACTCTTGGCTATTAAAGCAGACATGGAAAAGGCTTTTGAAAAAATGTCATGTCCTTGCCCTAATGGGCGAGCATATTTCATAACCTTTCCTTCTAAAAATGAATATTATTTTTAACCTTTGATCATAGTAGATAATTATCAAGCTAATTCATTGTTCTCCTCTTGTTTTGTTTTACATCTTGTGCAAATCTTATAAAATTAATTATCATATATTTTTTTATTAATAATGAAAAGCTACATATGTTTTTCCCAAATTATTTCACTTCCCTCCAATTTTGTATTTGTATGATGCCATGAGTTAGATGCAAAAAGGTTTCCCAAGCATTTATAAGGTTTATGTTTTTTTTCCCATTTTAGGGGATATCTTTTTATAACTATTTGCTTGACCTCAGTGGCTTTGCAGATGTATTTGATGTCGAATACTTTATCCACCAGATGAATGGCTTTATTAAGGTTGTGAAAGAGTTGCCATCAGAGATTGCATCACAGGAGCCTTTCCAAGTAGACTGTAGCAAACGCAAAGGCCAATTTGATTACATTGAAAGTGTTCTTCCATCTTTGTTGGAACATCATTATATTTCAATTACACCAGCAATGAGCCAAAGAAGAGACAGGTATTTCCCATGTATTTTTATATTTATTTCTTAGTGGTGAGATTAGAAGCTTATCGTTATGAATGAGAAATTCATCCACTGTGGCCACGGTTGTTTGTGTTTTTTTTTTTTATAGGTAATCAAAGATATTATATTCATAGAAATAGGCAAAGCCCAGATACATAGGTAGTATACATGGGGGAATGCCTATCTAGAGGCAACAATAGAAAGAAGAAAATCATGGACACTTAGTCCGTTGCAAACTATAGACCTCGCCCAACTGTGGACATTGTTGATTATTGAACAGATATCTATAATATTTTTACTTTTTTTGATAAGTAAAAAATAAATAAAAAATAAAAAATAAAAAATAAAATAAAAAATAAAAAATTATTGAACAGATAAAAAATATTATCTATAATATTTTTACTTATCAAAATAAAAAATTATTGAACAGATATCATAGTCACTAACCTATCAAAAAAAAAAAAACTTATAAAAAAAGATATCATAGTCACTAATCTTTTATCAGGGTTTAACCGTCAAATTTAAGATTGGGTCTTGTGGATAATGCCATTTTTTTTTTTTTACTCGTATAACTATAAAGGTGTTTGATGTTAACAGAAATGTTTTTGACTTCTATTTTGTACGTGCTTTTCTTTTGATTCACCAGACTTTTGATTTACATGTTTGCTTCTAAAAGACTTACTTCCTACATCTTGTAGGTATCCTCAAAATGCTAAAGCTGCCCTTTGTCAAGCTTGTTACAATGCATTACGCCTCACAGGATCCTTGGAGAAGAAAGCCTCTGAGCTTCTAGAAGCTATACCCAAACCTTTTCTCTCGCTTCACCTTCGCTTTGAACCAGACATGGTAGCTTACAGCCAATGCCAATACTCGGGTCTTTCTTCAGCCTCCATCAAAGCCATTGAGGCAGCGCAAGGAGATAGAAAACCATGGACTGGAGAGTTGGCCCGCATTTGGAGAAAACGGGGGAAGTGTCCTCTTACGCCTAATGAGACGGCCTTCATACTTCAATCACTTTCCATCCCGACAAACACAAATATATATCTGGCCGCCGGGGATGGGCTTATGGAAATTGAAGGTTTAACATCTGTTTACACCAATGTAGTCACTAAGTCTGGCCTCCTTACTGGTGAGGATTTCACAAGCATGCATGGGAACACGAAAGCTGCATTGGATTATTACGTGTCTATTAATAGTGATTCTTACGTGGCAACATATTTTGGAAATATGGACAAGATGGTTGCTGCAATGCGAGTTTTCAAGGGGCTGTACAAAACTCTTTTCTTAAGCAGGAGAGCTTTTGCAGATTTCACGTCGCAGGGCTTGAGAGGGAGAGATTTGATGCAAGCTCTGTGGAAGGCTCATAGAGATGATTATGTCCTAGGAAGGGGGTCTGCTTTGCCCGACTGTTTTTGTGAGGTTAAATTGTAATTTTACGTTTCAGATATTTATTTGTATTTGTTTGTTTCTTTGTTTTTCAAATTTTAGGTGATATTACCCAAAAGAAATACTTGTAAGGTTTCCTCTGCAGTTTTTGTCTTTGCGGGTAACTTGCGAGGGAAGAAAGAAAAAGGAAAAAAGTAAATGCATATACAAAAATATGGAAGAACATTTTCTAGATATAAAAATGGAAGGCTCTTTTATTTGTATAATCAACTATACCAGAAAATCTTCTGATATTCGTAAGTCTTATCAGGCCAACAGCGCTATTCTATAAATTGCATCTAGACGACTAATATTCCCGCAGGCAGCCTGGGGTAATTCATTTCTTTCAATGCAGAAAATGGACTTCAAATCTCTTGGTATGATAGCAAAAGTTGGGAGTACTCAAGTCTAGTTTTGTTTGTTCATAATGCCAACAACTAGTTTTGGACTTCATTATATTTTGAAGTTAAATTCACCAGTAGCCTGTATCCTATCATTGTAATTGTAACTAACGAATCACCGGTGGGGCATCACTCGTAACTTAGCAGCGCTTTAGACTTTGGGTGGCTAGGGCAGGAGAACTGAACATAAGCATGGATTTATATACGAACAGGTTGACTTTGGGTGGGCTGGGGAACTGAACATAAGCATGGATTTACATATGGACGGGTTGAAGACAAAATACAAACCCGTTAACTCCAACCCGATAAAAGCAGGGTTGGGTTGGGCCATTTCAATTGGACCAATCGGGTTTACGGGTTATATACACAACCCTAGCCTCACCATCCACCAACCTGCTTTTTTATTTCCCAACAAAGAGGCAGAAATACAATACTTAGAAGTAAATCAGGGGTCATTCAAATTATATCTAACTTAAGATTACACAACAATCCACACATTGTTCCTTGTACATAGCATCAACAATGACGCCTAAAGTGTACAAATACATCAAAGTAACATCCCAAATTAACATAAGTTCCTTGTACATAGCATCAAGAATGACACCTACACAAAAGTAAGAGTATCCTAAATTAACACAAGGACCAGTACATAGCATCAAGAATGACACTCAAAATACACAAATAGACAGGGATTCAACTTCTCTCAAATTTGGTGTGACCTTATTAATTTCTTCCACATGTCTTGAACTTGTAACAGTGTGCATCATTGGCTGGACTGATTGCAAAGGCACACAAAATTTGGTCAAAACAATTTCAGCTTGCATCCATATAACAAAACACAAGGTAACCCAATTGCAAAGGCACATATAATTTTATAACCATAATTCTCTTCACATGTTGTTCCTCACCACCGAAAAACCAAATACAAGAACAGACACACCAAAAACCATAATTTCAAGCTCAATACCCAATTTCTTACATCTCTACCCCATGGTTCCCCACCCTTTCATTTGACAAATTTCACATTTCACAACTCACACTCACACAGTCCCAAAGTCAGAGAAAAGATAAACAGAAGAAAAAGTTTCTAAGCTTCTTACCAGATTCAACGCCGAAATGTGGTTAGCAGCCAAGGATGGCGTGAGTTGCTGCAACTGATCAACAACGATGGAGCTACACCGATTCGAGACTCTGCTACCATAAGAGGGGGAGAGAAACAAAACCAACAGAGACGACACCAAGAGAGAAACAAAGCCAAGAAAGAAATGAAAAGTCTGGGGTGTTTTCCTTTCTTCTTCTTCCTTCCCACCACTTTTTTTTTCAAATAAAATAAATACTAACATGGCAACAACACGTCAGTTGGGTGTGCAGCACTATTTCCGCTTGTACGTAGCAGTACTGATGAATTAAACTTGTCATATTTTTTGTCTTTTAAAGGGCAATTTTCCCCACACCCATCCCCACTATGAAGATGAGTGTGGAATTTCCGCGGGTGCCATATCAAATTCCCGATCTGGGATGTTCTTCAGCATCAGGTCTGCATCTTTTCGACACTGCTCTGTAAGTAGTGGGCATCCTCGAATACACAAATGAAGGAGTGAGGGTGAAAGACCGTCCTCTGGGAAGGCCTGGAGCTCAGGGCAATCCTCAATGTAAAGATCATGGAGAGATGTCAGATTCTTAAGTGTGTCCTTTGGGCCAAATGACTTAAGCCTTGAACACGAGGCGATACTCAGATATCCAAGAGTATCGGGGAGCCCTTCAGCAAGCAACGTTTCAAGCTTGGGACAATTCCAAAGGGACAGTAGTTCGAGAGGGGTGAAACTCTGGGGCAAAGTGTTTTCTTGATTGGACAGACATTCTAGATCCTCGCAGTTACGGATGTAGAGTGCCTTGAGGCCTAGAAGACTGGGCAATTTGGGAAGAGAGTTCATGTTTGAGATGTTTGAAATGACCAAGGAGGATAAACTGCTTGTGCTGGGTATCATTCCCAACAATGTTTCGTCATCCAATGCTATATGCTCAAGCCGTACTGAGTGTTGTTCATCTGGCAGCACAGTCAATGACCTGCACCCACTTATCTCCAATCTCTGTGGATAGAGTTCCGTTGGCATCTTGCACAACTCAGGACAATTGACAATTTTAATGTAACAGCAAAAGGTTGAAGAGGCCAGTGTGTCACTTACTTCTTCGCCACCTTCATATTGAATTCTGATTGGTATATCTTCTTCAGGCCATTGATGTAGAACAGGATTGTCCACAAGTGTAATATATTCCAGCTGGGCTAATGGAATAGCATCCAATGATTCGCATTTTTATATCTTTAGAACATCTAGCTTAGGGAACAAGCAGGGCAACTTTTTGAGCTTGGGACAGCTAATGATTTTAAGCCTTTCGAGGGATGGATAACGCTCCTCGGACCATTCCTCCAACTCCTGCATATTCTTAAGATGGAGTTCTTTTAAGTTTGGATAGCTTGTCGAGAGAGAGGATTTTTGTTCTTGTGCAAGGACTCAAGGAAATAGAAACCAACTTCCTAAGTAGCCCATTTCCCATCCAACTTGGAAAGTCATTGCCCCTATAGTGACAAATTATGAGCTCTTCGACATTTAAGTGAGGTTGCAGGTCTTCAAGAAGTGCGTCTCTGTCCCCCGCTTCATCTACATTTGATCCATTGCTCCACACATATTCCAGTTTCTGAAGCATTTTTTTGTCTTTCAAGTTAGCCTCTCTTGAATTCACTGCATTCTCGAGCTTTGTGATGCGCAGTGTTCCTGTAAGATACACCATATTCTTCAGTTCCTCGATTCTGTGTCCAGGATTGCGGCCAACCTCAAAGGTGTGCAAATTGTGCAGACTGGTCAATTGCCCCATTTTTGGTGGAAATATGGAGAGCTTGTTCCAGAACATTTTGTCTAGCTCCAGATGCCTCAGGTTAACTAGAGCTCCAAGCTTGCTGGGCAATTGGAAAAGCCCAAGGCAACCTAAGAGTTTCAGTGTCTGCAAATTGATGAGTTTGCATATCGATTCTGGAAGCTCTGTGATATCAATTTTTGAAAGGTCAAGGTAGCGCAACTCCTTCAAATTTTCAATTGATTTTGGCAATGCCACAATTGTACTGGAACTGAGGTCAAGAACTCGCAAATATCTCAGTGAACTCGATATTTTGCCGGGGACCTGATCGAAAGCTTTCAGGTGTTCAACTGGAAATAGAAGCGTACGTAGATTCTTCCATTTTTCAATTATCTCCAAAGCTGGTTGCTCGGCGTCTTTACAAAAAATAGATACATGTTTAGGCACACGAGTTATTAGTTTCTTATCCTTCACTTGGTTATCCTTCACTTGGAAACATAGGAGTTTGGAGACTTCTATTGCCAAGTCATGAATAAGATCATGCATCCTAAATTTTGTCTTGTCTTCACTTAAGCATTCAAAGAAGAACCTGTTTAGCAAATCATCAAAGTCTCTGCTTCCTATTTCCTCTGTTCTGTCCATGTCATTACGCTCAATGAAGTCTTCCGCCATCCATAATTTGATCGGGTCATTCTTATCAATTACGTAAGCCTTGGGAAATAGGGAACAGTATTCGAAGCACCGCTTCAGATTGTAAGATAGACGATCATAAGACAATCTGAGAACAGGAAAAATAGTGTTGCTTTTAGATTTGGAGTTTGATTCTTCGTTTAGTTCCTTCCCGATCCTGCTCCATTCTTGAACATCAACATTTCCACGTAGTAGACCTCCTATATGTTTGACAGCTAAAGGTAAACCTTTGCACTTTCTTACAATCTCTTTACCATATGCTTCTAATTCTTCACGTGCGTCGGCCGTCGAACTACCTTCTTGAAATACAACCTTTTCAAACAATGACCAAGATTCATCATCATCAAAACATGGTAGATCATAGGGGGCTTTTGCACCCATGACCTTATAAACAGTTGAGAGTCGGCTGGTTACCAGAACCCTACTTCCCTTGCCCCCTCGACTTAAGATGTTTTCCAGCTCTTGCCATTCTGGATAATCATTAATCCAGATATCATCTAGAACTAGTAAAAATTTCTTACGAGCCAAGATATCTACAACTCGGGTTTGTAGCAGGTTGAAGGAGAAATAGCTGACATCGCGATCGTTAGTCTGGGATAGTAAAATCTCTTTCAAAATTTGGTTTAAGTCAAAATTATTCCCGACAGAAACCCAAATCTTAATTTTGAAATATCTAGATATCCTGTCGTCTGCGTAGACAAGTCGAGCAAGAGTAGTTTTACCCACACCACCCATTCCTACAATGGGAATGACAGCAATGTTTTCCCCTGTACTGGTTTCTCCAGTATCAGATACCAACAATTTTACCATGTCCTCTGTTTCTTTCTCCCTACCCACAATTAAATTGTTTAGAAGAGAACCAGTTTCCCGCCGGCGATTTTCATTGACATCCACCCCTCCAGCAGGATGGCACTCGTTTTTCTCTTTGCAAATCATATCCAGCCTCGCCACAATTTCTTTTAGCTCACCCGATACACGTAAGTTATAAAACTTATGTGCAATAAAAGGACGAAGTTTATTTACCTGATTCTCCGCCTGATGCAGGTTATATTCTGTCGTCCAAGAGTTCAACAAATCTTGTGCATCATAAACCGCTACATGTACATCTTCAAGCCAAACCCTCATCGAGTTAGAGATAAAAGAACCCCGTGGATTTTCTTCCGCGTCTTTAACCGAGGCTTGAATTTTTCTTAGCAACCTTTGCAGATTTTCTATCTCTTGTTCGACACCATAGAGTCCGAAATACTTCTCCGTGAGAAAAGAAGACGCCTGCTCTTGAACAATCGTGACAATAGAACTGACAATTGAAAGTAGGTCAGCCATGCAGCTTTTAATTTGCTCAAAGGTAGAAAATCCAAATCCGGGACCCAAATTATAGAGGATCGGGGTTTAAGAAGGAAAGAAAAAAAAAATGAATACGATTAAAGATAACCCGATAGGTTTTCTGATCAAAGAGGATGTACTGGTAAGGAAACAAGATCTGCTTTGTTCCTATAAACTTGAATTATATAGGCGAGATTATCAAGTTATGGATGTCTTCTGCAGAGAAGTTTCTCTCGAGAGTTCAGACTATATTTTATTGTCAGTCGTCAGGAGTTGTTAATTTCGCATGGCTACAGAAAATGCATTGCACGACCAATTACTACGTAGGAGTGAGTCAGGACCATATTGTTCGGTAGGTCTCCGCTTTATGTTTATAAAGTAAATTCCACCTGTCTTTGACATATTTCGCAGTATACACAGACTTATAAGGAGCCACCGTGGGGGTTCCGCTAGGCTTAGGATATCTTTTTTTTTTTTTTATCTTTTTTTTTCACATCATTTTTTAATACTTTTAAACATTTTAAAAAAATAAAAAAATTCATAATAATATTAAACAAATTTTTCTTAATTATTAAGAAAAAAATTAAATAAAAAAAAAAACCAGTGGGGGATCTAGCATTTTCCCTTATAAAATGCAGTGTTTCTGGCCGCGATGTGAATGACATAAGTGCCGTGTTTAAAAAAATAAAATGGAAATATAAAAATAAAAAATAAAAACCAAAAACCAATATCCAGTGTTTATTGGCCGATTTCTATTGTGTATTATAGTTTGTTTATTGAGTTGAGATAAACTTTTTTATGAGGCCACCATTGGATGAATAAATAAAACCGGATCTCACCTGTGAGAGGTATAGGGATCGTTGTCATATGAAGCAAAGACCATCAATGCGTTAACGTTTTCTCCTTTTGTTTTTTTTTTTTTTTTTTTTTTGGTGAGAAGAAATGTTATTATTTTTTAATAGATTGTTTTTTGTTTGTAAGATTTTTTCTAATATTACGATTGCTCTCTTTCCTTAGATTTTTTTTTGGTTGAGGAAGTTTTAAAGCAGATCATTCGAAGTGCCAACAATCTCATGGTGAGAATATTTACGGCGCATGATGGGATCTGGATAAACTACCAACGTTTAGTATTTTGAAAAGGGACATACTAAACCTACGTACGGTGGTCACGGATGGTGCCCACCGATTTCTTTTTGTATTTTTGTTTTTTTTTTTAACTTAATTATTAAGTAAATATTTTTTAATGAATTTCTATTTTTTATTTATTTTTAAATTTTTTTAGTAGATTTAAAAAATATTTGGAAAAATAAAAGATAAAAACACAATTACGGTAGATGTTTCGGTGGCTTGGGTCGGTAGGAGTAGCACCTCCCTTTGAAGAAAAATGGGCTTTAAAAAGATAAAAATTCTATGTGCAATCACTCTTATACACTCTTTTATGCACTCCAAGTCTCTAATAATATAATTGGTTGTATATTTAAAAAAATTAATACAGATAATCATATTAATAGAATGCACAGAGAGTACACAAAAATAACTGTATAAAAAATATCAGTGGGGCTTATGAAAGATAGAGAGAAAAAAGTTAAAAGCTATCTTTTAGTCCATTATCGTACATGAAGTTAGAGTTTTTATAAAGAATAAAATAATTGAAAAATTTTCAGATAAAAGAAATGTGTTATTTTAAGAGGAGCTTCAGACTCAATTATTTTTATAGAGTTGATTCGAACTATACGACGATCAGTTTAGTTGTTGTATTCTGGAAGAAACAAATCAAGAAAAGGTCTGCTACAACAGTTCAATTGAAACTTTACATACCGCATAAGGCTTGAATCTCCTTAAAGAGAACAAGATTTCCACAACTCAGTCCAAGCTAATTTATTACATTGTAATTTTTTATTTTATTATGGCATATTTCACTAACAAGAATGGATATTCGTGTTGTTTTGAATGACAATGCTTAAAAACCAGAGTGAAAATTTTAATATTAGCACACTCTAAGTTCATAGGATCCATTGTCGCAAACGTAAAAGGATGGGTAGGAAGAAAAGGTGGAATGACTTTTGTCAGGTGTGGAGAGCTGTTAGATGCCGAAGGACTCGAATTCCCCATCATTTTTTGATTCAGTTGAGCATAAACTTTTGAGGTATTGGTTGGTGGCAATCGGTATGCTAACTACACGTACTACAGAACAAATGTTTAGGAATACATGTAGAGACCTTCCTTCATGAAAGAAAAATTGCATCATTTGGAAGGAGTGAAAACAAACCGAACGCACAATGGCTTGCACACATTTGACCGACCTCATTCATATACACATGCATGATTTAATGGCATCCAGGCGCTCTGCTGCTGGATATGTTGGACGGGCAATAGATTTCACTGAAAGGGCCCAATGAAGCTCAACAATGGTATACATAGGAAGCACACTAAGATATGGTCGACAACAGCAATTCAACTCTTATTACAATTATTCAAGTAATCCAAAAGAGAGAGCCAGTCAACGTGTCAGGCGACTCTTCTCCCATTAGACTCGTCCGAAAACCAGATGTGAGCATTCTACGGACAGTCTAAGAAAGTCGAGCTCCATTCGATAAACCAGAAACTCTTAGAATATTCAATTCTTCCTTTCCTCCAATCGCTCCATGTCAGAAGTTAAGGATCATAAACTGTCACAGACGGAAGATCATCATAGATTCATTTTCAATCTTCAAAAGTCACAGCAGTTCCCAATCAACCAATCCTTTGATTGAACTCTGAATTAATAAAGATCCTGCTAAGACCAGCAGAGCAGCTGTCACACAAAACACACAACACCACTTGAAATAAAAGTGGAAAAACCCAACAAAATCAATCAATGAAATGCAACTATTTAGACTTATCTATTATAGAATTTCCCTTCGATGGAAAACCAACTTAACAGAGCATACTTCAACCAGAGGAATATGTCACGCCAAAAGTATATAATTTTTCTACCGCCTATACATGTATTTCTGATAAATAAAAAAAAAAAAAAATTTACCGCCTACATATGTTAAAATTACATAACAGACTCGTTTGGAACACTCCTTGACATACATCCTTCCAGGTCTAGGAACTAACCTGAAAAATTCGATTGAGATCTACCAAGGAATGAACTTTCTTCTTTCATTTACCACTCCTGTTGTTCACCTCCAACGCTGAAAAATTAACAAGAATGATAATCTTAGGATCTAACCATAATCAGGATAGGATTGTATAATCTTAGGAACTAACTATATAACATAAAAAATGAAAAGAAAAATACATACTAATGCACAATTTTGTAGCACTTCTCACATTTTTTTATATTTTACAGCACAATTTTGTCCACCATGAAGATGACGAGGAGTGTGAAATTTCTGTGGGTGCCATATCGAATTCCAGATCTGGGATGTTCTTCAGCATGAGGTCTGCATCTTTTCGACACTGCTCTGTAAGTAGTGGGCATCCTTGAATACACAAATGAAGGAGTGAAGGTGAAAGACCGTCCTCTGAGAAGGCCGGGAGCTTAGGGCAGTCCTCCACGTAAAGATCATGGAGAGATGTCAGATTCTTAAGTGCGTCCTTTGGGCCAAATGACTTGAGCCTTGCACACGAGGCGATACTCAAAAGTCCAAGAGTATCGGGGAGCCCTTCAGCAGGCAACGCTTCAAGCTTGGGACAATTCCGAATGGACAGCAGTTTGAGAGAGGTGAAACTATGGGACAAAGTGTTTTCTTGATTGAATAGACATTCCAGATCCTCGCAGTCACGGATGTAGAGTGCCTTGAGGCCTGGAAGACTGGGTAATTTGGGAAGAGAGCTCATGTTTGAGATGTTTGAAATGACCAAGGAGATTAAACTGCTGGTGCTAGGTATCATTCCCAACAATGTTTCGTCATCCAATGCTATATGCTCAAGCCGTACTGCGTGCTGTTCATCTGAGAGGTCAGTCAATGACTTGCACCCACTTATCTCCAATCTCTGTGGATAGAGTTCCGTTGGCAGCTTACACAACTCAGGACAATTGACAATTTTAACGTAACGGCAAAAGGTTGAAGAGGCCAGTGTGTCACTTACTTCTTCGCCACCTTCATATTGAATTCTGATTGGTATATCTTCTTCGGGCAATTGATGTAGAACAAGATTGTCCACAAGTGTAATATCTTCCAGCTGGGCTAATGGAATAGCATCCAATGATTCACATTTTTTTATCTCTAGAACGTCTAGCTTACGGAACAAACAAGGCAACTTTCTAAGCTTGGGACAGCTAATGATTTTAAGCCTTTGGAGGGATGGATAACGCTCCTCGGACCAATCTTCCAACTCCTGCATATTCTTAAGGTGGAGTTCTTTAAGTTTGGGTAGCTTGTCGAGAGAAAGGATTTTCGTTCTTGTGCAATGACTTAAGGAAATAGAAACCAACTTCCTAAGTAGCCCATTTCTCATCCAAGTTGGAAATTCATTGCCCCTATAGTGACAAATTACAAGCTCTTTGACATTTAAGTGAGGTTGCAGGTCTTCAAGAAGTGCGTCTCTGTCCCCTGTTTCATCTACATTTGATCCCTTGCTCCACATATATTCCACCTTCTGAACCATTTTTTTTTCTTTCAAGTTAGCCTCTCTTGGATTCACTGCATTCTCAAGCTTTGTGATGCGCAGTGTTCCTGTAAGATACACCATGTTCTTCAATTCCTCGATTCCATGTCCAGGATTGCGGCCAACCTCAAAGGAGTGCAAATTGTGCAAACTGGTCAATTGCCCCATTTTTGGTGGAAATATGGAGATCTTGTTCCAGAACATTTTGTCCAGCTCCAGATGCCTCAGGTTAACTAGAGCTCCAAGCTTGTTGGGCAATTGGTAAAGCCAAGGGCAACCTAAGAGTTTCAGTGTCTGCAAATTGATGAGTTTGCATATCGAATCTGGAAGCTCTCTAATATCAGTTTTTGAAAGGTCAAGGTAGCGCAACTCCTTCAAATTGTCAATTGATTTTGGCAATGCCACAATTGTACTTGAACTGAGGTCAAGAACTCGCAAATATCTCAGTGAACTCGATATTTTGCTAGGGACCTGGTCGAAAGTTTTCAGTGTTGAGCCTCTAACCTGTCCGAAAATCACACAAAACAATTTTAAAGTGGTTCAGCAAATTGCTTACGTCCACTGGAGCCTCTTTTATAGAATTTGTACAAAATTTTCAGAAAATCTACAAATTCTATTTCTCTCTCTCACGTCCCTCTTCCTTTCCTCACTCCACTGCATCTTCTGAAGATCAGAACTCTCCTATTTATAGGAGAAGTTCTCTTCAGCAATTCTTGCTGATCAGTTTCGATGCAGCAGTTTGCTGCTGAAATTATGGGATCGGTGCCTAATAGAAACAAAAGCACCGAACGGTGCATGTGCGTTCGGTGCAGCAGGCAAATTGCAGCATGTGGGGGGGGGGGGGGGGGGCGCCTAATACGCCAAGAGCTTCACACTGCAGGTGGCTTTTTTCAACAATCACCCCCTCCACCCAAGTGTGCCATACTAGGCTGCTTGCAAATTGATTCATTCTTCAAATGAATGCACCTCTTTCTTTGACATGAGAGACTTCTGCTATCGAATATGCTCCATTGCACCCGAGAGTGCTCAGCAGTGTACAATACTGATCAAGTCCAAACAGTGTTGGAACTTGATTCCTGTGACGACCTTCGTCAACATATCTGCTGGATTATCTTCAGTGCCAATCTTCTGAAGTTTGATGTCATCTTCTTCCAATATCTCACGTACGAAGTGGAAACGGACATCTATATGCTTTGTTCGAGAGTGGTATACTTGATTCTTGGCCAAATGGATTGCACTTTGACTGTCACAGTAAACGGTAACCTCTTGCTGCTCAAAGCCCAAATCTGTTACCAGTCCCTGTAACCAAATGGCTTCTTTCACGGCTTTTGTTACAGCCATGTATTCAGCCTCAGTTGATGATAGTGCAATTGTCGACTGCAAAGTTGATCGCCAACTAACTGGTCCTTCAGCCATAGTGAATACATAACCAGTTGTCGATCGGCGTTTATCAAGATCACCTGCATAGTCTGAGTCAACATATCCAGTTACTAGACTATCTTCACTCTTCTCAAACCTTAAACCAACATCTACGGTCCCAGCAATATACCGTAGAATCCACTTAGCTGCATGCCAATGAACCTTTCCAGGATTATGCATATAGCGACTAACTAAGCTAACGGCCTGGGAGATATCAGGTCGTGTACACACCATGGCATACATTAAGCTTCCAACAACACTTGCATATGGGACATTCCTCATGTAGTCCCGTTCTTCATCGGTTTTAGGAGACTGTAATGCACTGAGCTTGAAATATGGGGCCATAGGAGTACTCACCGGCTTCGTCTTCGAGTCGATGTTGAATCGTTGCAGTATTCTTTTCAGATACTGCTTCTGAGTGAGGTGAACTGTACCTTTCACCCTATCTCTGCTGATCTCCATCCCCAATATTCTTCGTGCTTCTCCCAGATCTTTCATTTCAAACTCATTACTTAACTGAGTTTTTAAGCGGTCTATCTCCCCCTTACTTTTACATGCAATTAACATATCATCTACATATAAAAGCAAATAAATGAAAGATCCATCTGCAAGTTTTCTGAAATATACACAATGATTGTATTGGCAACGAGTGTATTTCAGATCCATCATAAAGCGGTCAAACCGCTTATACCATTGCCGAGGTGACTGCTTCAACTTTCAAGCCATAGAGAGACTTCTTCAGACTGCATACCCAGTTTTTTTTGCCAGCTTCTTTGAATCCTTCTGGTTGAGACAGATAAATCTCCTCTTCCAGATCACCATGTAAGAAAGCTGTCTTTACATCAAGCTGTGCTAACTCCAGATCATATTGTGCAACCAAAGCTAGCAATATCCGAATGGATGAATGCTTCACAACCGGAGAGAATACGTCACTGTAGTCAATTCCCTCTGTCTGAGCGTAGCCCTTGGCTACCAACCTAGCTTTGTATCGCACTCCATTTTTAGCAGCTTGATCATCTTTCTGATTGAAGATCCACTTACAGCCAATTATCTTCTTTCCTTTTGGAAGCGGCACAAGCTTCCAAGTCTGGTTCTGGTGAAGAGAATGCATCTCTTCATTCATCGCCTTTGTCCATTCAACTTGTTCACTGGACTGTACGGCTTCTCTGTAAGTGGTTGGGATCTCACCCCCTTCAGCTGGTAATGCATATGTCACATAGTCTGCATAACGTGTTGGTACACGTTTCTCTCGTCTCGGTCTGTTGGTTGCTATTGATTCGGGTTGACATGGAGGTACTGTGACTGGATTATCAGTCTCATCTTGTCCATGCTTCTTTGAAGTAATAAACTCCACATTCTGCGAATCATCTGATGTTTCGCCATCACTGCTGCCTTCACTGGAATCTTTATACTTATGTGACTTAAGCATCTCAGATTCGTTGAATGTAACATCTCTACTGATGATTACCTTTTTGGACTCTATGCACCAGAGTCTATACCCTTTTACACCGGTACTAAAGCCCAAGAATTTTGCTTTCTTGGCTCTAGGATCAAGCTTACTTTCTTTAGCATGATAGTAAGCAGGACATCCGAAAATGTGTAAAAAGTCATAATCAGTAGCATGTTTACCTCTCCACATTTCAATGGGTGTCTTCCCATCATTGGCAGCTGCGGGTAGTCGGTTGATGAGGTGGCAAGCATATGTCACAGCTTCAGCCCAAAATTTCTTACTAAGTCCAGCATTCAGTAACATACATCGCACTTTCTCTAATAAAGTACGATTCATTCGTTCTGCCACATCGTTCTGCGAAGTGTCTGACAATTCCCTCTCTCCGGCATACTTCCATGAAGGGGTCTGAAGTGTACTCACCTCCATTATCATATCTGAGCCGCTTGATCTTCCTGCCGGTCTGAGTCTCAACCATTTTCTTCCAATCAAGGAAGATCTTCAGCACTTCATCTTTATTCTTCATCATATACACCCACACACGATGAGAATAATCATCAACAAAAGTTACAAACCAATGTTTACCTCCCAAAGATGCATTTTGGGTAGGTCCCCAAACATCGGAGTGCACATAGTCAAGAATTTTCTGTGTATTGTGTACTGCGGTTCCAAACTTGATCCACCTCTGCTTCCCCAATACACAGTGCTCACAGAAAGACAGTTTACCAATCTTGGCACCTTTGAGTAAGCCTTGCTTCACCAGTGTCTGCAAAGCTTTTTCTCCTGCGTGTCCCATACGCATATGCCAAAGACTGGTGGTGTCATCATCAGTCTCATCTAGCTTCTCATAGCCTGTGGAAGCTCTTCCAGCAACAGTACTTCCTTGCAAGAAGTACAAGTTTCCTCACTCAAGCCCTTCATTGCCACCTGAACTCCCATTAGTACTTTGAGAGTTCCGTCTTCAATGACGATTCTGAATCCCTTCGAATCCAGAGATCCCAGTGAGATGAGATTCTTCCGCAAGTCCGGAACATACCGAACTTCTGTTAGAGTCTTGATGCTGCCATCGTGCAGCTTCAACCGAATGCTACCTATTCCCTGTGTCTTACAGGCACTGTCATTGCCCATAAGTACTGCTCCACCCTCAATCTTTGTGAAGTCAGTAAACCAGTCCCGATTGGGACACATATGATAGGTACATCCGGAATCCATAATCCATTCATCGGAATGACAAATGGATGATGAGCTTATCAAGGAAAAATCTGAATCATCATCTCTGTCCACGACATTGGCTGTGGTGGGTTGATTCTGCTGTTGTCCCTTTAGCTTGGGACAATCCTTCTTCCAGTGTCCTTTGTTGTGACAAAAGGAACACTCGTCTCTGGCGAGCTTTCTTCCGACTGATGAACCACGTGATGTGGCTCGGGTTTTCGAATGAAAACCGTTCTTCTTTCTGGGATACCTTGACTGTGGTCTCCCTCTTGCTGTTAAAGTTTCACTTGATGTATCTTGATGTACCTGCTTATCCTTTTTTCGGTACTCATTGCTAATTAAAGAACTAGATACATCATCAAAACTAATACTTTCCTTCCCATACAGTAGAGTAGTAATTAAATGCTCATATGTATCGGGTAAGGAATTTAACAAAAGTAAAGCTTTATCTTCATCTTCAATTTCAACATCTAAGTTTAACAAATCAGCAAGAATTTGGTTGTAACTATTCAGATGTTCAGACATAGAAATACCTTCACGAAATTGGAATCTGAAGAGCTTCTTCTTCAAGTGCAACCGGCTCTCAATGCTCTTCTTCATGAACTTATCCTCCAATTTCTGCCAAAGTACCTTAGCATTTGTCTCTCTCATGACAAAATACTTTTGTTCTTTGGTAAGGCATAATCGGATTGTACTACAAGCTTGAGTATTAAGTTTCTTCCAATCTTGATCAGTCATATCATCTGGCTTTCCTCCCAACGCAATATCCAACTCTTGTTGGATCAACACGTCCATGACTTCACACTGCCACATGCCAAAATTGATTGTTCCATCGAACTTCTCAACTTCAAACTTGGCATTTGACACAGTGGACCGACGCCCGGAGCTACTGGCATTATCAGAACTCCTATCTCTTCCAGATCTTTCCATTTGAATTTAGAAATTTTAGACTCAAAATTCTAACCGTACGGATGAGTCCGGAATGATCCAAATAGTAGGAAAGCACTATTTGATTGTTGAAATCAGACTCCGAATGGCTTAGATCAAGCCGAAATTGGATCTGAAAAACGGACGGTTCTGATCTGTCTGGCGCGTGGGCAGCGACTAGGCGCGTGTGTTACATGCGCTACAGTACCTTCTGCGCGTGGGGAGAGTGGGGCGCGTGGATTACACGCGCCGAACCTTTGTAGGGCGCGTGAGGCGCGTGTTTGTCACGAGTCTTCAACCTTCGGGGCGCGTGGGGGCGCGTGGGCGCTTGTCGCTCAGTCGTCTTCTTCCTCCGATGCGCGTGGTGGCGCATGGGTGACAGCAGATCACACCAATCTCCAACTTGGAGACTGGTTCTCAACATGCCGAGCTCTATCTCCAGTATGATCCCTTATACAATTTTACAGCTCATGTCTTCAACTTAGAAGACTAACTAAAGTGATGCATAACTTTAGTTCATCACGTACAATGCCCTTAATCAACACATCTACATAGGGCAACACATCTCCCACTGCACTGGGAATCAATGGTCTCGCAGAGACCTTGACACATATCAGAGAACCTATTGCTGAGGTCTCATCTCTGATCTGGGTGACTGACCCTTCATCCTGCTGCTATCTTCAGTCGCATGTGTCCATCTTGTGTGCAGTCTCCGACTTGCATAATCTCCATTCTTGCAAGATTTTTCTTCATACCGTAGTTCACTACCTTCATTCAGCAGGATACATTTTAAGGTAGTAACCACCATGGAGGTCTGATCGTCTTGGCAGTTCTTTAGGTGTAGATATCCTTGGAACATCTGACGTTTTGTTCCCATCTCTCACACATGTACTTCATGTCGTGGTCTAGGGAGATTTCTTTAGAAAAGTAAAACTGGGTTCCTTTTACTTTCTCATCTAATTCACACGACAATTACCACGAGCCAAGACCAATTAATCCTTCGTGACCTTCCAACGCCAAATGCTATTGGGCAACAATAGCAACAATCTCCACCTCAATGAAGATCTTCATAGCTCCCGCTATCATGCTTCACCATAAAAGCATATCCACTCAGAATAAACCAATTCTAAGCATTTCGCTTCGGCCTATGTCGAAAATAACCTTGCTGAAAACTATGGTGTAACTTCCACGTTTGGCTCTCCTGGAAGTTCATCAGCCATCGACATGAATTTCCACCACACACCCTGCATTAATGCCTGCTGCACCGAACGCACATGCACCGTTCGGTGCTTTTGTTTCTATTAGGCACCGATCCCATAATTTCAGCAGCAAACTGCTGCATCGAAACTGATCAGCAAGAATTGCTGAAGAGAACTTCTCCTATAAATAGGAGAGTTCTGATCTTCAGAAGATGCAGTGGGTGAGAAGAAAAATAGAGAGAAAGAGGGACGTGAGAGAGAGATAGAAATTTGTAGAGTGATTTGTAAATATCGTACAAATTCTATAAAAGAGGCTCCAGTGGATATAGGCAATTTGCTGAACCACTTTAAAAATTATTTTGTGTGATTTTCGGATAGGCCGGTGCCACAACAATCCATAATCCATTCATCGGAACGACAGATGGATGATGAACTTGCCAAGGCAAAATCTGACTCGTCATCTCTGTCCACGACATTGGCTGTGTTGGGTTGATTCTGTTGTTGTCCCTTCCGATTTGGACAATCCTTCTTCCAGTGTCCTTTGTTGTGACAAAAGGAACACTCGTCTCTGGCGAGTTTTCTGCCGACTGATGAACCACGTGATGTGGCTCGGGTTTTTGAATGAAAACCTTTCCTCCTTCCGGGATACCTTGACTGTGGTCTCCCCCTTGCTGTTAGCGCTTCACTTGATGTATCTTGGTGTACCTGTTTATCTTTTCTCCGGTACTCATTGCTAATTAAAGAGCTAGATACATCGTCAAAACTAATACTTTCCTTCCCATACAATAGAGTAGTAATTAGATGCTCATATGTATCGGGCAAGGAATTTAACAAAAGTAAAGCTTAATACTCAAGCTTGTAGTACAATCCGATTATGCCTTACCAAAGAACAAAAGTATTTTGTCATGAGAGAGACAAATGCTAAGGTACTTTGGCAGAAATTGGAGGATAAGTTCATGAAGAAGAGCATTGAGAGCCATTTGCACTTGAAAAAGAAGCTCTTCAGATTCCAATTTCGTGAAGGTATTTCTATGTCTGAACATTTGAATAGTTACAACCAAATTCTTGCTGATTTGTTAAACTTAGATGTTGAAATTTGTTGCGCCTCCGGCCGCCCAGAAATCACACTCACAATAGATAGAGACAATATTTAAGTGGTTCGGCAATTGCCTACGTCCACTGAAGCGGAAATTCGATTTTTCAATATGTTTGTACAATTTTACAAACACTCACAACATCTCTCTATCTCTCTCAAATGGCCTCCGTTCTGGGTTTTCCAGAACCATTTTCGCCCTCTACCCTCTGCCTGATCACTCACCGCAGTGAGGATGATTTTCTCTTCACAATTCATCTCCTTTTATAGGAGAACCATGGGGGACAAATTGCCACCATTCTTGACCAAGTGAGTCTAGAATGGTGAGTGGGTGGGTGAGAATTTCGGTGCCTAACAATCCAAGATTGAAAACGGTGCACACTTGGTTTGATTTCAACAATCACCCCCTCCACCCAAGTGTGCCATATCAGGCTGCTTGCAAACTGATTCATTCTTCAAATGATTGCACTCCTTCATTGGAATGCTTGTCAGCCATGAGAGATCCGCTATCAAATGCATCTGCAGGTACGTCTTCAAATGGATATCCAGATGCCTCTCCAAATGCATCTTCAAATGCATCAGCATCGTCTACATCCACGGAGCTTGCAAGGGATTTTCCTCAGAGGAGATTTACCAGTGCTTAATTGCACAATCTCAACTCTCTAGGATTCTTCTTTTGCTCGAGTCCATGAGTCCGCACTCATGTACACCTTGAGCAAACTGAGCTTCGCTCTAGGCTCATCCGAGCGAACAATCTGCTTCGCTCTAGCCACATCCGAGCGAACACCTTGAGCAAACTGAGCTTCGCTCTAGGCTTTTTTCAACATTCAGGTGTTCAACTGGAAATAGAAGCGTACGTAGATTCTTCCATCTTTCAATTATCTCCAAAGCAGGTTGCTCGGCGTCTTTACAAAAAACAGAGACATGTTTAGGCACACGACTTGTTAGTTTCTTATCCTTCACTTGGAAACATAGGGGTTTGGAGACTTCTATTGCCAAGTCCTGAATAAGATCATGCATCCTAAATTTTGTCTTATCTTCACTTGAGCATTCAAAGAAGAACCTGTTTAGCAAATCATCAAAGTCTCTGCTTCCTATTTCCTCTGTTCTGTCGATGTCATTACTCTCAATGAAGCCTTCCGCCATCCATAATTTGATCAGGTCATTCTTATCAAATACGTAAGCCTTGGGAAATAGGGAACAGTATTCGAAGCACCGCTTCAGATTGGAAGATAGACGATCAAAAGACAATCTAAGAACAGACAGAATAATGTCGCTTTTAGATTTGGAGTTTGATTCTTCGTCTAGTTCCTTCACGATCCTGCTCCATTCTTGAACATCAACATTTCCACGTAGAAGACCTCCTATATGTTGGACTGCCAAAGGTAAACCTTTGCACTTTCTTACAATCTCTTTACCATATGCTTCTAATTCTTCACGTGCATCGGCCGTCGAACTACCTTCTTGAAATACAACCTTTTCAAACAATGACCAAGATTCATCATCATCGAAACATGGTAGATCATAGGGGGCTTTTGCACCCATGACCCTGGAAACAGTTGAGAGTCGGCTAGTTACCAGAACCCTACTTCCCCTGCCCCCTCGAATTAAGACGTTTTCCAGTTTCTGCCATTCTGGATAAACATCAATCCAGATATCATCTAGAACTAGTAAAAATTTCTTACGAGCCAAGATATTTACAACTCGGGTTTGTAGTAGCTCCAAGTTGACAAAATCGACCTCTTGATCGTTACTCTGGGATAGTACAATCGCTTTCAAAATTTGGTTTAAGTCAAAATTATCCCCGACATAAACCCAAATCTTAATTTTGAAATATCTAGATATCCTGTCGTCTGCGAAGACAAGTCGAGCAAGAGTAGTTTTACCCACACCACCCATTCCTACAATGGGAATGACAGCCATGTTTTCCCCTGCACTGGTTTCTCCAGTATCAGGTACCAACAATTTTACCATGTCCTCTTTTTCTTTCTCCCTACCAACAACTAAATTGTTTAGAAGAGAACCAGTTTCCCGCCGGACATCCACCCCTCCAGCAGGATGGCACTCGTTTTTCTCTTTGTAAATCTTATCTAGCTTTGCCACAATTTCTTTTAGCTCACCCGATACACGTAAGTTATATAACTTATGTGCAATAAAAAAAGAAGGACGGAGTTTATTTACCTGCTTCTCCACCAGCTGCAGGTTATATTCTGTCGTCCAAGAGTTCAACAAATTTTGTGCATCATAAGCCGCTTCGCGTACATCTTCAAGCCAAACCCTCATCGAGTTAGAAATCAAAGAACCCCGTGGATTTTCTTCCACATCTTTAACCGAGGCTTGAATTTTTCTTAGTAACCTTTCCAGATTTTCTATCTCTTGTTCGACACCATAGAGTTCGAAATACTTCTCCGTGAGAAAAGAAGACAACTTCTCTAGACAGGACGTGACAATAGGACCGACAAAGATTGAAATTACCGCTTCAGCCATGCTGCTTTTAATTTGCTCAAAGCTAGAAAATCAGGGAACCAAATTATAGAGGATCGGATAAAAATGGTTTAAGAAGGAAAGAAAACAAAAATGAATAATACAATTCAAGATAGACCCGATAGATTTTCTGGTTAAAGAGGAAGGACTGTTATAGATGTCTTCTGCAGAGAAGTTTCTCTCCAGACTTCAGGCTATACTTTGTTGTAAATGGTCAGGAGTTGTTAATTTCGCATGGCTACAGATAATGCATTGCACGACCAATTACCATGTAGGACCGAGTCAGGACCATATTGTTTGGTAGGTCTCTGCTTTAGGTTTATAAAGTAATTTCCACCTAATTACTTGATGTACGTGATTGCATTACATATTTCACAATCTACAAAGACATAAAATGCAGTTGTTTCTGCCCACGCTGAGAATTAAATGGAAAATGCTACTATGCCCTGGATTTACTTCTTTATTTTAACCGTTCATGTATTTATACGTATTAGTTAATAATTAAGAAAGTAATTTTTAATGTATTGATAAATATTTTTCTCTTTTAAAAATATTTAAATAATAAATATATTAAAAAACAAAATAAAAAGAGAATATGCCCTACGATCATCGATGATCGGCGGCCAATCATGACTCGAATGACATAAGTGCCGTGTTTATTCAGCAACGTAGCGTTTCGCGTTTCGCCTCGAGTACATTTCTTCAACTACCAAAAATATAACCAATTCCTTGAAGACAACAATAATGTTTAATAAAATAAATTGGAATGATAAAAAATAAAAAACCAATATCCAATATTTATTGGCGATTTCTATATTCTTTCCCAGTTCCTTTTTTTCGACTTGTGAGATATCGGGATCGTTGTAATCTGAAGCAATGACCATCAATGCGTTGATGTTTTCTCCTTTTTTTTCTTTTCTTTTTTTTTTTTTTTTTTTTTTTTTTTTTTTTTGGGGTGAGAAGAATATTCGTGTCGTTTTTTATGACAATTCTTAAACTGAAAAGTTAGGTGGGAATAAAAGGTGGAATGACTTTTGTGAGGTGTGGAGAGTTAGATGCCACCATGAACAAAAAGTTATGAAAGGTATCACTATCAGTTCCCAAAAAAGGTGTTTACCAGATTAGAAAGCGCATTGGTCAACTAAGAATAAACAGAAGTGCAACGTTCATTTAGATAAAAAGCAAAAAACAAGCCATCTATTCTGATTCAATACATTCAAGAAGATGGTAGGCAGCTGCTTTTAACAGTTTCAGTTTCTATGGCAGATCACCAATAACTAAGTTTGCTTCAATCTTCAATCTTTTGATGTTATAACGAGCAACCCCAATGCACCAATAAGAATATACTGCAAGAGCGAAATGGCACATGTTACTTCCCTTACAAGTTTAACCAATTCCGACACTATAAGTAAAAGAAGCAATACTTCGAATAGTGTCGGTTTTGCGATTCTGAGATTAAACTCAAAAAATGCCACTATGAACAAAAAGTTACCAACAAAATCTGATTAGATGCTCGCCTAAAAGAGGGAAAATAGTCTACACCTTTTGTCAAACATACGTGGAAAGTTACAAAACCTAAGCAATTAGGGTTTCATGATCAAACCTTGATGATTGGCTTTTCAGTCATGATAATTGTTACCCAGCCAACATAAGGCAGGAACCTGCCAGCAACAGAAATGAAAATGAAAATGTAAGCCACCCAGAGATCTATTTTTTTATTTCAAGGAAAAAAAGGTGCTGTTTTTTTATTTCTTCACCCGTTTAATATGCTATGTTTGTTAGATGAATGGATGAGAACTGGTGGCAATCCCTAATGCTCATCATACTCTAGATTTTGTTTCAAGACTTCAGGATATTGTACATCCTCACAAAACCTCGGACATTACCAACCAATAAGTAACTTGCTCGTCCAGCATTGCAAAATAGTTGTTGATAGAAACGGCACCAGAAGGTTCATAGTATACTGTGCATGGGGCTTTCGATATATTTTACGAGTCTTCACATTTCTTGCAATAATTTTTTTTCTTTTAATCAGCAGCATTGGGTGTCCAGGAATAGCATCCCCACTAATCCCGGGTTTGCACAGGCTCTTGGCAAGGAATTTTCCACAAGTGCACATCAGGTAATTCAAGGGAAAAATCTCTCAGTCTGATAGCCCCTAAAGATTGTTTGCACCAAGGGGATTTGAATCTTATAACCAGGGGGCGCATACCCCCAAGCCCAAGGCCTTTACCACTCGAGCCAACCCCCTAAGGGTTACATTTCTTGCAATAAATTCATTATCCTAAAGTGCAATTATCGTGAAAAAATTAATCAAACAATGATGTCTTGGCATTTACCACCAGATGTGGTGACAAATCCATCTCCTACACCATTCGAAGGATGCAATCATGCCCTTGCATGTTCTATTGATGATGATTTTGCCTCCAAAGAGGAAAAAAAGAAAGCAAATAATAAAACTAAATGATAATTTCAGAACCATGAGACATCTAAAGTGCCCTGAAAATATATATATACATATATTTTTTGATAGTTAATAAATATATATATTTTTATAGTTAATAAGAAAATTTTATTCCAAGTAAATAGGCATAGCCCAAGTACACAGGATGTATACAAGAGATGAAAATATATCCCTTCTGGTGCATGTATAAGTGTCACAAGAGTGTAAAATATATGTGCATGTTATGATGGGTCCACGCACAGCAGAAGGTGAGAGACGATATTTGTGTAGTCTAAGACAGGAGTTCTTGGAAAAATCGTTTTTATCTTTAAATGAAACCCCTTCTTCCTGTGAACCTCTCTCGTTAACCTCCCCAATCAGCACCTCCAATTCAAAAACTGCCAGAAGAAAGGGAGAAGCCCTCTCACCAAACTTCTTTTTTTTTTTTTTTTTTTGATAAATAACCTCTCACCAAACTATACCTCCCTACTGCTAATTCCTCTACCTCTCCCCCCTCCCTTATCTTCTGCATCTTTTTCTGTTTTTTTTTTCCTGAGTTCTTTTTCTATTTTTTGTTCTGGTCTTTGGAGGCTAGATCTAACATGATCCACCCACTTCCAGCCAACATTTGCCCTACCCTCAGAATTCCGGACCTCCAATCTTCCAAAACACTAGAATATCACACCTAAGCGTTGCTCTTGTATATGTCCCATGTACGCTCTTGCTTATCTCATGACCAATAAAATCTTGTTTACCATTAAAAAAAAAAAACTTCCAAAACAGCCTTTTCCAGCGAGTTATCACTGGAGCACTAGCGTCACCACCTGCTGCCCCTCACAGCTGCCTCCTCCATTTTACTCCCCCTTTTAATTGGAAATTACCCGCCCTACATCCTATCTTTTTCCAGAAGCAATCAATTCTTGCTTCCTTCCAAAGGATCTAGAGGGTGACAGGGTGGGAAGTTCTACTGAGTATCCTGAAATGTCGAATACAACAGATCATTACATTTTGTGGCTTTCAGCCACAGTACTACAATCCTTATGTGGTGCATCAAAAACCTCCTTTTTGGCAGTTCCTCCTTTGTCCAACCAAGAAACATGGGCCCACACCAATGTTTTGGCTCCATTCTCCTCTTCTTCTTCTTCTTCTTTTAAATTCATTTTCATGTGTGGTATTGGTTGTAATAAAGTGTTCTGTAAGGTTTCTCCACCCATCCTTCTGTCTTTCTATTTAGTTAAATCTTGTTCATTACAGAAAAAAGGCCCATGCTCAAAACAGTGTTATTGGCAAGGCTGCGTAAAATGAGGACTTCTCCATGCTAATAAGGTATAAACATAGCCTAAAAATAATATTAAAGATGAAGATATTGGTAGAGTTTATACCCTACAGCTCTGCCCATTATGTGATGTCGTTGAAGCCAAAGCTGACCATGAGCATACAGAAGCCTGTCATCCCCATAATTATTATCTCCTGATACAAATCAATGATAACAAAGAAAGAACATTATGTTACAGCAGAGGACCTACAAAAACATAGAGTAAGGATAATAATATCAATAAGTAACATGTTCAGATACAGCATATGTAGAAAACACAAGGCAGGCAATAACAGTTTTGACACTATGACAAGCCCATAGATAATGATGCACAACCTCCTACCAAAGTAACCCTCGTCTAAGACACTGGGAGATAATACAAAGTAACTTGATAGATTCCAAAGAAAGTGTTTGAATTTTCTAAAAGCTGGCACCTTTTGTAAGGACATCAACTTCGCCAGTATCTTCCCGTTCATGGACCTGAAGAAAAGGCATAAGCTCAGTCATAACAGAAGTATGCAAAATATCTCTTTCAACTAACTCCCAAGAGTTCTTTCTGGCATTTGGCATTAAATGCCAAAAAAAATTGTCAATTGTAGTCTTAACATAGTCCCATGTTCTATCATCATTCAACACATCTCCCCAAGCCAAAACTAATTCTGTCAAGGCATCTTTTTAGAACTATTCTAGGGTAGGAACTTCCTATAAGATCAAAAGATCCTCACGTTATTTGTAGAGAATGGGTATCACTAACGGATATTCTATAAATTACACCAATGCCAGGAATGCTGAGTCAAAATATCGGTCAAGTCAAAAAAATTCGGTCGAATTAAGCACACTATAACATGCCCTTAAGCATCAACTTCTATGGGGTCAGGTGCAGACAAATATAAGCATTGAATTGACCACTTCTATTGGCTAGTTTGTAATGCACTATTATAATCTTCTAACATTTTTTTATGAAGTAATATAATATTCTAATATGTGAATAGGGAGAATTGTTGAGTCATACACTTTGATAAGGTACACCATAATGGAAACAAGTGAGTTTTTTAAAAACACGTGAATAGGGAGAATAATCACAGTGCAGATAGCTTCCACAAAGTAATTATGGTACCAGTATTCCATAAAATCAAATGTGCTGTATGAGACATGCATAATGTGTTTACCTTAATAACACGATGGACAATTGGAATCTCACGACCCTGAAGAAATACATACACAAGAAATATATAATTATTAGCACGAAGAAGGAAGGGCGAGGAAAGGAGAATTTAAAGAACAAGAAAGCATCATATCTCATGAACAAGCACTCAAAAAATAAGTTACATAAATATCCATGCATGAAAGACATCAAAAATAAATGTTTGTAAACATCTACAACCATGAAAATTCATAGATACACTAAATTTTTGTGTTCTAGTTTCATTTTCATTGAAATTCTGTTCATGGTCTAGTTTTTTCCAAAATGCAATTGCTTTAACATTAAAACTAGAAATGAAAAATTGAAAAGAAATCAGGTTACTAACAGGATACTTTCATGCGAAGCATTCCTTTTTCCTTTTCCACAACATCTACCTTACATAATTTCTACAGCAGTGCAATATGTAGGATCAACTTAAAAGTCTCCGTCCTAAAACCCATCACAATATTATGCTTGCCTACAAATTACTTGATTGATTTTTCCAGCTGAAAAAATAAGTGGAATATAAAATGAAATGTACAAGCCCCATTGCTGTATATATTGTAAGGTTGGAAGAGAATGCTCAAAGAATTTTTATTTTTGATAAGTGAGAATACTCAAAGAAATTTCCTCTCATTCGTCGATTTTTTTTAGTTGCGAACAAAACATTTAATTTTTATATAACAATAGAAGTTGAAACCATTAGAAGCAAAGATGTAGGGTCTATATAAAGGAGCCATTGTTCACAAATAATTCAGAATCAAGTATTTTGCTTCAGAATGCATGTATGTCCTAGTATGATCCTTTGCTTCTTCACTAACTGCTGTTCACAGATTAGAACAGCCACCAGATTCTTCCCTGTTTTCTTCCTTAAACCCAAACTATGTCCCTTCTCCCAAAGCTTGAAACCCCCAAACGTATACTTTTCTGAATTTTTTTTACAGTAATTAACCCTTGCAAACCTAGCTTGGAAGCTGTTGCTGCTAGGAAATTCCCAGCATCCAGTTTTCTATAAAACCATAACCTACCACCCATTGTTATGCAAGACAGCCATATACTGAATAATACAGAGGTTATACTATGCACCTAATCAAACACTTCACTAGTCAGGTTCCTAACTCATCCATTAATATGCATACTGTAAGTATTCACTTTCTAAATGAAGCAGTTATGCTTGAGCTACAAGTTCTAGGGATTAGAGTGCAAACTGTTCCAACCTGGTGTGCTTACAAAAAAGAAGCCTATTAACAACTGAAAGAAAAAATCATAAGGAACCAAAGTGAGCAAAACAAAGAATAAAACTTCAAAAGAAACTTACATCAACATTAAAAACAACAATCTCCCCAGCACGAATAGGATCTTTGCTCATGTGCAAGAACAAGATGTCTCCCTACATATCATATAAGACATTATCGCTTGTCAAGCAATGTGAGAATCAGATTGAACAGGTGAAGAGACATGTTTAGAATATGATTCACCACATGCATAAATGTAATTGCTTTGTCCGCCATTGCATTTTTAACGTAGACAAAAATAATCCTGAGACGACACTTGGCTAGAGAAAGAACCAACCATTGCTTCCAAGACGCACCAAAACTCATCATCAACACTTAAAATCAATAAAAAGTTATTATGCATCCACACATTAGATTAACTTACCCTCTTGAAGCCAGGTTCCATGCTTCCAGAAAGGACAACAACAACAGGGGATTCACTGCCAGTAATGCACATTAATGCCTTCCATATTATCAGTGCAGATGTAACAATCATGCCTGGGACAAAAGCATGACACTTATGTAAAGGAATTATACAGAGAAAATTTAGGAAACAACGTTGAAAATAATTATTTACAAACAGATTTATATTTCAAAAGTAAATAGCCGGAACCATCACACTTAAATGCTTCTTCAATTCAATTAGTTTTTCATATGATTGTCAAAGCAGATGCAAAATACCAACTTGCTCACAATTTTGGATCACAACCCTTCCAATTCAAGAACAAGACGTCCTTCTCAGTATTATCAATGCAAGGTCTCATGGCTTCTGATATTTGAAGAACTGTCTTACATTGGATAGAAAGAAAGAATAACCTGGAAGCTATGTCCGTTTCGTGCCAAGTGTAATACATTTTGCTTAGACAACATGACTATACATTTGCTTGGACGACATTTTGCTGGAGCTTTCTAAGACTCATTCCAATTCCATAAAACCTTAACGTTTGGATTAACAAACATACTTGACCGTTGATATCTTGGATTGCGCTGCTTCTTCTAATGAAGATAATATTAAAAGACATCAAAATATGAGTACTTACCATATGTCGGGCTATCAATGAAAACATTTGAAAAACTAAAAACCAGGAGTAACGATAGCAAAGGCATTTAGCTTCAAGTTACATGGTTGAAGAGCCTAATTGATAAAGGAATTCGGATTGCTTCAGAAATTTAGTAATTGGCATTCAATGTGGTATAACTCGGCATAGATTATAAGGTACAACTAAAACGTGCATCAAGCTGCGAAAAAATTCAAGAAAATTTTGTGTAGATTATTTTATTTCGGTCTTTCCCATGAAAATAGAAATTCCCAAATTCAACGCGGCCATAAGAATCACATCAGGCTCAGTAAATTATACGTTTTTCTTCTGTTAAGCGTCAAAACAATAAACGGTGAGATATATATTTTAAAATATAAACGAAAATTTTATTGATAATAAAAATAGGCTTATCACAAATACACGGGACGTATACAACAGAGAATAAAGAAATATATAACGCCCAAGCTTCAATTTTTTAACCATTCACACATTTTCTAAGCACCCAAACAGAGTATAGACGCATAAAACCATGTTCTCCCTCTCCCCTTAGACAGTACCAAAATCAAGAAAATTCGATAGAAGACTCAACGTGTGTGTGTGTGCGCGCGCGCGCGCGCGTGTGTGTGTGTGAGAGAGAGAGAGAGAGAGAGAGAGAGAGAGAGAGCTAAGAAGGGAGCGAACCGAGACTGACGGCCTGGGTGAGGACCTGGCGGATCTGAAGGGATTTGATAGAGTCGATTGTCTCACCGATCCATCCCATTTTTTGTCCTTCCAGCTTGCTCTCTTCTGCCTTCTCTTTCTCTTTTCCGGAGAGGAGAGCCGCTGCGTCTTGAAAGTGCCGTTTCTTTTGTCGACGAGAGCTACTGCTTCTTCAAACCCCAACCCCTGGCCGCTGCTTCTTTGAAGGGCCCCCTCTCTCTCTCTCTGTCTCTCTCTCGACTCCCTCCCTCTCTTCTTAACTTTTTTTTCTTCGGCTCTCGTTTAAAAAAAAAAAAAAAACGATTGTATATATAAAACGAAAAAAATCTAGGCAGAGTTGCACTTTTTGCTTTTTTTGTTTAAGACCAGCATCATATATATCGGTAAATAAAAGGCTCAGATAGTATACTTGGATCTGATTGGGATTAGGTAAGAGCCTTCAAAAAAAAAATATTTAAATAACTTTAAAAAAATTTTAATAAAAAAATTAGGTTATTTAAGTATTACATATTAAAATATTTTTAATCTCAAATGAGTTAAAAAGTATGTTCGAGAAAAAATCATTATTTTGATATTTTTTTCAAAATAATTTTTCTAATAATGTAAAACATAATTTGAATTTAAAAAAAGCTGTTAATTAACAAAAATATATATACAATTTTAAAATAATTACAACTTTTAAATTTTCAAGAATATGGACATAATATTTAAAAATCTAACTAATCGTCATTTCTACCTTTTAAAACACTTTTTTTTATTTATTTCTAAACAAATGTAAAATGTTTAAAAATACTTTAAACATATGGTTGTTAAAAAGTGCATATTTGGGATTGCAGTGAAAAATATAGTTTATAATTTTGGAACTTATAACTTATAACTTAAATAACAAGCTCTACTATTAAAAAGTCTGTTTAGTAACCATGTCTCTAAAGTACTTTTAAAGTTAATTATATTAATTTTTTTAAAATATACAGTTATCTGTATGAGCTTTTCGATAAAAGTTTCAATTTAATACTTTTTAAAAAGTGTAGATTTTCTTAAGTGATTAAAGTACTTTTTATAAATTTACCAAACATATTATTTTTTTCTTTAAAATAACTTTTAAACAATTAAAAGTATTTTTTAAGCTTTCAAACTCAATCCCAAACATGTTAAATACCATTTTAATAATAGAATTTATTATTTAAGTTATAAGTTATAAGTATTAAAACTATTATAAATTATATTTTCTATTGCAATTTCAAACATGGATATAGAGTCTAAAATATTACACAACGAGGAGTCTTTACTACTATAAAAATCTAGTAAATAAGGTGGAATAGATATAAGTGGGATGTTTCTATGAATGTTAATGGATGCGGCCCATTATACAATGTCATGCGTGCATCGATTATGGTCTAGATGTATTTTTTTCAGGTTTCAACTTTAGAAGGACTGCAGCAGAGTACTTGCATCTCTGGCAATTGGTTCAAGGGACCAATCTGGGCTATCGTCTGGATCTTCAACAACTTGTATTGTCACTAGTAAATCTCCTATAATTATGATTTTCTTGATATGTTACTCAATTGCAATTCCTATGCAGTGCCTTCACCTTGATTGTAATTTTGGCTTTGAATGAATTTAGTTTTAACAAAAATTGGTGGAAAATTCCTACTATCATGCTGCCTGTATTTCTAACCATCACGTCAAGAGATAAAATGTAATGATACACCCGGCAATTACTCCGCTGTTATATGGCTCAATCTAACTGTTTATTGCCCCATGCATGTTTATGTTCTCGATAGGTCTTTAGGTCCCAGACACAAAGCTTTCAATGGTAGGCCTATAAGGTTCATGTACTATTCATTGCGATGATGGCAAACAACTGAGAAAGACCCGATTCTCGATTAGTTTATATGTTAAGTTTGATTGAATTGTATTAAAAGTTATATAAAATATTATTTTTTAATATTATTATTAATTTAAATTTTAAAAAAATTAAATTATTTATTATTATATTTTATATTAAAAGTTAAAAAAATTTATAATAATTAAAGGAAATGAATTGAGAGGAATTGAGAAACTAAATATAACCTAAGACTTCCTTTGGAGATAAGATGGATTCCATCCTATTCTTAATATTAAAATCTGTAAAACATGAAATATTCAATGGCCACGGGTATTGTCTCCACAAAATTAGTGCAATCCAGTTCCTCTTCTACTTGATAATTAAGAATGGATAATGCTAAGTTATTAATTTTAATTTATAGGAGTCACTTTATTTATTTACGTGGCATTACGTAATTTATTAAAAAAATGAAAAATACAAACATATAAATTAAAAGAATATAGCTAATTTAAGATTTTAATCTTCACATTTTTATGTTCTTCCCCCCATTTTATTTTGAATATATTTTGACATTATGTAACATGATGTGGTGTCATGTAAAAAAAAAAAAAAAAGTGAATGGTATAAATTAAGAAACATGGTATATTTTTTATTAAAAATATAAAAAGTATGAATTATAATAAGATAAAAATCTACATTATCTTAAATTAAGTGACAGAACACTATTTACGTTGTAAAATTAAAAATTTTAAAATTTATCTTGTAAGTCAAATTATATTATAATTTACACTTCAGTAATTATCCTCTGCACCAACTTAAAAATAGAGTTTTTTTCAATAACATATTCAATCATTGAGTGTAATCTACGCGTACTTATGATTATTTCAACTAAAATTTCTTAAAACATATATAAAATTTTAAGGTTCACGCTTCATACAATTCTCGTGTTAGTCTTCAATGTTCCAAAACACAAACAAAAGCTGTTAGTGTACAATATTTTAAGAGTAGTGTTACCTATAATATTAAGACTTATAAATTTTACACATTTTATTGAAAAATAGAATCCCTTACCAAAAAGATAAATTTTATATAATTCTTAAATTTATTTTTTTATTTTTCAAAATAATTATATGATATTTTACCACCCTACTGCTTCTAAAATCATTTTCCATATGTCAAAGTGTTGTTTAAATCCAAAACTCCCATGAATCGTGGTACAACGTTAAATAAACAAGAGCCATTAGATACTACAGAGCCGGCATGTACCCAGAAAAATTTCCAGTGATTTCTGAATCTACACGTGACATCAAAACAATGGAGCCACGTCGTGAACTCAGCATTACAAGAAACGCTTTGGTAAATGATGCAATTATCTTTTAATTAATTAATTATGCTTTTCGCTGTTTATTTCGGTAGCTGAAGCCTACAGCTTGCTGGGAAACACTACTGCATTCATGGCTCTAACCCTACTGGCTCCCGGTGGGTGCGCTCGATTATGCGCGCCGCGCCCTGCGCACATTAGACATAGAGTCACTACGTTCGCTACTCTATCCTCTCCTGGAGGTCATGCCGTGGACTGGGTTGAAGCAACTTCGAGCTTTTTCGAACAAGACGCGAGGCCCATCATGTTGTTTGATGGTATGTATGCTTGCATAATTCTTTTTGTGCACATCTTTTGCTACAATGAAATTGCTTTTGGGTTTACTTTGATTCCGTGAGTGTTGATGGAAAGCGAAAAAAACGCAACCTTTGGGAACTCTATGTACCAGAAATTTTTAGTTGTTTTGTTTTGCCATGTGTTGACCTTATAGATGGAGCTGAACGGTTGGAAGTGGCTTTTTCAATTGAACTAAAAACTGTGAGTAGTTTATTGTCCAGGAATAAAGAATGCAAAGGCTTTTGCCAAATCAGTTATTAGGCTTATGCTTGACCGATAACTTGGAGTAAGTAAGCTCTGCAGACGCACGCATAGAATGAATGGAAACGCAAATTTTGTTATAGCTTTTATGTATTATGAAATTCTCATGTGATTTATTTTCCAGAGTCCAAACAGGTTGAGTTATTGGGCAATTCCTGCCAATAGCACAAATGATTTTGCCCATTTTTTCGTTTGATTGATGTATACAGCAATTAAACTTGTTTGCTATATTTGTATTTGGCAGGTGTATGCAACTTGTGTAACGGAGGTGTGAGGTTTGTGCGTGAAAATGATCGAAATCGGTCAGCCCCGATCGTCTTTTGAATTTTAACAGTTGCTCAGATTTTTCACTTCATCATTTACTTACGAAATTTGGTGGCTCATAACTTGTAATAATATATTTAGGGGCAAGCAGTGAATTCTACTTTTGAAGTGGCGTTATATATATATATATTAAGAACATTAGTGAGGTATGAAGAGATCGAAAAGGAAACCAGAGTTGCTATAATTGAACTTATGTGCTACTCATGATATTGCTCAGTAAAATAAATCTGCTGGTAAATCTGATGAAAGTTGAAAATTTAGAGTCTGCACATATGACATGATTGGTGGTCTTGACAATCAAATAGAATTGATAAAGGAGGTTTGACGCCGCATTTAAGATGTGGAGTTAAGAAACTAAACTTGACTGTAGTGGACATTAACTAATTTATATCTCAACTATTTAAAAGTAAATTCTTGTTAGAGATGTAATGATATAATATGAGGTCTACTGAAATGATAGATAGAGAATGGCTTTCCCATGAGGAAATAAAGTGTGTATTGATGGTGCACTTTCATATTTTTCATGATTAGGGATTCCTCACCACATTTTAGGTTCAATTGTACGACTCAAAACCTGTTTGTTTGCTCTGTTTTTTTTCTCTGAATATTGGCAGGAGAATCAGGTTTGAACCTCTCCAAAGCGATGCCGGCAAGAAATTACTTAGGAGGTCAGGGAGGGCTCCTGATGATATCTCCAGTGTTGTACTTGTTGAAAAGGATAGGTCTGTATATCATAGGTTCAATTAACTTCAATTGCGATCAATAATAATCAATTCCCCAACATCAAATTGATTACTAAATTTGATTACGAATCATCAAATATTCCATAGCAGTTCATTTGGTTGAGAAGAAGATGGACAGAAAAGCGAAGTCTCTACATTTAACAATTCCTAACTGAGTGACACTCCAAATTTTCTTCACTTTCCGTGCTTCTCATCAACCAAATGGATTCTACAAAGTTTTTTCTTGTAGAAAAGATGTTATTATGTAGATCAGCTACTTAATGCTAATGGTTCAACAATTTTGGTTTTACTAAAGTACCATAGAAGATAACCCTAGAGATGTCATCTGAAGCAATTGACAAACCATGGTGAATTTCAGATCATACATCAAGTCAGAAGCTGTGCTGAAGATAATGGATTACATAGACATACCATTCCCCCAGTTAGCATTTTTTCTACAGTTTGTGCCGCAGTAAGTACCACCTTTCCAGTTTCTGTTATAGTTTCGTACTTCTGATTTGAAGCCAAGGGAAACAGTCAGAGCTGCTCTGTAACTCTGTTATTTATCCATTGCTATGGATGACTGCAGGTTCATAAGGGATATTGCATATGATAATGTGGCAGACAACCGTTACACATTTTTCGGCCGCTCAGAATCATGTGAGATATAAACAGCTAAATTCATTGTAAGGCCTATGTTCTATATATCATAAAGTCCAGAAATAACATTCCCCCAGGAGGTTAACCATTGTATGTTTTGTCTGAATAGAATGAACTTATATTCATGTTTATGAATAAAAACTTGTGTATAATCCTGTTCCTGATTCGTATGGTTGAATTTCTTTTTCTTCTCATATTTCAAGCTTTTAGCTGTATCTTTTGTTCTATCCCTTTTACCATGCAAGGCAAAGTTTCAAAAAGCTATGAAAGACCAGATGTGTACATTAACTTATCAGAGGTTACTGCGTGCAGGGTTATTTAAAGATAAAGGAAACAAAACAAACCAAGATGAAATCTCATCATAATGTCCTCAGTAAAGAAACAGCAGGTGCTCAATCACATATCTACGCGTGTAATGTTCAGATTCTCGTATATGCATAGATAGAAAGAGAGTTTTTGGTGTTATACTTCCAAAGCTCGAAGAATAGGCAGTTAGCTTGACAAAACCATCCGGCTGATCATTGGTGCTTTAGATAGGCACATTATACGGGGTCTCGCCGTTAAATAGCTTGGCACTGCCATATGCAAAGCTGCCAGATATAGGGGAAGAGAAAAACATAATAAAGAGGTTAGCTGAGATTGGATCATTTCCATATTGGATACTTGTACTGATCTAAAAGTTCATAAAGAAGGAAAATTTCTAGTAAATTACCCAAAAATTAAGATGATTAAAGCCGTCACCCACAACAGGTACTGATAGGTCATGTGCCTGGGTTTGCGCTTTATATCATATCCTGGGGGAATGTGTTTGGGGCTTACATATCCAAATTGAGGACGGACTAAAAGAATGAAGCCGAGGAGAAATCCCGACAGGAATCCTCCGATATGAGCTGAATTGTCAACGCGAGGCAGAAACCCGACAGCCAAATTGAGGGTAATGATGAGCACCAGAGTTAGGAGTGCGGCCAACTGTATAATTAGGTATCAGGACCATGAACTAGTATCCTTATTGTTCTTACAGTTTGAACCTTAGCTTTGAGTCTCTTACCTTGTTCTCATAGATTGTCCAGTTAGTGAGAAGCTCAGAAAGCACACCTCCCAACAGGCCGAAAAGAGCACCAGATGCGCCCACTGATATTGATGTTTTAGAATTAAGAGCAGATAGCAAGCTTCCACCAAAACCAGAAAGCAAGTACAAGATTCCTACTCTCACTGCCAAATCCAAGAGATAGAAAAATAAGCTAGGATTGAGAATACCAAAACAGATTAGGCATAACCCCATATCAAGGTTCTTACCAAATCCAAATTCCTGCTCAAGCCGGATTCCTATAAATAGAAGACTCAACATATTAGCAACTAAATGGATAACTCCGACATGAAGCCACATGCAGGACAAGAGGCGCCATCCTTCACCTTCCTCCACCACTAGTTTCGTCTCAAGACCTCCGAGTTTTATCAGCCTGTATAATCAAGTTTAGGAATATGGATGATCTTCAACACTAGCCAGATATAACCAATGTCCGCCCTTAAGCTAGCTAGGGGCGATGCTTGACATGAATATATAATTATTTTGAACAGGCTTTTTCAATGCTCACTCTTGCTAAAAGGATCTATTTTACATGTTTGAATGAATTGAAATGCATCAAATTAAGGATGTACATTAACACAAAATAATAAAGATATTTTGTTGGGGGAGGTGGGTGTTTGCAATTCAGAAGTCTTTTAAGAAGGTTTAAGAAACCAAAGCCGAATTAAATAGACGTTACGTGGTAATGGAAGGGCCAAGGAGTATGTTCTCCGTGAAGGGCTGGAAAGACAATCTCCCCAAGTATGCAGACAGCAGACACTTCTCTCCGGTTGTAGCCGGGCAATCATTCACGTACATGGTGTACACGAACATCATGATATTGGCCGCAAAAATGAGAGGAACAAGCCACGAGAACCATGTCTTAGGCATTGGAGGTTGAAAATGTGGCGGTGGTGGTTGAGTTGGCTGAGTTCCTCGAGGCCCCGCCTCAATATCACATGGTGATGGAGGCCCCTTCGCCATACAGGCAATGGTGAGGAGAGTGCACACCACACTGACGCCTATGCGCAGCCGTTAGAGCTTCGTCCGTAGACCATTATTAGAAGTAGGACGCGGGGAGAGAAATAAGCCATTGGTGGCAAGGAATGGGTCTTTGTTGGGTTGGCAGTTAGGTAGGTACTTTTGCTGTGAATAGGTAAAATTGAGAGAATCTTCAATTCTCTGTCTGAATTAAATTATTCGATTTTAGAAGAGAAAAACACAACATTAAATACTTATGTGAAAATTGACAATTTATATCATTTAGTACCTTTGTCAGAAAAATGTTAAATATAGTAGGAACTACATCTTTAGCATGTCTCACCGAAATGAATGCCAAAATTTGAGCCATCAGTTAATACGTAACCCTTTAATAAGTTATTAATTTTTTTATTGGTACAAAGATGTTTTATTGTGTTTTTTCTTTTTGGAAACTATCACCACGATTTGTAAATATATTATCGATTAATGTGTTAGATATAGTTATAAGTTGTTTAAATATTCGTACACTTATTTTTAAAATAAATAAAACCTATTTTTAAAATTTTATTATTTTTATGTAATTTTCATATTTACTTATATTTTTTTAAAACAAATATGCGAACACTTTATAATTACAAATATCTTTTTCGAGTAATTTAAAGCAAAAACCGAAAATATCGCCACTTCCATGGGCATCAAAGATGTTATATGCAATTTTTTGGATATATGATCACTCAGATCAAGATCGTCTTAAAACTTCTATTGGGAGTGATGCAGCAGCTGGGAAGGGGCCTAGAACATAAGTGACAACCACTACTCCACAAAGTCACTTTTCTCCCTGAAATTATCACCATTTTAGCAATACAATAAGCAAATTATGGAATTAGTCATTAGTGATCCAACCCCAAGGCTTAAAGAAAATCATAATTTATTCTATCATTAAGATTTCAAACGTTATTGGGGGTCAGAAACGAAGATTAGGTAGGGTTTGGACCCTGAAGATAATAAGGTCAAGATTTAATTTCTTAAAACCAATAATGAGGATTTAATAGAAACCGTGAGCATCTTTATTTGTCATTATCATAGTTGATGCTTTAGTGTGCGCTAACTGCTGAGAGTAGATGGCTGAGTATGATATGTCCGTCGGTATTTACTATGCATCAGCCACTATTCATTTTCACACCATACACAACTTTTTATAGTGTAAAGATATTTTTCATAAAATATAGATATTTTTTATAAAATGTGTGGTGTAAAATGATAAATAGTGACTGCTGCCAATATTTTCTCATGTCTGTATACACAAATAATACTAACTGCTGAACAAAAACACAATTGTACAGTAAAGGCCATGTAAATACCAAACACGGGTGGATAAAAATAACTTAAAACAGAAACAACCAAAAATTAAATAAAGGAAATCCAACATCTAATAAATTAGTTTAAGATTAAGTAAACATCTAATAAAATTAGAACCGATAGCATAAAGTCCTATTTTAAGCAGTAAAGCTTGGCCCAGAATTACACGCGTCAAAACACGGGGAGTACAATATCTGAATAATTCTACTAATCCTTCGCCGAATGATCTCAATATTCTACATTAAAAACAACAGTACTGTCACTAACACACAACTGCCCGCTGACTTCCATCATCGGGAACACTATTGCATACAGGTTTGTTCTTCCACCATAAACCAATCCCTCATGATGGCACTGTGCACACAAAATGAGATGGGTATAAATTTCAGAAACCCAAACATAAGGAATCAAATTAGCAATTACAGGGTCCTTTGAATATAATCCAATCCCCAACTCGCAAGATAGACATAATTACTTGTTATAATTAATAAAAAGCTATTTTAACAATCATTTTGGTCAGAAGCTAAATCAACATTATCAAAAGAGGTTATCTTACTGTAAGTTGAAGTATCAATTTGCTCCGGAAGCTCCTTTATGTCCACCTCAAACCTCGACTGAACCTGAAAAACAACAATGTGAAGTATGATATTAATAGGCAAGCATAATAAACAACATGAAGGGTAAATCTTTTTTTTTAAGTAGATAATGGGATCTAAGGGAATAACAAAATGAAGCATAAATTAATTTGAAACGTCTAAATTACCTGATTAAGAACATCTGAGTCAGCTGCAGATGAGACAAATGTGATTGCAAGCCCCTTGGTCCCAAACCTGCCAGCCCTACCCACCTGAGGATTTATGTCAACCCCCGGTGACGAAGAAGCAAATTCAGTAAAAAATAGTGAATAATTACAAACCATTTACAGATCATTTGAGGTCTTTAATAAAATAAGTACCCTGTGCAGGTATGTATCAGCTGAATCTGGCATATCATAGTTGATAACAATGTTAACACGCTCTATATCAATCCCCCTTCCTACTAAGTCTGTTGCCACAAGAATTCTTGATTGCCCCTCCTTGAAATTCTTGTAACGTTTCAACCTGAAGAAAACCAATACAGAATCAGCCACCAACTAAACTACCCACTCCATTAAGCAAAAAAGATAAAGAGAGTAAATTCCAATATCCCTGTAAGATCATTTCTCTCAACCACCAAGAAAACTAATCACTCTATTAATAAGTAAAAAGTTTGTCACTTTCACTATCCATTTCTAGCTATATTCATATGAAATCTAAATTCTCGAGGCAAAACACCTGCTCATTAAACATTCTACTTACAAAAGAAACTAAAACATATGGCAAGGAAGCATTTATAGAGTATTAGATTAGATGGGACAGGGAAAACATCATCAGATTGGTACTCAGTAGTGGGTGTCAAAAAACTGACCAATACAGATTTGATCAACACCTTCCTAGTAAGTATCACCCAGCCACCAGAACAGGCATATCTCTTCCTCACATCTCTAACCCACCCAAACATAAATCCCTTGTCCAGATCGTCCATTGCCCACTGCAACATCCTTCAACCAATCCACTTGTTAGCCCCAGATCCAAAATACCAGATTGGTAATCCAAAGCTTGGCATGGATCATTACCACATCTCTAGAAAAAAGGGCCAAAATACCATTTTGGTCCCTTATATACGTCAAGAGTTAAATTTCTTCCCAATCTGTTGATTTGAGCCAATTTACTACTAAATATTATCAAAATGCTTCCATATTATCCCTGCCCTGTGCTGTCATCACTAGGTTGCAGACTTTCTTCCCTACTTGTATTGTTAATTTTACACCTTAAGTCCAAATAGATCTCACCAAGTTCAAGAATATGGTGCCATGCAACCATTTTCAAGACTCCCACATCCCAGTAATAAAGCAAAACCAAAATCAGCCTCCCCGCCTGAAGATACAGAAGCTTCTACCCAATATTAAATAAACACAAGCAACATTCCCAGCATTGAAAAAATTGTGACTAGCTAGTGAGCATAACTTAGCATATAAATTATATGCCAAGTGAATACAAGTAACAGAATACATACCTTTCCTCCTGAGCCATTCCTGAATGGATGCAAATAGAGGGGAAGTTACACTCCTCGAGTAACTTGTTCAGCTCAGCTGCTCTGTGAACACTTTTGACAAAAATAACAACTTGATTGAAGTCCAATGCATCAAGAAGATCATTCAATTTGCGGTTTTTCTCTGCCTCTTTCAATAAAATGTAGTGCTGCACGGAGATTGAGATGAAATGAAGGCAGGCATTATTTGAACAAGAAAAGAAAATTCAACTGGCAAAAGAAAGATTGCAACAATGTTTTAAAGATACCTGTACAAGACCATGAAGAGTCAACTTTGTCTCATCATCAACATAAATTTCCATTGGCTGAAAATGACATCCATTTAATTTGTGTCAATATACCAATTCTCCCGAAAGCAGAACTCAACACCAATGGAGTTGGGGGGTGAAACATTTAAAATAAAGTAATAGCAACCACCCGAGAAATCAATCGTCCTGGACCCTCATATATATTGACTTCTGCGTGCCTGAAATACCAGCAACATCCAACTACCACCCAGTAATATTAGAATGAACCAATATCCTCACTTGGGCCCCACGAACACCATCACTAAAATACATGGCCAAAATTTCAAGGATTGGATGACACCCAAAGAAAAAAGTGCAAACTAGGAAAAACAAATCTTTAAACTGATTGCGAGTACTGCAAGTTCCAGCCTTGACTGCCTTGCCACTGGCAAGGCAAATTGGACGCTACGCCACAAGTGCACAGCTGATATAAAATGAGTAAAGCAATGACATTGAAAACAATCATATAAAAAATGTGCATTCTCATTGCAACCAAGAAAAAGTGGCATAACACTACCTCTTGCATAAATTTTTTGCAAACAGGACGGATCTCTTTACTTAGAGTTGCTGAAAACATCATCACTTGCTTGTCATGAGGAGTCATCTTGAAGATTTCCTGAACATCTCTCCTCATGTCTATGAAAGAAACAAACACATGGAGAACAAAATAACTTAACATAAGAAAATATCCAGTTAACTTCATAAGAATGCAGTAAATGAAACAAGATAATTGCAAAATTCAGATTAGGAATACATAAACAACGTAAAGGATGAAGAAGAATAAGAAGATGGTCATACCAAGTGATTCTAGCATTTTATCACACTCATCAAGAATAAAATGCCTCACATTCTTTAATCCAAGATCTTTATCCCTTGCTAGAGCCAATATTCGTCCGGGTGTTCCAACAACAACATGAGGACATTCATTTTTTAGAATATCCTTGTGAATCTTGATATTGACACCACCGTAGAAAACAGCAACCCTGATGTCAGGTAAATATGTACTGAACCTCTCAAATTCATGACAAATCTGTAGAAGTTAAAAGAACAAAATAAGAATGTTAACAGAATTTTTTTATAAGTAAAATTCTGTAAAATATCAAACTTGCAATGTTTTTAGGAAATGCAAATACACATGGAAAATCTGACCAAAAACTCAAACATTGAGACACATACAAGTGCAAATTATCATTTTTGGAGACTATAGCACACCACAGGGAATTAATCAACTATAACAAACATTGGACCAACCTGGTAAGCTAGTTCTCTTGTGTGGCAAAGAACAAGAGCCGCCACTTGACCAGCAACAGGTTCAATCTGCTGAAGAGCTGATAGAACAAAGACAGCAGTTTTCCCCATACCAGATTTTGCTTGACAGATGACATCCATTCCTAGGATAGCTTGAGGGATGCACTCATGTTGCACTATTGAAGAACCAAACAAAATTGCAGCAGACGAATCCTCAGTTAGGTATAAATGACCATCCAGTTCCTTTTAATGGAAAGGTTTATCAAACCAGTTTTCTGGCCCAAATCATGAATATGGCAGTAGTAATTACCTGCAAAAGATATAGAGTAGAAGAAAAAATATCAAAGACAGGCCAGCACAAATAATATGCAAGATTGGACATGATGCGGCAAGCATGTAAGCAACCAAAACATGTCAATTCTTGTGTCATGTGACCAGTCCAAATCAGCAATATCAACGAAATAGCAAGCCAAATGCCATCACAAAGACAAAATATCATAAATAAATTACGTCACTACCCAGGGAAGGCCCAAGACACATCTGGAAAGAATAGAATGCATGGTACTTGAATAATAACTGTTTGTTTATTTCAAAAGTATATCCAAAAGAAAAACTCCATGAAGAGAAATTTGATCAAGATACTTTTTTTTTTTTTTTGATAAGATAGGCCAAAACTAGAATAAGTACCCAAATCAGCCACAGTGGAAAGAAACAGCTAACTTAAACCAAGACGATTTTTCCAAACTAAAAGAACAAGAAGCAAGAAACCAACAAAATGAAACATAGCATGAGTGCATGACTAGAAAAGCAAAGCCAAATTTGAAGAAAATTTATGAGATTTTAAAATCAACAAGCATCCCATTTCTCCTGAAAAAAATGTTGGAACTTCCAAATTTCAACAATTCAGCAAGCATATTGTTACCCAGTGAGATATATAACGAAAAAATTGGTTAAAACTTGCCTTCTGATGGATGTTCAAATCCTGAATCCACTATGGCTCGAAGAAGCTCTGGTTTCAACAGGAAGTCTCTAAATCCCGAACTGTGAATCCCAACATAGCCCCTACACCAGAAAAAGAAAAGTATATCCAGCAGATGAGAAAATTGAAGTTGACACCTTATATACTATTTTTAATAAAAGAACAGCTGCAACAGCCAGATGGTCCTGTAAACCTAATCGCCAGACAACAATAAATAAATGTTAAAAGTCAGCACATCATCTAAGAATCCAAAACTTCTTAAAGCATGTTTTGGGCAAGTATGACGACATAGCCTGATCAGACCAAAAAATCTCTATCCCATCCTACCTTAAACCAGACTACAGAGCACAGGCCCTCACTATTTGGTTTTTCACTTTTCATTAAATGGGAGATTCCGTAATCAAAACGGCCACACTTGCTAACGCTTTACTCCATTACATGATCAAGTCCGGTGGGGTTTTTCATCTTTGAAATGGAAAAGAATTCTACAAAAACACAAACTGCACAAATTCTATTTCATTCTTTCAAGTAATAACCCATCAGATCACTATCAATTTGTTCATATGAATTGTTTTCATCTTTGTCACCATGCTTCTTAGCCTTGGCCTTATCCTTATCTGGAGGTAAGTTATAATCAGTTTGATAAATAACTGCAACTTATTTTGACTTAATCTTCACAAATGTTATGAATATACGAAGGTATGGCTTTCCTCAATAAGAGATGAAACCAACTTTTCCAATCTATTACTCTTCAAGTCTCTTTACAAACACAGAAAACAAATCATAAATCGGAAATTGAATATCACTAAGAGGCCGTCTGAATTGAGAAACACTGGCTACTCATCTCATCTCATACATAGAACTTTTCCAAATTTTCCCACAAAATATAATAAACAATTCAAACTTTTCAAATTTCAATTTAAAATTTTTCAAATCTCAAAACAATAATAATATTACAAAAATAATATTTTAACCATATTTTATTTAATTTTTAACTTTCATCTAAAACCATTTTATCTCTTTGTCCAAACATCCTCTGAGAGAGAGAGAGAGAGAGAGAGAGAGAGAGACTGACTTCTTGACGGAATCAGCTGCGGGTCTAGCTGAGGCGGAGTCGGGGGCCTTAGGGTCATCATCTTCGAAGTCGACGAGCTCTTCTTCGTAGTCGTTGTCCTTGACTTCACCCATCTTCCTCTACACACAAAAAGGGGAAAAAAGACGAATCGAATATATAGAAAATTAGGCTAGTGTTCCTTCCTTCTTTTTTTGGGAGAAATATCTAAAGATTAACAGGAATAGAAAATTAGAAACGGAGGAAGATTTGATAGTTTGCTTTGCTAACCTTTCAGCTCTATCGGCGAGAGGGAGAGAGAGAGAGAGAGAGTATTATGGTTTCCGACACCGAGAGTGGCTGAAGCGTCTGTAAAATTAAACAACAAAAAACAATGAAAATTCCCGAGAGAGAGGAAGGGAGGGACCCAGGATCTAGGGTTTGGAGAGACGGAGAGAAGACTGGGTTGGATAAGAGTGGAGAAGATATAGGCTATAGGGATTGGCAAATTTGACGAAATTGACCTTTCTGTCCCCCTTATTTGCCTTCGCAAGCTCACAAAATATCACATTCTTTTTACCTTGACTTTTTGTATATATATATATATATATATATATATCTATATTATTTTTTTAAAATATTGAGAGATTTTAGAGAGAGGAATCGAACCAAGACCTCTGGATGTTAGGTCTCGTGCCATTTAAGCCCCGGGTTCTTGGCACTTTTTGTATACTTTTTAATTCAACTATAAAATACAAACGCGAATTTCTCGTATATCCTGCAATATTGGTGAAAGAAAAGTACGAGTTGACGGAGGAGTACAAATGCAAAAAATCATGGGCCATTGTTTACTGTAAACTATATTAATAATTATGAGGATGGGCTTGGCCCAAGTCCATGGATGCACTCGAACCCTTTATGAGCTATTAAGGTCGGGAGTCAGGTCATCTTATTCATAGCCCACGATAATTGTAAAATCTTAGATTATTAGCACCCAAATCAACGTGAGGGAAGTTTGGATAGACGAGGCATGAGATTATCTAAATTTTTTATAATTTTAATTTCAAATACCATCAAACATAAAATAATTTTTAATTTTAAATATTTAATTTTTTCATATAATTATTATCTAGTTATTGTCAAAATATAAAAACCAATTCAGGTTTTACAAATTTCAAAACAAAATATAAAAATCAATACAACTTTTTTAAACTTCAAAATAAAAATAATATTCAAAATTTACATATATTTACAATTTTTTTAATTTGTCATATTTTTATTTAATTTTTTTTAAAATTTTAAAATTTAATAAAACGTCTTGACTCAAACCATTTTATTTATTTTCTTACTATTTACATAAGTTAGACACTCTAAGTGTCTTGACAAGCCCTAAGTCTTGACAATAATATCCGGTATGGATATTCATATGAGATAAAAACTATCTTATTTGAATTGTACGACCCATTTCATCTATATATCCAAACGACTATCCTCAAATTTGTATCTCGTCGTAAAAAGTTTCCAACAATTGCAATGAACGGTGAAAACCATTGGCAATGAGCAGTAAAAAACACTCATTGAATGGTGAAAAAGTATGATAGTGAACCGTCCTTCTTTACTTTCTCTCCCATTTCGAATTTTTCGGCCAACAACCAAAAATGGTAGGACCCACTACAAATATATATTTTACGGTAACTTAAATATGTTTATTAATATTTTTAAATAATAATAAATATTAATTTTTTTAATATATTCATAACTATTACCAAATAATAATTAAGGCTCTATTTGGATATAAAAAATATTTTATCTTATCTCATTATTATAATTTTTTTAAATTTTCATACAAAATATAATAAACAATTCAATTGTTTCAAATATCAAAACAATAATAATATTAAAAAATAATATTTTATTCAACTTTTATCTAAAATCATTTCATTTCATCTTATTATCTAAACTATACTTAAATAATTTTCGATCATTGGTAAGGCCCACCCTTTATCAAATCTCAAAAACTTAAAACTATTTTATCTTACCTCATTATTTAAATATATATATATTTTTTATAAATTGTCTCATCTCATTTGAAGTCAAATATCACATTATTATTCAAAATGCATGATATCATCTACATATACAAACGATGCCTAACATAATAGTTTTTAGGTGACGTAGCAAACATTAATCTAACTATCACATCCGCAACGTTAAAAGTTTGATTTGACCATTACAAATTTTTATCTCAAATTTAAAATTATTATCTCATCATTATAACTTTTCTAAATCTTCATATAAAATTAATAAATAATTTAATTTTTTAAATTTTAAAATAATAATAATATTAAAATTTTAATATTTTATCTTAAAATTCAAAATTCTACATTTCATTAATTCATTTTTTTTTCTTGTTTTTAGATTGAGTTTATATTTTTTTTCTGAATTCTTTATTCAACTATAAATTATGACATTAAAAAAAAAATGTAAAATTCTTGAGTAGTCTACGTCCTTTTGAATGGTAAATCCCCTTAATTATTAATAAAATAAAAATTATAATAAAAAAAGTACTTTAGAATTCATAAGAAATTTACTTGTCTATGTATCATTCTATTCAATCTTTTATCTCCCTACTTCCCCTCTATGTTATGCCACGATGTTCTTGAACATTTGCTTATGTGATGAATAGACTCCTGCAATGATGACACAATTTGCTTATTTAAACATAATTTCATTTCTATATGAAAGAAAGGGAATAGTTAATTCCACAAAAAGGGTCAAACTGAACCTAAATGTGTGCCAAATCGAAGGCTAGGAATAGCACAATTATAATGGAAAATAATATATAGATACCGACCATCTTTTATATAATCACATTTTAAATAAGCGACGTTTTTAGAAAATAACGTATAAACGCGTTAAAAAATGCTGTGTGAAGTGTATCATTGTTTCAACTAATATTCTAGATTTTACAAAAAATGCGACAACCCAAAATAAGAGATAAGGACATGTTCGTCCAGTGAGGTGAGGTAAGTATTTTATAAATAGTAATAAAATAATTTATAAATAATAATGAGATAATTTAAGTTAATATTTTATAAAAATTTTAAAAATGTAAAAGAAAAAATATTATTAAATTAAAATATAATTTTTATTTAAAAATTTGAAAAATTATAAGAATTAATTTTAAAATATTTATATTTAATTAATATTTTAAAAATAGATAAGACGAGAATAGAATTTTAATTCCAAACCGTCCATAAATCTGGTTTTTTTTTTTTTTTTTTCCTTTCTTTATTACTTATTTTATCTGGACAGAATCGGGCAGGATACGTGGCGAGTAGACATCTGGCAACGTATCACACACGATATTGTTTTTAAAACTTGGGTCATCCTTATCCTATTGCTTTTACATCACCTCCAACTTTCAACGGCCTTGACGGCTATTTCTTTCGTGATGTTGGCCGTTGGATCCTTTTGTCGGCAACCTCGCAAATCCCCTCCACTTGCTATTTTAGTAACAATCGCAGTACATGCTAATCCTGGATAAATGATTTGTATAAGTTTTTTTATAAATTTTACGTGGGTTTTCTTTATAAAAATAAAAAAAAAGTAGATTTTATAATAAAAAAATATTTTTTAGCATTAAGACTCATATTTTTATGAAGGTTGAGGCTACTCAGCCGCCTCATCTTTACCGTTGAGCTTATTATTAGATGTAAATTTTTTTTTAATTTTTTAATCATTAAATAAAAAAATATATCAATATATTTAAAATTTATTTTTTAATCACTAAATAATAAAAAATTATTATTATTTTTTGAACGATACACTTCGGTAGCATACGGGCTGTAAAATGGCTTTATCTTTTAGGAAAATGATAGGGCCACCGTTAGTGGCTCCCGTTGGGGGCCACCGCTGGCCTTATTTTATTTTTTTTTATTTTTTTATTTTTTTTAATGATTAAGTAATTTTTTTATAATATTATTATAATTTTTTTATATTTTTTTAAAATATTAAAAAATATTAAACAAAATTTTTAAAAAAAATTAAAAAAATAAAATTTTTTTTTACCTAACGGTGACTCCCAGCGGGAGCCACCAACGGCACCGTCCTATCTTTTATAAAAAGAGAGACCAACCAATCCCTTCAGGGAAGCCTTTCACTCCATCACATCATTTATCTCGTAGCACAGATTCGACAACCACGCACTTGGACCGACCAGCTGGACACGGAACGGATATCAATTTTATTTTTACCCTTTTCCTAGTTTGTTTCAAGAAATTAAAAAATATATATATATAATTTTCATATTAAATTTTTTTTCTTTTAAAAATTAAAATTATCTAGATGAAATATATTTTTTGAAAAAATCTCACGTTCATTTGATAGCAAGCTATGTGGAATATATAATTGCGCTACTCAAAAACTTTTTAAATATATGTTATTACTATACATTATTGAGTAAAAACAGAATTTAGTTTATAGTTTATATATATTACCTTTTTTTTAATTCCTATATAAATTGTTTTCATAGCTCAATCTAACATTTTAATTGCAACATATGCAAAGTTTATATATAAAATTAATAGTATTCATGAAAAAAAAAAATCCAAATTTGAAATTCATTTGTTTATTTCTTATTTTTACATGTTTTTTTTTTCACTTCATTAAAGGTATTCTTAAAAAATATCAATTTAACTATTTATTTCAGACCTAAAATTAACCCACTCTTCTAAATTTATAATTATAATTTCATCTATGTATACTGTCTATCTTGTCTATATGATAAAATTCAACTAATAAAATTATATTTTTTATAAATTAAATCATATTAGGCCTATGCATAAAAGGGCCTGGCTTGACCAATCTGAAATACCTGACTTGGGCTCACCCAACTAAAATCGAGTTCAGTGGGTCAAATCTATTACCGGATTTATTAAGCCTAATATTGCTCAAAATCGATGATTCAAAGAAAAATAACAAACGCACTCAATACTTAGAGCTATTATCTATTACTCTCAAACCCCAATCTCTCATTAATGCATAGCATTATACAAGAGTTCCAAAACTTATCTGTATTCTCATCTCATGATCTAAATACAGTAATTTAGAGAAATTCTATGAAGGGTGACAAATATGGTGAGGAAGGGTAGATGAATCTCAAATATTACAGTGATGGAGGTGGCACAAGTTGGCGTAAGGACCATAGCTCAAGCATCTTTGGCCATGGCAGCGGTAGTCGCAAGCTCAACGACCATTATTAAGAGGAGAAAACTCTGCGCTAAGAAATTAAAGTGCTATTCGTTGTCATTCGTGAAGTTAAAACAGAGATACCTTGTGATCAGCATGGAAGCAATGGAGGAGCGCCGGTGCTCCAAAATGACGTTGTTGTACAGATCATGAAGCGACATCGTGTTGCTTGGGTAACGGGTTGAGCTTGTTGCTCCTGGGGAAAGAGAGAATCGAATTTATAGATTTGCTCTCGAAGGAGTTTGCTACTAGAGTAACGCGGTATTGCTATCAGCATGAAGAATCTTCACTCTACCCTTTAATCGTTGCATAATCTCTTTATTTCGATTTTAATTTTGTGTGCTAAAACTAAGGCATGAGACCCATAATTGGTTACTGAAGGTCCAATACTTATGGCGGAACGAAAGAGGAGAAGAATGAGGGATTCGACCCTACTCGACTTGAATTTTACGGGTTATATCAAGATAAGATGTATTAGTTTCTGTAGGTTTGGTCGAGCCAAATCAGGTGTGGACGGGCCAATGTGCAGGCCGAAATCATACCCTATAAACATTATATGAGACCATTTCATACCGCAACTTTTCATACAAAAATTCAGGTTAAGAATCATTAAAGATGGACAGATACTTTTTTGAGGTGAAAGCGTGTGTAAAGGGGTGGGTGTAGACTGTAGTGCCGTGTGCGTGGAGGGTATGACAAATCCCTTTCCTTTATGAGCTGCCAACGAACCAGCGCTTCCCAAAATGCCAGGCGTGTATTGTATATGCTGGATATCAACATGATAAGACTAGTAACGGGAAACGAACTAACGAAGTAACCTCTTAGTCATAACCTTAATTATTTTGCTATTATGGTTTAGGGGGCCCTCCATTAACTTTGGTAATTAATGTTTCTAAATGATCATAATTTCACCGTTGAAAATAATTTTTTACGATGATAAATTAATCCAATAAAAGTATTTATTTTATGCTGTAGTGCACGTGTTTGATAAATCACGAGACAAAATGAACCAGCACAGGATGAAAAGTTTAAATACCAATTGTTTATTATATAGTTTAGATGGAATGAAATATCTTTTTAAAAATTAAATAAAATATTATTATAATATAATTTTTTTAATATTAATTTTATTTTAAAATTTTAAAAAATTAAAATATTTATTATATTTTAATTAAAATTTATAAAAATTATAATAATTATTTAAAATAAAATGAGATGAAATAGTTTAAATTTAGATATCGAAACCAGTTTGGCCTAAGTATCAAATATGTCTTTAAATTTACATATTTATATATATACATACATATATAGAAGATGAAGAATTTTGAATTAAAATTTTTCATTTAAAGAATTGAATTATATATCATTAGACTTGATTTATTTATATTAGTTTTGAAATCATTTACAAAAAATATCTAAAAATATACTATGCTACTTGTTATCTTTTTATTTATCATTATATTATTATTTGATTATATGATATTAAATAATTAAAATATCTTTTACTTGTGAATCAATTATTTTTATATAACATAAAAAATATTAAAAATATAATAATAAAAAAGAAAAACATGTAAAGAAATAAATGAATATAAAAGAAGTTTAAAAGAGAAAAGAATATCCTTTCATAATTTATATTTTTTTGGTAGGTCCGCCGGCCCCGCCTATCAGTTTTCTATTCAATTGCCCTCTATCCAACTCCACCAGTTCTCCCCGTGGAGCTAGCTTCTTCATTGCTTTCGTGGATCTCTCTCTCTCTCTTCTCCTTTTCACATTGGCTCTAGTGTTGTATATATTAGCCAGGGAGGCAAAAGGCCGGTCACGGGTCACCTCCTCACCATTCTCTTGCTCTCTCCAGTTTCCAGATCTCTCTCTGAGTTCGCGAATCCAAGTTAGTTACTCTCTCTACCTCTCAGTTGTAAACTCATAGTTGTTGTTGTAAGATAATCCTATTCATTATCTTTGATTGATCTACCGTACGTCGATCTCCGACTGCTATAAGTCTCCGATTAAAATATCCTCTTGGGTTCAACGCTTTTAGGTCCTCTGCACTCTGATCCCATGATCACTTCCTTCTATTTCCAAGGCTTATACTTGATATGCTCGTCTTCTATTACTAGAGATTATGTAATTTTTCTCTTGATTTTGATTTCTGGTGCACGCATATATGCAGGTGAGAAATGGCGAACATTCTGCTACATGGGACGCTGCACGCTACCATCTTTGAGGTGGACGAAATCCACACGGGCGGTGGCAAGAACATTTTCAGCAAGGTATATATATATACATGTAATATTCCTTCTATTACTTTTTACTATACAAGGTTTGTATATAATATATATCACGATCAGCTTGGATCCGAGTCAATCATGGCGATTTAACAGCATAACTTCCTCACGACGAGTCTCGTTTTTGTCTTTTGTACTTATTTTTATATAATTTTGCTAAGTAAAAATAAAATTACATATTAATCTATATCAATATTAATTTTTTTATATTTAAAATTTAAATTTAAATTATTTTTAATAAAATTTACTTTTTAATCAATTACATCAGATTGATACACATATTAATATATAGTAATACTTGTAACTAAATTTTTCCTTGCTATTATCGGGATATTTACCAGACACTAGACGGTGGTGGCCAACCACAATCATGATATTTGTGAGGTGATTTTTGTTAATGATGTTGAAGGATTTCAAGAAATAAAAATATAAAAAATAATTTTCGCAGTAGAAGGAATGTGATAAATTTCACCACAGTTTTGTTTTTTTGAAAAACTAAATACTAGCTCAAATGTGAAAAAAAACAGAGATTCAAACTTGAGGATAACATGGGAGGCTACAAGATAAATGCTTTCATTTGTGTAAACTTTATCCTAGCTTAAAGCAGACGACGAAAACGCCATTTATAGGACACAGGGAATATTAATATTTACTTTTTCGAAATAAATGGAATTGGAACTAACAACTGGTTGTGGAGTTAATCAAACATTTTAAAAAGTAAGTCGTTGCTATTTCTGCTACTGCCTGAAGCAGGGGATTTCAGCATTGTACATTGCAGATAAGCCAACAAGTGTAAAATTACTCCATTTGCTCTTCGTTTGTCTTCTCCATCCTGTTACTCTGCGGCGTAGATGGGTAGTTTTGTAGTATTCAAGACTTCTAGGACTACCTTCCCATGGCAAATATGTCCATCTTGAAAGCATGTTGTTCGCCCATAAAAAGCAGTGTCTGGTAATCATTTTGATTCTCATTTTTGGGAAAATGCATATTTGGTTGTGGGTATGACATCGGCTTATGATCCGAAAGGCTAATTTTCCCTTTCAACTTTGGGAAGAAATGCCGCCCTTATTTGACTGGTATTTGTTCTGAAGTGATCATAACTGGGTTTTCATTCACTTATTGAGGTAGCAAACACTTGGATTTACATCTGTTTTAACTTGTGCTCTGACTTCTGAGTCATAAATCCCATTTCGATTTCACTACAAGAATTGCACCCCCCCCCCCCCCCCCCCCCCCCCCCCCCCCCCCCCCCCCTTTCTTCCTCTTTTCCTTCAAGTTTTCTTATGGCAGCCAGATTTGTTTAAGCTTTTGTTCTCTCTTTTATCAATTCTCCTTCCCATGCACATTTGATACAATACTAGAAAAAGCAATAATATAAATAATTAAATCTTGCTGAATCTTGACTCCACACTTCATCAAATTAATCAAATATTCTACATGATGATCCCATTTATTAAGGGAAAGTTTAGCATATATGTGAGGGGAGTGTTAAAAGGATATATGATAAATAAATAAACCTACCTCTTTCCATTAATTAATCTTTTTGGAATAAGTGGTGGTTTCGCATCCAATTTAAATGTTGTTTTCCTCGAGAGATTAAAATTTCATTCCAATTACCTAAGCATCGTAATATAATATATGACTTCATTCGTATCGGTATCATTACTTTTTGTATTTCATTGGTGAAATTATATTTTGTAGATTGCACAAGGCGTTGAAGAGGCGGTTGGTTTTGGCAAAGGAGTTACTAAACTCTATGCAACTATTGATCTAGGAAAAGCTAGAGTTGGGAGGACAAGAATAATAGAAAAGGAGCATAAGAACCCCAGGTGGTACGAGTCTTTTCATATATACTGTGCCCACTTGGCTTCAGATGTCGTATTCTCGGTCAAAGATGATAATCCTATTGGAGCAACCTTAATTGGAAGAGCATATGTACCTGTTAAAGAAATATTGGATGGAGAAGAAGTGGATAAATGGGTTGAAATCTTGGATGAGGACAAAAAACCTGTACCTGGAAGTTCTAAGATCCATGTGAAGCTGCAATATTTTGATGTCACAAAAGACCGTAATTGGTCTCGGGGTGTCAGAAGTCCTAAATTTCCTGGGGTGCCATACACGTTCTTCACGCAGAGACAAGGTTGTAGGGTTTCTCTGTACCAAGATGCTCACGTACCAGATAAATTTGTTCCTAAAATCCCTCTTGCTGGAGGCACATTTTATGAGCCCCATAGATGTTGGGAAGATGTTTTTGATGCCATTACTAATGCAAAACACCTGATCTACATTACTGGATGGTCTGTTTATACTGAAATCTCCCTGGTAAGGGACTCGAGAAGGCCAAAGCCTGGAGGTGACATCATGCTTGGTGAGCTGCTCAAGAAAAAGGCAAATGAAGGTGTTAGGGTTCTTATGCTTGTTTGGGATGACAGGACTTCTGTTGGTTTACTGAAAAAGGATGGATTGATGGCCACGCACGATGAAGAAACTGAACATTACTTCCATAATACTGAGGTGCACTGTGTCTTGTGTCCCCGGAATCCTGATGACGGTGGAAGCATTGTTCAGGATTTAGAGATCTCTACCATGTTCACTCATCACCAGAAGATTGTGGTGGTGGACAGTGAGATGCCTTCTGGAGGATCACAGAAGAGGAGAATTGTGAGCTTTGTTGGGGGCATTGATCTTTGTGATGGGAGATATGACACTGCCTTTCATTCACTTTTCAGGACTTTGGACACAGCACATCATGATGATTTTCATCAGCCAAATTTTGAAGGTGCTTCAATCAAAAAAGGTGGCCCAAGGGAACCATGGCACGATATACACTCCCGACTTGAAGGACCCATTGCTTGGGATGTCCTATATAATTTTGAGCAGAGGTGGAGAAAGCAGGGTGGTAAAGATTTACTTGTTCAGCTCAGAGATCTTGATGGTACTCTTATTACCCCATCTCCGGTTATGTTCCCAGACGACCATGAGACTTGGAATGTGCAATTGTTTAGATCCATTGATGGTGGGGCTGCTTTTGGCTTTCCAGAGACTCCTGAAGAAGCAGCCAGAGCTGGGCTTGTTAGTGGGAAAGATAATATCATTGATCGAAGTATTCAGGATGCTTATATTAATGCCATTCGACGTGCAAAGAAATTCATTTATATTGAAAATCAGTATTTCCTCGGAAGCTCCTTTGCCTGGAGTGCTGATGGTATTAAGCCTGAGGATATCGGTGCTCTGCATCTGATTCCAAAGGAGCTCTCGCTCAAGATTGTTAGTAAGATTGAAGCAGGGGAGAGGTTCACAGTCTATATTGTTGTCCCAATGTGGCCGGAGGGTATGCCAGAGAGTGGATCAGTTCAAGCAATATTAGATTGGCAGAAAAGGACAATGGAGATGATGTATAAAGATGTCATTCAGGCTCTCAAAGCCAAGGGTATTGAGGAGGATCCTCGGAACTATTTAACATTTTTCTGCCTTGGAAATCGGGAGGTAAAGAAGCATGGAGAATATGAGCCTTCAGAAAAACCTGAACCTGATACAGATTATATCAGAGCCCAGGAGGCCAGGCGCTTCATGATCTATGTACATGCCAAGATGTTGATTGGTAAGACATCTATGCCACCAACTTCGAATTTCATTCAATCTCAATAGGATTGATTTATTCAACTTAGATGTAAATAGTTCATACCAAATCATTGAGATAACCCATGAATCTTTTGCAGTTGACGATGAATATATAATAGTTGGATCTGCCAACATAAACCAGAGATCGATGGACGGTTCTAGGGACTCTGAGATAGCAATGGGAGCGTACCAACCATATCATCTGGCAAATAGGCAGCCAGCACGCGGCCAGATCCATGGTTTCCGCATGGCACTGTGGTATGAGCACCTTGGCATGCTTGACGATGCTTTCCTTAATCCAGAAAACGAGGAGTGCATCAAGAAAGTGAACCAGATTGCTGACAAATATTGGGATCAATATTCAAGTGAGACACTTGAACATGATCTGCCCGGTCACCTGCTACGTTACCCCATCGGGATTGCTTCCGAAGGAGAAGTCACGGAGCTACCTGGATTCGAGTTCTTCCCTGACACTAAGGCTCGTGTTCTGGGTGCCAGGTCTGACTACATGCCTCCAATCCTTACCACTTAGTGGTATTAACTATTAATCACTGTTTGTACGCAGTTGTATTGTTTATGGCTGAACCTATAGAAAGATGTGGTAATGGTGTGTGAGTATGATGCTGAGGAGTGACGAGTATTGTTTGCTTGGCTCATGAGTTCAATCCCCCTATTTGTTATATTTCGAAAACAAATTCTATCTATTATTTCTGCGTAAAAATGGGTGTTTGATTTTACGACAATTTTACCAAAAACAAAATACTATGATAGTAAGATTGAAAAAATCTATACGCCACATAATTGTTTTACTATGTAAAATTTGGTATATTTATTATTATTAGATTAATTTTCATAAGATGATTCTTTATAATTTAAAAATAATAAATATATTATATCTTGAATAATACTATTTTTTATTCTAATTCTTATGATTTTCTTATCATTTTATAATATGGTATTAGATAATTTGAGATTATTTATTTTATTTTATTTATAAAATTTATAAATTTATTATCTAATATCATATCATAATACTGAAAATATGATAAAAAAAATAGATAATAGAATAGAATTTTTCTTATTATCTAACATAATAACATAAAAAAAATAAAAAATAAATTGAATGCGGTGGATGGCAAACGGATGTAACGATGAGATTGATAAATGTTTTTCTAGCCGTTGGGTAAATTATGCGGCGTAGTCTTCCTTAATATCGTATAGGCTATTCCAACAGCAACGTGACGCAGGCCCACCCTGTCCACATCGTCCGTCTTCGTTGGTTCTGTTGGACACGTGGATCAAAGTAGGCGCTTCTAACCTACGAAGCTTCCACGTGTGATGAGATTGATGTTGTCATAAGATTCTATCCGCTGTGAAGTGGGCTTTTTGGGGCTTTCGGTGACCAATCAGATTTGCACCTCCGTGTACGTGTACCCAAAATAAAAAGGAGAAAAATAAAGAGATTAATTAAAAAATAATTAAAATGAGGTTCTTCAATGAGTTCAACCTGCAAATAATGGAATATTATTAAAAAGAGAAATGATATTTATAATTGTAGTTGTAAAATAGCGTATAGTCATTTTGAAAAAAATAATTAATATATGATTTATATAAAAAAATTAATTTTTTAATCATAAATTTTATTTATTTTTTAATAGTTATACGATGTTTATAATTTCGTAATATTATTTTATTAAAAAATATGAGTCAAAATCAGTTATTGGTTGAATTAAGAGTGACAAGTGGCAGAGGGCTGATTAATTAGAAGTAGTTGCGCCCGTACCCACAACATACCCGAGCTCATTAATCACAACTTCTAGGCCACGGCCCCCACCCCCTACTCAAGTTGACTGCCGACCTCATCCGAAAGACTCGGATTTTCCCAGCACTGCCACAACGCAAATACACCGAACGTTCACCTCTTCCTTTTCCTTCTCTCCCGATGCCAAAAAGGGCACCCGAGAAATCTAGATGCTCACGTCTATTACTAAATTTCTTTTAACAGCTCCCACACCCCAACTTCTCCTTCAATTCTTTTCACATTATAATGCCCTCCTCCCATTTTCTGAGCGTCTCCAAAGCTTTCCCACTTCCGATTAAAGTATCAAACACGACTTTCTGTTTCTCTGTATAGCTCTTCTCTCTGTACACATCTCTTGGTACGGAAAATATATTTCTTTCCTCTTCTTCTTTTGAGGTTTTGTTTCGCTATGTCTTCCATATCACAAGGTTTGGTCTTGGCCACCGCCATGGTTATCTCTAGCACAGCTCTGTTTCTTGCTTATTGTAGGCAGAAGTCTTTCCCACCAACCCAGATTTCGGAAAATCAGGATCCCCAGCGCCCGGAGAAGCAAATTCTACGTTCTTGCTTATATTCAGGTACGTGGGTCCCTTGTATTTTTGCCCTTTTTATATGTTTTTTTTTTTCCCTTTTTCGGATGTTTGTTTTGCGCAGCCACCGAACACGTCGGATAATTCCGGTTAAAAATGGTTTGTGTGTTTTCTCTTCATTATTGTAGAGGAAAAGAAAAAGGAGAGAAAGAAGAAGAAAGTGCAATTTGCAGAGGATGTGAAGGACCCAAGTGGGAATGGCGACGAATACAGAAAGGAGCAAACGAAGCCGAGCAAAGTTGAAATAGGTTGCAGAAACGAAATCCGGGGAGTTCGTGGAATGCCAGAGAATCGGATTGCTTTGTACAATGGAATTCTCAAAAACCGTGTGCAAAGAATGCAGTGTTCATATTGATGAGTTGTAAACTTCTTGGATTTTCTGGTATGGCTCTCACAAGAATAAAAATCTTGGTTTTCTTGTGGTTTGTAAATAGTTGGGCTTTGTCCAACTCATCGTTTTTACATTAAAAACAAAAAAAAGAGACAAATATTGGGTGGAGTTTTGTTTCCATCCAAATTTATATTCATTCTATATAATTTCAATAATGGAATTTAATGGTCAGTTTCATTCTAATATTTGCTTGAATTGTGGTGGAAAATAATTTGGTAAAATATTTTTAGTAATAATAAATTAATAATTTATTAAAGGGGGCCATTTTCTGAAAACCTTTTGGATTATTCCGGAAAAGAAAAAATCAAATTCTTCGAAATAGTTTCTGAAGCTTCCCCCAAAAAAGGAACCCGAGTCAAAGATCCCTTCACGGCTTCACCTCGATTTCAACACCTCGATTCATATTTTGTTATAGAATGATCAATCTGGATTGAAAGATCCTTGATTAACATAATAATCATTGTAATATAATCTTCAGCCATATCATACTTCCATCTTTTAAAAAAAAAAAGAAAAAAGAAAAAGAATTGGGTGGACCAGACTCTTGCTCGTTCGTATATACTGTATATTAGCTAACTAATTTGTTTGATGATTATCCATCTATTTGCTAATATTCAATTACTCATCAAGTTGGGATTTGTAGTTTTCTTTAAAAACAGAACATTCAGGATTCACCCATGATAAAGACAGGCTTTTGTGGTGGGATGGCTTGTGAAAGAGTTGCTTTTGGAGTGGATAATTAGAACCGAGTTAAAGACCAATGGCTTGTTAGAACTGCAGCAGCTGAGTTGATTGAAAGACCCAAACCATCACAGGAGTGAAGTCAAGTTTGAATTAATTGCAAAGGCCGAATTCGTGTGAGTTTTGAGAGTGACCTTTCTTTGGAACCATAGAACAAAGAGGTGTTGAGCATTTCAGCCCCCCTTCAATTATTGAGTCAGAGACAGTTGTCTGTGAGCTTAGATTTCAACCAGCCCAACAAAATTGACCAAACCAACTGTTAACAGATAATAACATCTCTCTATTTTTTTTACTTTGTTCAATTTTTTTCTCTGTTTTTTTTGGGGGGCTTTATCTTGGTAGGTGGTGGTAGATATAGGGAAAATGGTTGCAGTTTTCAGTTTTATTTAATGAAATGGTTGAGACTTCACATCCAGTGGTGCAAATTGCAGAGTGGCAGACAATATGGAGCTGCAAGCGATACATCTTGGTGATCTTTAAGACTCTTTTCTTTTGACTCTTACATTGCATATTGGTGCGCATTGCACTAATGCATTATGCATGCTTTGATTTTCTGTTTTTGCCTTTGACAAGAATCTGAAAAGCCTTTTTCCTGCTCAAGATTGTCTTTGTGATCTTTGATGGTCAAGGATTCGAAGATAAAAAGTTGAAACCCAGATCAAGGATCTCTCAAGATGTAGAGTTGAATAAAGTAGAAAACGCTATGATATGTTTACAGTGTTTCTCAACTAAAAGCAATAAAACAAGGCACTACTGAAAAAGAGGGAGGAACAAAACCCCAAAAACTATTACCAAATCACCAATCAGGATGCTTGCTTTTGGCCTGGGCATTTTTATATCTACAAGCAAACAACTTTGATTGACCGATGGAATCTTTGTATTCCATCAAGCATCTGGACAGACACAAGCATCAAGAATCCCGACAAGTTATTTTCCCACTCGGAAAAAAAAAAAAATTAAGGAGGCAAAATGATCCTGCAACTGAGATTGTATTTGTTTGTTATCTGCCAAAAGAAGGTATTCATTGGTTTAAACGGAAAGGGAAGAGCGCACATCCCAGGGGGACGACAAGGTACAAAATTTTCCATTGCTTTCTCAATCCCCAATCACATGCCTTAAGCGGACAAAGGTCGAACCTTCTCAACACAAAAGAGTTGGTGTTTTTAAAGATTTGACTGCTCGTTTACTTTAATTTGATAAAATATAAAACTAATAAAAGATGTATTTTTTGTGGTGTGTGGTGCATACTGCACATTTAATCCTTATAATTCAATCCATATAATAAGAGAAAAAAATTAAAAAAAAAAAAGTGGTATAGTGTATAAAATTTATTAATAGAATTTTTCATTTTTGTGGGGCCCTAAATAGTAACACACTTACACTGATCATTGGTCCGAGGATCACTTGGGCTCTATTATTCAGGCTGTGGCAGATTTTTTGCAGTGAAATTTGGGTCCTGCATGAGGAATTCTAAGTATAATTATGAGTTAGATAAACCTTGCGTATTTTTTTAAAAGAATAAAATTTATTATTAAAAATTAATTTTTTATATAAATTTTATATTAAAAAAATATTTACAATCTTTAATTATATAATCATTAAGTAATCATTTTAAAAAAATAAGTAAAAAAATATTTACAATATTTAATTATATAATCATTACGTAATCATTTTAAAAAAATAAGTAAAATATAAAATTTATATAAAAAATTAAATTTTTAATAGTGAATCTCACTTTTTCAAAACGATTATGCGACATTTATCTACTTCATAATTGTATGTAGAATTATTTATTTTATATTTATTTATTTTTTTAAAAGAAATGTACGGTACTTGTACACTTTATAATTGTAAATACTCATTTATCTTATTTTGACAATTAAGAATTTAGTGATTTTTCAAGGTAAAAATTTGTAATTTAAATAATATTAGATACAATCATAAATTATACAAATCGTATACTATACAAATGCGGCACATTTCTTTTAAAAAATAATGAAATCTATTATTAAAAAATTAATTTTTTATCTAAATTTTGTATATATATATTTTTTCAAAATAAGTGTACTGACTGCAAAGATAATTTCTTTTCTAGGAAAACATCATTTCTCTTCTATGAATTCAGTGCATCTTAAGAGGAGGAAAAAAAAAAAGAAGTTGATTTATAGTTTCAAACTTGCAAGAATAAAAAGAAATAATTATATAATAATATATATTTTTATAGTAAGAATTTTTGCAATTGAAAAGCAATTTATGAATCTACAGGCTACATGATGTTGGTGAGATGCATCCTAAGGAAGTTAGGGCTTTTATCCTCTCAAAAAATAATGTTAAATAATTTTGAAAGTGTATTTTTTTCTTGTATGGGAATAGTACAATTTATAGAATATGTTTTTACTCGAATATTACATAAAAAAAAAAAATTAAGATCACCTTTAATCGGATTAGCAAGAATCAAAATCTGAAAATTTACCAAAAATAAAAATAAATAAATAAATAAAAGACAGAAACTAAAATTAACAATAATGGATGTCTCGTGTGTGGTAGGTTGTCATTGCTGAGGTGGCGGAAATCAATGCAACCAAAAGGAACAACTTGACAGTGGAAAACTGCAGGGGAGCCTAATCTCCACCCTACCATCTAATATTCTTCAATTCCACCTATTCCCCTCTTTATTCCTCTGTCCAATACTTGCCGTAGAAGAGGAACAGGTTAAGCAAGCAGCGATCCGAAAGGCCATCCCTGCTTTCGGTTCCAGGAAAGAGAAAGATAGTGAGTCTTCAATAATGCAATCTCACGGGTCTTTTTCTTTCCATTGATTGAAGAAAACGATCCTTTTTTTTCTAATTATTATTCTTCTCTTATTTTCGTGTTTGTTCTAATTTCTTCCCTGATGCCGTTTATTTTTTTGGCACATAGGAGGGCTCTCTTTTGTTTTCTTTCCTGGAATCGGTTTCCCTTTGAGCTTTGATTTTCCCGGGGAAATTTCTAAGTGGATCTGACAAGGCTTTCGTGGGTCTTTCTTGTATTGAATGACATGGGGTAAGTCTTTTCTGATTCCCGTTACAGATTTGGAGTTCTATGGGTATTTTTGGTTCAATTAGTCTTCCAGCTTTGGTTTTTTTTTTTTTTTTTTTTCCCCGTGTTTAAATTAGAATCTGTTGTGGTTTTAGATGTTTGGTTCATGAGAAAACGAAGGAAAAAAGGAGTTCTCACGTTGAATAAAGAAAATGATATGGGCTCTGCAGACCTGTATATCGTGTAGTTTGCTTCATTAAGAAATTGACATACTTAATTCAGCTCGGCAACATGATCATGTGTAACGCAACCACTATAACCGAAAGAACAAAGTTGCAGACTCTCATAGTTTTATCATGTCCCGTTCCTTTTTTTTTTTTTTTTGGTGTTTTTTTTGGGAGGGGGGGGGGGGGGGGGGGGGGGGGGTCCTATATTCTGTACATTAAATTCGATAAAAGAATGTGGAACTTTCAATTTAACCGATGACACCTTGATGCACCCGTTGAGTACAGGTTTTCGATCATATGATCTGATCTTGGAGATGGTATAAATGTTCTGCTTGTCTCATGCCCTGTTGTCAAAAACGAACCTAGGCCCAAAGCGCCAAATGAAAAACACTTCTTACTCCCATAGCGAAGTTGCAAGCGGGAAAAGTGCCCACTTTTTTTCCGGAAGCACCAGGCACTGAAGAGCGTGCTTGTGATTGTTTATTTAAGAAATATTCAATTAAAAATATGATTTTCTAGCTGATTAGAAAAATTATGATTAGGTCTAAACAATAAACAATATATAATTAACGTTGATTAGTTGATCAACTATTGTCATAGTCCAATACACCATACACTATATGTTTCCCTTACCTATCGAAAAAAAAAAAAAAAAAAAAAAATTTCCCTTACCCTTATATGGCTAAATGCGCTTGATATAAAAGTCTAATACCAAATCCAAGCAACCACATCACCTGCTCTGCCCCCCTGACGCAAGATTTTTTTAAAAGCAAAAAGATCACGCCTGTTTAAATGGAATGGAATGAGTTGCCCTTTTGTAAACAGGGCATTGGTTTCACTTGCTCTTTGATTCACCCTTATACAAATCATGGATCTTGTGTCTAGTTCTGTAGCATTCTAGGATCCAAAAATAATGATCTTGCATGACTTGATATGTATTTAATTTTTTTTTTTTTGATAAGTTGATATGTATTTAAAAAATGCATATATGCTTGACACTGTCACCCTAGGCCTCATGAGAGCTTTGCACATTATTACATCTGGTGTCTTTAACAACACTGGCATTTGGCCCCTCAACTGCAGCATTAGTTTTGGCTTGAACTTGCATCAATGAAACTTTTGCTGGCAAAAAGCATGAAAAAACTTGTTAGCAAGTTGAGGTACGGGGAACTGATGCTATTTATTAAGCAGTGTTTCTATATACCGAGTTCCAGGGATTCTAGCTGTACACCAAATAATGATTCTTTGAACCTTATAAAAGAAAGATTATTTGAACTCTTTCCTCTCCACTTTTCCCCATACAGTTTCTACTTGTTGGGGTGTTGTTCTTTCAACAAAATTGATGGGTGATTTTAGTTGCATATTCTTTGTCTAGTGATTTACTCATAAGTAATTTTCTAGTAACCCCAAGGGGGTGGCCCAAGTGGTGAAAGCCTTGGTCTTGGGGTCTCATTCCCTTCAAGGTCCAAGGTTCAACACCTCATAGGTGCAAACAATCCTTTGGGGCCACACCCCCTGGTGAAAAGCCAGCGATTTAACCAGTTTCGTGTAGGAAAACTTCCGAGGGTGCGGTGCACGGGACCGGGGTTTATTCTGCAGGGGTGGGTCCAAAGGGCCCTGCCTTGGAGAGGTTCCCCGACATCAAAAAAAAAAAAAAAAAAGTAATTTTCTAGTGTTCAGTTATAAAATGATAGTCTTTTCTTTCTGGGTTGTGAGATAGATAGAGAAAGAAGGTTCTATGTGGACCAATTTATCTAGGTATCAGCCTGAAGTTTTTTTGTTTGTGATGGCTGCTCTCGGCTGTATCATTATATTAGATTTGTAACAGAACAGAATTCGCTTTGCTACAGAGCAGTGGTTGTCTTGGCCGCTTTACCAAACCAACAATAACTACCTCATTGGATACACAATCAAAAGGAGTGATTCAAGGTCGCAAGGTGAAAAAGCCTAGCATATCAGAGTATTTCTCGACCACCAGTAGGTGGGATATGGACAACAGTGCAGTTCAGTCGCAAGGAAGCATATCATCAATAAGTACAACCAATCAAATTCTGGATTTGCATGGTGTTGCAGGAAATGCCAACACCCCTTCTGAATTTGTAAATCATGGCAAGTTTTTACTTCTACTTGAATGTTAAGTGCATATGTCAGCCATAGCTGTGGGTGTGTCTCAACTATCGTTTTGGTGTGTGTTAGGTGGGAAGGGGGAATAGTCACTTTATACCATATATAGGACCCCAATTGATATTTCAAAGGTTGTTGGGTGCCAACATGTATACGATGATACTTATAAAAAGAGTAGCACTTCAGGCCGGATGGGTGCCAAACATGTTTTCCCACCGGCCAATAGGAACATGCCATGTAGGCATTTCATGGAAGAGTAAAATGAAGTCTAATGCACCAAATAATCACCTCTCCTTCTCTCTCCCGAATCTGGATTCCTCTCTACGCCAAACACAATAATCCCTCCTGAATCTGGGTTCCACCATGCCGAAAGCTCCAAAGAAATAGTCTTTAGTGATGGGTTCTTCAATTACTATGGCTCAATGGTTTTGAGTGTCTGAAACGAAAACCAAGCAATATTTTGAGAGCAACTCCATAGATTTAAAAAATATGAATACTGAAAACTTCCAACTGATCTAGCATGTAGAGATAATGTAGGATGTAGATTGTGCAAAAAGGTCAAAATGAAAATATTTTCCTTATTCCTCGGCATCCAAAAACCTCTCCATTAAATCTAGTTTGTAGCCTTTCTGCCATGCTTGCTTGGTGATCTAACCACGCCTCTCATATATTAAAGGTGCATGCTTATGGTCCCTGTCACCTGCAACAAAATCATGCAAGCCTCCATTAATTTGGACCCAACTTCGGCCTGAAGGCTTTCTTAAACCCAGGGTCTAGTCTAACTGCTAGTCCAAGAAACATTGCTTTTACATGGCATTATGTTGAACACTTTATAAGCTTCATCAATCCCACCACAGCTAGCATACATGTGTATGAGTGCAATATTGTTTAAAGATACCGATGGGTTCCCAGATAGGAGAGGGAGAGAGAATGAAAGAGGTGATTCTTGTGTTTGGTGCAGCAAGGAACTATTCGGGAGGAAGAGGGAGAGGGAGAGGGAGAGAGAAGGAGAGAGGTGATTATTTGATGCGTTAGCCTTCATTTCACTCTTCCATAGAATGACTACGGGGCATGTTGCTATTAGCTGGTGGGAAAACATGTTTGGCACCCGTCCGGCCTCAAGCTTTTTCCTTATAAAAATGATATTTATATAATGTTGTAGATGATACTGCATATTGCTCTTGAATTTGACTCGTGTTGACTTTGTCTGTGTATTTGTCCATTTTTTGTTTTGATTATGTTGAACTTACATTTCCCATCTTGTACGGGCAATAGGTCTTCTTCTCTGGAATCAGACTAGGCAGCGATGGGTAGGAAGTAAGAGGTCCGAGAACAGGGTTCAACAGACACGAGAACTCAAATTAAGTTGAGTTGCTCTAATCTTTGCATGGGAAATGATTTGATTTCATTAAAAAAAAAAAAAGATACTTGATCTACCAATCTACCAGTAGTGTAACACTTATGTGAGTTCGTGCCTATTTTACTCTCTCTCTCTCTCTCTCTCTCTCTCTCTCTCTCTCTCTCAAAGAAATGATAATTCATTAGTTGCCCGACCTAACTTATCAAAAAGTTCATTCAGTGGTTAGTAAGATTTGTTTTCAGTTATTACGACTTTTAAGTTACATATTTTCCATTGAAAACTGAGAAGAGAAGAGGAGGGCGAGTTTGATTTTTATTTTCTTTTATTATTTCCCTTTGGGGTTTGACAGCACATGAAGATGAATTTATTTCATGTTTCTTCCAAATAAGAGTTTGAACAAGTTATTTATTTTTTCCCTCTGTACATTCTGAGTCTAAGTTGTTATTTTATATCAGGATTTCAAGAAATAATATCATCCCAAGAAGCCCCAAGGGGTAGCACAATTGGTTGGGGATCATGCCTCATGAATCGGAGGTTACTAGTTTGAATCTTCCCATTTCCCTTCACTTTGGGCCAAACTCAATCCTCCCCCTTCCACCTTTCCCTAAAGAAGATTATCACCCTTAGGCGAAGACTTCCTTTACCTTCATTGTTTTTAATTTATCCACTTTATTGTAGCATATGAACTATCTTGTTGAACAAACCCATTTATTTGTTGGGCAATGTTTGTCCTTGGCCTTTATCCTTACAAAACAAAAGTACAAAGAAAGAGAGTTGAATATTGGTGTCACATCCCGTGTCTCCTGTCTGATTTAGTGTGGCTGGCACTTTAGGATCTCATTGCTTGAGTTTACTCATTAAAGTAGCATTGAGTAGAAGATATAGGAAATGTTGGAGAACAGTTTCTGGAATATATACCCCTTAGATTGTAAAGGGGTTATTGGTTATTCATGAATTAATTTCTTTTATCTTTTCAGCACTCAATTGTCTATGCATTGATTTAAAAAAGAAATCCTGGCTTTGCAGTTGGAATGCATCGTATGAAAGTTTGCTTGGGAGCAACAAGCCATTCCCTCAGTCTATACCGCTTGTTGTAAGCCTCTGCCCTTAAATGCTGATAGTCATGATACCATGCTTTATCTAATACTTTGTTGATCCCGAACACAGGAAATGGTAGATTTTCTCGTGGACATCTGGGAGCAGGAGGGATTATATGATTGAGCAGCAGAAGTGTTTGATGCATTAAAAGTTTTTGAGATATCAAAACCCGTCATAGCTGTTCTAACATTCAAGATGCTTCCATGGTAAGGGGTGGGTGATTTGAGCTAATTGCGGCTTGTATATCAACAGAAGCATCATCTATAATTCAGGCCTTTTAGACATGCTTGTATTACATTTAATTCAAATTATGGCACCGGCTGCCCGTTGCTTTCTTGGGGGCAAGTTTTGCAAAATTGATTAAACTTTGTCTACACTGACACGAATGCTACCAGCACTTGCAAGTTAGGGCTTGTGATAAATTCCCTCCTCCCTTTTTCTCTTAAAATAAATCTCTTTGTTACTACCTTGTAACAGGATTTCTTGGTTTGCATGGCTAAGAGCATTAGCAATGGCATTGCCAAATGCAAGTCCAAATTCAAAACAAATGTGAGAAAAAACATCTGCATTGGCCTAGCTAAACTTATCAAGTTTGACATTTATGCTATAGTATTTGTTAGCTCCTTTCCAAGTTTGGCGAGACATCGATATATACAATTGTTTTTCACTCTCGTTTTTGGATGAATACAAATTGTGTAATTGTTTTGGACATTTTTTTATTTTTGGAGCTTCACTTTTTAAGTTTTGGTTGGTGGAAGAATTCAGCTTGTTGCAGTTGATTGATTTATTTCTATATATCATGCTCTCCTCTCTGTTTTGCTTGCTTTTCTATACTTTAATTTTTTCAGTTTTCGTTTTGACTTTGGCTATATTCAAGTATGGTTTCAAAGCTTAAAGATCTGTCATTAAATCTAGGATAATTGTGTTGTGTCATCCTGGCCTATATATTGAATGGAAACATCGGATTGAACCAAATAATCATACATCGGATTGAACCAAATAATCAATAGTGGGACATTGTTGGGAAGTTTCCTTTTCCACGGTGTTCAAAGTTCTTTGTTTACAAACTTTGCAAGATTATACTTCTAACTTGTCTAAAGGATTATAAAATCAAGTCATATGAAGTAGCAATATGAGCAAAAGACAGCTCATGAACAATGGAGATAATGACCTACTCCAAATTTATGTAGCTAATTTATATATAAATCAAACTAGATTGAAGGGATGATGAATTCTTAATTTTCTTGGTTGTGTTTTTTGTTTCTTTGGTTCCAAGGGTTTGCATTAAAGAATGCACCCACCATTGACAAACCAGAAAGCAACATGATGTCGGGGTTTGTAAATGACATATAAACCAACTAGCTTTCCCTTGTAGATTTAAAAAAAATATCAACTACTTCATAATGTACATATATAGATGGTCACACATGTACTTGTTATTACTCTACAACTCATGAAAGAGACCTTCTCTGCAACATTCTGAAAGTACCCAAATACAGTCATTAATGGTTGAAACCACCTACATGATTTGATGAATATATATACATATATATATATATAATATTCTTTTGAGATGAAGATTATGATCTGATGAATCCAAGAAAAATCAAATTGATTTTGTTTTACTTATGTATATAATTTGTTTTCACCAAGTTTCACGAATCCTAGCTTAGGAGCACTTGGCTCAAGAAAAAAACAAAGTATCATACATATAATAAATCATGTCGTATATATAGACATGATCATACTACTTTATTCATTGATAAATGTACATGCAAATAAAAATAAAGGCTATTTGGGCATATATATATATATATACTAGGAGAGGGAACGTCCTTCAAACGTTTGCCTAGTGGAGGCAAAATATAAACATAAAACTTTCTTATGAAAGCAAATAATAGTATAAAAGAAAAACACAATAATTGTATTTAAATAAATTCATATATTTAAAAATATGTTTAAACTTCTACTGACAGATGTAACTCATATATTTTAAAAATATTTAAAATATTTTTAAATATTTTTAAATTCATATATTTAAAAATATCATTAATAGGATTTAAATTAAGCATGAATTTAACCCAAAATAAAGAAGCAAGATATGTGAAGTAATTCTGTGTCCCATTACTTTTAAGAAACAGAGTAACATATGGGTTAAAAAAAACATTCGAATCATCTTGTTGAGCTAATATCCATTATCACCAAACTTCACACTCAATAATTCTAGCAAATGTAAGAAACTAAAAACCTTGGGACATAACTAACAGACCCAAATTAGCAAACTTTGAGACGAAGAAAAATAACACAATTCCATAAAAAACCAAATTAGCAACAATGAACTTTCAACAATGACTTTCCATAAGCAACCAAATTAGTGATACGAATGGATTTTTTTATATCGTTTAGCGGCTAATCTTCCCACCATAGTAAAAACAAGAGCACATAATAACTCTCACCCAAACTATATTACTTCCCACCACGGATAAAAGGCTAAACCACAAGTTGTTCGGAAATAATGATAACAAACTGTTAAACCCAATCCTCAAACTAAAAACCTACCATTCTCACGGAAGACTTGGGAGAAACAAAGCTCCCCAGTTTGTCGCATGTGATCCTGATACAAGGCAATGAGATTAATTTAAAATTAAACATTTCAGGAAATTTTTAACTCTACCAAACACTTCAATCAAGCAGAGTAATAAAAAACCCATTAAGCTTTCCTAAGCAAACAAATGAAACACTGGTTATGATAAACAAATACATAAAAAACAAGGCACGAAGTTGAAATTACTGTGATCTTTGAGCCAATCACATTAATATTCTCTTTCCCCTGCAAACAAAAATCACAGAACATATCATCAAATCCATAAAGAAAATAATACATAAATTAAAAGACGTGGATAGAGAGAGAGAGAGAGAGAGAGAGAGAGAGAGAGAGAGAGAGAGAATTTGTGCATTTCGTAGGTATGATTTCTGCTTCTTGTCCTCTCAGGTCAAAATGAAGTTCATGATATGCATATGCATGAGTAAAAAATTCGTGATACGCATATACATGAGTAAAAAACAACCAAACACAAGAGGATTGAATTCAAAATTGAAGTTCAACAAACAAAAATAAAAACTTTCAGAAAATGAAACTCAAACCCAATGTTTGGAGCCCTAGATTAAACACGGCATGACACCGGTTCCTCTGCTACCAAACCAGAGCTTCCATGCAAGGCCAACCACCACGTAGTGAACACAAAGCAAACGGCTCAATCATATACATCATATGCATATACGCAATAGGTAAACAAATTACCAAACAGTGAATAAAAACCATACTGAATAAAAACTCAACAGAATAAAAGCCATATATGCTTATATGCATATGATCTGATAGATCATATTCTCACAGAAAATAACCCCAACAGAAGGAATCGAAATCATACGGATGTCCATCACACCAAAAAAAAAAAAAACCCAAAAACATTGAACAAAATCTTCCGATTTTGATGGTTCAATAAAGTAATCATTCAAACATTCGTTGTTTGAAAAAAAAATTGAAAAAAAACTTAGCTTTGGGAAGATCCATCGGTATTCTTCTTCACCGACCTCTATTTCTCACTCAGATGGAGGATGGTATTTCTCTGCCTTTGTCTCCTTCTTCGTCTTCGTCGGGCTGAGACCGGAGGCATGTGGGGTTGAGGTTGGAAAGGAGGATGGATGATCAAACCACGGGTCAGAGATCCGACGCGAGAGATCGTGCTTCACTGATGGAGGCGGTGGTGTCTCTGTTTTGCTTTGCTAGAGGCGAGGGTGTGGCAGTGAATAGGAATAAGTGGAGAGAGAGAGAGAGAGAGAGAGAGAGAGAGAGAGAGAGAGAGGTTTGTGAGAAATGGGTGTGAATGTCGGCGCTGAAGAAGAAGAAAAAAGATCATAAATATAAAAAGACAAAAATGGTAGTCGGCAAAAGAAAAATAAAAGCAAACACAAGGAAATTTTGAATTATAGCTAAGGGTAAAATTGGAAATAAAAAATTTAGACAAAAATACTGTAGTTAACAGATTCGCACTTTATATATAAGTATAGATATATGTTAGCATACAATCTTGAAGCCACATAAAGGCTACTTAGGCATCTAGGTGTCATGACTGCACTTGCAGCTTTTTTGGGTTCGTTGAAATTACTTGGTTTTGTTTGAAATAACCTATTTTCATACCGCTAGTACAGTTCATGCTGGTTTATTTGTATGTTTTGTATTGTTACTACTGAAATGTTGATACTGAATTATACTGATTTGTGGTTTATGAACTGGTTTGGTACTTAAATGTGAATCTACTGTTGGTTTATGAGTTGGAAATGGTGGTGGAAATATTCGGTAGAAATCTGTTGGTTTATGAAGTTGTTTGTACTAGTTTGATACTAAAATGTGAAAGAATTGCTGGTTGAAGAACTGGAAATGCTGGTGGAATGTTATTGTAGGCTACCTAATTGTAGGCATTTGTATTATAGGTTGATGTTATGAAATGTTATTATTGATATTTCTTTCATATGTTATTTCTCTAAAAGGAAATTATTCCAAGAAGCTATGGAGTCTATTTGCAAAAGGAAACTTCCATGTCAATAGCACAAAAATTTTAAACTGATTCTATATTGGGAAACAATAATTTTAAATAAAAATTAAATTTTTAATTAATATATGAAGTATATTTGTAAAAAAATATAAAAAATATTATTTAAATATATAATATTATATTATTATTTAGACTTTGAAATGGCTAGTTCAATATAGATCATTATCTTCATTATTTTAGATTTTAACTAAAAACTCAAACTTTAGTTAAAATTTAGACTTGGCAATAACCTAATTGCATGCCGATGCTCTAAGGCATGTCATTTAGTTTTTACACTTGCATAATCCAAAGAGCACTGGTATTGTAATAGGCATCTTCAATCAAAGTCAAAAGTTTGCCTAAATTTATTAAAATATATCTATATTGGATTAGACAAATCCAAACATATCTGGCTTTGAGCTATAGTATTTTAAGAGCTGGGGTCATATTTGGCCTGCTATTGCAGCTTGACCAAAAGTTATTTTATTCTTTCTTTTTCCATAGGGCTTGATTAATTTGAGAAAAATAATAATTTAATTATAATTTGATTAATAATTAATGAAAAAGTATAATTACAAACACAATTATGTATTAATCTGTGCACTAATGTGATGTGATCGGTCAAAAAATAGATTTTATTGAAAACAATATTAATTTAAATTTTAAATATGAATAAATCAGTGTTAGTACATAGATTAGTGTGCGACTGTGCTTGTATGTAGCAAAACTCATAATTAATATATGATCAATAAAATTGTAAAATATGAAAAACAATAAATTAGATAACAAAAAAAGAAAGAAAGATTAAATTAATAATATTTTATTATTATTTTAACTAATAAATGAATAATCCAACTATTATAAAATTAAATATCTACGATTCTATTTGAAGATCAAATCAGTTCTGAATTTTCACACATTTATTAAAAAAAAAAAAAATCCTTAAGTTTCGTGTTTTAACGTTTTAAATCATCATCTTTAAAATATTTAATGATTAGGCCCCTCCTCTTAACTATATCTACAAAGTTTTTCATCTTGCGAGGAAAAGAACAAGTTACAAAAAATAAAAGACGTGGCATCAGATGCATTTCCCTCTAGAACACTCTTCCTCATTCATCATGGTAGGTCGTGGTATGTTTGAGAAGGACCAAGAACCATCACTCTGTTCCTCATGTATATCACTTTTCTGATGTGTCATCTAACACCTACCAGAGACTACTCCAACTATCAAAGCATCCCTCTTTAAATTTCCTAGGCTACCAGCTGCCCTCTTTGCCCAGTCTAAACCATCGGCGACGACAAGCTAGGTACGCAGATCAGCAGATGTTCTTCTAAATACTCGATCGTCAAGGTTTCTTACTCTAGGAACTAATTAAGCGAAAAAACTGATCGATGGCTTTGCCTCTTTTGGCTTCGAAGAGTATCTTACAAAGGGTGTTGGCTTCTAATTCTGCCTCTACTAATTCTTTGCTGGCTCAAGGTGCTCGTGAGAGGAGTGTTGGCGGTGTTCAGAGACACAGGTGGGCAAATGAGATTGTAAGGACGTTTACTTCAGCAGATGGTGATAAGGTGGGTGGTGAGAAAACAGAACATGGCAAAGATGTTGCTGTTTCTGAAGGTGGTAAGAAGTCCAAGCTATTCCCAAAGAGGCAACGCAAGAGGTGGCTCTGGAGGAACAAAGACCGTCATGGCTTTTCTCCTGCCCATTACGGTACTCTCTCTCTCTCTCTTTCTCTCTCTCAAGTGTGCGTCTTTTATGGCGCCCTGAATATGCATATCAATACCATTTTTCTTTTTCTATTTTTAAACGGTTCACCGCATCATTGAAATTCCTAAATTAATTGGACTTGAATGAAATATAAAAGGAAACAATATTTAAATCGTCAATGAATTATACAACTAGATACTTTATCTTAGTTGGGCATGCTTGGTTGAATTACACAGTAATATTCTCATATGAAGAATATACGATCTCCTTAAAATACTTGCTCCTAGTGACATGCAGATTTAAACCAATAGAATAGACCAACACAATTTTTTATTTTTTATTTTCTGCTTTGCCTATATATATAGATTTCTTTTCCTCGGGGCTTGGAAATGCACTCATGCAAGCAACCCAGAACATAAACAGTCTGTTCGAGAAATTGAACATAGCCCCCTGGACACTCAGCGGCCGCGTAAAAGAGAAGGACAAAAGCTACGTGTTGCGGTATGAGGTGCCGGGGCTATCCAAAGAAGACTTGAAGGTCAACATCGATGGTGGAGTTTTAACAATAGCCGGAGAGCACAAGGAAGAGAACGAAGACGACTCGGACGATGAGTCTTGGTCAGCTGCGAGCTATGGCTACTATCACACAAGCCTGTTGCTACCCGAGGATGCCAAAATCGACGAGGTTAAGGCGGAGTTAAGGGATGGAGTTCTAACTATTGTGATTCCTAGAACTGAGAAGCCAGAGAAGGATGTGAAGGAAGTGAAATTACATTAATTTGATAGGAGACCGGCCCGATCGAGTTTGATGGAAGCCTGCTATGTGCACATGTTTATGCATGTGGAAAATAAGGGAAGGGTTACTGTGTGCGTGCCTCTGTTTTGAAGAACGTACTCGTACATATTTTGCATGACGCACGAATGAGATCATGTATGCGACTCTTTTTTTTAACAGCGTTGTTTCTGTTTTCTGGAAGCATGTGTTGGGTTAAAATGAAAATGCCATGCACTACCTCATGTTGCAATTAATCATTTGGGTCTGAACCGATTAACTCTCGTTTAAAATTGAGTCTAATATTTAAATATTTAATATTTAAATTATTAAATTTATTTTAATTTAAAATTTTAAAATTTTTTTATAAGTAAGACTGTTAATATTTTTCAATTTAACACCTCTTTATACATATTAAGATTCATAATTTTTTTAACTTCTTATAAATATTTTTAAATTTATTTTAATATTTAAATATATTTAAATTCATTTTAGATAAGTTTCACATAATTTACCTTATCAGTTTAATTCATTATTATTTATAAATATTTATAAATAGCTCAACATAAATTGAATTGTTGGAAAGCCCTGGTACACAAATTTAATTTTTATAAATTAAATTATATTACACATGTCACATATGGTGTGTTTCAATGCAACTTCTGACGTGCTTCCTCTATATATATCCGAATGTTTGTTTCCGACTAATTTTACAAATTTCTTTTTAATTAAGGTGTATTTTCATAAAATAATTATAGAAGTAAGATAAATTTTTTTATCTTATATATAATTATATAAAAAAATTGTAAAAAATTATGCTTATATCATGAAGATGACTCTTCAATAACTCTCCTATTTGCAGAAGAAGTTATAAAATAAAAATTATATTTAGTACGTTTGTTGCAGAAGAAGTTATAAAAAAGAATTAAGTGGGCGTATTTATATATTTAAAACTTATATCTAATATTAAAAGTGTCAAAGTAATGTTATTTTTTTTTTTTGTAAATATCTTTCATTTAAAATATAAGTGTATAAAAATTGCAAAAAAAAAAAAAAAAAAAAATGTGTGATTCTGCGCTCTCTCATTTCACGGTACGTACAAAAATCGAAAGTGAATCTTAATTAATTCCAAATTAGGGAGCTTGATCGATCAGTTTCCATTCATTCTGCAAGAGAATTAGTTAATTTCTTTCCGTTTTAATTTTCTTTTAGTTTTTTTCATGATTCACCGATCTGCATGCGAGTCTTAAAATGCCAACTTCCACTTGATGATCAGTCGATGCATGGTACTAAAGTTACATATTCCGTACGTCTTGTCTACTGTTATTACATGTTCTTTCTTTTTTATTTTTTCTCGCGTTGAGATGATCAGTACTTTACATGAATAAAGGAAAATGCTGTGGGGATCAAAGCCTCCTAGCTGGCTGTGTGATTAAGTGCATAAAATGCAGGCATTATTGCATTGCATCATCTCCGGAAGCTGATTATAACCTATTATATATCTCATCGTTTGGAAATGCCGTCGTGCGTGGGAATAGCTTCAGTATCGAGCCCTAATCCCAATCACTCAACATTCTGTACGTATAGCCTAACTGAGATTATTATATTGCTTGGCCTCTAATAGTCACGTTAGGCTATATTGTAACTTGGATAAAGTATCAAATAAAAACTATACTTAATACATGTTACTATATTTTTTTATAGTAAAACTAACAACATATATTTATAAATATATATATATATATATATGAAAAATTTTATAGATCATACTATTATCTTACTTGAATTCTATTAAATAAGATGTGACATATTTATTATTATTGAATGATCATTTATTGCATACTTTTTTTATCAATAAATAGTGATAAATACGCCATATCATATATAATATGATGCAAGTGAGATGGTGGTGTGGTGTATAGTATTATTCAAAGGGCAGGATGGATCGGGGTTGGGTTCTACTACCCACACTAATTTCTTGTAATTTTCCTTTTTACTTTTATGTTCACTAAAGAGTAAATTTATAAATTGAGGTAATTTAATGTAGTATATTAGATTATAAAATTATTTTTATTATAAATATATCTAATATATTAGATAAAATTATACGTATTTATAAATTTATTTTTATAAAATTTATTTCCGGTCGTAGAAAGCTTTTCATACTCAGCGCGCTGGAGTGATCTGAAGTATAGTAGTATACTTTGTTCGGGTGAGAACGGAGGCAGAGCGTGGAGTTTCAGGAAACCTCCAATGAACCAAACCCACTTCCACTTTTGAGTTGGGAGCCCAATCCAACAAAAGTAGCTCTAAGCCCAATCAACCGGCCCTATCTAAAAGTGTTACAACACCCCAACTCGAGAATCGAAAGCACATTCCCTCTCCAAATGGCATCCCTCTCTGCCTCTCTCTCTTCCGCAGCCACGACAATCATCGCCTTCCATAAACCACTGCCTAGTTCTTTCTCTCTCGTTTTCCACTCCTTCCCCATAATATTCTCCACCCGCTGTCACCGCTTCTTCCCTCTTTCCACCTATCATCTCCTTTCCTCTCCGGTCCATCCCTACCGTCCATCCCCCTCCTTCCGCTCCAATCCCCGCGTTCTCCGGCCCTGTCGTCCTTGCCATGCCGCCAGCCCTGGTCCTCCTCCCCAGGATGACTCGGTCCCTCTCTCAGGTTCGGGTTCCTGTTTTTAAATTCATTACATTTACCTGGGATTTTTTTTATTTGCTTTGTGCTCCATTTCCGATTCTGAAAGACAATTTTTTCTTCCAAACGCAGCATTAAGAGACTTTGTGACTTCAATTGTTTGATAATTTTTTCCCCTTTTGACCGTAAGAAAAATTATGCCTTTTAAGCTATGTATTTGCTCATACATAGGTCAGTCTCATCCAATCACGTATTTGCTCATACGTACCTCATTCTCATCAAAGTTTCCAACCACCCACCCCCCAAAAAAATCGGAGCTTGTTATCCGAAGTGGAAGTAGAAATAGAAGAATCAATACGTTTAATGTCTGGGATCTAAATTCTAACTCTTCGCCTTATCCTTTGTGTAGCCATTTAATCTTGTATTTAATATTTATCGCGACAATGAAACTAAATCTTATATTTGTGAAATGGCTTTATGGCTGCCAATCTTTCATGTATGTAAATTGCTTTATGCTTTTTTCTTTTTCCTTAATTTCCCATTCAACATCAATTTGGTTTTGGTTGAGGACCATTTTTTGAATGTTGCATAAATTATTACTGCAGAAATAATTTACTGCATAAATTTTTTGAATGTTGAACATTATTTCTTCTTTTGAAGTTTCCCTTGTTATGCTATACTTCTCCCTTGTTGAACAGGCTAGTTCCGAGCTAACAAAACACAAGCCAAATCCTTATTGAATATCTAAAACACAACATTATGCCAAGGGGATTATTCATATACTTGTCGTGGGGCAGTCTAGTGGTCAAAGACTCAAATGGCTGGTTTAGGATGAGCTGTAGGCTTAGAACTCCCAAGTGTTTTACTGAATTTCCTGAAATGATTTTCACGGGTGGGTTTGTGTATCCGAGGTTTACTCTCCAGGGTGGGTATGAAGGGCTCTACCTTGCTGAAGATTTATGTGAAAAAAATGGAAGTTTTGGTGTCTATTAACTTCTCAGTGGACTCTATACAGTAATTTAGTGTTTGAGACATTACACTGATCATAAATCACAAGTGTTTTGAACTCAGTAAACTGTCTCCAAACATAAAATTAATATACAATTAAGTAAAGAGTAAAGTAAATGTTGGTCGGAAGGATACTGTGCTAGCAATAGAGTAATGCAAGCAATCTGGCGTTATTCTTTTCCCTTACTGAAAAAAACGAGGATTGTAATTGTAAATGGGCTGTGGGTTGCAAACAACACGAGGATGATTAAAAAGAGCCATACCATGAACTATGGGTGGTATGTGCAGAATATGCCAAGAATTGATGCATGTCAATGGATTGTTGTCTAGGGGATATTTGGTTAAGGATTTCTACCAGTCTCGCTGTTTCATCCTTTCCCCTACCTGTCCTCTTGCATCCCATGTACCATATCCTTGTAAAATACAGTCTTTTTTTATTTTTATTTTTTCATATGGAATGACATTTGGCAAACTGTTAAAAGACGCTTTGAGTGATGAATATGTGACCTTAATTATGTGAGCTTGTCAGATAATGTGACTCATTTATTTCTTGTGTGCATTATATACTTACATCCCTGAAGTTTCTGAAGTTTGGTGTTCACTGACCCAGTGATCTTTTTCATCCTTTTGGGAACAGGACTTGCAGCATCGTTGTCCAAATTTCAAGATAGATTACAGATATTCTTTGCTGTCTTTTTCTGGATGTCTTTATTCTTCTGGGCTTCTGTATGGGATGAGAGAAGTAGACCGGACAAATGATCTGGATTTAGAAGCTAACCCAGTAAGCCTTTATCATGTACATTATGTTTTGGGTAGGGGAATGGCATTAGGATATACATCAAGCAGGAAGCATTTGAATTGGGGTAGTGGAATAAACTTGTTTATGTTATATAAATAAAGTTTAAATGCTGTAATAATCAAAGTCAATATGATATTTGAAGTAGCACCAAGCTATTTATCTAGGCTTGCATTCCTTCACAATTCTTCTGGTAGTTACCCATTTCCAATGGCAACTGAAGGAAATTCAATCGATACTATGAAATGATAGTTTGTATCACGCTATTTCAAGTATAGTTAGCAACGCACTATTTCGCATTTTATAGGGATAAGATACAGGGTTGAGTTTGCCTCAAGGGTTGCAGGTCCTGTTGCGATTGATATGAAGATACTTGGCCAAAAAGTAGAGGCTGGTTTAAAATCAAGAAAAACCCGAAGATATACTAAACTTATGTAGTTGAAGGATAATCTTTTTTGATTTGGTATTTCACGGATGGTACTTTATTTTAGTGGAGTTGTGTTCCATGCATGCTACCTTGTGCATTATCAGGGCTTTGATAAATGATGTGGATCATCATACTATCCTAGAATTAGAAGATAGTTTAAGTTGAGTACGTCTCATAAATCATAAAAATACTAAACGCACTCCCAACACTCAGCATCATAGTTTTAATCATCAAACTTTATAGGGGTCCAGTTCAGTGTATTAACCATCAAACTTTATGAGAATAACTCAGGACCGTAAGACCCATTGTTAGAGTGGGTACCCACAAGATAAGATATATACTCGTATGGTATATTATGGTCTATGTATGCAGACGTTTTCATTTAAGTGGACTGGCTTTTAATATTCTTATTAGCTCTTTTTTTTGGTTGTTCTTCCATTGTTCATATAATTACATGGAAGAGAGATGCTACTCTTAAAATTGTTAAAAAAATGCATGAAAAAAGTCTAAGAAAAAAAAGGCACTGTCGGGAGCCCCATGTGTGGCTGTAGAACGACTCTTTCACGAAATATTGGGATTCATCTGGATTTAAGTCACCCGTCTTATATCCATTTTCTATGTTATTTTTCATACATATTATTATTTGTTGTGATGCTTTCATTTGGGATCCTGCACCCACGCCTTTTATTTCCCTTATTTTTATTCTTGCGTTGTGATTAATACATAGAAGTCTCACAAAAGTAAAGTCTATGAATTAACATAATTAGATATGGTACATTAAATGTACATTATATTAAATCGCAACAAGTTATGTTAGGGTGTGAATTCAATTTTATAAGATTGAACTAAATTTAATTTGCAAATTTTAAAATTTTCTTTCAAATTTATTTATGTCATATTATTGGTATGGAAGGAGAATAATTTTGAACTATCGCTATAATAGCATTAAAAATGAATTCGTGAGGGAAGCTAAGATGGCAGCGATGCATGCCAATTGTGTCAGGTGTTGATGGCCATGCAAAAGTTTGATGACAATGAAATGGTAGTAGAAGAAGATAGGTGATAGGGGACGTCTCGTGACAGAGCCAGGTGTCAGTTCCTCAGAGGTCGTAAAGATTGATCTCTGCCCCAACGACCTCATTCATCCGTATGGGCATATATTTCTACGGACAGCAATTAATATCACACGTTCACCCAGCAATGTGCCTCGTCGTTTGCCAATTATTCAGTACAGATCGTACGGTCCTGGATCCATTCATCTCCCGCTGCTTCCTACTTTCTATATAAATAAAATCCACCGCTCAGCCGTTGTTTCTCATTGTTTCTCCCGCTTCTCTATTCATCTTTTGGCTGCTCTGTTTCTCTCAAATGCCATATTTCTTTTCCGTTTCTCTGTCTTTTCATTCCTCGTTCAACCTTTTCTCTCTCTCTCTCTGAAATCATTAACCATGCTTCTGAGGAGCTCCTCCGCACCGATCTGGAACTCATGGGTAACCCACTCCAAGGATTCATCCCCCGAGGCCGACGCACTTACAAGGACCAGATCAGTTTCTTTCTCAACATCTTTTCATCGTTCTCCCATTGAAGACTCGACGATGAAGGTAACCCAAATCTTGACTGAAACGGACTCTCAAGCCCCGCCAAAACCCAAAAAGAAGAATCCCGTATCTCACTCCCCTAAAAAACAACAAAAAATCACAATCAAGGGCGGAGAAGAAGAACGAGAGCTAAAACCCAGTTCTTCACCTTCATTATCTTCGATTCAGAGGCTCTTTTCAAGCTCTGGGTTGGGTGATACGGTGGTGGACGATGAGGAATGTGCTGTGGAGAAGAACGATAGTTCGTTGCAGACTCTGGTGGGGGGTGGTGGAGTTGGGAGCGATGGTGGTCGTGTTTGTGGCGGTGGTGGGAGAGGATCAGATGATGGACATGGAGGTGATCATGGTGGGTCAGGGTCTTTCGAAAGTAATAATCATGGGAGTGAAAACACTGACGCTTATTACCAGAAGATGATCGAAGCAAACCCAGGCAATGCGCTCTTGCTTGGAAACTATGCAAAGTTTCTGAAAGAGGTAATCAAGAAGTGATTGGAAAATCTTGCAAACTCTTGGCATGTTGATGACCCCTTTCTTTGTTTGGTTGCTACGAAAAATGGCTAACCTAAAAGAACTGATCGTATAATTAGTACAATTGTTATATTCTAACATAGCAGCCAGATATTGGCCTCCTATAGCTAGCTGATTGACTTGTGTTGTGAACTTTTGTTTGGAATTTTGATTTGTGAATAGGTTCGTCGAGATTTCGCTAGAGCAGAAGAGTATTGTGGAAGGGCCATTTTGGCTAACCCAAGTGATGGGAATGTTTTATCTCTCTATGCCGATTTAATATGGCAATCAAAGAAGGATGCTGATCGAGCCGAGAGTTATTATCATCAAGCTGTCAAAACCGCCCCAGACGATTGGTAAGAAAGACATCACCTTTTTTTTAATCGAAATCTTCGGGCTTGGATTTGGACAAATTCTGGATCTTAAACTCTAATATTGTGAATGGTTTAACGTAAAGTTACTTGTTTAGGTGTAATAAAAGCTTTATTATGATCAAATTATTACATCTTTCCTGATCTTTTTTAAAAATGAAGCATTGATGGGTTCTGCATGCTAACTTGCTAAGTGGTTTCTGTCCAGTGGAGATCAATTTGTTTTAGAAGTTGTTGAATAGAATATTCTCGATTCAAGTTCTTAATTTATAACATATGTTGAGTTAGTGTGATTGAATTACTGCTTTACTTATAGAGGTAGTCCTTCAAGTACTTGATATTTTTTCATCATGATTTGATCAACTTTTTGTTCCGGCTCTCCAATTATGATATTTTTTTAGTATTGGTCTGTACCTTTCTTACTGTAGATGTCATGATAAAAGTTAGTGCTAAAGTTTTGATCTAAACTTCTGGACTGTTTGCAGTTATGTCTTAGCTTCATATGCTCGATTTCTTTGGGATGCCGAAGAAGAGGATGATCAAGAGGAACGACATGAATGTGGCCACAACCTTGCACCCCCGCCAAAGCTCTTCCAAGGAGCTTCTCACCATTCTCCTTTAACTGCAGCCTAATCTCAAATCTTCAGCTCTCTCTCTCTCTCTCTCTCTCTCTCTCTCTCTCTCTCTCTCTCTCTCCTGTGGGCTGTAAGATAGCTCAAGTAACGTAGTAGCCAAGAAATAACGTACCCCCGTTTCTGTAAATTTGGGTAAGAAGTCCTGACTGTAAATTTTCATCAGCTGCAGAAATTTTTTGTAAGTTTGTTGAGGAAATATATATATCTTTGTGCCTTATGGTTTGCCCAATATGGAGGGGGAGAAAAAAACGGAAACGGTGGATTTGTCTTTATTTTTCCCTTTTGTTATAAAACTAGTGTTTTATATATACAAAAATATTGCCAAGATTTGTAATAAAGAAATTCAATACAGATAACAAATCTTATAAGTTTCGTTTCAGAAAACTCAACAAGAGTATTACTGTTTCTTGACTCAAAACCGAAATGCACAAGATTCACAATAACCACTCTGTTATCAAATATGTTCACAAGATTCACAAAACCAGCAGAATACCAACACAGATATATCCAAGAATATACAGCACTTCCAGATCCAGTATATAAGCACGAATCAACAAATAACCGAGATCATATATACACCAGAAATTAGCAAGGAAATAAGAATGAATAATGAAATAAGAAAATAAGCAAAAAACATAGAAAGAACACACCGAGATACGTGGTTCGACCCTAATGGTCTACATCCACGGCAGGAATGGCCTCAGAGATCTTTATTGATAAAGATTACAGCACAGAGAAGCCTCAGTTCAATAGGATTACAAGCCCTCACAAAAAATCGCACAGATTTCTCTCTAGAGATCAAACACAGAAACCCTAAAACAACCCCCTTCTCTCTTTTCTCTCTATCTCTCTGCCTCTCGAGAAAGACCCAGCCGCTGCATACAAAAATGACCCAACACCCTTAGGGTTTACACGGTAAGTATGCAATATATATGATACAACAGATGGTGACAAGTGTAATGATCCAGCGGCTTGGCTTATGAAGATCCAGATGGGAGCATGGGCTCCTCACGTGGACTGGTAGCTCATTACTTAAATAAATCAACGGCCCTGATCTTTCCTCGAACACAGCACCTCCACTTATTACACAGATAAAAGAGTACGTTAGTTTATTAAACAAATAGAGTAACATATAAATGTATTGACATACATATCACACCTTTATTGTTAACTTGGTTTCCTAAATTGGTATAAACCCAAGGAAGCTTCGCAAAAGACAATCGATCTATGGTTGAAAATGGTGGATCAGTCCCTGGTCACTCCCCAGTTTGGTGCCGTTAAGTACAGACTGCAATAAACCCCATTATTTTCAACTAATGGATCTTGGTAATTGGTAATTGCAATTGATATATCCAGCTAGCTGAAGAGATCGATGACTGTTTTCCAACTTGGAATTCTGTCTTTTATTTTTTTATTTTTTCCCTCGATTTGTTTTGGTTCATTTCACTGTCTCCTACCGCAGCATGATGCAAAGTTTGGATTGATTATTAAATACGTGGGACTCCATCCTATAAATCCTATTACAAGATTATGCTGTTAAATATTATTTTTTGTATAAATAACTTTAATAGCATGTTAAAAAAAAAAAAAAAAAAAAACTTTAATAGCATGTTTGATTATGATAGAATAAGACAATAATATTTTAAAAAAGTGTATGTACTATTGTACTATCATGCGCCAAACTAGAGAGTGGGTTGAGTTATCATTCTATGGACTGGATCATGATTAGCCAAGTCAAATCTCTTTGAATTTGTGTAAATACAATGGGAGCCAACAATTTCCAAGAAATGCATAGTTCCAAAAATTATGCCGACTGCGACTACTGGTGGCACCAAATCAACATCAACGTTAAAATATCCAGTGCCAAAAGATGGATGCTGGAGAGAAAGGGAGGGGAAAGCGCGGCTGCAAGTGGGACTGCAGTAGAATCCCAATACAATCTCTGAAAAATCATACACAATAGATCCTATTCTTTATCTGCGGCCTCAATAAATTGGCATCCCTTACCTTGCATTGGTCACCTGATCATTTCCTTTCCTTTTCTTTCCTTCTCTCAGAAATATGCTCAAATCGTTATCATGCTCCATATTGTTTAACTTTCCTTTTATGTTGTCTGTAGTTATCATAAGGAGTGGAGCTCCTGAGACATGGTGTCGTTGTCCAGTCGTTCCATCTACTGTTAATTGTATTGGCTAGTTGCTGATGCATGGCTGGAATGCTTCGTGCGTTTGGACCCACAAAAAATGGATTTTTATTCAAGACTGCAATCTTTGGACCCACATTTACTTGCAATTGTTCTCGACATTTCTTTCGATTGTAAAGTCTGCTTCTCACCCTGACGCTTCAGCCTCTCAATGGATTAGCCAAATTTCTTATTCCTAAATAGGAAAGTAAGTGATATTGGAAGAAGTGCATGCATAAAAAATCATGCTGCAAGGGTGATGTATCTTCCACACTATGTGCAGGTTCTGCACTTCGAAATATCTCAGCCACACAGCTGCAATTGGTACCTTAGTGGTGGTAGTGAACAGAAGAACCATGGTCACTGCGTATATAGATCCGCTGAAATTTAAGCCAGGAAACTTTTTATCGGTCAATCTATGACTACTCGACTAATATACCTGAATCATACTATTTTCTGACTTCATTTCTAACTTTTGGTTGGTTTTTTATTTGGTGTCTAATATTTTAGAAATTTCTAAATATTACTTTCACTCTACATCATTGTCAGTTTATAGATGGCAACGGTTGACATGACACACACAGGTATTTGGTACTTCTATTTTTATAACATCCCCCTTAATTTTGACCACTATAAGAGTAAATGGTATCATACTATCACTTTACTAAAGAAATAACATAGAAAGGGAAATTATTCAGAGACCATGAATGTTGTGTGTGCGTGTATAGTTTCCAACATCCATGCAGGGTCGAAAACTTAAAGCCCAATTTGTGTTTGTTTTTGAAAAAATGGGTCAAATGAAAATCCAAAGTCGGAGCAAGATGAATTTCAAATACGAGTTGCAGCCAGCTTGGAGCTAATGAAACACGGCCCAACAAGAGCGAACGGTCATGATATCTCAATGTGAAACCTTAGAAGCTAGCTAATGAAGCATTTGATGAAGACATCATAAGCTCTTGGAGTCTTAAAGCATTATAAATCAATCGGAAAAAGACAAAGGATTCAAAACTTTAATATTCTACGCCTTTGGGTTTATTTATTCAACAGTAAATGCACTACAATCGCTTCTCACATCTCGGTCCTGATAGCGGAACAGCACACAGTTGTGCACCACTGTCGTAATCAGTCGTTGTACTCGCTTCGGCTGCCCCATTTCCTGAACCTTGAATGAGAGCATCCAAGTGAGAGGAGGTTGGAGGCTGAGGTACTGCACAATGACCTTCAAGCATTTGAAGTACTTTTGTCATTGCCGGCCTTAAATGCATGTCTTCTTGTATGCACCATGGTGCAACTTTTATAGCAGTGACAACCCTTTCATCTTTTTCATCGGCTTCTAACTTTGAATTGATAATTTCTTTTAGTTTATCTTCTTTCATCATCTTGAAGGCATAAGAAGGAAGATAGGCTTTCTCCGAGCACTGCCTCGAATCGTAATTTTTCCTTCCTCCAATGATCTCAAGCAAGAGCATTCCATAGCTATATACATCACTCTTCTCTGATATGGCAAAGTCAAAGACCCATTCTGGTGCAAGGTATCCTCTTCTACCCCTTAGCTCTCTAATTACAGCGCTTTGCTGCCGGTTCATAAGCTTGGCCAAACCGAAATCTGAAACTTTGGCAACATAATTATCATCAAGGAGAACGTTTTCAGGTTTTATATCACAGTGGATAATCTTTACTTCGCAGTCCTCATGGAGATATGCCAATCCCTTTGCTGTACCCAGTGCAATCCAAAATGGAACCATCTTCATTATGCTTGAAAATCCATCTATCCAAAGATCCTTTGCCCCTGTACTCGTAGACAAGAAGCCGATTAGGCCCCTCAGCACAGAAACCTTTGAGCTGGACCAGATGGACATGGTGTATACTCCCGATAAGACTAACTTCAGCTCTAAACTTTTTCGTTCCCTGCATAATGCCCTCCAATTGTTTCACAGTCAACAGGGTGCCATCAGGGAGCACACCTAGTTAGACTGAACCAAACCCTCCTTGGCCAAGCTTTATGGAGAAATTATTAGTCGCACTCTGAAGATCACCGTAACTGAAACGAACAGGCATTCCAGAAAGGCTGTCGCGTTATCATCTTCTGAAGCGTCTTGGGATGTCTCCCGTAATATCTTGTTTTTGCGGTGGTACGAGAATGCAACAAAAATAAGATCAACAATTACCAGACATGTTACTGTGACAATGATCACAATGACTAGAATTTGCCTTCCATTTCTGCTCTCTTTTGCTGGGCTTCGCTCTCCATCTCCATTACTTAAGACCTTCAAATAAGTAATATAACCGGCAGAACCTGCTTCCACCTGTTGCAAACTTCCTATACGGTCGAACAGCAAGCAACTTTCCAGAACTATTTTCAAAGAACAGCACAAGACGAGCAATTTTCATTGCAAGCTTTTGTGCAAGCATCTAGATCAGATTTCAAAATGGGTGCAACAAACCCAAGTGCAAAATAATAAAAATTATCACCTACATATAAAAGGTCTACCGAGCTTGTGGAACTATTACAGGTTGAGATAAGATTAGGCTTGCAATTAAATTGAGAGTTGAGAAAAGAAGGGCATTGGCATTCGTTGTTCATACTGCACACAAAAAATGGGTGACAAGGCTCAGGAGTGCTGCAGGAACTTTGTGGTATTCTGGTTAGCTCAGGAGTTGCAGACTTTCCCATTCGAAGATTAAGGAATGAGATTGAGGCATCGGAGCATAAAACAGTTGCCCACGTGGCATTCAGTTCAGAGGGTTTGGAGAAGATAAACTGCCAGAGTAAGTCTCCCTTTTGGTCATAGAAATCCCATGAATTGGACACCAAGGATGCAGACTGAACCATTCCACTGGCATTGGTCCTAGTTTTCCTTCTCTCATCTGATATAGACCAATAGATTTGTGGAGTTTCATATCCAGCATACAAGACTAGATCGCCTGACTTGATTTCAAGATACTGAGACAAGTTGTTGCGGTTGGGAACACTTTTCAGTATCATTCCTTCCAAGAATTCCTGTCCAAGTAAAAGGGTATCTGTTGGATGGCTAAAAATCTGCCAGAGAATTCTTCCATTTTCATCAAGCAATACCAAGTTTCCGGAATCCTGCCATTCCATGGCTGTGGCTGTTTCTCCTGTTGTGTTTGTTGACCAAACCGCACTATTCCCACTTTCCAAGTAGACATTCCCCTTGTTGTCAAACACAAAATTATCAGAATCGGTAACCATTAATAAGCCTATGTTAGCAGTCCAAACCACTTTGGAACTCCGTATGTGAATAACTTGTAGTGCAAACATAGTGACATTCTGGCCATCTCCAAAGCCAAAGGCGAATATTGAGCTGTTGGATAAGAGGAATAACCCGTCTTTCTCAGCCCACTTCTTCTGAGACGCTTTGAATCCTGGATATATCTTACCAATATTTTGAGTGATAGCAACGCAAGTTTGTGACACAAGAATGAGACAGAAACACCAGACTTTAAATTGGAGCAAATCCATAGCTTGTTTAACCCCAACAATTGACTGATTTCTTTTCATGTAAATGGATGATCAAAGTTCAATTCATGGCCGCTATTTTTTTTTTTTTTTCTGAAAAACCAGTAACAACCTACAAAGGAATATATATATATATATAACCGTACGAGATCTAGTTGATAGGTTTTCTTGAATTTGCAGCACATAAAGTTATGAAGAGACTAGAAACATATTGGCATATTGCATGGCCATTAATGAGGAGCAAAACATGCCCCAGAACGCATTACAAAGATATTATGACTGACCTCATTCTTTATTAATCGGAATTGAAGATGGTAGATGGATCATGGACTTGGCCTTTCCCTTGATTTGAGAGAAGATACGAAAAATCCAAATTGTTCCTTTGTTTACTTTAAACCTCTGCTTCCATCCGCATTTCTTTTAATTTGTCGCACATAATGTTGGTGATCAGAACGTTACCAAGTTAAAACCTTCGTTTGTGACAGCACATGCATCACTGCAAATATTTTATTTTGTTTCTTATAATTCCTTTACTTAACAGTGGCTATGACAACTCTAAATTCGTCATGCTTCCCGCTGCGGAAGTTACTGTCTATATATATATATATATAAGCTGATCAAACACATACAAAGAATATTTAATTTTGAACTACAGTCAAGTGTCAGAGATGACATGCAAAAAACTTAGGTTAACTTGAAAGAGCAACAACAGATCCAACTTCATCAGAAACGCAACCCCAAAGCATGTCCGGCCCGGTCTTAACTGGCAGAGAATCTCAGACTCAGACCAGTCAAGACTCCCCATAGGTGATCTTGGTCTTTCTTAATTCCCTTATCCAATGTTGTTCACACTTCCAGCTAGCTGACCTAGGCCGATTAGTGGGATACTAGAAATTTAATGAAAATTAGTTCACGGTTTGATAATATTCTGTTAATTAACTAGGAGTTTAGGGTTCTAAATTCATAATGATCAGTTTGCTTAGTTCAAAAGATAATTTGACTGAGAATTTAGAGATATTTTAATTTTTGTTTTTTATTTAATGGTATTTTCTATTGGGATTTGTTAACTTTTTTATATAAAGAGAAGTTTCGTTCAAATAAAAAAGAAAAATGTCACTGAAAAACCGAGGAATAAAATTAGAGAAGTTTTAAGCCTTTTCAATATGAATTCCTTTTATTTATTTTCAATCCCACCATTCGTCCCTGTTGGTAGGGTTAGTGCTCTTCTAGTAGGGGAGAGAAATTGAACTTTTGAACGAGTCGTCTCCAAGATCAGTGTAATGTGGTCCCTTATGGTGAGGTGAGTGCCACAATTGCTGGGTCTTAAATCCCAAGTTGAGATCCTTTCTATTTTTGTATATGATAGCAAACGTGCATCATGATGCTCGGATTTCCTTCAACCTCGCATGTTCCCTCCCTTAAATATATTGTTGATCTCCTTTCTGGATTGTGCTTATTTCAGCAGGCTATTGATAGAAAATATAATAAAATAGAAAAGAATAGGGAGAAGAGAATGAGGAATAGATAATTTGAGGGCTACATCTTTGCTATTCTCAATTGTTATTGAATATAAGATATAAGTTAAATGTCTTAATTATTATGAAAATTAAATCAAGATAATATCAAATCAAATTCTTCAACAGCCATATCTGGGTGACGTATTTTTCTATCCAAGGAGAAAATGAACACGACATGCATGGCAACCAGACCTAAAACATGACCAACAATGGTAGCGGAGTTTCCAGGAAAATTCCTTGCAGGACTTGAAGAATCAAAACTAGACATGTTTTAGTTTCATCATGCAGGTGAGATTTTGAGAGTTATTATTTCTCCTCTTCAAGACAAAGGTCACCAAACGGGAGTAATGCTTCGAGACGAGAACTTCAATGGTAGTCAGAAACAAAGATGAGCATATTTGAGATCTAGTAAAAACGAGTTATTGATGTAAACGAGGCCATTACAGAACTTTAAAACTTGATGACTCATGACAACGATACATAGAGGTTAAGATGAAACATTCTAACGTACATGATATTTGGTTCTATCATCATCTTGGTCCTGATAAGCGAACATCTGACGAGGCTACATCACCGGAGTAATCATCAAATCCTGATGAAGTAGCCCCTTGACTACTCCATCTAGAGAAAGCTGATAGTGAACCTAACTGAGAGGTGGTTGGAGGCGGAGGGACAGCACAAAAGCCTTCAAGAATTTGGACTACTTTAGTCATTGGTGGCCTCAGATGCATATCATCTTGGATACACCACAAAGCAAGTTTGATGGCAGTGACTACCCTATCGTCTCTTTCATCAATCTCTAGCTCTGTGTCAATGATTTCTTTCAATTTTCCCTCTTCCAACATCTTGAACGCATAAGAAGGAAAATGGACTTTCTCTGAATTCTCTCCCGAATCATAATTCTTCCTTCCTCCTACAATCTCAAGCAAGACCATGCCATAACTGTATACATCACTCTTCTCTGAGATGGCAAAGTTGGTAATCCATTCTGGTGCAAGGTACCCTCTTGTACCCCTTAGCGTTGTATACACAATGCTCTGTTCTCGGTTCATTAGCTTAGCCATACCAAAATCTGAAACTTTGGCAACAAAATTATCGTCAAGAAGAACATTTTCAGGTTTAATATCACAGTGGACAATCTTCACTTCACATTCCTCATGGAGATAAGCCAAACCCTTTGCTGTTCCCAAAGCAATATTAAATCTCGTATCCCAATCCAATAAGTGACCCTCTTCATTCTTATTGAAGATCCATTTATCTAATGACCCTTTTTCCATGTACTCGTATACAAGAAGCCGGTGAGGCCCTTCAGCACAAAAGCCTTTTAGCTTGACCAGATGCACATGATGGATACTCCCGATGGTGGTAACTTCAGCTTTAAACTCTTTCGTCCCCTGAACAGTGCTCTCTAACTTTTTCACTGCCACTTGTGTACCATCTGGGAGCACACCTACGTAGACTGACCCAAACCCTCCTTGGCCAATTTTTGTAGAGAAGTTTTGGGTTGCTCTAGAAAGATTAATATAACTGAAACGAAGAGGCATCCCAGGAAGATTGTCCAAGAAATCATCCTCTTCCGAATCATTTAAATGATGTCGTGGTGATATCTTCTTTTTGAGGTACCAGTATCCTGCATAAAGTAGTCCAATAATAATCGTCACAGTTGCAAAAGCTATGACCATGATTATAAGAATGCTCTTCCAGTTCCTTCTATTTTCGACTGCCGGACCTAGACCACCTGAAACCTTCATATACGTGCTATAACTAGTAGAACCCATATTAGACCGTTGCAAACTTCCAATCTGGTCAAATAGAATACAACTCCCAGAAGAGTTTTCAAAGAACAGCACGAGGCAAGAACAATTTCCTAGGCATGCTTCTTTGCAAGCATCTAGATCGGGCTTCATCAAAGGTGTAACGAAGTTCAGTGCAAAATAGTTAAGCTCTTCGCCAATGTGTAGAAGCTTTACTGAACTCTTGGAGCCATTGCACATTGAGTTAATCTGAGGCTTGCAATCAGAGTTCGATCTGAGAAGTGAAGGGCATTGGCATCTATTGTCAAAAGAGCACACATGGTATGGGTCACAAGGCTCTGGAGTGCCGCAGGAACTTGGCGGTATTTTTATTGCCTCGGGAGTAACTGACTTCCCCTTTTGAAGATCATAGAATGATATGGAGCCATCAGAGCCTAAAACAGCAGCCCAGAAGGCATTCCATCCAGGACTATTGGAGAAGACAAATTGCCAAAGTAAGGTTTTATTTTGATCGTAGAAATTCCAGGATGTAAACACCAGAGTAACAGAATGAACCTTGCCGCTGATGCTGTTATTGGTTTTCCGGGTGTCCTTTGATATGGACCAATAAAGTTGTGGAGTTTCAAACCCTGCTGACAAGATCAAATCACCTGACCTGGAATCTAGATAGTGAGACAAGCCATGACGGTTGGGGAAACTTTTGAGCTGCATTCCGTCCAAGAATTCCTGACCAGGCAAAAGGGTATCAGTAGGATGGCTAAAACTCTGCCATAGAATTCTTCCACCACCCCCAACCAATACCAAGTTTCCTGTATCTTGCAATTCCATGGCTTTAGCTGTTTCTCCTGTAGTGTTTGTGGACCAAGCCACACCATTTCCATGTTCCAAGTAGACGTTCCCATTTTTTCCAAACACAAAGCAATCGCTATTTCCAACCAAGAAGCCCCTATTAGCAGTCCAGACCACTCTGGAACTAGGCATGTGAATGATAACTAGTAGAAACAACGTAACATCCAAACTAGTATAGAAGCCCAAAGCAAATTTCATATCATTCGACCTCAGAAATATACCTTTATTATCAATATATACCATCTGAGACGCTTGGTACCCAGGATATATCCGGCCAAACTGTTGAATGCTGGCTATGCAGGTCTCGAGTACAAGGAGGAGGCAAAGAAATAAGGTTCTAATTTGGAACAAACCCATAATTCCTGTAACTGAATCAGTTGATTGAGATTGGCTAAATAAGTGAAAGAAATATCAATATGGAGGATACCTGCTAAAAATTCCTGGGGGGCGAACTTAGGCTGAAAAACCACTATTTTTTTGAGTAACTTGAATTTGGCTCTCTATAGTCTCTAAAATTCAATATTTGAGTAAATGGGAAAAGAGATTGATGTTTATTCGAAAATCGCATGCATTTACAGAGAGAATAGCCTATTCCTCAGTGGTTCTTGATGGACTTCTTTGCATAAATGTGTGAAATCCTAAAATCCATGCTAAAACAACAAAAGAGCTTTGCGTCGCCATCAATGAAGGGGAAAAGAAAAAATGACCCAGAAAAAAAAAAAGGAGTAATGAGATATGACTAACCTTATGATTCAGTCACCGAGACAAACGAGTTCGCAAATTGCAAAGATGGGTTTTTAGCATTTTCCGCAGTTTTTAGACTACAAAAGGAATTAACATGAACCATGACTGTCCCTCTTTATCTCCATGTATTTGCAGGCAAGAGACACAGACAAATACAAACCGATGTTGTGGAAATGGTTCATCCAATTCCACAAAAAGTACTTTATTAAGAAGGACCAAGCTTTTAGCTATTCATCTAAAGAAAACAACGAAGATGCTCTCAAACTGCGCTAGTCAACTGCTTTTTAAATTTTTCTTCTAAATTGTGAGATGCATGTAGAAAATGGTTTTGCATTCGTGTCCCATTTTGTGTGTTATTCATCGTAAGCATCCCTCGGTAACACGTAATATTTGAGAAAATAGTAATATTTTGAATATGGACAAATTTGACTCTTCGTTTCAGGACGCTCAAAAGTTTCACCAAACGTACCAAGCTCTTGTCGTTTTCCTTATTTTACTTTTTCTTTACGAATAAATCTAGTTTTCCGTAGCCGTGTTATACATTTTTATTTGAAAGAAAAAGAAAAGTTTTTCTTCTCAGTCCAAAATGGAGGTGTTAAATTGTATCGACAGATCGTATTAAAATATATATTATATTATATAAATAAATCTTAACTCAATCTATTAAGTTTATTGTATTAAAATCTCAAATTTTAATATGACCTATTAATATAATGTGTCGTGTCTTGTTGTGTAAATCTATTTTGATTCATTAATGAATATTATTAAATAGGTTGACATAATAAAATATGATCCGTTTCAAACTGTTTATGTAAATGAGTTGAATATGCTTAAAATTAACCTGTTTGAATTGATTAAATTTAACATAATTTTCTATAAATGTTAAAATCATAATATCTATAAAAATTATAAAACTAACTACAAGTCTAAAATTATAATTTAAATAATAAAAATATCGAAATTAAAATTCTAATAATTTTACTTTTGGATAGAATGACATAATTATAACTTTAATTTTCTTAACGTGTCGTAACGGGTTAACTTGTTATTAATCCAATTCGTTAAGATTAAACTTTAACTCATTATTATCGTGACGTGTTCATATTAAATTAACGAATTATATAATATATTGTCATTCTCAAGTTCAATACAATCTCCGGATTTGGATTTTATTGCCATTGCTTGGATTTAATACATACCTAGTGAAGTGAAAAGTTCGATGGTTTCTTATTTTGAGGAATACTACACAACATTCCACACCACACACTTTATATATTAAAATATTATTTTTTATTATTTTTTATTTCATTTTATTCTTATTAAACTAATTAAATTATTCTATTTATCATTTACACACTTCATATTTATTATAAAAAAATAAAAAATAAAATAAAATAAATATAGTGTGTAAAGTATGAAGATGATAAGAAGAATTTTCCTTTTACTTTACCCACTTGGTTCGTGCTGTAATTCGTATGGTCTGTGATAATCAATCATTTTCTTACTAGCCAATCAGTACTCTAATGTTCCGTACCTTCCAGCGAGGCAATACGCAGGTCGAGGAGGCTAGCAAAGAAGAAGAGTAAAATCATGGTGCTTGGAAGAGTTCAATGTGATGGTACCCTTCACCGACTTGAGGTTTGATCCAACGGCTGCAGGCAATTGGTGCAACTGGGTAGGGTACCCCAACATCTGATATCCCAATGTGACCTCTAAAATTGGCCTAAAAAAGTAATTAAAAAATAAAGAAAATAAAGATGTGCCTGTTGTAAAATAACATTGTAAAATTGTATGACCACCTTAAGCTAGTCGTCAAATGCACAGTACATAGTGCCAGCATAGTACTGCATAGTAACTGGTATAGTAAATAGCCGATATCGCACAATACATAGTGCTAGCATAGTACTGTATAGTAACTGGCATAGTACATATGCACAGTACTAACATAGTACTGCATAGTAACTGGCATAGTTCCCTTTGTACGCCTATATATATCGTTGAATTCTTTAAAAAATTCATAAGTTTCATAACTTCTCTGAGTTCTATCTCTCTCTCCTTTCGATAGTTTTATAACAATGACATCCAATAATGACTTTTAAAAACTCAGAGAATGGTTGTGACGTTGAAAAATGGAACTTCCGCTCATTTTTCTAATACTAATGATAAATAATGTCGGCGCCACGTGTAATTTTTGTTGTTGCTGTTGATTTCAAGTCAAAAGAGGATTTGTCTTTTTGAGTTTTGCTACATAATTTTTTAACATTTTAACACTTTAATTTTTTTTTAATTTTTATTATTTTAATTTTTATTATATATTTAATATATAAATAATGAATAAAATAATTAAATTAATTTAAAAAGAATAAATTAAAAAAATATATTAAAAAAATAAAAAAGAGTAAGATGTTAGAATATTAAAAGATTGTGTAGATTTTTTTTATCTTTTTATTTCTTTCAAGTCAGATGGCATAATTTTAAGTCAAAAGAGGATTTGTCTTTTTACTTCCTTAAGGTCAAATGACATAATTTTAAAGTAAAGCACGTCATTTTTATTTTTTATTTTTTGCTTGAAAAACATGGTATGGCAAAAACCACGGCCACATAAACGACCAGAAAATCGTGCCCACGACAAAACCAAGTTTGGCAATAATGCAAACCAATTTGTTCTCATTGTTTCGCCTTGGAATCTCCTCCGTCTTTAGGACCATATTTATTTAAGAAAATATAAAAAATAAACAGACTTAACAATTCAAATTAACACACCATGAAAATACATCGCCAATTTAATCTATATGCGTATTCAATTATGTAATAGGTAGCTTTCAACAATCTTTTCGGAAGCATATCCCTCATCTCAATCATTCCTTAACTTTTAAATTTTCACCAATTCACCTGCTAGTTTGTGATATAATTTAGTTAAAAACAAAAAAAGTAATATAATTTAGCTTGTCCCTCTTCTTCATATTTCTTAGCTAATTATGATAGAAAAATCTCCCAATTAGATAACCAATGCACCCAATATTTGATTTTGGATATTGGTTCCAATCATCATTCTTCACCAAGAAAAAAAAAAAAGGTCTGATTCTGACCATTTGATTGGGTTTCTTTTCTCATGGACTGCAGTCCCCCTTCTGATGCTACATTCTCCGAGAGAAGAATTCCAATTTAGCTTTGTCCTAGGAAGTTGCATGCCACCCTCTGCGGTCAAGAGCTTAGTTGTACTTTCGGTATTCTTATGACGAGGTTGTAATGATGTTGTTGAAGACACAATATACTTTAGCAGCTAGAATTTAGAAAAAGGTTTGAAAAGCATAAAGCTATAATACCAATATTTAAGATTATTAGGCCTTCAACTGCAAACCCTCTCATCTTTTAAGGTGTTCAAACTTCAAACTTCGAAAGCAGTAACACCCTTTTTCCTTTATATAACTGAGGTTCGTGGGCATTTCCATTCTGTACCTTCCAGTGCAAACATATCTGCAACTTTTCGTACAAAGCAACATGGAGGAAGCATCTAAAGTAATAAAGAATGGAATTTTTTTTTACATGAAATAGGGATTTTATAAGAGGTTTGAATTTGATAACGTTTATCCACTCATTCTCAACATGAAAGAGTAATGAAAATGCTTTGATTAGAATGTGACACATGACAACCGTAGTCATCTACTTAAATTCGCTGAAGGGAAAGCCTAAAGATGTGAAAAAAAAAAAAAAAAAAACCCTCGAGTCTTGCAATTGCAACCAAACCGGCTAAAAGTTCATTATTTTGGAGCGAGAATGATTGAGGCTTGAAAAATGTTATTTTCAAGGGGGTGTATAGAGTACGTCTAGTAAAAGTGTTTACGTGACATAATTTAATTTAAAAGATAAATTTTAAAATTTAAATTTTATAAATCAAATATTATCGTTTAAGTAATATAAATAGTTGTACTCTACATATATACCAGCTTGAAAAAGAAATAACTCTTACGATTTTCCACCTTAGATGAAAACAAATTCATTTTAATATGCAATTCTCCTACGTGTCGACGATTACTTTTATGAAATATAAACTCTTGTTCAACTTGTCATCAATCATTACTGATAACTAAATGATTCTATCAAGAATTCGTTCAGGTAAGGGAATGCTTACTCACTAGTATGAATGGATTGCTATTTCCTAGTGCAATAAATGATTGGAAAAGCATGAACCATTCATTTTGAGATAAATTCAGCAGAGGGATTTTGTAGCATATTATAGGGAACAATATGAAGGGCTACAATAAAACCTTTTTCACTTCAAAAGTACGAAAAAGGCAATATTTACATTTATATTAATGAAATTTGCTTTCATCTTGGGCCTGATAGCCGCACATCTGACATGGCCACTTCGCTATGGTAATCAATCAGTCCTGATGAAGTAGTCTCTCCACTGCTCCATTTGAAGAAGTTCGAGTGAGAACTGATTTGGGAGGAGATTGGAGGCGGAGGCACAGCACAAAGGCCTTCTTCAAGCATTTGGACTACTTTAGTCATTGGTGGTCTTAAATGCATGTCGTCCTGTATACACCACAGTGCCACCTTGATTGCAGCGGAAACCCTTTCATCATTCTCATCTATCTCTAGCTCAGAATCAATTATTTCTTTCAGTTTTCCTTCTTCTAACATCTTGGAGGCATAAGAAGGAAGATAGACTTTCTCCAAACTATATTCTGGATCGTAATTCTTCCTCCCTCCAATGATCTCAAGCAAGACCATGCCATAGCTGTATACATCACTCTTTTCTGAAATGGCATACTTGGTGATCCATTCGGGTGCAAGGTAACCTCTTGTACCCCTTAGCGTTGTGTGCACAAGGCTCTGTTCCCTGTTCATTAGCTTGGCCAGACCAAAATCCGATACTTTTGCAGCAAAATTATTGTCAAGAAGAACATTTTCAGGTTTTATATCGCAATGAACAATCTTCACTTCACACTCCTCGTGGAGATAAGCTAATCCCTTTGCAGTCCCCAGTGCTATGTTGAATCTGGTATCCCAATCCAACAAGTGACTTCCTTCATTGTTCTTAAAGATCCATTTATCTAAAGACCCTTTTCCCATGTATTCATAGACAAGAAGCCGGTGAGACCCTTCAGCACAGAATCCTCTGAGCTTGACCAGATGGACATGATGGATACTCCCGATAATTGTGACTTCAGCTCTAAACTGCTTCTTCCCCTGCCCAATGGCCTCCAGTTTTTTCACAGCCAAGCGAGTACCATCTGGAAGCACACCGAGGTAGACTGATCCAAACCCGCCTGCACCAATCTTTGTAGTAAAGTTCTTTGTAGCTCGACTGAGATCACTATAACTGAAACGAACAGGTGCCCCAGAAAGACTATTCAAGAAATTATCTTCTTCCAGGTTGTCTGTAGAATATTCCAGTAATCCCTTCTTTTTGCGGTGATACCAGAATCCCATGCAAATTAGACCAAGAATTACTGATATGGTTGCAATAACAATTATTACAATTGCTATAAAGTGCTTCCTTTCCTCTCTGCTTGCAGGACTCGGTCCACCATCTCTGACACCTGAGACCTTCATGTATGAAATATAACCAGAACCTTCAGCAGAGCGTTGCAGATTCCCTATCTGGTCGAATAGAAAGCATCTCCCAGAAGTGCTTTCAAAGAACAGCACAAGGCAAGAGCAGCTTGTAAGGCAAGCTTCTTTGCATGCATTTAGATTAGATTTCAAAAGGGGTTTAACAAATCCAAATGCAAAATAAGTAAGCTTCTCACCAATGTATAAAAGCTTGGCTGAACTTTTGGAGCTATTACAGGTTGATACGGTCTGAGGTTTGCAATCACCAACTGGGCATTGGCACCAGTTGTCAAAATAGCACACATAATATGGGTCACAATGCTCTGGAACACCGCAGGAATTTTCTGGTATCTTAGTTGCCTCTGGACCGACATGCTTTCCCTTCTGAAGATTATAGAATGATATTGACCCAGCAGCGCCTAAAATGGCAGCCCAGAAGGCACTGGTGTCATTATAGTCAGAGAAGACAAATTGCCAAAGCAAAAGTCCTTCTTGATTATAAAAGTTCCATGAATTGGATACCAGAGAGACAGAATGGACGCTGCCGGTGACATTGTTATTGCTTTTCCGGCTATCATTTGTTATAGACCAATAGATTTGTGGGGTTTCAAAACCTGCATACAAGACCATATCACCTGACTTGAACTCAACATAATGAGACAAGTTGTTGCGGTTTGGGAAGCTTTTAAGTCTCATTCCTTCCTGGAACACCTGGCCAGGTAAAAGGGTATCAGTGGGATGGCTAAAGCTCTGCCAAAGAATACTTCTATTCTCGGCAAGCAATACCAAGTTTCCTGAATCCTGCAATTCCATGGATCCAACCTTTTCCCCTGTTGTATTAGTAGACCAAGCTACACCGTCCCCAATTTCCAAAAACACGTTCCCATTTTCTTCAAAAACAAACTTGTCAAAATTGTTAACCAGTAAGCCTCTATTAGCAGTCCAAACCACTTTGGAACTACCCATGTGAAAGACTACTAGTAAAAACAAATCGACATCCAGGGCAGTGAAAAAGCCGAAGGCGAATGCCGAATTGTTGGATGACAAAAATAGCCCATTTTTATCGGCCCATTCGCTATGAGACGCTTGGAATCCAGGATAAATCTGACCAACATGCTGATTAATGGCGATGCAGTTCTCAAACACAGAGAGGAGACAGAGACACAACGTTAGGAAATATAACAAACCCATATATTTCTGGAACTGCAGCAATCCCCTGCTAGTGGCTAAATAATCCCCAAATATCTGTCCAAGATTTGATGCCCGTACAAAAAATTTAGTGCAAATTCGTGTTAAAGAAACAAAAAAACTACGGAAAGAAACGAAAAGAGAATTGAAATGATACGCTCGATATCTATTCGAGTTTAACTCTGTGCGCCCCATTAAATGCGATTGCAACATAGAGAAAATTATACCCAGTTTCGAGAATAGAATTATTCATTCAAGAGAACTAACACATAAAGAAAGACTAGAGAAGAAAAATCTCTACAAAAAGTATATAGTCATGAGAACTTAAGCATAAACAAAAACTCGAGCAGAAAAATCTCTACAAATGTTTTGAACACAAAAACTGAATTACAAGTTTCCTCTACGGTATTCGAGGTGGGTTACCAAGAAAGAAAAACGTAGATATGGCAATCTTATATACGTGAAGCAAAAGACATAAATAAATAAACTACTTAGATGAAAAAGAAGGAACTAGAATAAACCAGAGATAAAGATAATAGTTGGGAAACTGGGGAAGATTACAGAAACACGACTCACCTCATTCGTTGATGAAGCCTTTGTTTGTTTTTTTCCCTTTAGTTTTGACAGTAAAAGATATGCTATGAATCTAAGGCCCCGCTTGCTTATATAGATGTGATGAAATGAGATGAGATGTTTTAAATAGTAATAAATAAAATATTGTTATAATATAATTTTTGAATATTAATTTTGTATTGGGATTTGAAAAAGTTAAATTGTTTATTATATTTTGTATTGGAATTTGAAAAAGTGTAATGATGAATTGAGATGAGATGAGATGAGATTTTTAGTTTTGGCTAACCAAACAAGGCCTAAGTGCTTCGTTCTTTCTGCTTGGGGAGAAAAAAGTGACTCTTTCGATCTGCAAGCGTGAGAGAGAGAGAGAGAGAGAGAGAGAGAGAGATTGGGAGCAGCTGGCAGCCTTGGCAAGTACTGGAAGTTGTCGTTATAAATAGTTACACTGCAACTTAACTGCGTTCAGGTCTACCGTTTATTGACTATGCATTGACTATTTATTTATAAGAAACTGCTGCTTAATTTTTTATTTTTTTTAAGGAATACAAACCTTGCGTTAAAATAAAAAGTAAACATGTATCTCATATGATGCTTTTCCATTTGTTTTTCAATACGAGATTTATAGAAATTACCATGTTTGGGTGTTGAAGTATTTTCAACACTTCTGAACACTTTTCACTACTATTCATTACTTTATTATTACTTTTTACTTACTTTTTTTACTATTCATTACTTTTTACCTATTTTTTATTACTATTTATTACTTTATTATTATTTTTCACTTATTTTTTATTACTATTCACAACTCTCTTAAATTATTATCCTTCAAGGGTCGTGCTAGTGTGTTGCCCACTTGCCCACAAAACTGGACGTGCCCAGTACAAATTTTATTTTATATTTTTAACATATTTAAATATTTTTAAAAAACAAAAAATATATCAATATATTCAAAATTATTTTTTTAATTATTAAGTAAAAAAAATTAAATACATTGACAGTTAAATTAAGGGAGCAAACTCACGAGACATATTAATATTTTCCTTTAAACAAACTTGAAGCATAGTTACTTGAGAGTTCTTCAGAAATAATTTTTAGAAATAGAGTAATAAAAAAAATTATTATATATACTATTGAATCAAATTACTGACAATTTATAATTTTTCTTTATAGCTTTCTTTACAAACTTAATATTTATCTTCAATTAAAAAAAAAAAAATTATTTATTTTTACCGGCATGCGCATTGCCACAATTGCCACATTGTTATTTATTTAGAGTGATAATAGGTTTCAGCCCAATAAGGACCGTGTAGCACAAATTTAATTTTTTATATTTTTTTAATATATTTAAATATATAATTTTAAAAAATACATTAATACATTAAAAGTCATTTCTTTAATTATTAAATAAAAAATTAAATACATAAACAGTCAAAATAAAAAAACAAACTCAGGCAGCATACTAATATTTTTTATTTATTTATTTTCTGTTTGAGATAAAGTTCCAAAATAATTATAAAACACTAATAAGATTATATTTCTTTATAAAATTTAATTGAAATTGGTTTGGAGGATATCACGTGAGGGGTGTAATTATGAAAGCTGAAGAAAAGATAAGATATGGTCCATTCAATAATATAACTTTAGAGGTGTAGAAATGCAAGCCCCTCATGATCTGCTCGTCTCTTGTATTTGGCCATTTTGGGCACTAATGTTGAAAGGCTCAAGCTGTTTGCTTGCTGGTAACTTGGAAATAATTAATCCGGATTGCTCCAAAAAGGATGGCCCTGAATTGAATAAGGACTATATTTTTTATTTTTAAAGGAAGTCAATTCCTCCTTATTCACTGTTACATCGGCAACTAGTAAAGCTAAAGAATGAGCTACGCAGTTAGTCTCCCTTTTCACACGATGAGTAGACCAACCAGGAAAGCTCATTGACTTGATGTCACTTAACAACATCCCTTAGATAACCCAAAAAGGTAAACAAATGAAATTCGGACTATAGCCTAATTTTTTTTATTATTACTTTTAAATGCCTCACATTCTTGAACTCAAACCAAGTCTACGTTATAATTACTTTAATTAGTGATAATTCGTGGGCTAATGTCGTAATTTAGCCCATTCTGTTTGTTTTAGTCGAACACGTTTCTACGAGTAATACATTGCGGACTTAAAACCAAGTGATTGTGACCTTAATTCATGATCGATCACCACCCTTTGATCGCGCAGAAGGTGTTTGCACGAGCCATTTTAGATGAATATATGTGATCAGTTGAGCATATATACAGTTGAGTGTGTAAATGTTATACAATTATTTTGAAAGGAAGTAATTTTTATTATTAAAAATTTAATTTTTTTATATAGATTCTATATTTACTTTTTTTTAAAAAAAAATTATATAATATTTATACACTTTACGATTGTAAACATCATTTCTCTCTATATATATACACGGTGAATTGGAAGCAGCACAAAGCAAATTAACACTAATTAAGATTAATTAATCGTACGTAGTAGTTAGGATTAAAAATTAATTTATGTAAGTAGTTGAAACACCACCTTGAACCTCTCATCAAAACAAAATAAAAAAGCGATATCCTGATCCCACTACTAAAACATACGTACTTATATCTTAAAATCGTGTCTATGTCTAAAATAGACCCATATTTTGCTATTATTTTTAGATGACCAAAGTCTTCCCTCCCAATATTTTGCGATCTTTAACATGATCCGAGCCAACTACTTCCATTAATAGATACTAATTGATATGGCGATCAAATCGATTTTTATTAATTACTGTCACTTTTCTATATTTTTTATATATTATATTAATATAATTAGTTAAAATAATTATTTTATATTAAAAAAATACTACGATCAATTACATTAATAAAGTGCATAAAAAATATATAAAAATAATTATACATAAAATTTTTATTCGATTTATTAATATATAAAAAAGTTAATTTATTTTTTATTTGTGGATATATATTTTTTTCAAGCAATATATGCATTCATTTCATAAACTTAATACAAGAAAAGTAGCTGTTTAATTATGCAATAAAAAGAGGGTTTTTTTCACTCAAAAAGTTCAGAACTAATAAAAAAATTTAGTTTAAAGGTACGCTTCGAAAGACTTCGTTAAGAAGACTTGTTTGTGGATATTTGGTAAAATGTTAGGTGTTACTTACTTATTTGTCAGCTTTACACTTTTCGCACCAATACTGGCTAATTAAAAAGTTTCGTGTTGAACAAGGCTGTGATCGAATTTTAATACATCTACATCTCAAGAAAAGCAGCATTTGGGGCCACTGCCGTCTGCCTTTATGGAACAGCACCCAAGTCGCTGGGCCATGTACCACCAATAATTATATATACAATAATTTTATATTTTTACATATTTTTTTTTTTACAATTTACTAATTTAGTTAGTTGTGTCACTTTTTTAAATTTAAAATAATTATTTTAATCGTGTACAAAAAAATATTAAAAGTGAATTTGCGTACTGATTAAGCAAACATGTAAAAACTAAGATAAGAATTCGAACAGCTATTTCTCTTTGTATTGTAATACGATGGATTAGTTGATGTTGACAAGACACCATTAAAAAAGAGAAAAAAAAGGAAAGAATAAAGCATCATATTTGACTGCCATGGTATATTTATATGCTTTTTGGCCTCTCTCTCTCTCATCTTCCTTGAACAGAGTGTGAATTGAAAAGCATATAATGGAAGAAATTAAACATCAACATTAAAGAAGAAAAAGACCTTTGAAGAAGAAAGAGGGTAGGACTTGTGTGGTGAACATTCATTTGGTCGGCCGAGTAATTAAGTTACAAATCTTCATCGGAAAATAGAATAGATAGAAAGCCATGGGAAGAAAAGTAAGCAGTCATATGACTGACTCCAGGGATGAGGGAACATAGGAAGTTTAAAATTTTACTGAAATGACTTCCATATGATAATTGTTTTTACAATGTGTATATGTAAAACGGAAATAATGTTAGATATAGTCATAAAATAAATAAGTATCGAGCATATTTTTTATAAAAGAGTGAGATTTTTTATTAAAAAATTTATTATTTCATGTAAATTTTATATTTATATTTATTTTTTTAAAAAATACAACGATTGCTGATAGCAGCTTTCATTTATTATAAAGTAGAGATTAATCATTTTATAGGGAGTTGAGGCAGGTCCACTCTAACCTTACCCTGGGCTTTGTAGTGATTTGTAGTGAGCTTGGGTTAGGTTATTGAATAGGTTAGCTTTGGACCCAGGCCCATCTCACAAAATTCAGTTAAGAGAAAAGAAGTGTTCACTGTTATCCGAAATCGATCTCTCTCGCTATCTTCTTTTATCGTTACAGGCGACAGGTGGTCCGACCGAAAAATAAAAGTTGCAGCATCTTGTTTATAACTTTATAGTGCTTAGGTATGTATAAAGTTTATAATTTTTATTTTAAAAAGAAGGTTATTAATGGATTACGAAATATTATATTTTTTAATTTAAAGATATTATTACAGTATATGATTTTCATTATTCATTTATAAAAAAACTTATTATTATTTTGATATTTATGTCATATATTATATTTTTATTTAACTCACATTATATCATGTTGCATGATATATTTTCTATCAAATATAATATTAAATTTTATTTTTTAAAATAATAAAATATTAAATTTTATAATTTTTTTAATTAAAATAAATAGGAAGTATCATATATCTCTAAAATACATGATATTTATTATTTACTCGCAAGTGGGATTGGTGAGAAATATTCAGAGAAGTCGACACGTGCTCCACGCATTGAAAACGAAGGAAAGTAGGTGGGTTAATTCAGGAGTAAGCACAAAAATGGGCTTTTAACGGATGGAACACCGACTTGACTTTTGATTGGACAGTTTTTTTTTATTTTTTCCAAAAATAATCCATCACATTGGTAGAAGAATCTAGCCTAAATATTCGTAACGTGATGGTCACTTACCACCCCCTCATTGCACTACGTGGCGGTTTGTGAGAGACAGAGATATGCTATCAACACACTCCCAACGGTTGTTTTTCCGACCCTCTTCTTACCACACACAAACACAACACTATAGCGAGACAGACTAGGTTCGGTTCGGTTTTGCAGGTGAAGATGGAGAAGGAAGCACAAATCGGAGCCCAAGAGGAGGAGGTTCTTTCTTTGGAGCTCCCAGCTCCTCTTTCTTGGAAGAAATTGGTCTCTCCCTCTCTCTCTACCTATAAAAACTTGTCCCTTTTTTTTTTTTTTTCCAATTTAAAGCTTTGTAATTTGTTCTTTCTGTTATGTTTCTGGGTAAATTCGGTATGTGGTTTTTGCTTCTTTTGAATTAGTATTATTCTTTATGTGGTGGAATTTTGCTTTTTGGTAAAATCATGTGCTGTAATTTTGTTGATAACATGGCGATTCGCCTCCCTCAGCTAGGGTTTTTGGTTGAATGCTGTGTCGTGTGAGTGTGCTGGAATCTGGTCGATAATATGGCTTAATTTTCTGAAAGGCTCGTCCTTTCGGTCCATTGATGTCTTTCTTGGCGAAATTATATAATTTCTTTACTTGTTTTGCTTACGAACTTTGTGAACTCTACTGTTTTTGTGGTTGATGATTCTCCTGTTTGTGTGTAGTAATTAAGCCTTGAGTAGATCAAAAGTGAGAAGAAAAATTTTGAAACTTTGGGAGGCAAACTAAAACTTGAATTTGGAAGTAGTACTTGTTTGGAACTTATAAAAAAAAAATGTAGTATTAGTTGGTCGGAATGATAGGCTAAGGCTATTTTTAAGGAAATTACCGTATTTTAAAGCCACATATGGTTCCGACCAACTATTTCCTTACCATATTTTAGAGCCACATATGGTTCAACAGGTTTGAGTTTCTTCTTTTTAATGTGATTCTTCTGGTATTTGCTTCATTTACTTTTTACTTTTTGTTTTTGGTGAATTTCTAGCTATAATTCTTAGTAATTAGCTAGTTTGACCACATACAGAGTTGCAAACTGTCTTAAATATTCAGTTCTTCATTCCAGTTCTGTTTGCCAAGTATTCAAAACTGAATATCCACTGTTTCTTTGATATTTTCTATAATGTCTCTGCTATGTTTGTCAAACTAAGCAGTGAATAGAGATGTTTATTTATTTATTTTTTAATTTTAGATGCACATACATTCAATTTATATAATTGAAATTTCAAGGGACTATAGGATTAGGAAGGGGAGGGTAACAAGTTAACTTGCCCTTATTCCCTAATTCCCATATCTTCATTGCATATAGGATCCAGCTGCAAGGACCCTTATTGGTGGACTGGATTTCAGACTCTTTTTAGTTTAATTTATGCCAACTAAAAACCGATCCTGAACTAGCCATGATCCATATTATCCTAAATGATGCGTAGGCATTTAGGGCCATGAGCAATGGGTGATTTTGCTATTGATATGTTTAAAATCATTAAGTATGTAAACTGTTGCTAGAATTTTTATTAATAAGTAACCGCTGAGAAGAAATTGTAGTATGCTGCTCGGTAGTATTTGCTGTAATCAAATTCTGGTCATAAATTCAGCTTCACCACTTCTGCTTAGTCAACCAGTGTTAACTCCTTCAAGTAAACATGATCTGCAGTCAGAAACAGACCCATCCTTGCTCTTATGGTTTGTGATCTCCTACTTTAAAATCAAAGCTTGAGTACATATGTTTTTCTGCAAAGTCAAAATAGGCTACTCTGTGCATGCCTTGAATGCTCTGTCATATATGTTATACAGGTTCTGGTCTTTCTTCTGCTTGAATTTTGAGGACTTCACTCGTATTCTTTTTGTAATTTTGAGAGTTCTGAATTTATATCCTGCTAGAAAATTAATGATCACCACCTCATGGGATCTATAGGAAGTTTCATCTAATGACTGAAAGAGCACAATAGAAATGTGTAGGATGGCTGTGAAGACATTGTGGCTACTAAAAGAGGATAGCTGAGAAGTGAGAACACACATTTAATATACCTTTTGTTTTCCCCCCTCTTCTCTCTCTTAAATTGATATTTGCCTTTATATTGTTTTATTTTATGCTTCAATAAAAACTGAGTCGGCCTTGTGCATTCTATCATAACAGTACTGAATTTATGATTGGAAGTCTTAAGGACAAGTTCAGTTGATTTTGTTATTAGCTCATAAATCTTTTTGTGTACCACTTGATGTGTGCCTCTGCTTTCTGTTTCCCCATCAGTTCTTACCCAAGAAAGGAGGTACACCTAGGAAGAACGAGATCACGTTTGTTGCTCCTACTGGAGAGGAGATAACCAACAAAAAGCAACTGGAGCAGTACCTAAAATCACACCCTGGTAATCCTTCAATATCAGAGTTTGATTGGGGTACTGGTGAGACTCCTAGAAGATCTGCACGAATCAGTGAAAAGGCCAAGGCAACTCTGCCATCAGAGGGTGAGTCCCCAAGGAAGCGTGGCCGAAAATCGTTGGGGATAAAGAAGGACAACAAAGAAGTGGAAGGTGCTTCGGAAGAAAATGAAGGTACCAAGGAAATTCAAATGCAAGATGCGGAGGTAGCTGGGAAAGAAGATGCAGAAACCGAGAAGGAGAAAGATGTTTCCAAGGAAGCTCCAGCTGACAATGGAGATAAAACACAAAAAGAAAATGGAGATGAACTCCAGATCAATGCTGAGGAAAGCAAGAATGGGGTTGCTTCTGCAGAAGTGCCTAGTGCTGATAGAACCCAAGCTGTGGTTAATGTTAAGCATCTAGATGTTGCAGCAGCAGCTGCAGATGAAAAGGTTACTGGAGAAGCTGTTGCTACAGACGCAAGTAAAAGTGAGAAGGGAGAGGACGATGTGGAAAAGGTGCCACAAGCTGGAACACAGAAAACAAACGGTACAAGTGACAAGAAACCGGATGACCCAGAAGCAAATGGGGGAGCAAAGCAAGATAATCGTTGTGGAATTGCAGAACCCAGGGGAGAGATCAAGGAGAAACAAGCTTTGTCCGAGAATGATCGAAAATCTAATGTTGAGACTGACGAGAAATTCAAGAAAAATGATGGGGAGGTGATTGAAAATGGTAAGGTTACGGAAGTGGGGTCAGCTGATGCCCCCCACCGACCTTCACCCTCCACTGTGAGCTGCTGAACGTACCGTCCTGCCTTCCTTGGCAGTTAGTCCCGTAACACTTCGTCTGTCCTTTCTTTTAGGTTTCCTTACTTTGGGATTCCTCAGAATAACTCTAATATTTAGTGTTGTTGAGTGCTAGATTTGATTGTATGTAGGGGAGGGAATGAAGCTGTAAGATGGTAGAATAGATTTTAGATTCTGCAGCTCTTGTTGCAATATGGAGGAACTTAGACTTGACTGTAAGACATGTTCGTTGACATCATGGTTGGTAGTTTAGATTTGATATGCTCGTGCTGCCCGTTTTATCTTGTGGTAAAAAGGCCCCATTACTCGTGTTTCGGGATATTATAGTCCGATCAAGCTGAGCTGAACGTTAATAACCTTGAAATAAACATAGACAAGATGGAACGGAGCGGAGGCTAGTTTGAAAAGAAATAGATTCTCAAAATGCAATGGTTTTGTGGTCATGTCCAGATCTTTGCTATACTGCAGTGATGTTAGCTAGAAGAACCTAGGTTTATACTCTATACAAGGCTCTTGCAGCCCATACCATTTCATGCACGACAAAACTACAAGGCACATGCAATTGTGGTTTCCTCTGCTCCGAACTCCTTACCTTTTGTTTCCTCTAACTTAAAAAAAAAAAAAAAAAAAAAAAAAACCCTTTTCCTCATTATAGTCTTGGTTGGGTCAGACTAGAAAAGCGTGTAACATATGCAAACAGTCGTCACGTTTGATACTCTGAAGGTAAATTTCGACTTATTATTGTTTATAAGCTCGCCTTTCGTTATTATATGCTGCAAATTAAACAAATAAATAAAAGGAACGTGGAGATTGCTTTTGTGTTTCCTGGGTGAAAAAACATTGAAGTTGCTAGAATGTCCAAAAGATTTTCACATACTGTTTGGAGTTTGAACAGTGGACACCAGAAAGTCGATGCCCACTGCCCAAACTGATCCAAGCCAAGAAGCTAAATCTTGGTTACCCCTGCCACCTCTATTGCCCATCTACTAATCCCACATCTTCCTCCACCACCTCCCCAAGTTTTGAACTCCTCTTTAACCACGAAAGGTATACGAACTATCCTTCCAGAACCTTAACACACTCAGAGAGAGAGAGAGAGAGAGAGAGAGAGAGAGAGAGGAGGACTAAAAGTACATATAATAAACCCAGATGGAAACAAAAACTAGAAAGTGAAAAAAGGTATACTTTGAGAGGGAGATAAAAAGTGAGAGTAAAGGAAGAATCTATTCTCTAAGCCCCTCCAAGAAATGCCATATATCATTTTTTCATCATCTTTTGAGTAAGGTTAAGAATCTTCTTCCCTCGTCTACTGTCGTTATCTTTGGAATCTGGATTCTATGGCATGCCTGAAAGAAAAGCATTGCATCATCCACAGCATAGTTTATGGTGTTGTGTCCGTTGACGTTACCGTTTTTGGATTACATAATACAGCGCCATTCCCACATCCCCCTCTACAAAATGGAATTCTCCTCCTTCGTTGTTAATATGCCTATCAAACCAATGAAGTTCTCTCCTTTCTTTCTCTTGCTTCTCCTTGTCTTCTCCATCACATCTCTCAATGGTACGTATCATTCTTTTCTAGCTTTCAACTTTATGTTGAATCTTATGACATGTTTGAATTGCCTAGTATGGCCAATGAGCTGGACGTTGAGCTCTATTGGTATTTTTTCCCCCCGAGCATAGATGGCATTCTATTGGCTTAGGTTTGCAACTCCAGATTTAAAGAAACACATCAAACCTGTATCGGAATTCTATAGGCTCTGTTATTTTTTTTTAATATACATGTGTATGTGTGCGCGTGATTGAATGTTGAAAATCCGTCAATAGTCACTAGAATATTAATTAAATAATGATCAGTCAATTCAAACGGAATATCAGAAAAGCTTTCTATTATCAAACATTCACTCTTTGATTTTCATTGCACTTAAATATCCATTTCATATTCCACAGTGAATTATTATTAGTTTTTCGGAATTGCTCCCTAGCTTATGCAAGGGTCGAACCAGGCATGATGCGTCAGGAACATTTGCCTTTTGAAATTTGCGCCTGTATCTAGGTCCAAAATTTTCTCTCTTTGAAGTAATCTTAAACTGCTCCCCAATCGAACTGAGGTTGAACTTTTTTGATAGGCAAAATCAGCCTCGGTACATATGTAATTCACACGTTCAGTTGCATTCTACTCTTTTATCATGGTGAATCATTGGTTAATGGCACTATTTATCCATCTTTTGTTGAGCAGTTTTGATAGCAGAAGCATTCACGGGGACATATGGAATAAACTATGGCAGAATAGCAGACAACATACCTTCCCCCCAAAGTGTGGTGACACTTCTCAAAGCTGCAAAGATAAAAAACATTAGAATATATGACGCTAACCAGGATGTCCTCCAGGCCTTCAAAGGATCTGGCATTGAGATAGTGGTTGGACTCGGAAATGAATTCCTGAAAGACATCAGTGTAGGCGAGGATCGTGCCATGAATTGGATAAAAGAAAATGTGCAGCCTTTCCTTCCTGGAACTTCTATACGTGGAATTGCAGTTGGGAATGAGATCTTGGGAGGCATGGATGTGGAGCTCTGGGAGGTGTTGCTGCCTGCAGTAAAGAATGTTTACAGTGCCCTTGATAGATTGGGTTTGACCAAGAAGATTGAGGTCTCAAGCCCACATTCGGAGGCTGTCTTCGCCAATTCATTCCCTCCATCTTCGTGTAATTTCAGGGACGATATTCTTCCATTCATGAAGCCACTTTTGCAGTTCTTCTCGCAGACTGGTTCTCCTTTTTACATAAATGCATATCCATTCTTGGCCTACAAGAGTGACCCTGAGCATATTGATCTCAAATATGCTCTCTTCCAATCAAATCCTGGAATTTATGATGCAAAGACTAAGTTACACTATAGTAACATGTTTGATGCAATGGTTGATGCTGCTTATGCCGCCTTAGAAAAGGTCGGGTTTCAGAAGATGGAGGTCATAGTTTCTGAAACTGGTTGGGCTTCTCGTGGAGATGAGAATGAAGCAGGTGCCACAGTAAACAATGCAAGGACTTACAACTATAATTTGCGCAAGAAGCTAGCCAAAAAGAAGGGGACCCCCTATAGGCCAAAGATTGCGGTGAGGGCTTATATTTTTGCTTTATTCAATGAGAATTTGAAGCCAGGGCCAACCTCCGAGAGGAACTTTGGATTGTTTAAAGCTGATGGAAGCATTGCATATAACATTGGGTTCACTGGCCTGTCTTCTTCGGCACCCTCATCTCTGCTCTCTTTCAAGGTATGGTTTCCTAGTTATTGTGCAAACTTTGAAATTAGCAAGTAAAATTTGCAGAATGAGGACAATTTTATTGCATGAAGAAATGATCATCCTAAGGAATTCAAAGAGAAAATAAAATACATGCTACGCAATGTTAATTTAGAACAATAGAATCCATTTCCATCACGATTAAGGGATGCATCGCAATTATGTGAAATGTATAGATAATTGTGGTCGACGAAGGGCCTCATATGCTCATATTTCTTTCAAGCAGGGGACCTCTGTCATTGACTGGACCCATAACATCCCTTCTTTATTTATAACATTTACTTTCAAGTTTCATCAAATGATCGTTACATTATTGGGAGCATCACAGCTCCAATCTTTGTTTCGTGCTGAACTTTTTATGCTTGGCCAAAAACTCGAAACATTTGTACTTTTTTATATGATCAGAAGGTGTTGCAATATATTTTTTTTAATAGGATGACAGACTTTTAGGAATATGAGGACTAACCAATAAGAACATATTTCTGAAAGCTACAATTAGTTGTCATGTTTCTGTTTATCGATTGCATGCTAAACTGGTTCAGATTTGTACGTGTGCATCATTTTGTTAAGGTTTTTTAAGTTCCTATATATATATATAAATTCTAAAATCTTGGCGTGCAGGAAATTGGATCGTCATACACACTGGTTTTTGCAAGCTGTGCTGCAATTCTGCTACTGATTTTTTAACATCATTATTTCTCGAAGGGTTTGAAGGTTGTACCGCCTTATTTCTTTCAATGCTCAATCAAGCTCGGGGAAGTTTGGGTTCTTGAATTCAATAACAATTGTTGTAACATCATCTTTGTACAGCCACATTCATTCTATTCTTGTATTAACACTCATTATTGAAACAATAGTTGACTGAAAATTGCTGATGGGATTTTTCTTATTTGAGCACAGTACAATAATCTTCCTCCTCCTCCATATAATCAATCTTGTTAGCTTTTACATGACTAAAGCGATTCATTCAATTTTCATTTGAGATGTACCCACTTAAAAATTCAACCAAGCACCAATAAAGATTACTTTGTTTTTGGAGATCAATATAGATAACTTGGTTTGGTAATATTCGTACATATACCGACACTTTCAATTAAAGAATATGCTAAACTTGTAAAGTAGGGTGTTGTTTTGGATCATTGATCCCTAAAACTAACGAAGAGAACTACTACAGGTACAAAAAGATTATACAAAATAAACATATAAACTGATATTATTTCATAGAATCCGTTAGATCTGTTTTATAATAAAAGTAACTTCACAATCTGATGTGCCATATCAAACTACATCAGTTTGTGGATTTACTTTTACGTAATCCTCTTGTGGTTAAAGTATTTTTCTAAAAATAAACTTATAAACTAATGTAATTTAATTTAATATGGTATGTTAACAGTGTTAGAGCCAAGAATTTACTCTAGTGGGGCCAAACAAAACTAAAACAATATACATAAAATATTTTTTATTCTACTTTTATATAATTTTTTTTACGATATATAATACGCTTAATACAACTTATGTATTAAAAAAGTATTTGATATGTCAAGAACAATATATCATTGAAATAATATAAAAACATTCATACAAATATATTAAACAAAAGAAACACAAAGTATCTAAAATTATAACTTGCGTTCTTTTAAACAAACAAAATCATCGAGTATTGAATCTAAATCAAAATTTTTAATTATTTTTCTTTTAATATATAGACAATGGAAAGAGGTTAGAAATACTACTTGTTATAGTTATTTTTTTTAATTTTATTTATAATAAAAATATATATTTTATTTTATATGAGATGTGTTTTATTTATTTATTTTTATATTAGATTTAATTTTATGGAAGGGTCAAAATAATTTTTAGAGGAGGGGTCAATACACGATAAATTTATATTATTTTATTAAATCAAAAAAATTAACATATGTATTTTTTTTCAAATTTTTGAAGGCCCTCCAACGTGGCTCTACTGTATGTTAAATTGTAAAGTTACTTTTATTATAAAATAAATCTAACGTATTATATAAAAGTATATCATATTAGTTTACTTTTGTGAAATCTTGACACTTTTCTATCCAAAATTACTCATTTTGTTGGGCACAATCGGTGGAATTAACTATTTAACGTCTTTACTACGGAATAGGGAGCTTCCAAAACGTGAAGGATTTTTCTCCAAATAAATCTTTGTAGATCGATCCTGTACACTTGTTGATTAATTAGGTTTACTTTAATAATCTTTTAAATAATTCTCCAGAGTCCAGAGCTAGGTTTTCCATAATTACAAGAAGATAACGACCAACATGAGTGTAGAATTCCAAAAGGTTGGAGAATATTGGAAAAGTCGTGTACGGGCAATTTTCTTTGTTAGGTACAGAAATATAGAGCGCTTTGAAAACCAAGGGAAAGTTTCAAACTCCTGTAACTCCGGAAGTTGTTGGAAATTTAGTTCATTGATAAGACACAGGAAATGATGAAGAAGCCCCCCATTGTTATGGAGGGTGAGAAAGCTGTTTAAAAAAGGCCGCAAATATCCAACCACTGATCATGTTTTTCCAAGTCTTTTTTTGGACTTTCGAAATCTTCTCTCGTTGCGTACATATAATATAAAACGCCTAAAATCAAGTCTCGAGTCAAAAGTAATTATAGTCGATCCAAAGTCATGACATAAATTAACTGGAAAATCAATAATATTCGCCGACGTGCGTAGCTTCTTGGTTTGAACTATGACGTTCCTGAGTGTGAGAAAATTTTAAAGGAGAAAAAGAGAAACAAGAACAGAAACAAACAATGAATAATAATGCATGCATCATGATATCTGCATATCCTACTTCACTAATTATATATTAATTATATCATTAGGCTTAATTTCCTCTAATGATCAACAGTAAATTATTGTCAACCAGCGAAGAAAGTACTTTCGAGCTTTTTAATAAATTAATTAATTACTCCCGGGGTAAAAGCTCGAACTTCTGTTCGTACTGTTTTTCCAAGGCCAATAATTAAGGTGGCAAGTCATGCAGCCTCGCCCTGTTGAATGTTACGTGTGGACCAATGAAAACGTAGAAACTTTCCACCTTTGAATTTTCGGCTGATTTGCATTGGGTTTCAACCTGAAGATTCAACTTGTTTTGTACAAAGTGGACCAGCATCAATCCAAGCAACTCTTCTAACGTAACGTCTCGATCGGAGACAGGTTGCGTCTCCATTTCCCCGTCGCGACCGCGTACGTATTTTGCTAATCTGTCCTGAAGGATGACAGCTTCTTGCGCATTTGCTTTTGCGTTACTATATATAGTCTATATGGAACCTTAGCATTCTCATCAAATTTCTTATATCCTCTAAGGCATTACAGCACACAGAGTTTGTGTCAAAAGCCATTCACAACACACACTCGGATCGATCGATCGATTCTCTCAATACAATAGGCATATTTAAAACACAGTTTTATATTTTATAGACAAAATTGTGAGAGAGAGAATGGAGAAGTTCACGAGTGTTGTGGCCCTTTTTGGTGTTGTTGCTGTACTGCTATTACAATGCGCAGCAGCACAAACAGTACATGTGGTAGGAGATAGCATCGGTTGGAGTGTTCCAGCAGGTGGTGTTTCCACATACGAAACTTGGGCAGCCAGTAAGCAATTCGTAGTTGGTGACATCCTATGTAAGATTCATGCCTCTGCTTTTCATTGTCAATTCCATCACCTCTTCCTTACTTCTTTCAAATTAACATTAATTCGATCTCCAAATTATATTAATTAGTTTCTTCTTGAACTTCATGAGATGTGTCTATCCGTAACTATTTAAAGACAATCTAACTATGTAAAGTAGTTTGTGAATAACAACAACACATGCATGCATTATCTTCATCCTTCACCTCCTTTGTTATTAATGTATATATGATATAATCTTTTTACAGCTTTCAACTTCGTCACAAATGCGCACGATGTTCTTCAAGTACCGAAAGAATCTTATGACAGTTGCAGCTCGTCTAATCCTATCGGCGACACCATCACCACTGGCCCTGCCAACAAAACTCTGTCCGCTGCTGGCACCAACTACTACATCTGCACTATTGGCCGGCATTGTCAATCAGGCCAGAAGTTAGCCGTTACCGTCTCCGGCTCTCCAAGTGCTGTCCCGCCTACGACGAGTACTCCACCTTCCACCCCAACTCCTTCTACAACACCATCTCCCACATCAGGGACCCCTGCCGATTGCGCTCCAACTCCTGCATCGTCCCCGAAATCTTCCCCGACATCATCCCCACCCACTGGTCAGACCACTCCTGGGGCAATGTCACCGCTGCCTGATTCTTCATCATCTAGTGTTTTTGCTAGTTTATTTATCTCTTTGTTGTCCATTACCATGGCTTTCCTTTTCTAAGGAAAAAGGGTGGAATGTATAGTTGATGATACATTGATATGTGCTATGATGTTCGAATTTTGTTTGCAGCTTATTTCTTTATGTCATGATTTATTCAACCGGTGAATGAATTTTGTAATAGAACTACATATATAATGTGTTATTTGAGCAGCATATGATCAATAAAGGAATTCTTAAAAAGTAGTAGTGTCCATATATAATAGAATTCCTAAATATTTTATATTGCTTCATTGTCAGAAAGTAACCACTCATAATAGACTAAAGATTGGGCGAAAACGAATGGGTTTCCATGAAATTTTATAACATCTTGAATTTTTTTTTCTTGACTATCGCACCCACAAAAGAAAAAGAAAAAGAAAAAGAAATAAAGAAGAGCAATTCAAAAAATGTGTTCACCAAAAAACAAATTATTAAATACTTAAGGTATTTACTCCCATTAATATGTAAAAATAAAACTTGTCTAACTTCTCAGATACTAAGTAATTCATTCATTCAATATCTGTCAAGGTCCTTTAGATCAATTGGAAACACATTGATTTCTCACTAAGATAGCCTATTAAGGATCGATTCCCACCTCCCCATTTAAAAAAACAAAAAAACATAGAAGATAATTGGGAATTAATTTATGAATTATTATTCACAATTAATTTCTTTCCTGACAACGTAAAATCTACCCATATAGACCTTTAACTCAACTAATTTGTTGGTGACGATATATATGATCTCCTCTTGCATGCTTTTATCCACGATCAAGTTCGTCTTCGCTATGTTCGTGTACTGACTAGCCGAGTACGTATGCCAATATATATGTATATATGTATACCCCGTCCCAATTCTAAGCACCTGTCATGTGTACGAAACTATCTACATATATGTTATACCATGGTACTATAAAATAAGAGAAATATTTTAATTATAAAAGATCTTATAAAATAAATTTATAAATTAACGTAATTTGATATAGTATATTAGATTATAAAATTATTTTTATTATAAAATATTATATTTAATGTATCATATGAAACCATTTCATTTAATGAATTTATATTATATAATTTTTTTCATGACTATAATACTTTTAGTAAGATTGTAACAAAACCAATCAGTTCTATATAGGAATCTGATCAGGGCATGCATGCCCACAAACTGTACGTCGCTGCAACTTTATTTTTTAATCTTCGCGATATTGATTGAATACGTACGAGTGCCGGCCAAGAGTTAAAAAAACTTAATATATATGAAAAGGAAATGGTGTAGGGCGGCGGATCGGATGTTAATTTGCATGATATTAACGTAGAAATTTCAACTCCAGTACGTATGTATACTTGCAGAAGATTGATCGGTCAAAGTTAGAAGTTTAATTACTAGAATATAGACGGGAAAATTATGAAATGGCGTGGAAATGGAAACCTTGACTCTTAATTAATGAGGCCAAGAACGGTTCCAGTCTTGTTCGTGCGATCTGTACTTGGTACGTCTTCGATCGATCTCGTTAATTAATTAAAAAATATTAAAAATTATAGTATTTAAATGATATAAAAAAAAAGTTAATATATAGTATTTTATAAAAATTAGTATGTAAAATAAAAAAAATAAATTTTAATAATATATTTTAAAAAATAAGATACATAAACTATTAAGAGTGCTTTAAATATTAATGCTAATTACAAGTTTAGAAATAGAAGTCCCTTGTAGATCATTTTTTGTAAAAAATCGGCCTCACAAAAAAAGAAAAAAAATCATTTTATACATTTTATTAATGGGTTCACTTTTTCACAAAAGCTTTAATGATAGCTGCAAACCAAAAATTTGTACTTAGTATTATTCAATCACTTTTGCCTCTCTACGAGATTTGTTGAAGTATATGCCTCAGACGGTGAAAGTAGGCAGATATGGCTCATATGGGAGATATTTTTGTAATTATTTTTAAATACATTCATATATCTAGGATTAGTATAAATATATATTATATAATCTTATTTGATTGATAGTGAATTTTGTACCGCTCACTCTTATAGATACAGACATATTGTCAAACTACGTTAAATCTCTATATCGATTTCTATTATTTTCATAACTGAACGTTTTTCAAATATGAAATATGTATAGAATTATGATACATAGCGAATTTTTTTTTTTTTAAATTAGAAAAATAAGAACATCTCTCACAAAAACAGTATCATAAAGTTTATTATTATTATTTGTTTTAAATAAATTTGACACGTACCCATTGAAATACAATCATGATTCAGAAATGATATAGTTTAAATAAGATGGCAATACCTTTTTTTGCCCATATCATATATAATTAATCCAGTACTCCTCCACGTTTCAAGCAATTAATACATTATGTTGTACTGTTTTTCCAAGGCCAATAATTAAAGTGGCTGTTGATGCATTCTCGCCCTGTTGAATGTTACGTGTGGACCGATGAAAACGTAGAAACTGTCGACCTTCGAACTTTCAGCTAATTTGCATTGGGTTTCAACCCGAAGCTTCCACTTGTTTTGTACAAAATGGACCGGCATCGATCCAAGCAACCATTCTAACGTAACGTCTCGATCGGAGCCAGGTCGCGTCTCCATTTCCCGCCGTCTGGACCACGTACGTACTTCGCTAATCTCTCCTGAAGGATGGCTAATTGCGCAACGGTTTTTGCGTCACTATATATAGTCTATATGGAACCTTAGCACTCTCATCAAATTTTTTATATAGTCTATAAGGCATTATAGCACACACAGTTTGTGTCAAAAGCCATTCAAAGCACACAAGACACCCTCGGATCGATCGATCCATCGTCTCAATACAATAGGCATAGTTAAAATACAGTTTTATATTTTATATCCAAAATTGTGAGAAAGAGAATGGAGAAGTTCACGAGTGGTGTGGCCCTTTTTGGTGTTGTTGCTGTGCTGCTATTGCAATGCGCAGCAGCACAAACAGTGCATGTGGTAGGAGATAACATCGGTTGGAGTGTTCCAGCAGGTGGTGCTTCCGCATACGAAACTTGGGCGGCCAATAAGCAATTCATGGTTGGCGATATCCTATGTAAGATTCTTGCCTCTGCTTTTCATTTTCAATTCCATTACCGTCTTCCTTACTTCTTTCAAATTAACATTAATTCGATCTCCAAATTACATTAATTAATGTCTTCTTCAACTTCATGAAATGTGTCTACCTGTAACTATTTAATGACAATCTAACCATGTAAAGTAGTTTGTGAGTAACAACACATGCATGCATTATCCTCATTCTTCACCTCCTTTGTCATTAATGTACATATGATATCATATTTTGTCCTCCTACAGTATTCAACTTCGCCACAAATGAGCACGATGTTCTTCAATTGCCGAAAGAATCCTATGATAGTTGTAGCCACTACAACATTTTGTGGCTTTTGCCACGAATTCTTTTTCTGCGGATATCCGTCGTGGAAAAAAGTGGCTTTTTGCCACTAAATTGATTGGAGAGAATAAACATACGCATTTTCCCATGAAATTGTCTTAGTGGATAATGTTTGATGGCAAAAGATTTTTCTCTACCACGTCTGTAGTTTTTGTGATTAACTTGTTTCCTGGATAATAAATATGGGCAACATATAGACCTTTAGTGGAAAAATAATTATTGTGACGAGTTAAATTGACGTTTTACCACAGATTAAAGTCGTCGCAAAAAACTATTTGATTATCACCTTCATCATCGTGGCTTATTGTTTTTTCCCGCTACTAAATAAGTAATTCCCACAAATATTACTCCCCACAAAAATCTCTACATATTTTTAAATAGAAGAATATTATACATTAGCCTATTGTATACCCACACTCACACTTGACGTCGATTATCTTTCTTTAATTTTTTTAGAAATTTATTTCAGATATTTAAAATATTAATTATTTTGTTTTAAATTTATCGAATTTCTCATTGAATTTATTTTTTGATTTTTTTAGTTGTAAAAATTATTTTGATGTGCTTTATTGTTATTAATTATTATTTTCTAGTTGATAAATTTTATTATTTTATTTTACTAAATCACTGCATTTAAATTATATTATTTTTTTTTATCATTCTAAAATCATACCCGTTAGATCTATTTTAAGACCCAGATTAAAAATTCTACACCTTATTTTTTTCCCTTCAATTTTTTTCCCTCCTTTTCTTTTTTTCCTTTTTCCTTTTTCTTTCTTCTTTCTTCTTTCTTCTTTCTTCTTCTTTTTCTCCTTATTTCTCCTCCAGCACTGCGCGACCCAGCCCCCCGATCTGCCGTCCTCCACCCAGCCACGCCGTCGGCCTCCGTCCGGCGACACCGCCCAGCCCACCAGCTCCCCCACACGCCGGCGACCTCCCCCACCCCAACCTCCCTTCCCCACGCTCTCTCTCTCCTCCCCGATGGCCGTGCGAAACCCATTCGGGGTGTGGGTTGTTGCGCCGCCGTGCGCCGCCCATTTCTCTCGCCGTTGCTCCCATTCTCTTCCCCATCAGCTGGCGACCTCACCCCTCTATTTTCAGCCCCTCTCGCGCCGCCAAACTCCTCCACGAACGGCTGCAAGCCGCCGCCCAAAATCCTCCCCACGCCGCCGTCGCACCACCATTGGCCACCATCTTCTCACCATTTCATTACCGGCCCTTTAGCAACCCAAACCACCCTTCCCCAGCCCCGATCCGCCACCCATGAAGCCCCACCCGCCACCTCCGGTTCTAAAGGCTTAGGTTATTGCTTAATTTTTGCTTAGTTTATATTTATTGCTTAATTTAGTTTATTGCTTAGTTTATATTTATTGCTTAATTTTTTTTTTGTAGAACTTGAAGTTGGTAGAACTTGATGTGGGTTTCTTTTGGAGTAGTTTATCTCAACTAATTTCAGACTTTGTATATGTATTTGATCCAAATGTAGGCTCCTTGAATATTTACCATAAGGGCTTAGTTTATTGCTTAATTTTTGCTTAGTTTATATTTATTGCTTAATTTAGTTTATTGCTTAGTTTATATTTATTGCTTAATTTTTTTTTTGTAGAACTTGAAGTTGGTAGAACTTGATGTGGGTTTCTTTTGGAGTAGTTTATCTCAACTAATTTCAGACTTTGTATATGTATTTGATCCAAATGTAGGCTCCTTGAATATTTATACTTATTTCTACTCTTTTTAATATTGAGAAGATCTTCTATTTTTAATATTGAGTTTGATTAATAGTTTTGATTATGTTTAACCTTTATGACTATGTGTTAAACTAGTGGATATGAGAATTTATTTTTTTTAACACTTTTCTTCAAGATTAATAGTCTAAGTAAGCAACCAACGATTTTGTTCAAACTAGTAGGTTCTAACTGTCATGTTGGTACTAGGCTGGCAACTTAGTTTTTTTTTTTTTTTTCAATATTAAAAAGAATACTGGCAGCTGTTTTATTTAGCAGCATAATTTGTCTTGAAAATTGCAGGTTCATGTACACTTCAAGCATTTTTACTGAACTTAGCAAATGGGTTTTCCATGAAAGAGGGCATCTCAAGGTTAGCATCTTATTGTAGTACTTATGTTTATGGGATCAATGATGACTAGCTTGGTGATTTTTATAAAGCAAGATCAATCCTATTTATTTACTCTCCTGAAGCAACTTATCATGCACCCTTAGAAAATATCATTGATGCAGTAGCTTAGTTGAGCATGTTATATTAATTTAGAAGTTCCAATATTCATGTACTAGAGTAGGATATAAGTTAGAAGTTGAGTTTGAACAGCTAGGCATTGATGTTTCTTCCAAAGTAGCTCTTGATTCAGGGTTGTCCACTGGAAGTTTTTTTTTTTAAATGCTCACTTCAGTATCTTTTTGTATTCTTGCCTATTCTCAATCCATTTGTCAAATTAAATTACAGATATAGAAGCTCATCATAAGTCACCGTTTATCTGTTTTTATTTATTGTTTGTAATTTTGAAAAGCTTGTTTTACTTTTATTATAAACAAGAGAAATTAGTTCAACCTACTGCTTGATAAGGTAGAATAAAATTCTGCTCTGTTTTGGTTTAGGCAATTTGGGTTCTGTTCTGTTTTTTAACACTACTTAGAAGAAGTGGGTTCTGCTCTGTAACACTGCTCTGTAACACTAATTTGGGTTCTGTTCCCCTTCTTTTTCACTTTGAAGAAGTAGCATTTGTTTTCTCTATGCATTTGCTTTCCCCTTCATTTTTTGCTAGTTTCTTTTTGATTGATAAATGCTGAACTTTAGTTGTTTGTAGGTCAAGCTGAGTTTGTATGACATGATTTGGTATTGGTTTCTAAAACTTGAATGTATTGGAAATGGATAAGTTTGTAAAAACAAATGTAAATTTTTATAATATTTTCTTTTTAAATTATTGTACGAGTCAATTTTGATCTCTAATGTTGGAATACATTTATTTAAGCCTATATTAGACTATTTGTTATGATTATTTTTGGCTAAATCTCTCTTTTTTCTTCTTCTTATCTGTTTTTTTTATTTTTGGTATATTTTTTTTTCTAAAATATCTAAGCATTTTCCATGAATGTAACTCGTGGCATATACTTTTTATCACTATATGCTTGGTAGCTAGTATGTATTTGCCACCAAATTGTAGACTTTCGTGAAAAATGAACATTAGCAATCATACAAGATGGTGGGAAAAGATGGAGTTGGACAACAAAAAATCATTGTGTTATTTTTGGCACCACGAAATATATTACAAACATGTTTTTGGCACAAAAAGATACATCACAAAAAACTTAATGCCACCATTTTTTTCATGAATATTATCGTGAGAATTGTATTATTTCCGACTAAAAATATTAGTGGGTAAATAAATTTAAAGGACCATAAGGGCTTAAATCCAAACAATTTTTGCCACGAACCAAACTAGTTTTTACCACAAATTGGATTCGTGCAAAAAATGTACCTTTTTCCATGAAAAAAAAAATTGGTGGCAAAATAGTATTCGTCACTTATTATATGCCACCAACGTCCCATGAAAAATTTTGGTGAGAAAAATTTGTTTGCCACTTAATCTTAGCTTTTTCCGACCACTCTCCTCTGTGGAAAAAGCCACAAAATGTTGTAGTGCTAGCTCATCTAATCCCATCGGCAACACCATCACCATTGGCCCTGCCAACATAACTCTGTCCACTGCTGGTACCAACTACTACATCTGCACTATTGGTCGGCATTGCCAATCAGGCCAGAAGTTAGCAGTTACAGTCTCCGGCTCTCCAAGTGCTGTCCCGCCTACGACGAGTACTCCACCTTCCAACCCAACTCCTTCTACAACACCATCTCCCACATCAGGGACCCCTGCTGATTGCGCTCCAACTCCTGCATCATCTCCGACATCATCCCCACCTACATCGCCGCTACCTGATTCTTCATCATCTAGTGTCTTTGCTAGTTTATTTATCTCTTTGTTTTCCATTGTCATGAGTTTCATTTTCTAAGGAAAAAGGGGGAAATTTATAGTTGATAATACATTGATATGTACTATGATGTTAGAATTTTGTTTGAAGCTTATTTCTTTATGCCATGATTTGATCAACTGGTGATTGAATTTTGTAATAGAACTACATATATAATGTATTATTTGAGAAGCATATGATCACTAAAGGAATTCTTAAAAAATAGTAGTGTCCATGTATCATAGTATTCCTAAATATTTTATATTGCTTCATTGTCAGAAAGTAATTAACCACTCATAATAGACTAAAGATTGGGCCAAAAAAATGGGTTTCTATGAAATTTTATAACATCATGAATTTTTTTTTTCCTTGACTATCGCACCCACAAAAAAATAAAGATTAGGGGTCAATTATGAGAATTTTTTTTTTTTAATTTTTAACAATTGAAAGAATTGATATACCATCCTCTTCTTCATATAAAATAATCTTTAGTAATTAAAAAAACGTGTTCTTCAAAAAACAAATTATTAAGTACTTAAGTTACTCCCATTAATAAGTAAAAACAAAAGTTGTCTAACTCCTCAAATACTAGGTAATTAATTCATTCACTATCTGCCAAGGTCCTTTAGATCAATTGTCAACACCTTGATTTCTCACCAAGATAATCAATTAAGGATCGATTCCCCATTCCCATGTTTAAAAAAAAGGATAATTGGGATATTTATGAATTATGGATATTTATGAATTATTATTCACAATTAATTTCTTTCTTGACAACGTAAAATCTACCCATATGGACCTTAACTCAACAAAGTTGGAGACGATATATATCTCCTCTTGCATGCTTGTATCCACGATCACATTCGTCTTAGTTTCGTGTACTAACTAGCCGATGTATGCCAATACATATATATATATATATATATACTAGTAAAGCAGCACGTGCGATGCACGTGTGCCCAGTCGATATTTTTTTTAAGTGTAATAATTTAAAAATTTTTTAATTTAACTATAAATAGACAGAATTTCATCTATATTTTAACAATTTTCTTCCTCTTCATAATAAACATTATATATATTGTTTGCAAAATATTCATTGTTATAATACAGCACTCTAATAAACATAACTACAACTATACACGAATACCCTGTACTTATATATTACAATAGTCAAAAGTTTCAAAAAAAAAGTCTGGAAACTCATTCTGCTGTTTCTGGGACGTTATTAACAGATAATACAGTAAGTTTGTTTTGACGTAATCTCCCAGATTCATTCATCTGCGCGCCCAAGACTACGATCCACTCATTATTTTCAATGTTGTTTGCAATGTTTTCAATATAAGGTAGATGTTCCTGTAACAATGAAAAAACATATAAAAAGATAATGTATCAAAATTTTTAAACGTATTTAAATGTATAAATTTAAAAATATATAAATTTGTAAACATATAAATATATTGTATAAATTTAAAAATATATAAATTTGTAAACATATAAATATATTGTATAGATTTCAAAAATAACAACGGGTATCGATGTGGTATCATCATACATATCTAAGTAAACTCGACACCTGACAGCAATAAATAAATTATCATTCGTTGATATCAGCAAATAAAATGTTCTAACTACCATATAAAAATTTTTAATTTCAAAATATGAGGAAAATGTTTACCTTGCCCGTGCACTTGCTGCATTCTTGCAACTATAACATATGAAGTTTTCACCGAGGTCATAGCCAGTTGCTTTGTTGCAATTCTCGCATGATACGTAGTGGAATGACTGGTGAAAATCAACCATTCTAAATTTGCCTCTAACCAAATATGTGGACCTCTGCATTAAGACAAAATAACTATGTGCACTAATCAACATCTAAATAATACCGTATAGAAGGATTCGAAATTCACCCTTATTACATAAATCAAATCCAACAAACAATCAACATTTTAAATTGAAGCATATGCACAGTTCTGAAGCCACAGCACACAATTCACAAATTCTCATCCTCCATCTCCATTTCATTCCAACCAACCTCCAATCTCTATGTCCCAAAAACTTAGAATAAAATTAAACGATTCCAAAGAGTGAAAAAATGAATTGTATTCTTTAAAATAAGAAATTTGGCTTTAAAAAAAAAAGAAAAATATACCGCCATTGCTAGAGCAAATATCAGTTTTTCTGCGATTTCAGATACTTTTATGATTGGATCAGTAGAACTACTTGAAGCTGATCTAAAACTATTTCCAATGATCTCTTCCAGCAATTTATCATTTTGTGCTGCCCTAAAAATTTGAATTAGTAAATAAAGTTAAACATCAATAGAAACAAAGAAAGATTTACAATGAAAAAAACAAAATTAAATTTATAGTGTATTTAAATAAGTTATTTACCATGTACGTGATGCAACAGAAGATGAAAGAAGGGATTCAACAATAAAGACACTCGTCGGTTTTGATGACAGCGATAGGCCTATATTATAAACATGAATGAATAAATATACAAGTATAAGATGTACAATTAACAACAATGTTAATATTAACAGGAAGTACCATTATAAGAAGAAACTTTGATCCGTGTTCCTAAAATAATCGGCTTTGCCAGAATAAGGTCAGAAATTTCGCGGCATTCGTCAACGCTGGAAACGAGCATTGGTTGTGCAAAATATTTGGAGAGCAAGACACGTAAAATAGGTTTCCAGTCTCTCAAATAAAGAACATAAGAAATAAATACATCTCATTCATTATTCTGGAGAGACAGACACTGATGCCCCAAGAACATATAGAGCAAATGTGATTCCTGGTATATTTTGAAGACCATTATATTGTTAAGCTTAGTTAAGATTGATTGGATATGCATGATTAATTGCATATTTATATGGATCAATATTTATGTTCATAATAAGGATATGAAACTAACTGGTACAATTTTTCTTTTCAGGAATCGTAATCTTCTCTGAGGTGGAGGCAAATGATTCTAGAGTTTTGAATTCAGCACATATCATCATTGCTAGACAATCAATGCATCCATGTTGTGCTTTGGAAACTAAGGGGAGAAAATACTTACAACCATTACTTGCATAGAGATAAGAGTAACCAGTAGAAAAATATGGAAAAAAAAAAAAAGAGTAATCAGGCATGAAGTTTCATCCCCATTCAGTGAAGGCCATAGGAGCATGGTTTCTAGCGTCTTCCTAATTTTGAACACAAAAGATTATTACCATAAGGGAAGTGCAAACTGAAAACAAACAAACTTTTATCTTCAGTATATCCTGAGAGCTGCTACATGCTCTAACTCGGTGCAAAGAATTGGAAATAGAACCTAACAAATCAAAAGGCAGAGTCAAAAAGTATTTGAACATTTCATTAAGTATATTGAAGTAACTGAGGTTATTCATGTGAATCAACCTGTTTAGAAGGAGAGCAGCAGCACTGTCATGATTGTTGATATCTTGATCCACTGAAATTTTCCCAAATAACAAGCAAAGATTTTACAAGTGAACTGTAACTAAAAAATTTGTAAAATGAGAAGCTTCAATTGGTATTTAGAGAACATTCAAGGGGGACATGAATGAAATTATTAGATTTGAAATACCATCTGTTAAATACAATTAGTATTTTAGATTCATATTACGATTTTGTAAGAAGTGTGCATTATTAAAGGAGAAATAAAATAGAACACATAGAAGATCTACCAGAAGATTGAAATACAAATATGAATATTTGTAAAGCATTATTTTATTATCTCGAAGCAAAATTACAGAAATTTGAGGCTTTTCGCCTCAATCTTTAAACGCTCTTGCTCTTCAAAAATCTGCATGCATTTCCTATCTAAAGGAGTAGTCACTCGAAAAGAAGATTTAAGCAAAGATTTTAAATCTCTATTATCTCGCTTTAGTGCTTCTATCTTCATGTTGGACTCCAGAAGAAGCCGTTGAAGAATAGAAATATTCTCGTGGAGTTTGTCAACCCCACCAGTCCTGGATTGTAGTCGCTGAGAATATGCGACAATGGTTGGTGAGTCTCGGCACCGGGTGCCGAGACTCACAAGCTCGTAGATAATTTCATCATCTGACTTATTAGTCAGATCATTATTGGATTGCATTATAGCACCTACGGAAGAAGCTGAAACAACTGGTGAACGAGGTGCAGAATACCTCATATATTGGTAATGAGAAGATTGCTGAGCCATTACAAAATGAGAAAGCAGAAAGAGATTCTAGCGTAAGAATGCAGACTGATTTCAGAAAAGTGAAGAAGATGAGATGCGAAAGAAGATGAACTGAATAATTCTTTTATAGAGAAAATTATGACGAATCATCTCTCGTGAAGCATTTCTCTACAAGAGACAGGAGCGATGTAGTATCATAACTGCGGCGTCTGACAGCTACAGAAGAGCAATGTAGTATCATAGATGTGGCGCCTGACAACTACAGAAGAGCAATGTAGTGTCATAGCTATGCGGTGCCTGACAGCTACAGAAGACCTGTAAAAATCCTACGGATCAAAGTTGTCTGGTCTAAAATAGAGGGCCACCGCTTTTGTTAAAAAAAAACAGAGAGAGAGAGAGAGAGAGAGGTTAACGGCTTAATTTTGATGAATTCTCTACTAACTATGATATTTACAAGAATATTTAAAATATATCACTTATGTTTTTCTAAGGCAATCGAGAGTTTACCACTGAAAATCGAAGATCTTAGACATGGGTACGGTTGAAAAAACCCCAGGAGCTCGAATCTGCACCGTTTTCCACCAGAAAACCCTCCAAAAGAGAACAAAAAAGAGAAACCCAAAGAAGACAACGGCCAAAATCTCTTCGTACATAGCTTTAGGTCAGGAGTTCATGAGAGTAACAAAACTACCAGGACATCAAAACCCTATGAGATAGGGCAAAAAAAAGTAGAGAAAAGAAGTGAGAGGAAAGAGAAGGTGAGGAGCGAAATGATAGAAGTCGGGGTGGGTCAATGGGGAATACTTTTATGAGTTTTGCTGTATACAAGCACAGTCGCGTACTAATCTGTGTACCAATACTGATTCATTCATACTTAAAATTTAAAGTAACACTGTTTTCAATAAAATCTACTTTTTGATCAATCACATCACATTGGTGTACAGATTAGTACACAATTATGCTTGCAACTATATTTTTCCTACTTTCATTTCGTTAGAGGAATGTGGGAGGTTTGTGTACATGACAATACACACAACAGAAAGCCACATGCAATATATTTGTGCTGAGAAGTGGATTCTGTCCCACCAAACGAAAACCAGCCGTCCTTAAAACGGTTTTCAGTTTTTGTTTTTGTGAATTACGACTTGTTTGGATGTTCGACTAAGTCTGTCTTCGACCCGTTACATTGTTAGATTAACTGCTCTACTCGCAACACCATCAACATGATATAACATCATATTTAATACATTATGCTACCCGTTCATTATATTTTCTGAAATTGTCTATCTTTATTTTTTTAAACTAACAAATAGAATAGTACTTAACTGTATTTTTTTTAGTTTTTTAATAGTAGTATATACAAACACTATAAGAAATATGTTATTTAGCCACGATTTTCCTCCCCATGACAACCGCTGGTGGGAAATAGATGGCTTATGCCACAACAAGTCAACAACGAAATGGGTATTTTGTTTAGTTTTTTAATAGTAGTATATTTCCTTCAGATATATAAAAAAAAAAAAAAAACTTGTGGCCGGAGCAAAACATGTGATCACTTAAATAAGATGGCCTGGGGCATATGAAAAGTCTTATGGCTTTTTGTGGCGTTGGTTCAGTATTTATTTTTTTAGTTATTTACTTTTTTTTAAAATAATAATAATTAAGCCTTAGATTTGATAAATTCAATACGTTTGACACAGACAAAGCCAAAAATACTACTTCAGTATTTTATATTTTAATTCGTTTTTTTATTAGTTAATTAATTAATTTCAGAATCACAAAATGTAAAATTGGAATTCAATGCAAACAGGCGAGACCCACCGATATTAATAAATAATTATTCTCTGAATTATTACCTGGTCCCCGGCCCCGGCCTTGGCCCCCTTTTTTTGTGTTCACAGGCTCCAAAAACGTGCGAGAATAGCGTATCATTATTCCAACCCACGCAACATATTCCATGCACAATTGCACACGCATATCCACGTCCCCGTGAAATATTGTGGAGACTTTTGAGTCTTTCTATTGACTTTATGGTATGGTGAGGCATCTAAGAAAATGTTTGCTCGTGGATAGAGGTGATGTCGATTACCCCCACTTTGCACTGTGTAAGTAACAATAGATAATACTATGAGGGAGCCTTTCTTTTCTAATGACGTCTCTCATATCGCTCCCAATAGTATTTCGGTAGGGTCCGGCATGCATGTGCTTTTTTTGTTGTGGAAAAAAAGTTTAAAACCCTACTATTTAAGTTCAACAAGATATTTAGTACGACAAAATAACAAATTATTTTGTTATATTTTGAGATTATTATATTATAGATATGTGATTATTATAGATTATACATATGAAATTTTTATTTATATATGAGATTTTGTCATCTATATACATATAAAATTATTATATTATAGATTATTAGATTATGAATATGAAAATAAATATGATTATCGCAAATTATCGAACATTAGAAAATAAATATGAAGATCAGCGTCTAATCTATCCATGTAATAATTATATATATGCATTAATAAGTATATATTATATGGCACAAGACATTGCATTGATCATCATAATCTTATATCTATACGTATATATATAGTGTGAATCCGCTTAAAACAATATGTCGTCTACATCTTTTCTCTCAATTTTGCCCTCAGTTTTATTTGGGAATTGCGATCCTTGTAGTTTTACTTTTATTTGCTGACAGACGTTTTGGTCTTTTTATATTTTAACCGCTTGATTTTTTTTCTCTATTTTATTTCCGATTTTGCTCCTTAGTATATATATATGCTGGAAAAAAAAAAAAAACAAAAGTCTTGTGCTATATATGTGATATTGATCATAAGCTGGCTTCCCTAATAATAATAATAATAAATATAGTAGTATTAATTATATTAATATTAATGGAATTACAATATAAATAATTAGATAAATAGCTAGCTTTTGAGTCTTTGACCGATCGATCGAGGGACCGGTGCAACTTTATACCAGCTCAGCAATATGGAAATTCAGGCCTTATATATAATATATAAAATTAAAGAAGTACAGTAGTACCAAATGAATCCACTAACCCATGACTCGATATCATTAAGCTTTGTTGATAATTTTTTTTTTATGCCCAACGTACCCTTAGTGATATTGCTATGACCCACACAATAATTAACAAAAAGAGGATTATTATAGAGTGAATCATCGATCATGTCAAGATCATTTAGTTTTGCACCATGATGACAAGAAATATTATATTAGAATAATATATAGATCAATGGTGTTGGCAGCTGGCTAGATGCCTAACAAACAAAATCAAAAGAAACATGCATATATAAGAGAAATACTATTTTGCCGTCTGAAGTCCACCGCTTAAAATTCTTTTAATAATTTTATGTAGGTCTTGTCCTACGGAAATACACAAACATTGATTTTTGCACCAAGTTCAGATGAATTGTTTCTGTATGGGGCTCCACCAATGTTTGGTTAGATGTCGACTTGATCGCGACTCTGCTCTAATCATGGATTGACCTACTCCACTCAACTTGCCCACTTTCCATCCAAACCAAATACTATCATATATATCTTTCTTCATTGGGAAAAAGTTTTAAAGAGTTACTAAAAATTTCATAGAGATGAAGAAATTCACATATATATAAAAGCGATCCGAGGCTATCGTCATGGTGCACTTCTATGACTATAATCATCACTTGTTTCCGTGCATATATTATGATTAGTAACATATACTTTAGGTACTAAATAGAGAGATCATGTTGAAAGTTTTATATATGCACAAAACTTTATAATTATCTCAATATTCAACCTAAGATAATCATTATAAGCACATGTAAAAGATCGATTCCCTTCCCTTCCTTTGTTTTGCACCAAAGTTGCCTCCACCATGAATAATACCTTGTTCACCAAATCTATATGAGTTTTGATCATATCAACCCAATCACTCTTGAAAAATGAATATGAAAAGAATATAATATATTATTAAAAATTTTATGTGTAGTTATTTTTACGTATTTTTTATATACTATATTAATGTGATTGACTGTATCATTTTTTTAATATAAAATAATTACTTTAATTAATCATATAAGTAAAATATGTAGAGAGTGATTATATGTAACTGAACTTATATATTATTTCGCAAACAAAAAACATTTATAAAAGATATAAAGATAAGGATTAATATAAGATATTATTAGTATGCATGGGACCCACCAAGCCGCGTATAGCTCTGTGGGTGTCCACGTAGAACCCTTGGCAACAAACTTAAATGAATTAGAAAGTCAAACAAATTGATGGATGAATTTAAAATTGCTGAGTTAATTATTATTAAAATAATTGTTTTCAAAGGAGTAGTTAGAATACATTATCGTGATTGATGATGATATGTGAAAGAATTGCCCAAAAATTCTCGTAGAAGCTTTAAAAAAAGCAGAATATAAGCTTTAGATAAAATATTATATAATATATAATATATTATATATATACGGTTATTATATATATAAATAGATACTGAATCCATCAACTCCAGCGACTCTCACCCACCAACTCCCACTCCTGTCGGGAAAGAATTCAAAATTAATTGCTGTGCACATCCACTACGTTATTATTTTAGATAAAATATTATATAATATATATTATCATCATCTCACCCATTCCGTTACTATTTTAGATAAAATGTTATATAATATATATTATTATCATCTCATCCACTACGTTACTATTTTAGATGAAATATTATATAATATATATTATCATCTCACCCACTCAGTTACTATTTTAGATAAAATGTTATATAATATATATTATTATCATCTTACCCACTAAAAGTTTGATTAAATAGGATCCAGTTGGATAGATCTTATTAAGTAATCATTTTACTATTAATAATAATGGAGTAGGTATTGAGTCTCGATTCTCAATATTCAATTCAACACGGCAATCAGTTTTGGATTCTTTCCCGACAAGTAACCAACAAATTAATAGTTATAAAAAAATTTATGATATTTGAAAATAGGACTTCATCAATTAGCTTATCCGAGAGGCCTAATAGAGTACTTTGGACTATGTTTTTAGAGTGAATGTATTATTATTTCATATATATATGAAATTATTATTTAATTTTTCGTTTCAACTTTTCAAGAGAAACACAAATTTTATAAAATAACAATCGAGTTGGACTACTAAAACAACTAACTCAATAGGATCAAAAAATAAGGAAATATATATTGAAAAAAGGTCACAGTACTCTATATTATATAGATGCCCTTATATATATATGTATTATTCATGTTTTATATTATTCATATTTTATGATAAAAGTACAAGTATTAAAATAAATAGAGTTTGTGTCAGTATATTTTTATGAGCTTGCGAATTAAGTACCAACTGTTGACTGGAAAAGTCCTCCATGGTGCAACCCAGCTCACTCCCGTATGATATGAGCTGAGACAGACAGAGAGAATGAGTAATTAATTAGAGACCCTTTCAGAGGCGCAAATCAAGGAATTAAGAAGCCAACGCAACATGAAAAAAGAAAGGAAACTAAAAAACAAAAAAAGAAAAACAAACCAAAGCACTCCCAAGCCCCCATTCACACTCATGACTTCCCTCGTCTGTCATGTCTCTCTCTCATGTCTCGTCTCCTTTAACCTTTCTTCAATTGATCTTGAATTGTATTTTCTGAAAAACAAATGCGAGATCAAAGTTCAGACACTATGATTCCAGCATGTTTCAGCCAACCCTGCACGCTCTCGAGCAATACATCTCATGAAGTGCCTCAGAACCTCATAACCTGCATATTCCAAACTCAACTCTATGGCTCTCCAACTTATCTCACAAAACAATACTCGCCATGCACAATGAAAAAAAAAAAAAAACAGAATCTTGAACTGTGTTTGACAAAAATAAAACTTGTGCTTGAATCTGACGCCACTGAGCTCGTCTCCAGAGAGCGGTCGCCGGAGGCAAAGCCTGAGACCCAAATTTCTGCTCCTAAAAATCAAACTTGCCCATCGTATCAAAATTACACAATCTTTATCATTCTTCAAGTAACAAAAAACACAAAAATGAAAGAAAATAGAAGAAGACTAAGAAGCAAGCGACCGTGGAGGAGGTAAAAGTTGATGGAGATTCTGTGAAGATGAAGAAACGAAGAGAGAGAGAGAGAGAGAGAGAGAGAGAGAGAGAGAGAGAGAGAGAGAGAGAGAGAGAGAGAGAGAGAGAGAGAGAGAGAGAGAGAGAGAGAGAGAGAGGTTTGTGAGAAATGGGTGGGAGCTGAAGAAGAAGTAAAAAATATGATAAGTTTTAACTGTAAAAAGACATTAAATTCAAGTCGGCGAATCAAAACGACACCAAGGATAACAAACTGGACAATAAAATTAAGGGACAAAACTGGAAATAAAACAGGAAAAGCTAAATTAATTGGTGGAAATGGAAAAAGACCAAAATAACTGTTCGCAGAATAAAAGTAAAATACAAATCACCGTAATTGTCAAATAAAGCTAAGGGCAAAACTGGAAATAAAAATGTTAGACGAAAAGACTGTAGTTTAAGTTATTGGCACTTATTAATATAAAGATATACCCCGTCCCAATTCTAAGCACCTGTGTGTACAAAACTACGTACCTACATGTACATGTACCATGGACAGGCCTCTCTTCTGGTGGGCTTGGTAGTCTTGGTTTTAACAGTCCGACGGGCCTTCTTTAGATAATAGATTCTCGGACTCTTGGGCCGGCCCCTTTTCACCCTCTACAGCATAGAATTATAATAAAACCGATCGATTAGCTCTAGGAACCTGATCAGGGCATGCACCCCCACAAACTGTACGTAGCTAGTTGTAGCCCAACTTGATTTTTTTAATCTTAACGATATTGATTGAATACGAGTGCCGGCCAAGAGTTAAAAAACTTATATACGATAAGGAAATGGTGTAGGGCGGCAGATCGGATGTTGCATGATATTAACGTAAAAATTTCAACTCGAGTACGTACGTATGCTTCCAGAAGATCGATCGGTCAAAGTTAGAAGTTTAATTAATCGAATATATATAGACGGGAAAATTATGAAGAGCAGCTCTATGAAATGGCGGGGAAATGGAAACCTCGACACTTATTAATGAGGCCGAGAACCTTTCAAGTCTTGTTCGTGCGATCTGGACTTGGTACGTCTTCGATCGATCTCTTAATTAATTAAGCTACTACTAACATGAGTACCCATATCAACTACTCAAATCTAATATTTACAAAGAGCAAAGTAGACTAATTCTGCTTTCCAACTTTTCCACACTGCGTTGGGTTTCAACAGTATGCTTGGTCCATTAATTGGTCCCGTCGCAGGCGCTCGACCCTCAACTCTGACTTCCCAACCTGAACCTAACGTGCTAGCTAGGCCCCATTTAAACAGTCTAAGAGGAGTTGTAAGTACGTTGCTCATCGTTTCTGCGTTAATATATATAGTGCAGAGGGAACCCTCAATAGTCATCAAAGGCATACCTACCTACATACATACATACAACACACATTGAGATCTCAAAGGCATATAACATATATATATAAAGCGTACATTGGTTTACTTTGATTGTGAGAGAGAGAAAATGGAGAAGCTTACTAGTGTTGTGGTTATACTTTTTTGGCGTTGTTGCTGCGGTGTTTTTACAATGCGCAGAAGCACAAATGGCACATGTGGTGGGAGATAGCATTGGTTAGACCGTTCCAACAGGTGGTGCTTCCGCATGTCAAACTTGGGCGGCCACTAAACAGTTTGTGCATGCTCTTCATTTTCAATTCCATCGCCTTTTTTTCCTTTCCTCTTTCAAATCATGAACATTAATTGATCTCCAAGTTGACATAATTTCTTCAACTTCATATGTGTTTATCTCTAACTATTTAAAGACAATCTAACCATTTAAAGTAGTGAATAACGCCAAATGCATTATCAATCTATTTCAATCCTCTGTCATTAATGATATCCTCTTCTTACAGCGTTCAATTTCATTACAAATGCACACGATGTTTTTCAAGTGCCAAAAGAATTCTATGACAGTTGCAGCTCGTCTAATCCCATTGGCGACACCATCACCTTTGGTCCGGTCAATATAACTCTGTCAACTGCTAGCACTCTCTACTACATCTGCACTCTCGGTGATCGGCATTACCTTTCAGGCCAGAAGTTATCTGTTACTGTCTTGAGCACTCCAAACGGTGTCCCACCTACGAGTACTCCACCTCCCACCCCAACAACTCCTGCCACACCATCTCCGACATCAGGGACACGTGCTGATTGCGGTCCAATTCCCGGGACAATGTCACCACCTGATTCTTCATCGTTTGGTGTCTTTACTAATTTATTTATTTCCTTTTTGTCCATTGCCATAGGCTTCCTTTTCTAAGGAATAAGGGTGGAATTTAAAGCTGATACACTAATACGTACTGTGATGTTAGAATTGTTGAATCAACCCAAGTGTGAATGTAAATGATGTATAGCTACTGTACACCGTTTGGTGTTTTGTTGTATTAGGTACCAACTGCAGCCACCAAATCACTCACACGATTTTTGCAGCAAATTGTTGCATTGAAATAAATTGTAAGCTGCTCTCTCCTATAAATAGGAGAGAGCTCAGTTGTAAAAATGCAGTAGGGGAAATTACAGAGAAAGAGGGTACGTGAGAGAGAGAGATAGAAATTTGTAGAGTTTTTGTAAATCTCGTACAAATTCTATAAAAGAGGCTCTAGTGGACGTAGGCAATTTGTTGAACTACTTAAATATTGTCTCTTTATTATCTAGTATGAATTTTGGACAGGTCGGAGTGCACAACAATTGGTATCAGAGCATTGGTTCGAGCTGTCCGAAAATTCAAGTTAGTCAAAATCAATTTTTGACAACTACAGGGTGTTCCTCGCGTCGAAACGAATCCGTTGCTGTAAATGGAATCGAAAACGGAGGTCGGAGAAGTCTACACGCACCCCTAGAAGATCGGCCCATGCATCCACTCGCTCCACGCGCATCTGGAGGTTGAAGACAAGTGCCACTCACGCTCCACGCACCCCCACTTGTAGCCACGCGCCACCACGCGCCTGGAGGTTGAAGACGTGTGCCTCTCACGTACCCCACGCGCCCCCACGCGCCCTAGAGGTGTTCCGTGCGTCCTTCACGTGCCAGACGAGCACCCACGCGCCCAACAGCAACAGCGCGTGTACCACAGGCACCATAGACGCCACTGCCGCATGTGCGTCTCACGCACCAGATGATCTAGACCGTCTGTTTTTTCAGATCTTTGTTGGGTTAGATCTAAGCCATTCGAAGTACGATTTCAACGATCAAATAGTGATTTTCAACTATTTGGATCATTTCAGACTCATCTGTACGGTGGAAATGTTGAGATTTGCCATTGATACCTTCGATCTGAACCGTCCATGAGTTGCAGATAATGTTAGGCTAGATCTAAGCCATTTGGAGTCCGATTTCAACGATCAAATAGTGATTTCAAACTATTTGGATCATTCCAGACTCATCTGTACGGTGGTAATATTGAGATTTGCCATCGGTACATTTAATCTGAACCGTCCACGTGTTGCAGATCATTTTGAGCTAGATTTACGCTAGTTGGAGTTCAATTGTGATGATCAAATAGTGGTAACAAACTATTTGGATCATTCCGAACTCATCTGTACGGTGGGAATATTGAGATTCACCATCGGTACATTGGATCATTCTGGACCCATCCGTATGGTGGAAATGTTGAGATTTTTCATCAGTACTAATGCTCTGGACCGTTCATACTTCAGATCAGTTGTTGGCTTGATCGCAGCCAGTTGGAGTCGTGATTGACTCATTTGTTTAGGGCTTGATCGTAGTCAATTGGAGTCATGATGGACTCATTTGTTTAAAGCTTGATCGTAGCCAGTTGATGTTGTGATGGACTCATTTGTTAGGCTTGATCTCAGCCAGTTAAAGTCGTGCTAGACTCATTGGTTTTGGGGCTTGATATCAGACAGTTAGAGTCCAATGTTGTTGGACTCAGTTCGTTTGGGCTTGAGTTAAGTTATATCAGCAGGTTTTTGCAGTCATACAACTTATGGAGCATAATGTTATTAAGAGGAGAACTGCAACGGATCTCATTGTGGCTTTTTTTGAAAATCCAGTTACAAATAACAAAATGCAGATGAAGAAACAGTTCAATTTCAGAAAAGGCAGAAGGTACTATTGTTGCCCAATTGTATTTGACGTTGTGGTCAAAAAGTTGGGAGGTCATAAGAATGGCTATGAGTAATTCTGAAAAGAAGTCGAAGTTGAAGTTTCTTAATGTAAGAGATCTTATCCTAGATAAGGAGGTGCGCAGAAGAGATTCTGGCAAGATCTCGAGTTGTTGGTCCTAAATGTTGATAGTAAGAACAGAGACAAGTCAAGATCTGGACAACAGATGACTCGCTAGAAATTGTGGCAAGATAGGCCACAAGAGACTGCTAAAATCAGGAGAAAACTGATAATGATGTTGTGAATATGGTGACTAAAGAAATACATGTCATCGTATTTCTTGCAGTGCACAATGCTGTTAAAGACAGCTTGAAGACAACAATCAGTCAGCTGTGTTTTCTCAAAAGGGTGTGGAAGGTCATGAATGATTCATTGGTCTTGGCTCGTGGTAATGGTCGTGTGAATTAGATGAGGAAGTTAAAGGAAATCAGTTTTATTTTCCTCATCTAAATCTGAAGAAATCTCCCTAAACCACGACATGAAGCAAAGGCGTGAGAGATGAGAACAAAACGTCAGATGTTCCAAAGATATCTACACCTAAAGTTGATGATCGCATGACTACCAAGACGATCAGACCTCCATGGTGGTTACTATCTTAAACTATATCCTGCTGAATGAAGATAGTGAACTACGGTATGAAGAAAAATCTTGCAATAATGGAGATTATGCAAGTTGAAATTAGCAGAGACTGCACACAAGATGAGCACATCGACTGAAGACAGGATATGCTAGTAGCAAGAAGAGGAGTCAATCGTCCAGGTCAAAGAGATCTCAGCAACAGGTTCTCTGATATATGTCAAGGTTCGTGCGAGACCATTGATTTCCAGTGCAGTGGGAGATGTATTGATTAAGGGCACTATACGTGATGAACTAAAGTTATGCATTACTTTAGTTAGTCTTCTGACTTGAAGACATGAGTTGTAAAATTATATAGATGATAAGGGATCATGTTGGAGATAGAGGCTAGCAAGTTGAGAACCAGTCTCCAAGTTAGAGATTGGTGTGATTGTAGGATTATGGAGCCTGGTTTTGAAAGTTGTAAAGGCACCAGGTGGATTGTTCGCTTGGTTGTGGTTCGAGCGAAACTCAATTTGCTCAAGGTGCACATGAGTGCGGACTCATGGACTCGAGCAAAAAAAAAAAAGAATCCTAGAGAGTTGAGATTGTGCAGTTAAGCACTTGTAAATCTCCTCTAAAGAAAATCACTTACAAGCTCCGTAAATGTAGACGATGCTAATGCATTTGAATATGCATTTAGAGAGGTATTTGGACATCTATTTGAAGACGTACCTGCAGATGCATTTGATAGTAGAAATCTCTCATGTCAAAGAAAGAGATGCATTCATTTGAAAAATAAATCAGTTTGTAAGCAGTCTGATATGGCACACTTGCGTGAAGGAGGTGATTATTGAATCAACCCAAGTGTGAATGCAAATAATGTATAGCTGCTGCACATGCACCGTTTGGTGTTTTGTTGTATTAGGCATCAACTGCAGCCACCCAATCACCTACATTATTTCTGCAGCAAATTGCTGCACCGAAATAAATTGTAGGCTACTCTCTCCTATAAATAGGAGAGAGATCAGTGGAAATGCAGTGAGGGAAATTACAGAGAAAGAGGGTACGTGAGAGAGAGATAGAAATTTGTAGAGTTTTTGTAAATCTCGTATAAATTCTATAAAAGAGGCTCCAGTGGACGTAAGCAATTTATTGAACCACTTAAATATCATCTTGTATGATTTTTGAACAGGCCGAAATGCATAACAAGAATTTTATTTGCTTATTTTTATATGTCGTTTATTCTCTTGTGATTGAATTTTGCATTAAAGCTACATAATGTATTATTTGAGTAGCTTGCGATTGATAAAGTGATTATTACGAATTAGTAATCAAAAGTCCATAATGGCATTCCCAAAGATTTTAATACTCCTTTATTGTCGACAGAAAGTAGCAGTGGTGGAACCACATGACATAAATAGGAGTGAGAGCAGTTGTAACTACTAAAGTTTGTAGGAAAAAATAATGGGTCTCAGTACATGTGTCTCTTGAAATCGGATAAAATGGGCAAATTTCTTAACTATTGTCTACAGAAATGTATATATTTCTCTCTGAGCTATATATATATACATATATTATGGGTTAATTGTGAGAACCTTTTTTCATTATAGTTGAATCCCTAAAAAGTTCTGAAGTCAATTATGAGAAAACCTTTCTAAATTTAAATCTTTTTTAAAAAAATGCACAAAAAGAAGAGAAAAGAAAGAAGAAGAAATCATTCAACTAAAGTAGTCCCAATATACATGTTAAAAGAGTAATCCAGCTTCTAAATACCTAGTTGATTCATTCACTGTGCCCATTCTTAAAAGTAAAAATCTGTACGTACCCAAAATATTGAGATCAAGCCGAATAAAATAGGACATAAAAGGGCTTTGTTATATACAGTCGCCAGATGCAGTCGGCTGTACAGAATGAATAAAAAAAAATTATAAAATTTTTTTTTTATATTCAAGGGGACCTACATGAATTATAAAAAGTTATAAAAATAATTTTTTTTTCATGTAGGTCCCGTATTAATTTTTTTTTTACAGCCGACTGCACGTCGACTGCATCTACCGACTGTAAAAAGTATTTCTCGACATAAAATTCTTATAACAAATTACTTTTGAGTTATATTAGTTACAAGTTTTGGACGAACAAGTCTCGTCTACGTCTTTTGTAAAAACTTAGCCCCACCGTAAAATATGAGTCGTTTTACACGACTTTTTTGTAGTGAAGTTCATTCTTTTATAAAGAGTCTGCACGAAAGTTTTATACCAAAAATAGCTCAATCCATTTTTTTTTACTGCTTACTATGGTTTTTATGGCAAAACGCAAAAACCTTACATATAACTTGTAAAAACAATTGCACGTCGCACGTTATTTTATAGCATTAGAAATATTGAAGTAATTATTGAACGTTCTTAAAATATGAAACTTGTAGAGAACCATCATATATAATGAGTTTTTGTTTAATTTTTTTAATTATCAAAGTTATAAGAACATCTCTGACAAATAGTACAGTATCATAATTAAAGTTTATTATTATTATTATTTGTTTTAACTAAACTTGAAATGCACTCAGTATCCATTGAAATAAAATCATGATTCCGAAATGAGAAAGTTATAATAAGATCATGGGGATAACAAGTTTTGCCCAAATCCGTAGTTAATCCAGCCCACTTTTCAAACAATTAGGACCAAACAACCGAAAGACCAAACAACGAGTGAAGAAAGTTCCGGTTTCCAAATCCTTATTAGCGTGTAGTTTACCTTTAAACGGCCAACGAATTGTCCGACCTGCAGGTGGAAGTCAAACCACTTACGAACATTTCCACACTGCGTTCGGTTTCCGCATGAGGCTGATTCCACATTTTTGTGCAGAATGCATGTATATAATATGGTCCAATTAATGATGGGAGTCAGGTCGGGCCGCGTCTCGACCCTCAATTCTGACTCCTCAATCTAGGCCCCGACCTTTAATCAGTCCAAGATCAGTAGTTAACCCTCGCATACGGTCATCAAACCCGGCGTTCCTACGAACATACGTCATACAGCATACATTGAACAGCTACCTAGCTAGCTTGTCTCAAAGGCATTATTTCAACATAAAGCGCATTGGTTTTAGATTCTGAGCGAGTGAATGGGTCTAAAACCAATGCGCTTTATCTTGGGTCTCTGAAATTTTATAATATTGTGCTATTTCTTAATTATTGCTCCCACGAAGAAAGAAAGAAAGAGCCTAAAGTACTACTCCCAATATATATGTTAAAAAGGTGATCTAGCTTTTAAATGCCCAGTTAATTCATTCACTATGCCCATTCTTATATATAAGCAAAAATCTGTAACCAGAATGAGATGTATTTGAATAAAGTAGGACATAAAATTCCTATATATAGCTAGCAAATCACTTTGCAAATCCTCAAGGAGGTGATACGGCATCAAGGGTGTAAGTAATAATAACTACAAGTTTAGATATACAAGTTTTGTGTAGATCTTTTATAAAAAGTTGGCCCCAGAAAAAATAAAAAATAAAAATTCATTTTAAACTTTTTATTAATAGGTTCACTTTTTTTACAAAGTGCTTGACTGATAGCTGTAAATCAAAAATTTGTAACTGGTATATATTACTCAAACACTTTTGCTTCTCTACGAGATCTTTGGTCTTGTCACTCAAGTCAATTTTAATATACTACTTACTATGGTTTTTACGGCAAAACCACAAAAACCTTGTGTATTTCTTCTAAACATTATTGTTGCAAGTTTTTTTTTATAGTTTTAAAAATAGAGAAATAATATTTATAGATGTAAAATATGCAAATACTTTATAATTTTTTTTAAAAAAAGTAAATAAATACGGGACTAATATAAAAAAATAATTTTTTAATAATGGATCAAACTCTTTTTCAAAATGATTAATGCACGATACTTGCACATTTCATGATTGTAGGTAACATTTTTCTTAAAAAAATTGAAATACTCATTATTGAACGTTTTTAAAATATGAAACATGTATAGATACCATACTATATAGCGAATTTTTGTTTAATTGGAAAATAAGAAAATCTCTCACAAAAACAGTATCATAAAATATATTATTATTATTATTATTATTATTATTATTATTATTATTATTTGTTTTAACTAAATTTGACACGTACCCATTGAAATGCAATCATGATTCAGAAATGATATAGTTAAAATAAGATGGGAATAAATTTTTTTGCCCATAACCACATATAATTAATCCAGTACTCCTCCACGTTTCAAGCAATTAATACATTATGTAGTACTATTTTTCCAAGGCCAATAATTAAAGTGGCAATTCATGCAGTCTCGCCCTGTTGAATGTTACGTTTGGTCCAGTGAAAACGTAGAAACTTTCGACCTCCGAACTTTCAGCTAATTTGCATTGGGTTTCAACCGGAAGCTTCCACTTGTTTTGTACAAAATGGACCGGCGTCGATCCAAGCAACTCTTCAAACGTAACGTCTCTATCGGAGCCAGGTCGCGTCTCCATTTCCCCCGTCTGGACCGCGTACGTACTTCGCTAATCTGTCCTGAAGGATTCCTTCTTGCACGATGGTTTTTGCGTCACTATATATAGTCTATATGGAACCTTAGCATTCTCATCAAATTTTTTATATAGTCTGTAAGGCATTATAGCACACACAGTTTGTGTCAAAAGCGATTCAAAGCACACAAGACACACTCGGATCGATCCATCGTCTCAATACAATAGGCATATTTAAAACACAGTTTTATATTTTATATCCAAAATTGTGAGAAAGAGAATGGAGAAGTTCACGAGTGTTGTGGCCCTTTTTGGTGTTGTTGTTGTGCTGCTATTGCAATGCACAGCAGCACAAACAGTGCATGTGGTAGGAGATAACATCGGTTGGAGTGTTCCAGCAGGTGGTGCTTCCGCATACGAAACTTGGGCGGCCAGTAAGCAATTCGTGGTTGGCGATATCCTATGTAAGATTCTTGCCTCTGCTTTTCAGTTTCAATTCCATTACCGTCTTCCTTACTTCTTTCAAATTAACATTAATTCGATCTCCAAATTACATTAATTAATTTCTTCTTCAACTTCTTGAGATGTGTCTATCCGTAACAATTTAATGGCGATCTAACTATATAAAGTAGTTTGTGAATAACAACACATGCATGCATTATCCTCATCCTTCACCTCCTTTGTCATTAATGTATATGTGATATCATATTTTGTCCTCCTACAGTATTCAACTTCGCCACAAATGAGCACGATGTTCTTCAAGTACCGAAAGAATCCTATGATAGTTGCAGCTCGTCGAATCCCATTGGCAACACCATCACCACTGGCCCTGCCAACATAACTCTGTCCGCTACTGGCACGAACTACTACATCTGCACTATTGGCCGGCATTGCCAATCAGGCCAGAAGTTAGCAGTTACAGTCTCCGGCTCTCCAAGTGCTGTCCCGCCTACGACGAGTACTCCACCTTCCACCCCAACTCCTTCAACAACAGTACCATCTCCCACATCAAGGACCCCTGCCGATTGCGCTCCAACTCCTGCATCGTCCCCGAAATCTTCCCCGACATCATCCCCACCCACTGGTCAGACCACTCCTAGGGCAATGTCGCCGCTGCCCGATTCTTCATCATCTAGTATTTTTGCTAGTTTATTCATCTCTTTGTTGTCCATTACCATGGGTTTCCTTTTCTAAGGAAAAAGCGTGGAATATATAGTCGATGATACATTGATATGTACCATGATGTTAGAATTTTGTTTGAAGCTTATTTCTTTATGTCATGATTTATGCAACTGGTGAATAAATTTTGTAATAGAACCACATATATAATGTGTTATTTGAGCAGCATATGATCATCAATAAAAGTAGTAGGTCCACATATAATAGTATTCCTAAATATTTTATCTTCCTTCGTTGTCAGAAAGTAGCCACTCATAATAAACTAAAGATTGGGCGAAAACAAATGGGTTTCTATGAAATTTTATAACATCTTGAAAAAAAAAAATTTCTTGACTATCGCACCCACAAAAAAAAAAAAAAAAAAAAAAAAAAAAAAAAAAAGAAGAAGAAGAAGAAGAAGAAAGATTATGGGTCAATTATGAGAATTTTTTTTAAAATTTTTAACAATTGAAAAAATTGAGATGCCATCCTCTTCTCTATAAAAAAAATAATAATTTTGAGCAATTAAAAAAATGTATTCACCAAAAAACAAATTATTAAATACTTAAGGTATATACTCCCATTAATATGTAAAAATAAAACTTGTCTAACTCTGCAAATACAAAGTAATTCATTTATTCACTATCTGCCAAAATCCTTTAGATTAATTGGTAACACTTTGATTTCTTACTAAGATAACCAATTAAGGATCAATTCCCACCTCCCCATTTAAAAAAGAAAAAAGAAAAAAATAGAAGATAAATGGGAATTAATTTATGAATTATTATTCACAATTAATTTCTTTCCCAACAACGTAAAATCTACCCATATAGACCTTTAACTCAACTAATTTGTTGGTGACGATATATATCTCCTCTTGCATGCTTTTATCCACGATCACGTTCGTCTTAGCTATGTTCGTGTATTGACTAGCCGAGTACGTGTGCCAATATATATATACACACCCCGTCCCAATTCTAAGCACCTGTCATGTGTACGAAACTATCTACGTATATGTTATGCCATGGTAATATAAAATAAGAGAAATATTTTAATTATAAGAAGATCTTACAAAATAAAATTATAAATTAACGTAACTTGATGTATATTAAATTATATAATTATTTTTATTGTAAAATATTAAATTTAACGTATTAAATAAAATTATTTTATTTTGTAAATTTATTTATAGTATTTTTGTAATACTTTTCGTAAAATTATAACAAAACCGATCAGTTCTATATAGGCATCTGATCAGGGCATGCATGCCCACAAAGTACTGTACGTAGCTAGTTGCAGCCCAACTTGATTTTTTAATCTTGACGATATTGATTGAATACGAGTGCCGGCTAAGAGTTAAAAAAATTTAAGTTAAAATATAGTTATAAGTATAATTATGTATTAATCTGTATATTAATATGATGTGATTGATAAAAAATAAATTTTATTAAAAATAATATTAATTTTAATTTTAAATATAAATAAATTAATATTAATATATAAATTAATACATAACTATATTTATATATAACAAAATTCAAAACTTAACGTATATGAAAAGGAAATGGTGTAGGGCGGCGGATCGGACGTTGCGTGATATTGACGTAGAAATTTCAACTCCAGTACGTACGCGCGTATGCTTCCACAAGATCGATCGGTTAAAGTTTAATTAATAGAATATAGACGGGAAAATTATGAAATGGCGTGGAAATGGAAACCTTGACTCTTATTAATTAATGAGGCCAAGAACGGTTCCAGTCTTGTTCGTGCGATCTGGACTTGGTACGTCTTCGATCGATCTCGTTAATTAAGTAATTGCGATACTGCTAACATGAGTACCTATATATATATATATATCAACTACTCAAATCTAATATTTACACTCAAGCATTCATGATTAACTATAAAATTTTAATATTAAAAATCTTCCTTAATTAGTTTTGATTTCCATACGTTTATTAGCGTGTACGGACGCAGAGCAAAGTAGACCAATTCTGCTTTCCAACTTTTCCACACTGCGTTGGGTTTCAACAGAATCCTTGGTCCATTAATTGGTCGCTTCACCTGCGCTCGAACCTCAACTCTGACTTCTCAACCTGAACCTAACTTTTTAGCTAGACTCCATTTAAACAGGAGTAGTGATAGAGTTACTACTCTATTAATATCTATTTACTATTTATAACGTATTTCTAACAAAGGCTTGGCAATATGTCTAGAGTTGAAAGTGATTTTATTAAGAGAAAAGTAGGAATATTGTAGAACAATACAATATCTCTCCATCACTCTCACTCACACACACATGGGCGGCCTCTCTCGCTTTTTCTTTCTGTTACACGCTGCTCAACAATATTCCTGATCAACATCTCTAAACTGAAACACATATATTAAATGTATATAGGTACACAGCGGAAACCTTATAAAAACATATTTTGAGTTATTCACTCAAGAGAATTTTAAGCGAAGTCTTTATATGACGTTCACTTAATTGTTATCTGTTGAGAAAACTTCAAGCGAATTTTTTATCTAAGTTTTGCTCAAGCGACTTATCGTGCAACTGTCACTACAATAAATTTTGGCTTTTGGTATGAAATTTTTTTGAGACAAAATTAAAATCGTTCCAAAATATTTAGGAACGAAAATCAGATTTAGTCCCAAAAATTGATGGGTGTCGTTATCCGTTTGAACATATCATTTTCCATTCAAACGGAATATATTGGGACAAACATATTTGTCCCTATTTGAAATATCGCTTGAACGGGTACTTAACTGTTCGAACCAAAATAAAGTGAACATTCGAACGGTTATCTAGAACCGTCAAATGTTAGATTGGCGAGTTAAGTCACAAAATTATAGTGAAAATTTAAGTAACCATTCGAACGGTTAATTTGGATGTTTGAAGTTACCGTTCGAACATCATTTAATTGTTTGAACGAAGATTTTGGCGGGTTGTATGAATAAAAGTATGGTAGGAGTAGAAAACAGGGTCGAAGGCTCCTATCTATCCATTCGAATGGTGGTTGAATCTTGTTTCATTTTTAATTTTCAAAATTTTGCTTATTAATTTAGGTAAATATTTAGTTTATATAATAAATATAGCATTTAAATAATATAAATAAATAAAGAAACTCAATATATAACTAATTTAGAAAATAAAAAGATGATGAATATTTAAATTAATTATACAAAACACAAATAGTCATGATTGTCCATACAAAAAACTAAAAAAATGCAAATAAAAGATATACAGTACTACTAGCCCCGATCTAGTAGCATCACCTCGACCCCACTAAGGCGTGTCTTAATATCTGTCAACCGAGACATGAGTTTCGACTCAGCCTCTGTGAGGGCGACCCAGATTGCATCAATGATCTTTGATGTCTATGCAAGCATCTTTGCACGCATGATATCTACAATCTCCTCAAGCAAACTCTATGTCTAAGCTTCAAGCGAACTTTTTGTCTGGCATCTTCACAAACTAGGGTCCACAATCCCAACAAATGAAAATTAAATTACTTGGACAGCAGCTTACTCTTATATCAAGTCAAGTCTAATGTTTATGGTACTCAAACGTTGATTAAATATATAAAAAAAAAGTTTAAAATTAAAATTAAAAAAAAATTCCTCGCCGCTTCTTAATTGGTGTGTTCAATACTATAAGCAAAAACTCACAAATTAAGAAAGGGTACCTCAAAGAAAAAATAATTAAATATAGTTATCAAAACCAAAGATAATGAATTGCATGCAACCATATTATCCCTAAGCTGCCCAAACAGCTCGTTATTGAAAACTAATTATATATATCATTATTATTTAAACTAGAACGCATTGATCAAAAGATTCAACGAATGAAGAAATATTTTATGGTTTCCAAATCCTTACTAGCGCACTGTAGCTTACCTTTAATAGGCGGCCAACTAGTCCAACCAAGTGGAAGTCAAACCGGCCTATTGAATATAAGTGTGTGGTCCGAGAGCAAAGTAAGTAGAACAATATTTCCGCTTACGAACGTTTCCACATGGCGTTTGGTTTCCACATTTTTGTGCAGAATGTCTATGCAGTCCAATCGATGGGATCATCCAGGTCGTGTCACGGCTCGACCCTCAATTTTGACTCCTCAATCTAGGCCCCGTTTAATTAGTCCAAGCTAAGATGAGTTATTGCTCATCGTTTTTCCGTTATTATATATATATATAGTATAGAGGCAACCCTTAAAGTTGTCATCTAAGGCATACATACATACAGCACACACTTTGAGTGGCTATTTACCTTGTGTCAAAAGCACACTATTATAAAGCATTGGTATTTGATTGTGAGACAAAGAATGGAAAAGTTTATGAGTGTTATGGTTATACTTTTCGGTGTTATTGCTGCGGTGTTTTTACAATGTGCAAAAGCACAAACTGTACATGTGGTGGGAGATAGCATTGGTTGGACTGTTCCAACAGGTGGTGCTTCCTCATATCAAACTTGGGCAGCCAGTAAGCAGTTCGTGGTTGGTGATATCCTTTGTAAGATTCCTGCATGCCTTTGTTCTTTACTTTCAATTCCATCACCGTCTTCTTTTCTTCTTTCAAATCATGAACATTATTCTCTAATTAATTACCATAATTTCTTCAACTTCATATGCATATTGTATCTATCTTGAACCATTTAATGACAATCGGAGCTATTTAAAGTAGTTACTGATTAATAATACCACATGCATGCATTATCATCCTATTTTGATCCTCTATCATTAGTGTTTATGGTATCATATTTTTCTTCTAGTGTTCAACTTCGTCACAAATGCGCATGATGTCCTTCAAGTGCCGAAAGAATCCTATGACAGCTGCAGCTCATCCAATCCCATCGGCGACATCATCACCACTGGCCCTATCAATGTAACTCTATCTGCTGCTAGCACACACTACTATATTTGCACTGTCGGTCGGCATTGCCTTTCAGGCCAGAAGATATCTGTTACCGTCTCGAGCTCTCCAAGTGTTGTGCCGCCTACGAGTACAAGTACTCCACCTTCCACCCTAACAAATCCCGCCACACCATCTCCAACATCAGGGACCTCTGCTGATTGCACTCCAACTCCTGCATCATCCCCTGCTCCAACCCCAAGGACAATGTCACCACCGAATTCTTCATCATCTGGTGTCTTTGTTAGTTTATTCATCTCCTTGTTGTCCATCTTCATCGTCTTACTTTTCTAAGGAATTTGGAGTTGATCATACACTGATACATACTATGATGTTGCAGTTTTTTTTCCTTGCTTCTTGATGTAATTTATTCTCCAGTGATTCAGTTTTGTAATAGAAGTACTACATAATGTATTATTTGAGCAGCATATGATCAATAAAGGAATTCTTAAAAAGTAAAAGTGTCCATAATAGTATTAGTAAATATTTTTATATGAAAAAACTTAATTATTATTATTTGTATCATCATGCTCTCAACATTCTTAATTGATGTGGCATTAATTTGCTCGATTTTCAGAAAGTGGCATTGGTGGAATTAACCACGCATAATAGACTGAAGTTTGGGTGACAAAAAAATATGGATTTCTGATAAAGTTCTTAACTATTGCAACCACAAAAAAGCAAAGCTTGTGGGTCAATTGTGAGATCCTTTTTTATAGTTGCCTCCAGAAAAAATTGTTTTTTTTTTTTTTTTAACTTCTAACAATTGAAAGTATGTGTTTTCACACAAAATAAAAATAAAATTATTAACTTAAATTACTCCCAATATATAAAAAGATTTAACTCCTCAAATACCTACTTAATTCATTCACAACGCCCATTCCAAAAAAGAAAAAGAAAAGCTTTACCCGAATCATGAGATCGATCCCACCGAAGTAGGACAGGAAAATTACTTTTATTCACAAGATCTTTGGTATTATACAATTCAATCAATTTGTTGGTGAATTGTAACGCATTAGAGCCCGGTCGACTATCCTATATAAATGTGTTCTTTCTTAATTTCTCAATCTTCTAGAAGATCATGTGGTAAATTCATAAAGAGATTCTATAAAAACAAACCAATAAATTGACGTGAATTGATATGTTAGGTTAATTTGATCGTAAGGTTAGTTTTATTTGTAAAACAGATCTAACATATCATATGGATTAAGCCATATCAGATTGTGGATTTACTTTTATAGAATCTCTTTGAAGCTATAAAATAGATCTAATATATCATATGAAACCATGTCAAAGTTATTGATCCTCAATTCCTTTGCTTCTCACATAAGTCTATAGATGCAACACCTATAAATATGGAAGAAATTCTTTATCTATATATATAAAAGGAATTACAAAACATGATTAATATTTTACAAGCGACATAAAAAAGTGGGTAATAAATCTAATACCCACATAAAAAAATCTATTTTTATGTGGGTATTGCGCACTCTACAAGTACAAGCGACATTAATATTTCCAGTTCTAAAGTGTACAAGTATTACGCACTCTCATTAAAAAAAAAAAAAAAAGTGGGTAATAAATCTAATACTCACATAAAAAAATCATTTTTTTAATGACAGACTCTATTTTTTTTAAAAGTAGCGTTCGAACTTGTACTTGTATAACTATATTTAGCATTAATATTTTATTTTAAAATGAAAATTAATTATAGTGTAGGGTAGATCCAACGCACTATGCTAATTTTATGTCCGTTTATAGATTTCATTTTTGTTTATAAGGCTCGTGTTAGGCTGTTAGCGAGCAATTCCATTAATTAATTATATCCCGTCCGAATTCTAATAACGGCCTGTACTGTATACAAAACTACGTACGTACGTACCAATATGGTTGAAACTTAGTCGTAGCAATCTAGACCACGTCGGTCCTGCAATATTGCAAAAAATAATAATTATTGTCGATACCATATACATGCATATGATAGTCTTGACTCCCCGCATACTGTAACTAGTTGCAGCTACCCCAACTTGATTCTTTACTTTTCTTCTCGATCTCGATCGATTACGTATCTGCATGTGTGCCAAGCTAGAGTACTAACTAATTAATACTTAATATTAATACGAAACGGTGTAGCTAGCTAGGGATCTCGATCGATCGATGACGTACAAAGAAATTTCAAGTCCGGAAGATCGAAATTTGTTTGAAATTTATAAATTAATCGAAAATGCACAGGAAAATGATGAGGCCATGCAGCATGCAAGAAAGGTTCAGTACTAACGGTACCTATATATATATATATATAATATATGTCAGGTCAAATCTAATATTTATATCCGAAAGTTGATTAATAATTATATATATTATATATATTATATATTTATAACGTGTAGCTAGTTTACCATTAAAAGGCCAGCTAATGGTCCAACCTGCAAGTACAAAGCAAAGCCTATTGAATGATAAGTGTGTGGTCCATAGAGCGCAAATGAGTACGTAGAACAATTCCGCTTGCGAACGTTTCCACACTGCATTTGGTTTCCGCATGAGGCAGATTCCACATTTTTGTGCAGAATGCATGTATATATGGTCCAATTAATGATGGGAGCCAGGTCGGGTACTTGCGTCTCGACCCTCAATTCTGACTCGTCAATCTACGTTTAATCAGTCCAAGATCAGGAGTTCTTGCTCATCATTTTTGAGTTATTATATATAGTGTAGACTGCAGAGGGAACCCTCACATTGTCATCAAAGGCATACCAACATACATACATACAGCACACCTTGAGCAGCTACCTAGCTAGCTTGTATCAAAGGCATTTTTTCAACATTAAGGGCATTGGTTTTAGATTTTGAGAGAGAATGGATCAGAAGTTTACAAGTATTGTGGTTATATTTTTCGGTGTTATTGCTACGGTGTTTTTACAATTCACAGAAGCACAAACAGTACATGTGGTAGGAGATAGCATTGGTTGGACAGTTCCAACGGGTGGTGCTTCCACATATCAAACTTGGGCAGCTAGTAAGCAGTTCGCGGTTGGTGATATCCTATGTAAGATTCCTGCCTCTCCATGCTCTTCATTTTTAGTTCCATCTACGTCTTGTCCTCTATTCTTTCAAATCATGGACGTTAATTCTCCAAAGTACCATAATTTCTTTAACTTCGTATGTGTTTATCTCTTACCTATTTAAAGACAGTCTAACCAAGCATTTAAAGTAGTGAATAGCACCAAATGCATTATCATTCTATTTCAATCTTCTGTCATTAATGATATCATCTTCTTACAGCGTTCAATTTCGTTACAAATGCGCATGATGTTCTTCAAGTGCCGAAAGAATCCTATGACAGTTGCAGCTCGTCTAATCACATCGGTGACACCATCACCATTGGTCCTGTCAACATAACTCTGTCCACTGCTGGCGCCCACTACTACATCTGTACTCTTGGTCGGCATTGCCATTCAGGCCAGAAGTTGTCGATTACCGTCTCGAGCTCTCCAAGTGATATCCCACCTACAAGTACGAGTACTCCACCTTCCACCCCAACAAATCCTGCCACACCATCTCCAACATCAGGGACCCCTGCTGATTGCACTCCAACACCTGCATCATCCCCTGCTCTAACTCCAAGGACAGTGTCGCCACCTAATTCTTCATCATCTAGCGTCTTTGCTAGTTTATTCATCTCTTTGTTGTCCATAGCCATGGGCTTCCTTTTCTAGGGGACAAGTGTGGAATTTAGAGCCAATGTGCACTGTGATGTTAAAATTTTGTTTGCTTATTTCTTTATGTTATTTATTCTCCGATGATTGAATTTTGCATTAAGGCTACATAATGTATTATTTAAGCAGCATATGATTAATAAAGGGATTGTTACCAAGTAATCGTGAGTGCATAATTAATGGTTTTGATCCCAAAGATTAATTTTCACATTCCTTTACCGTACCGTCGACTGAAAGTGGCAGTGGTGGCCACATGACATAAATAGGAGTGGGGTGCTGCAGCTGTACCTATTGAAGTTCGATGAAAAATATATTGGGTCTCTAGCTATGAAATTTTATAAAATTGTGAAATTTCTTAACTATTGCCGCCACAAAAAAGTTATGAAGTCAATTTTGAGAAAGAATTAGTCAATTCTTAAATCTTTGTGTAGAGTGTACCATACATGCATATTATTTAAATGGTAAGATTTTATTTAGAAGATTCAAATTTTAAAATTCACATTTTGAAACAAATTATGACAAATAAACAGCGTGTAGTGTAAATGTTTTAAAACATCAGTATCATGTGACAAAACCTTTCTAAATTCTTAAAAATTAAAAAAGTTTGTTCACTCACCCAAAAAAAAAAAAAAGGTCATTATTTGTAAATACTGTTGTCACACTTTTTTTTTTATAGCATTAAGAATATTGAAGTCATTATATATAAATATATATATATTAAACGTTTTTAAAATTGAAACTTGTAGAGATCCATGATAATGAGTTTATTTATTTATTTTTTATTTTACATTAGCAAAGTTTATTATTATTATTATTATTATTATTATTATTATTATTATTTGTTTTAACTAAACGTGACACGCACCCATTGAAATAAAATCATGATTCTGTAATGAGGAAGTTGCAATAAGATCGGAATAACAAGTTTTTTTCCAAATCCATAATTATCCATAGGTATACCACTTTTCAAGCAATTAATTTCAAATAACTAAAAGAAAATTATTAAAAAATTATATTATAATAATATTAAAAAATTATATTATAATAATATTTTACAACAAAATATCTAATCTTATATCAATAAATTATATTATAATAATATTTTATTCCATTTTTAATATCAAATTACTTGGACGGCAGCTTACTCCTTAAACCGTCCTACCGAACACACTCTTGCAGGCCCACAGCTTTTTAGCCGAGATGAAATGGGTGTCGTGGGCCTTTGGAGTATTTATCTTAAATTTTAGAAATGGGTCAGACAACTGCATTCAGCTAGCTCCCGAACAATTTTAACAAGATTGCAGCCCAAGAGACTTACTTCAAGATGAAATATAATTTCTAAGCTGCGCTAACCTCTCAAAATAATGTTTCAATTCTTATTGCTGAGATCACTCTTCACTCCGCAAACGGAACTGAACAAGTGCTATTAATCGCAATTCCTTTGCTGCTAGCTCCATATAAATCTATAGATATTACACACTAACAGTACATCTTAACGTAATAAAATTAATTACTTTTAGATTTGACTTACCACATCAATTTCTTTTATAAATTTGCCTTTTTTTAGTTGTATTTCCCAAGTTCATGCCAAAATTTGTAAGATAATTGAGACAAATTATTATTCTAACCATGCATGCTGGTTATGAAATTATCTTGATACTTATCTCTTTTTTTTTCTTTTCTTTTCTTTTCTTCTAGAACTTGATAACGTGTGCGAAGAGTTAAAGGGAAATTAGGATTTAATTAGTTGTGCAGAGATTAATTGATGACATAGAAAGTTAAACTACCACACGTATACATATATATATATATTTATATATATGCTTCTGGAAGATCGAAGTTGGAAACTTAATTCATTTAGAGTAGACGCGGGAAAATGAAATGGCGTAGAAAGCTGGATTCCGAGCCTGGAGAGGCCAGGCACGCAAAGAAAGGTTAAAAATCGGCAGTTGGCATGCATGCAGTTCTTCGCAGTTGGTATATCTTTATCTCGTTGCGTAGGTATAATTAGCACCTAATATATATGTACATTTTAAATAATAATAATAATAATAATAATCTTAATTCCTTGTGACAGCTGCTTGTAGGCGTGTTCATGACTTTAAACAAACTAAAAGTCACGAGGCATGGGTTCACCAAAAATAATTATATAACCCAAGATTAACCCAAAATTAAAAGTAATTATAGCAGTTTAAAACCCAGAGAGCTAGCTAGGTAAATCAAGGGACGAAACTAGCTTTTATAAATTATATACATTTAATTTATACGTAGGAATAATCCTATTAAAAAATAAAAACTGGGGGCATGCATATATATATATGCCCCTGCGCCGGGACCTCCTTAATTATTTAATTAGTTCCAACGTCTCCATCGGTAATCAAAACTTGTTATATCAATTTTCTTTAAAACTAATATATTAGCATGCATTCCCTAGATAGAGTCAAGTTTGCACGAGTGAAGAAGATGTTTTAATTCCGGGCAAAAGCGTACGTACGTACTTAATTATCATGTTTTCCATATCCCGATGATTAGCAGGCCAAGTATTACTAGTCCAACGAAGTGGTAGCCAAACCCTAATTGAATGAATGGTAAATGTCTGGTTCAGAGACAGCAAGGTAGAACAATTCAACTTTCGAACTTAATTTCCTGCAGACCGCGTTAGGTTTCAACATGCTGATGATTTAACGTTTTTGTACAGGATGGACGGCCTGGTTAGCTCCCTATTTCAATCAATCGATGCCAGGTCGGTCGATCGCAATAATATCGCCGGCGCTCCACCCTCAACCTAATCCCCGTTTAATCAGTCCAAGAGGAGGTATTGCACTTCGTTTTTTTGGTCATTATATATAGCTCAGAGGAAACCCTCACATTGTCATCAAAGGCATACATATTACAAACATACATACATACATACAGCACACACTGAGCAGCTACGTGACTTGTGTCAAAGGTGCATACAACATTGGTTTTAGATTGTGATCGTCAGAGAGAGCTAATTGGAGAAAATGCAGAAGTTTACGAGTACTTCAGTTGTGGTTGTCTTGGGTGTAATTTCTGCGGTTTTTATACAATGCGTGGCGGCACAAACAGTACATGTTGTGGGAGATAGCTTGGGTTGGAGCATTCCACCAGATGGTGCTGTGGCATATGACAATTGGGCTGCCATTAGGAAGTTCGTGGTCAGTGATATTCTAAGTAAGATTCCTAGCTACTTGCTTCTTGTTTCTTCTTCTCTTTTTCGCCATCGCCAATATTGATCACCACCATCTTTTTCTCCTTTCAAAGGGGCATTCATTCTCCAAATAACAGTAATTTCTTTAACTAATTAAGATATTGCTTGATCTATCGATGTAAGAAACCTAGTGCACGTACTGATAGAAAATAAAAAGAGTAATGTGTAATGATTAAACAAAAAGTCTATTATATCGAATTATTAGTTTCTAATATATCATATGCATGCATATGGTCATAACCTTCCAGCTCTCTCATGTGTTTATTATATATATGATCGAAATATCATGTGTCTCTCAGCTTTCAACTTCGCCACAAGTGAGCATGACGTCCTTCATATCCCAAAAGAGTCCTATGATTCCTGCAGTTTAGCCAACCCCATTGGCGAGACTCTCACCAGAGGCCCTGTCAACATAACCCTCTCAAATGCTGGCAACGTATACTATATTTGCATCTTCCACCAGCATTGGCAATCAGGCCACAAGTTAGTCATTTTCGTCTCGGGCTCTTTAGATGCTACCCCCCCTACAAACAATACTCCACCTTCAACCCAAACTCCTCCTAGAAGTACTAGGCGTAGGCGGCGGAGCACTCAGAACATCCCAACCCGTCAGGCAGCCAGTGAGCAATCCACCGGCCCAACGTACGGCTCAGATGCTACGCGCGGATTCTTCATCATCTGGGGTCTTTGCTAGTTTCTTTATCACATTATTTCCCATTGTCATGGGTTTCCTATTGTAATAAATTAAGAAGAGGAGAATTTTATTCTAAATTGATGATTAAGCTGTTTCGATCGAGTTCAGGGCAACGTTATGGTTTTCTTTTGTTTTAAACTTTTATGTGATCGATTGTAATTCTTGTAAGTGTGGTTGAGGTTAGAAGCAGAACTATTTAATATAATTTTTGAGCACATGATGAATAAAGGGATCCTTTGATGTTTTTTTTTTTTTTTTGGTTACTTTTTTGTTTTTAGTTGAGATAAAAGGCAAAACTTATGGGAATATAAATCTACAATAGGGGTGTCAAATCGTGTTAACGGGTTGTATTCGTGTCGTATCAAAATATGTATATTATACTATATAGCTCAACCCTAACCCGACCCGTTAAGCTTATCGTGTCAAAATCTCAAACCCTAACACGACCCATTAACACGAGACAATACGACCCGTTTCAAACTGTTTATGTAAATGGATTGAATAAATCCGAAATTAACCAGTTTGACCTGATTAAATTAAGCATAATTTTACATAAATTTTAAAATCACAATATTTATAAAAATTATTAAGATAGCTATAGTCTAAAATTTCAATCCAAACAATAAAAATATCGAAATTGAAATTCTAACAATTTTACTTTTAGTTATAAGGATATAATTGTAACTTTAATTTTCTTAACGTGTCATAACGGGTTGACCCGTTATCAACCCATTAAGCAATCGTGTTTTAACGGGTTAACCCGTTTTGATCCGAACCCGTTACGATTCAACCCTAACTCGCAATTATCGTGTTGTGTTCGTGTTTGATTAACGGGTCATGTAACATATTGTCACCCTTAATCTACAATAACAAGATGGCCGGACCACTGGCCCGCCTTATGACAAATTAAATATTATTTGGAGATAATTCTATCTTAATTTGGACCAACTGAACTTTGAGACAAGGCCATTAATTGTTGGCAATTCCAACGAAATATTATGATTATATGAATTCCTAAATGCTGAAATATATATTGAAGAAATGATATTTATAGTTATAGAGTGAGTAAGTGTTGCATAATATTATTTTAAAAAAATAAATAAATATGAGACCCATACAAAAATATTTTTTTTTAATGGTGAAACCCACTCTTCTTCTAAATAAGTGCATAGCGCCTACACAATCTAATTGTATATAACATTGTATTACTAATCATTATAATTACAAATATCATTTCTCATATGTCCAATTGTCTATTCTTATTAGTTGGTACACCTTAAAGAAGGCCTGAGATTTACCCGCAGATAAAATTCAAAGCGGCAATGCCAGACAAAATGAGACAAGTGGATCTTCAAATCCATCTTAATTAGATATTAAAGAAGATGAGGTCATGATAGAAATGAGAAAAAATTAAGTACCATATGTTATAAATATATATATATATATATCCATCTTTTTCCTTTCATATTTTCTTAAAAAAATATATAAAATATGATCTAATACTACTAAAGAAATTTATAAGCTTAACTCATCTCATAAAACCGGTTCAAAGAGATATGTTTGCTTCAATCTTATAAACATGTCCAAAACCTTATCCACAAATAATATGGGATTTATTCCTCAACACCTCCCTCACATGCAAGTCAGTATTTTTTCTTATTTTTGTCATAGGGTAAGTAACGTGGGCCCTCATTTGCCCTGCAGCAAGCTCTAATATGATGAAAAAATTCATAAATCTAATTCATCTCATTAAATTGGTTCAGAAAGATAGGTTTGTTCCAACCTTATAAACATGCCTAAAACCTTGCCTACAGACAATATAAAATTTATTCCTCAACAGCTAATGCATACAATGGTATGCACATATATAATTTCTCAAAACTGGGTTCTATACTAGCTACTTGATCCAGCTCTCCTATATATATATAGATATATATCTAATACATTCATGCATGCAAGTCGTCACTGCAGCATTAATGTGAAAATGATAAAAATATCGTCTTACCGTTACTAGTTCCCATAAAAAATGCACTTTATTTTATACCATTTTCTAAACAGTAGTTAATGATTTATGAAATATTTTTCCTGCCGTAGCATTATTTTTTTGTCCTTTTCCTCTCTCCGTCATGAAAAACTTCCGCATATATAGAATGTTCCACGTACTCATGTACGTCGAACTTGCAAGATTCGGTTAGCAACATCAAAATCGTTCTTGTTTTTAAATGGTCAGTAGTTTTCACTTGTTTTAGATCACTTGCAAGTAAGTGGGACAAGAATCTAACTCACATTTAAGATTCTCAAACCTGCATGATCGACGGTAAACAAGAAGGTGCCTTAGCTTTTTAATTTGTTTGTATAGGAAAGTGGTATCTCTTTTTCTTTGTTCTTTCTTTTTGTTCATATATAGCTTCAACAGATGTCCTTTCATCGTGTTGGGTTGCCGTTGATCAAGAGCTGAAAACGATGTACATAAATCAAACAGAATATGTATGAGTTCCGACAACTTGACAATTGATAAAAAGCAGATCGAGAATACTTTCGGGTGGTATATATACTCGATCGTGTGTCCATGCACAACGTCGACAACCATCCATAGAAATTAAAAACTGCGCGCCCAGGCATCTCCAGCTAGCTTGGATTCATTAAAGTTGCTAGCTTGAATTTGATTCTATTTTGTGATCAATGGGCTGGCCACGTTGATTTGAGACTGAACAGTCTTAATTATTCATCTTTTTAAGCATAGATCTTAGCCCTTTATACGACATCAAACGACGGATAAGGGAAAAAAAAGTTAATATTCTTGCGGATCATAAAAATATAGAAAGAGCGAAATCAATAAATTAATCAGTTTTCAATAATAAAATGTGCAGTGGAAATTGTTGAAATCAACCCAAGTGTAAGTGTGAGTGTGAAATGAGTTTGGGTTTGCAGCCACCAACTCATGCTCACCCAACACCACCCACCACCACCTACCATAGTTAGGCCACCCACCCACTCCCAAGTCAGAAGAAGCTGCAACAGGTGGGCTGCTCTTCTCCTATAAAAGGAGAGCTCTGCTAGTGATAAAATGTGTGGGTGAAGAGAGGAAGAGGAACGTGAGAGAGAGAAATAAAATTTTGTAGAGTGTTTTGTAAATTTCGTACAAATTCTATAAAAGAGGCTCCAGTGGACGTAAGTAATTTGCTGAACCACTTTAAAATTATTCTGTGTGATTTTCGGACAGATCGGAGGCACAACAATTGGTATCAGAGCTCTGGTTCGAGCTGTCCGAAAATTCAAGTTGCTCAAAATGAATTTTTGACAACTCCAGAGTGTTCCTCGCATCGAGACGAATCCGTTGCCGCAAACGGAATCGAAAACGGAGGTCGGAGTAGCTCACACGCACCCCTAGAAGGTCCCCGCGTGCACTGCTGTCATCCACGCTCCCCCACGCGCGTCGGAGGAAGAAGACGATTGAGCCACACGCGCCTACGCACCCTCACGCGCTCCAGAGGTTGAAGACGCGTGGCGGACACGCGCCCCCACGCGCCCTACAAAGGTTCAGCGCATGACTGACACGCGCCTCACGCGCTCTCCACGCGCAGACAGTGCTGTAGCGCATGTAGTCCACGCGCCCACTCGCCGCCCACGCGCACTGTTCAGCGCGTGCATCCCACGCGCCAGACAAATCACAACCGTCCATTTTTCAGATCCAATTTCGGCTTGATCTAACCCATTCGGAGTCCGATTTCAACAATCAAATAGTGCTTTCTTATTTTTTGGATCATTCCGGACTCATCCGTACGGTTAGAATTTTGAAATTTTGAGTCTAAATTTTTTAAAATTCAAATGGAAGGATCTGGAAGAGACAGGAGCTCTGAACATGCCAGTAGCTCGGGACGTCGGTCCACTGTGTAAAATGCCAAGTTTGAAGTTGAAAAGTTCGATGGAACAAGCAACTTCGGCATGTGGCAATGTGAAGTCATGGACGTGTTGATCCAACAAGAGTTGGATATTGCGTTGGGAGGAAAGCCAGATGATATGACTAATCAGGGTTGGAAGAAGCTTAATACTCAAGCTTGTAGTACAATCCGATTATGCCTTACCAAAGAACAAAAGTATTTTGTCATGAGAGAGACAGATGCTATGGTACTTTGGCAGAAATTGGAGGATAAGTTCATGAATAAGAGCATTGAGAGCCGTTTGCACTTGAAGAAGAAGCTCTTCAGATTCCAATTTCGTGAAGGTATTTCAATGTCTGAACATCTGAATAATTATAATCAAATTCTTGCTGATTTGTTAAATTTGGATGTTAAAATCGAAGATGAAGATAAGGCTTTACTACTGTTGAATTCCTTGCCTGATACATATGAGCATTTAATTACTACTCTATTGTATGGGAAGGAAAAGATTAGTTTTGAAGATGTATCTAGCTCTTTAATTAGCAATGAGCACCGGAGAAAAGATAAACAGGTACACCGAGATACATCAAGTGAAGCGCTAACAGCAAGGGGGAGACCACAATCAAGGTATCCCGGAAAGAGGAAAGGTTTTCATTCGAAAACCCGAGCCACATCACGTGGTTCATCAGTCGGCAGAAAACTCGCCAGAGATGAGTGTTCCTTTTGTCACAACAAAGGACACTGGAGGAAGGATTGTCCTAACCGGAAGGGACAACAACAGAATCAACCCAACACAGCCAATGTCGTGGACACAGATGACGAGTCAGATTTTGCCTTGGCAAGTTCATCATCCATTTGTCATTCCGATGAATGGGTTATGGATTCCGGATGTACCTATCATATGTGTCCCAATCGGGACTGGTTTACTGACTTCACAAAGATTGATGGTGGAGCAGTACTTATGGGCAATGATAGTGCATGTAAGACTCAAGAAGTAGGTAGCATTCGGTTAAAGCTGCACGATGGCAGCGTCAAGACTCTGACAGAAGTTCGGTACGTTCCAGACTTGCGGAAGAATCTCATCTCACTGGGATCTCTGGATTCAAAGGGATTCAGAATCGCCATTGAAGACGGAACTCTCAAAATACTAATGGGAGTTCGGGTGGCAATGAAGGGTTTGAAGCGAGGAAACTTGTACTTCTTGCAAGGAAGTACTGTTGATGGAAGAGCTTCCCCAAGCTGTGAGAAGCTAGATGAGACTGATGCCGACACCACCAGTCTTTGGCATATGCGTATGGGACACGCATGAGAAAAAGCTTTGCAAACACTGATGAAGCAAAGCTTACTCAAAGGTGCCAAGACATGTAAACTATCTTTCTGTGAGCACTGTGTATTGGGGAAGCAGAGGCGGATCAAGTTTGGAACCGCAGTACACAATACACAGGGAATTCTTGACTATGTGCATTCCGATGTTTGGGGACCTACCCAAAATGCATCTTTGGGAGGTAAACATTGGTTTGTAACTTTTGTTGATGTTTATTCTCGTCGTGTGTGGGTGTATACGATGAAGAATAAAAATGAAGTGCTGAAAGTCTTCCTTGATTGGAAGAAAATGGTTGAGACTCAGACCGGCAGGAAGATCAAGCGACTCAGATCTGATAATGGAGGTGAGTACACTTCAGACCCCTTCGTGGAAGTATGCCGGAGAGAGAGAATTGTCAGACATTTCACGGTACAAGGTACACTGCAGCAGAACGGTGTGGCAGAACAAATGAATCGTACTTTATTAGAGAAAGTGCGATGTATGTTGCTGAATGCTAGATTCAGTAAACAATTTTGGGCTGAAGCTGTGACCTATGCCTGTCACCTCATTAATCGACTACCAGCAGCTGCCAATAATGGGAAGACGCCCATTGAAATGTGGAGAGGTAAACATGCTACTGATTATGACTTTTTACATATTTTTGGATGTCCTGCTTACTATCATGCTAAAGAGAGTAAGGTTGATCCTAGAGCCAAGAAAGCAAAATTCTTGGGCTTTAGTATCGGTGTAAAAGGGTATAGACTCTGGTGTGTAGAGTCCAAAAAGGTAATCATCAGTAGAGATGTTACATTCAACGAATCTGAGATGCTTAAGTCACATAAGCATAAAGATTCCAGTGAAGGCACCAGTGATGGTGAAACATCAGATGATTCACAGAGTGTGAAGTTTACTTCAAAGAAGTTGGGAAAGCATGGACAAGATGATGTTGATAATCTAGTCACAGTACCTCCAAGTCAACCTGAGTCAATAGCAACCAACAGACCGAGACGAGAGAAACGTGTACCGACACGTTATTCAGACTATGTGACATATGCATTACCAGCTGAAGGGGGTGAGATCCCAACCACTTACAGAGAAGCCGTACAGTCCAGTGAACAAGTTGAATGGATAAAGGCGATGATTGAAGAGATGCAGTCTCTTCACCAGAACCAGACTTGGGAGCTTGTGCCGCTTCCGAAAGGAAAGAAGACAATTGGCTGTAAGTGGATCTTCAATCAGAAAGATGATCAAGCTGCTAAAAATGGAGTGCAATACAAAGCTAGGTTGGTAGCCAAGGGCTACGCTCAGACAGAGGGAATTGACTACGGTGAAGTATTCTCTCCTGTTGTGAAGCATTCATTCATTCGGATATTGTTAACTTTGGTTGCACAATATGATTTTGAGTTAGCACAGCTCGATGTAAAGACATCTTTCTTACATGGTGATCTGGAAGAGGAGATTTATCTGTCTCAACCAGAAGGATTCAAAGAAGCTGGCAAAGAGAATTGGGTATGCAGTCTGAACAAGTCTCTCTATGGCTTGAAGCAGTCACCTCGGCAATGGTACAAGCGTTTCGACCGCTTTATGTTGGATCTGAAATACACTCGTTGCCAATATGATCATTGTGTATATTTCAGAAAACTTGCAAATGGATCTTTCATTTATTTGCTTTTATATGTAGATGATATGTTAATTGCATGTAAAAGCAAGGGGGAGATAGATCGCTTAAAAACTCAGTTAAGTAATGAGTTTGAAATAAAAGATCTAGGAGAAGTACGAAAAATACTGGGAATGGAGATCAGCAGAGATAGGGTGAAAAGTACAGTTCACCTTACTCAGAAACAATATCTGAAGAGAATACTGCAACGATTCAACATCGACTCGAAGACGAAGCCGGTGAGTACTCCTATGGCCCCATATTTCAAGCTCAGTGCATTGCAGTCTCCTAAAACCGATGAAGAGCGAGACTACATGAAGAATGTACCATATGCAAGTGTTGTTGGAAGCTTAATGTATGTCATGGTGTATACACGACCTGATATCTCCCAAGCCGTTAGCTTGGTTAGTCGCTATATGCATAATCCTGGAAATGTTCATTGGCATGCGGCTAAATGGATTCTACGGTATATTGTTGGGACCGTAGATGTTGGTTTAAGGTTCGAGAAGGGTGAATATAGTCTAGTAACTGGATATGTTGACTCAGACTATGCAGGTGATCTTGACAAACGCTGATCGACAACTGGTTATGTGTTCACTATGGCTGGAGGACCAGTTAGTTGGCGATCAACTTTGCAGTCAACAATTGCACTATCATCAACTGAGGTTGAATACATGGCTGTAACAGAAGCCGTGAAAGAAGCTATTTGGTTACAGGGATTGGTAACAGATTTGGGCTTTGAGCAGCAAGAGGTTACCGTTTACTGTGACAGTCAGAGTGCAATTTATTTGGCCAAGAATCAAGTATATCACTCTCGAACAAAACATATAGATGTCAGATTTCACTTTGTACGTGAAATATTGGAAGTAGATGACATCAAACTTCAGAAAATTGGCACTGAAGATAATCCAGCAGATATGTTGACGAAGGTCGTCACAGGGATCAAGTTCCAACACTGTTTGGACTTGATCAGTATTGAACACTGCTGAGCACCCTCGGGTGCATTGGAGCATATTCGATAGCAGAAGTCTCTCATGTCAAAGAATGTGGTGCATTCATTTGAAGAATGAATCAGTTTGTAAGCATCCTGGTATGGCACACTTGGGTGGAGGGGGTGATTGTTAAAATCAACCCAAGTGTAAGTGTGAGTGTGAAATGAGTTTGGGTTTGCAGCCACCAACTCATGCTCACCCACCACCACCCACCACCACCTACCATAGTTAGGTCACCCACCCTCTCCCAAGTTAGAAGAAGCTGCAACAAGTGGGCTGCTCTTCTCCTATAAAAGGAGAGCTCTGCTAGTGATAAAATGTGTGGGTGAAGAGAGGAAGAGGAACGTGAGAGAGAGAAATAGAATTTTGTAGAGTGTTTTGTAAATCTCGTACAAATTCTATAAAAGAGGCTCCAGTGGACGTAAGCAATTTGTTGAATCACTTTAAAATTGTTTTGTATGATTTTTGGACAAACTAGAGGCACAACAGAAATATCCATTTTGTATAAAATATAAACGATAATATATATTTATGATCATTTCACATTATATTAAATAGTCAAATGACCAAAATATCCAATATTTTTCACTAAATATTCATGATTAATACTATCTATTAAAGCTAGAGATGCTACATAGAAGCCCCCTATATAGCACGAAACGGCACGAATGGTGCCAAGTGGAGAAGTACATGAAGAACAAATAATAAATAATAAAAGGTCAGAACTTTTCACAGAATCTTATACGTTTAACTTTTTTCCATCCTCTGTATCACTAGTTCATCGTCCCACCCAGCTTCACGAAAACGAATAAATAAAACTTCTCTTCTCCTGCACTAACCATTCATCCATCCACCGCAGTGCAGCGTTGCAACATTTTTCTTCTCCTGCACTAACGATTCATACATCCACAACACTGCAGCATTTCTCTTTTCCTTGGATAAAATACAGTAATTTGTAAGAGCTTTTTTTTTTTTTTTGGACAATCCGAGATTACCCTCTTTGCATTTCATCTTCATTTGTATGTATACTTAGTGATTTTTAATTAAATTGATAGCATCCATTTTATCTTCCTTTGTATGTGTATACTTTAGGCCTCTACAACTTAAAAAAATTTGGGAAAAAAATGCAGAGCAGCAGCCATGGTCAGGAATCGCTCAGAAGATAAATCAAGAAAATTATAAACTGCATTATTATCAACAATAGGTAGTTGGAGACAAAAGCTTTCCACCATCTTTCCTAGCTTTTACTTAAGTGTGCAAAGGGACTCTTTTATGCAAGGGTAAAATGGAGTTTTCAGACTACTGACATGGTTTCGTGCCTCCTCCCATTCGTGCATTCTAGCATTTTTCCTATCCATTAATACAATTTACAACGGAAATGAGCAATATTCTTAGAAAAACTATATATGATATTGATAATACCAATTTAATTTAGTATATATGAGCTGGACGTGCACGAGAGATGTGTTGAAGAATTCCATGTTGGGTGGATGAAAATTTCAGGATGGAAAGTAAGCTTTTTTTTTTTAGAATATTTCATGCTTCAACGAATCAACAGTAGGTGTTACTTCTGGTTATTTAGGAGGTAAAGTTCCACATAAGTCTCATGGAATGGAGATCCATATTCTTGGATGAAAAGGACTGATGCAATGCCTAAAGCTTTTAGAAATTCTAAACGAAATTAATTAGGTGCACGAAAGTTGCCTTTCCCCCATAACCATATATCCTTCCACTACGATGAAATAAATTCTAAAATCGGAAGAAGCCTGACTTTTTTCTCCCGACTATCGTTAGATATAATCATGGGTTGTATAAATACTGCATACTGGTACACGCATTTCTTTTAAAAAATAGTTGAGTCTATTATTGAAAAATTAATTTTTTCATGTAAGTCTCATATTTGTTCATATTTTTTCAATAAGAATATGCGGTGCTCGTGCAACACATGATTGCAAATTTTTTTTTTTTTTTCCATAACAAATACAAATGAAAGATGGGAAAATTGAGTACTCTCAAATTAGTCAGAATCTCACAATCAAGAGACCGGCCAGAATGATCAATATTGTCATTAGGGCAGACATCACTACAATTTAAACATGAGAAAAGTTGTTGGATTTCCTCAAATATTCAAATGCACTGCAGCTGGTGTGACTCTCTACCAGTTCCCACAATTTTCACCAGAGGTTTTCGAATCAGTCTTTAGGTAGGCACCGAGCTTGTGGTCCATGCATGGACAACCAAACCATGAGCTAGCGCTACACAAATTTTTACCATGTAATATAAATATATATATGTATGTATGTATGTATATACATGTTCAATATATTTAGTAAACGAACATTCTCCGAAGATAAATTCAACTTGATCTAGATCGATATGCATCCTGTCCGTTTCCTACTTGCACAAGTTTTAAGTTGACCTTAGTGCTAAAGGGAAAGCAAATTGGTGGTTTATATATGACGATAATGACACCCAAGAAAAGTATTTTCCGATGCATATGTAGGTTGCATTAATTAATCGGAGGCCAATTTCAAAAATTGCTTCTTGTCTTTATGTATACGGTCCAGGTTGCAACTCGTCTAAGCCATCGACCGATCGAAGACGTTCAAATTGAGAATTCCAATCCGTAGATAAAGAAAGAAAAAATAATTGGTTTTAGGAACTTCTTGGCGTGTTGTGTGGCTGCAGTTTTGAAATTCGAGACTCATTGAAGTTGTGTGTCTTTGCATCACCAACTTGTTACGCTACTCTATATATCTTTCCAAAATCTGGACAAAACAAGCACAACCATGAAAACTGGTATATTTTCTTCCGTGCTCCAAAGATAAGACTTTGGCATTTTTTTCTAGTTAAATATGTGCACTAGGGCATGCACCTTAAAATATGCGATCAACTTGGTGCTGAGAATAAAAAAGAGTTTTTTATATGTTTCCATATTGGCTGGGAAATGCCAGAGCCAACTCCACATGATATTTCGAGTAATCTCGGATCTTTTTAAATTCGAGATATTAAGTTAGATTACATTAATAAAGATCTTGTGCCAAGACAAGAAGTTACCTATTAAACAACATGATAGTCCAAACATTAGATACTAAAAAAAAAAAAAAAAAATTAGTACTACTAATCCTCTGTGATCGGCTCCACCTGAACACTCTCAGCAACAGCATCATCGCCGTATATCTGATCCAGAACAAGAACCAACCCCATGGCAAAAGCCCCATCGAAGCCAGGCTTGATGGATAGGGAGAAAACGTCCTTGCCAAGCACCACATTAGTGGAAGCATCTACTTTGCGTCTGATCTCAGCCACCGATTCCTTATCGGCATTGCAGATCGTGCAGCAGCGCTGTCGAAAGTTCCCATCGATCTGGTACTCCTCCCCCGGGTTTTCGTACACCTCCACGTTCACGCTCGAACGCCCGATGATCGATGACCTCCGCAAGCTAAAGATCGGTTTCTGGCCCTCCCTTCTCTCCCCCTTGAAGCCCTCCCACCGGTTGTGCAGACTCGGCCTCTGTTTCAACAATAAAGTCCTTGGGGTTAAGTTTTTCAGAATCAACGAGTTAAGCAGAGTAAAACGTAAACACTCGGTACTGTTCAGGCGAACGAGTCATGAGTAGCACATTCAGTTAACTCAAATCGAATCGGTACCCATTAAAGGATAAAGAAAACCCATCTAGGCTAACCTCATGTTCAGTAAATCACATTAAACACGACTCCTCGACTTGACTCAGAATTGCCCATATTAATAATCTACCAGTCCCTCGTAGCAGAGAGGATTCAAATCCGACCGTACCCGTTTAATGAAAATCAATCAGAAACAAACTGGGGATTTTTTTTCTTTCCAGAAAATTATATATCTGACTTTGTCCGTAATATGAAAGAAGAAAAGGAAGGAAAAAATAAAAAAATAAAAAAAGCTTCATTACCTTTCGCCTGACAGTGAGGAGGCACCTTCCGTTAGCGTCCATGAGAACGATTTCACCCTTGTCACGGGTATCGGGTCCGTACGAGTCGACTCTGAAGACCAACACGCCTTGGGGATCATACACAGTGAACCCATCATTGGCAAAGAAGAGAGAGGTCTTTAGAACAGTGAGCTGGGTCTCTTGCTTATACACAAACCCAGCATCCACAACTAGACCTTCTTTCATTTCCGGCTTCCTCTAAAAATTTCCCGAGAATTTTTTAAGCACAACAACGGTACAGTTTCCCTGTTTGGGGGGCTCGAGGTATCTGTGAATTCGACAGTCGTGGAAATGTAAATGTTGGGGGACAGATATTTATTGCCGGGAAGAGAGAGAAGGAGGACTCGGGATTCAGTATTTCGACACGTGGAACGTGGTTCAGTGCGTTCTACAAGTGGAACGTGATTCGTGCGTTCGAGCCTCTTGATGGATATGGGCCACACGGAATGCCATGATTCTTATCAGCGAGATATATATGCATATGGTGTGACTCGAATACATTCAACTCGGTTACTTTTGCTAACACTGCTTTGCCTCGCTACTGGCAACTCGGATCAACGTATTATTGGAACACAAAAAGAGTTAAATATACACATTTTTTAAAAAGTAGAAATCACAATAAAAATGTATAAAAAGAATTTTACAAACACAAAAAAATTATATAAAAATAAATTTATAAATTAACATAATTTTATATAATTTATTAGATAATCTATTTTATAACTTGACATACTATATTCAGTTACGTTAATTTGTGAATTTATTTCTATATAATTTATTTGTAAATAAAATATTTTTCAACTATCTTTTTAGAATATGAATCTCTTTTTTAGAAAAGGCCTAAACAAAACTTGTACGCTTTAAATTTATATATGGTATTACTTTGTTTAAAGTATTTTATCATAATTTTTAATCCAAAATTTATCATCTTCGTTTAAATTAATTAATGAGAAATAATAGTTGCAGTCATGAATGTAAAAGCGTCGTATAATCATATTAAAAAATGTAAATAAATAAGAAATTCACATGAAAAATAATAATAATTTTTTAATTGTAAACCCACTCTATCAAAGCGATTGATCAGTACTTGCACATTTTAAAATTGTATATAAAATTACTTTATACCAGTGCGCTTTTTATCTATTGTTGGAGAGTACTGGTTTTTATAAAAAAAAAATAAACAAATCTCATACAAGTCTTTTATAAAAAAGTAAACTACAGTTACTACACTTAAAAAAAGTATAAAAAAACTTTTATTTATTATTAGGATTCATTTTTTTTACAAATAATGGATATGAAACATTTCTATTTAAAGCTTGTGTCTAATGATACTCTTTTTTTATTTTATGTTGATACTCCTGCCACGTGGGAATAACAATGTTGGCGAATGACAATGAATTGAGCTTCTTCCTTTCAAAAAATATGGGAGATAAAATGAGGAGGTTTCTTAGGATGTAAAATGTAGAGGAAAAACCGAGGGTTAATTTGGTTGTTGAATTGTATTAAATCAATTTAGTTTGATCTAATTTTAAATTAAGTCTAATATTTAAATATATAATTTTTAAATTATTAAATTTATTTCAATTTAAAACTTATTTACACATAAAATCTACAATTTTTTTTAACACAATATCTCTTTATATATAAAATTCATAATTTTTTTAATTTTTTATAAATAATATTAAACTTATCCTAATACCTAAATATATATAAATATATTTAAATAAATTTTATAAAATTAATTACATAATTTCAACTCACTAATATTTATAAATAATTGAGTTCAACTAAACTCAACACGACATTTATAGGCAGCCAGCCTGACTATTTCCTGCATCTTCTAACAAAAGCACTTGCACTGTGCACGAAATCTGTACGGTCCCTCTCACAAGAACAGTATTTTAAACAGGGAGTCACACTGTACAGTGTAGATCATCTTTGCTTATGACAACCCATTGGCATCACATTGAAACCTCTCTCCGACGACTCTTTTTATTTTTTATTTTTTTGAAGGCAAGTTTCGTAGAAGAGGAAGGCAGAGACTAGGAGTTGAAGACATTCCTAAAATGGTACGCTCGTTGTTCCACGTTTTTTTAATCACTAACACGTACTTTACTTTAAACACGTTTGCTTTAAAAAACAAATAATAAAAATCCCATTAAGAAGTAAACGCTCACTTTATGTAATGTTAGGTACTATTTTAAATGGTGTATAAATCTAGCATTTTTAAAAAATAATTTTTTTATATAAATTTTATATTTATATATTCATATTTTTTTTTTAAATGCACGAAATTTACATATATTACCACTGCAAATATCATTGCTTTTTACATTTATAGTCCTCACGTACGTTTATTTAAATCGATGCTAAACGTTAAATTTCAATACGACGAAAAGTTACGAGCTAATTCGCACAAATTATAAATCAGAAATTATTATCGTGAGTGTACACCACGCGTTTGAAATATTGTCTCGCGCACCTGAGTCTAATTTGACACATTGAAAGATGCATTAACAGCCTTCATATTAATTTCTTATAATTTAGTTAAAATTAATATTTCCTAAATTTTCTTTTTTAAAATTTTATTCATTTCTAAAAAATTTCATACATCTTATTTTTTATATTTTCTGTATTCTTATTCCTCTATTCTTTCTTTATTATTTTTTTCTCTCAATTTTATTTACAAATTTAATTATTCAATATTTTTTTTATGTTTTGAACTATTACTCTACTAAATACTTTAAACAAAAATATAAATTATTATTTTTTGGATATGATGATATTTTTAAAATTATTTTTTTATATTTTCGTAATTATTTAAATTATTTTTAAAATTATTATTTAAAACTATAACAAATATTAGTATGATAAAAAAGGTAGATAATTAGAAATTAATGAGTATGATAGAAAGTATAGATGATAAAAATAAAATATTAATCAAAAATCATTTAAATATAAATAGTAGTTTCCTAAATACTTTTTTCATAATATGAAAAATTACTGTATATCTTAAATACTTTTCTTAAAATAAAGATTTAAATATAATAATGATTTTGATCAAATTTTTAAACTTTTTTTTAAATTATAGGAAAAATGTACCTACGCGGTACCCGTTGGAAATGCTCTAATGGTACGAAAGTGGCTGCCTGGTCCCATTAACTTGCATTGCAATGCAAAGAGAAGACAAGAGAGATCTTGATGGGATGGATACGAATAGGTGAAAGCTAGCTATAATGGAACAGAAGTGTCAAACCCGTGGTCGACCACCGCCACACTATCTTTACGTTTTCCTCTCCGATCGAGAGCGCTCCAAAGTGGAGCAGTAAGATCGGGTGAGCTGTATGTAAGACTTTTTCGCATCCGTTTACTGTCTCTAATGGGGCTTTGCTACGTACAGTCGGGAAATACAGTCAGCGTGCAGTCGGCTGTACGGAATGAATAAAAAAAAATTATAAAAAAATTATTTTATATTCAGGGGGACCTACATGAATTATAAAAAGTTATAAAAATAATTTTTTTTTTTTCATGTAGGTCCCGTATTAATTTTTTTTTTACAGCCGACTGCAAGCCGACTGCATTTCCCGACTGCACAAATCATTTCTGGTCTCTAATTGGCTGTTTAATTACGTCGGCCCCATTTTCCTTGTTCTTGGCACTTTCTACGTGTCTTAACATTCGAAAACGTCGTTGACTCTTGTGGCCATGTTAGTGGAAAAATGTACCAAGGTTTGTTTGCACATGCTGAACATCGATCTTTTCATCATGTATAGCCCGCCCAACTTCTGTGCACGAGACATTTACTTCCATATTATATTATTATATGTGGTAACATCTAAAAATAGTGTAACAGGTCGAAATAAAAGAAAGTCATTTCTAGCCCATTAAGTAGTTTGGGCCTCAATAGGTGTAATTTGAAACTTCCGAAAATGGTATGGTGCAACTATTTAGATCCGTGCATACATCCATGAAAATAAAAGTAAAGAAAAAAAAAAGAAAAATATAGATTTATAATTTCTCATAATCTCTTATTCTCACTATATGATAGAGATCGAAGGTCTATCTTGTGATGGTGGCCAGGAAAGTTGAATTCTAGATCCAAAATCGTCTAGAAGACACCCTTGTGAAGTGGTCTAATCTTTTTATCCTCTACCCATTGTCTTCTTTACGTCACATCTTATTTCCTTTATGTCACATTTCATCTTTCCCTCTTATACATTTTCTTTTCTCAGTCTTTTGTCCTCTCATTCATTCACTCTTTCTTCCCTCCTAATGAGACACCCCATCTTGGATTGGGCTTGAAGGCTCATTATTAGCTTGGGATATTTTAACCCTTCCAGTTGCCTGCAATTTTTAAGGTTAATTCTCTCCGAAAGAAGGCTTTGAGAATCTTCAAGATAAAATATGAAACAGAAATACTCCATAGAAATTTGTAGAAAAATAAATTTTGGGAGTGGGTCCCTGGTTTTCTATTTCACTTGTAGAAAGCAATAAAGATTTCCAAGCATGAGACTGGGCGGGATTTGCTCGACTGCGTCAAGTGCAACCACGAAGCTCGAATTTGGCAGGAGATGGGCTTGACTGCATAACATGCGAGTGCGGAGCTTGGATCTGGTGGGAGATGTACTCGATCGCATAAGGTGCAAACGCAGAGCTCAAATTTTATACACGCAAGGGTGGTCGGGTAGTTAAGGCGACTTGCCCGCCTATTCGGGCGCTTGAGAGGATCGGTGGTCCCTGATCTTTCTTTTCTGTAGACTCATTGGGAAAGTTTTGATAAGTTGGGTAGCTGAAAAACTAGACCCGCCTCTTTGGCGTGATAGAGGTCGAGCAATTTGTAAAATTGGACTTGCCTCTTTGCCGTGATGGAGGTCGAGTAGTTCATAAGACTCGACTCACCTCGTTGTGACGAAGGATGAGCAATTCGTAAGACTGAACTCACCTATTGACGCTCATAGGGAAGATATGTAGTCAATCAATTCGTTTGTAAGAATTTCTATTGTTGTCAAAAAAACATATATTCATCAGATGCTTTGGTTTTCAAAGGTGTTGGTGAATTTTTCTCTTGCGATGTGAATTGTTATTAATGTTTCCCTTTTGCTGACAGCGTTAGTTTTCGTTTGTAGCATCCCATGCAAAGTGGTCAAGGAACTCATCAACTCCTTAGGCCCAACTTAGGCGATTGATGAACCCGTTAACTTGTTCTCGACGGTGACCCATGCAAGGCAGTGGTGAGCTTGGAGTCATGTTAACTCTAAAGGCTCTTTCTCGAAGGTAATCAACTGGCAACAGTTATGGCACGAGTATAGACACTCAGCGCTTGCTGGTGGAAATGTCATCTCGGGAGTAATGTCGAATAGAGTGTCAAACTGAACCTGCCTTGTTGACATGGAGGTGTGAGGGAAGTAAAGCAGTCAGACTACTTGTGTAACAGCCCGCTAGAAATTTAATTGTGAAATTTCTATTAACTTTAAGAACCTCGTGAAAACCCCATAAGTTTTCACGAATCCATTAATCATATAGGTTTTTGTCTAATTACATAGTTAGTGTTATTATTTACTATGGTATCAGAAGTGTGTTTTTGATTATTGGAGATAGTTAGAAGTGTCAAAATGTATTATGGTTTGTGCCATTAGACTCGGAGGATTATTTAAAGTCTTATGGCGCAATAAAATTTTTTCATATTTTCGGACAAAACGTCTGTTCAAAACTGTAGATATTATTGGATAAAAATAAATATCTTGAGGTAAATTTCGTGAATATTATTGAGTAAAAATATTTTGAGTTGATAGATATTATTAGATAAAAATATCTTAAGTTGATGTTTTTTTTAGATATTATTGGATAGAATATTATAAGATAATCATTTATAGATTTTTTTTGGGTAGGAGAAAACTACACTCAACTCTCAAGTCCAGCCTCATCTCTTCCATATCTTATCCACAAATATCTCCAGCCATCCCTCCCCACGAAATTACTTCATTTATGCTTTCCATTGAAAGAATACCAAACACTCTCTCTCGGACAGCTTTTAGGAGTTCTTTTGCACACCCATTTCGAAGCTTTTGTAAGTGTTTTATCATAAAGTCTCCTTCATATAAGTTGTTCCTCTTTGAGTCTAGTTTCCGTAGATGTATTTTTCGTATCATTACATGGTCATTTGGTCGGTCAAAAGTATTTTTAACCATAGAAAGGTCATTCTGGGCGTGAATCTGGAGAGTATGTTATAGTTTGGAGTTTTTGACCAAGCTAATGGATAGATATTGGTCCGAAATTTTTATGGAGTATTGTTAACATGTATATATGACTATTGGTTGAGGATTTTTGCATGATTAAAGGTTTTGATGAAAGATTTTCTTAGATTTAGAAACTTAGAAACTGGAAGAGGAAAAACAGTTTCTGTTTTGAGAAAGTTTAACTCTTTGGTGGTCTAAACCTATTCTAATGACTTTGATAATTTTATTGGAGGATCCTAAACATCTTATATACATGTTATATTATTATTTTGAAGATATTTGATGTTAGTTTTAAAGATATGAAATTTTATGCAAAGAGATATTTAGATAAGCCAAAGTGTGGATATTCTTGGCTAAATTAATGTTTTGGTTAATTTCTAACCATGTGATCTTGAATTAGAAGCTTGTATATGTTTTAGGACATCTTTTTAAACCATGTAATGGTTTGGTTTGAAGATCATATATTTATAAGTCATAGATCAAGAGATTTATCAAAACTAGTTGAGGAAAAAGTTTCTGTTTTTGGACTAAGTGTAAAACCAAAAACTCCAAATATTATTTTGTGATTTTGGTGACTTTAGTTTGATGATTTAAAAGCATGGTTGATGTTAGGATGATATTATGAATATGTTAGAAGTAAGATTTGATTTTTGAAATTCTTGGAGATGTTTTGATTTAAGGTCAAAACTTGTGATTCAAGTGCTTGGATCTTTTTACAAAAAAGTTTGGTGTTGATTATTAGCTTTTTCTAAATGGATGTTTTAAGTATAGTTTTGAACTTAGGATTGGAAGATGTTTGTTGTAAAATTTTGGTTTAAGCATGAGTTTTGAAGTTGGAAGGAATTGCAACAAAAATAAAGGGAAATGACCTGTGGATGTTTCGACCATAGTGTGTTCTTCATAGTTGTGTTTTGTTTTAAATTTTTCTGAGTTGATATTTAAGTTTAGGACAAGATTTACATGAGGAATGTAAATTTTGGAAACTTTTGGAGTTAGTATGCAAAATCCTTAAGTTATGGGTAAAACGGTCATTTTCCCACATGTAGAGAGTAAAATGAAAATTTTACTCTTTAAGTTAGTATTTTCCATATTTCAAATTATTAGTGATTTAGTTCTAACTTTTAGAATCACTAATTACAGTTCCTCGTGATCGCACTTGAAGTTTTATAAGAAACGCGGAGATCGAGGTAAGTTAGCTTTTAACTTACTAGCAGTCTACTGTGTATGTGTGCTAAGTAAAAGAACTACAGTGTATGTATGTATGTTATCATATGTGTCATGCCATGTCAAGTTATCATGTAATTGTCTATTATACAAAATTTATTCTGTCATCAATTTTTATCTGTTACATAATGTATTCTGTTATGTATTACTGTACATTACAAGTACGTCATGCTAAGTATGTCATCTATTACATGTAAGTTAAGTCATGTAATATTCTCTGTTGCAAGTATGTCATGTTAAATATGTTGTCTATTATATGTTATGCCATGTTACGAAATGTTTCTATCTCAAGTTGGTCATGTATTCTAAGTTATGTTCAAGTCACGTTATGTTACGTCAGGACTTCAGTCCTTTCGTATTCCAGTCACATTTCATCTTGAGTACATTATGATGTGTAGAATACATGGGGCCACAACAACTGTGGAGTATGTATTTAACTACAAATGTGATGCGTAAAATACATGGGGCCACAACAACTGTGGAGTATGTATTTTTCATGTTAAGTCAAGTTTGTGTAGAATACATGGGGCCACAACAATTGTGGAGTATGTATTTTTAAATGTTAAGTCAAGTTGTGTAGAATACATGGGGCCACAACAACTGTGGAGTATGTATTTAACTACAAATGTGATGCGTAAAATACATGGGGCCACAACAACTGTGGAGTATGTATTTTTCATGTTAAGTCAAGTTTGTGTAGAATACATGGGGCCACAACAACTGTGGAGTATGTATTTTTAATGTTAAGTCAAGTTTGTGAAGAATACATGGGGCCACAACAACTGTGGAGTATGTATTTACACGTAGAATACATGGGGCCACAACAACTGTGGAGTATGTATTTTTCATGTTAATTCAAGTTTCAGAGCAAGTTCATGCTAAGTCAAGTTCACTTCATGATTCAATTTAAGCTATGTCAATTATGCTATGTTGTACACTAAGTTATGCTTTAATTACTTATGAATTTGATTATGCATTTATGCTTTTACTGTCATCCATGCATCATTAGTCTGTATGGAAGTTTTTTGTTAACTTGCTGAGATTTGTAATCAAATCTCACTGTGGTAGTCCCAACTACCATTCCCCCCGAATGGTAGATCTTGTTACAGGACCTGAAGGAAGATCAGGAGCTGACCAACTAGGTACAGTCGACTGAACGACGGTGCGTCGTTAAGGTTAATATAGTAGTTAAATTACTACTTGTACGATGGAGTTGCATCTCCAGTACTTTTAGATCATAACTATTTTGGAATAGTTCTGTGATCTTAGTTATTCAATGTATCTTTATATATGAAGTATGTTTTAAGTATTTGGGATATTTTAATTTGGTGCATAGTATTGCTAAAAAAAAAAAATTATCCGCTGCGAATATTACATAATGTTAGATGCATGTTAGGATTATTGCATCTTATATGTCATGAACGGGGGCAGGTAACCTTGTGTTGCATGTCTCGACGCTTCAAATGTCCGTCCAATCCCAAACGGAATTTGGGGGCGTCACAGCTTGACTATACTACAAAAGCCAAAATGAATAGCGTAGATAATTTTCAATCACAACTGTGAAATTTGTACAACTAAATGATCCCGTTAGAGTGTAGCGAGGTTTGAGGCGTGCCACAAAGGCCTATGAGCAGTCATGTTTCGGCGATAACGAAAGTCCGAGGTGTCCACATACATGTTAACACCAAAAAGTTTCTTTTAGTGGAAACATATTAAGACATCCGAGTGGTACCCAACCTTAGTTTTGTAGTCGGTGTTTCACACCACAAGAATCAATTATGTCAGTAAAAATAAAATTCACATAAAATTTAGAAAGAGACAAACCGAGGTGTTTCAGTAATTGTAGCCAATTATTCTTTTACTAAAATTGCCTACTGTAGGTTGTTTTCTCTTCTCTTCCTCGCTCTTCTTCTCTCCTTCCTTCTTTTCTTTTCTTATTTCTTTTCTTTTCTCTTTTCTCTTTTGTTTTTAGTTTGTCCGGCATACATTGTGCAGCTTTGATCACTTGGGTTGACCGTTGCTTAGGACGTGTGACCATCACTGCATCCCTCTTGGCCATGTAATTTATTGGGCAGATAGTCTCAACATTTATGCTAAGGGTGTTCATATCCGGGTCCATCGCTATGGAGTTGTGGTCGGAGAAATAGGTGAGATGCTTTGGGCAAGACATTGGAGGCTGAGACATTGGAGGCTAAGACGTGTGACTGCCCACTGCATACATGTGGTCAAGATGGGTAATTGCGTGGCCCGAACGAGTTTGTAACCGAGCATGTAGTTGAGTCCGTGAAAGGTTGGCGAGGAACTCACAGCTATCGAGGAGTTTAAGTTGTGACCAAGAAGTGTGATGCAATGTAACTTGGCCGAGGAGGGTGTGCTTGCCACAATGTGGTTGAGCAGGTGAGGCTGTGTCACTCATCCCATGGGTGTGGAGGCGTGACGAGTAGGGAGGTTTCCCATCGGCATTTTCTATGGTTGAGGAACACTATGCCGACGGGGTGGTGGCCGTTGGAGGACCTTAGAGTCCGTAGGCAGCCAGTGAAGTGATCACCTTGCATGCGTATCCCCAGCACACAAAGCATGTTGCCCCTGTGGACGAAGGTCACTGTAGTAGCGGTAGAAATCACCAACAGCTAAATTGTGATTGCCAATGGGACAAGGGGCTCACGCCAATTCGCCATGAGCTTTTCATCAGTTTACATGCACTAGATGCGGGGCTGTAGGCCACCTCGTGTCCACCATAATTGGCAGGGACCACCTTTGAGCCGGCAAAAGACACCAACAGTCTCAATGGTGACCATCGGTGGGGACAGGGGAAATCACAACAGTTTGCTATGAGCACGTTACGTGTTCAAGTCGTGCAAGGACATGGGCCACTGTTGGCCAGCTTCGGTGGTCTAGACCACTCAAGAGAGGACAGACAATGCAGGCAGCCACATGATGGCAGCCGGCACTCTCCCCTTGTCACGCCATGGGTGGGTCGAGTAGTTTTGGTCACGTGCAATGCAAGGTGCACAAGGGGTGCACTGTTCATGGCCCTGCCGGACGAGGGCCACCGTGGTAGAGCCAGAAACTACCAACGATTCAAGTGGTGATTGCTAGCGGGTCAATCAGGCTAGCAGGGGGTCACCGTGAGCCTCTGGGTGCACCACAACAATGTGCACCCATGGTGCACTGTTTGTGCGTAGAGTGCATTTAAGTGAACAGTACTCCCCCCTCTTTTTGCCTAGTGCTCCCAAAGTGCGTTGAGTATTTGTAACTTAGGTGGCGAGTAAGTCGGATTATGCCTCAGTGAGAAAATTTTCACTCACCCTTTTGTTTACAATAGTGTTGTTAATAAAAATAAAAATTTGAAAGGCCGATAATACTTATTTGGAAGAATTTAATCTGCTTGTTTGATGATTATTTAGCTTCCCAGAAAATCGTCATTTTCCCACTTCCGATGTAGAAAGTAAATCAGATCCTATAGACAATGCCAATTGTTCACACCTAAAAATAACGCAATAAGTCGAAAAGGGCGAAAGAGTCATCCCCGGCCAGTTGAGACAGTTCGAACCTCAATTATTGTGATTTGGAGCCCACGCTAGTGTTTAGGTGCGGCTATATGGTGCCCCATCCATGGCAGTGAATAGAAATGAATGCATGGAAAATAAAGATAGTGAGACACATAAATTTATACAGTTTGATGTAATTTACAGTCTCTCATAGTCTCTTATCCTCACTATATAATGGAGATCAGAGATCTATTTTCTGATGGTGACCTTATCGTTGGTGCTCCAATCGTGAGGTTGAAGAAGCACCCCCCGAGAAAGTTGAAGTCTAGATTGAAAAATCATCCGGAAGATGCCCCCGTGAAGTGGTCTAGTCTTTTTCCTTTATCCTATGTCTATTTTCTTCTTTACATTACATCTCCTCTCATTTATGTCACATATTCTCTTTTGTTTCGAACAACTTTTCTTTCATTAGCATTTTGTCACCTCATTCATTTTCTCTTTCTTTCCTCCAGATGAGACTCTATACATTAGGCTGAGTTGGAGATCCATTATAAGCTTGTGGTATTTTATCCCCTCCAATATGAATAAAAATTGAAGATAGAAACATGTACAATTTGGCCTTTATCTTACATTAATTGACGTATATTTTAATTAACTTTATAGATTGATTAATTAAATAAAAATCATTTAGAGTAACAAACTGTAATTGGTATGATTGTAAAGAAACACCGATATTTTTTTAGATGAGTTTTGTCACGTACAAATAAAGTCACGTATTATATGTGCACTAATACTGATTCTTTCATATTTAAAATTTAAATCAGTACTATTTTTAATAAAATTTATTTTTTAATTAATTATATTAAATTAATACATATATTAATGCGCCTTTATAGTTATAACTAGATATTTTACACCGGGGATCAAACAAAGAAAGAAGTTATGGACGAAAACTTGCCGCATCTTAAAAAGTTAATGACAAGATGTGCAATTCGAAGAAAACCATGTTTTGGATGATTCATTCAAGTTGTGCCAAAAAGTGGACGGTAGGTGATGGGACCATATGCTGAGAGTGATGACACATGTATACATTTTCTCATGACACAAACGTTACGATTTTATCAAATCTAGTCATACAATTGAAGGATAACACTTTGAATCCACAAGTCAACCACATAATGAAATAAATACGAACCAAAAATGGAATAGTCAAATTTGAAATGATAAATATAATTTATCTAAAATAATATAAAGTAAAAAAAAAAAGTGAAATCTTGAAAAAAAAAATGCACATACGAGTCCCACAGGCCACGGGCCTTTTTTACATAGTTGGGCCAAGAAATGGGACAAAATCCACGGGATATAGCCCACACCCTACAAAGTATCAATAAGCTCATTATGTATCAGTACATTAGTCTCAATAATAAAAGTCATGGTTCAGTGGCCCATAATAAAAATCGTGGATTTATTTTTTAAAAGGCTTTAGTCAAAGTAATTTTGCTTTGTTTGGCAGGAAAACAAAATGGGAAATAAAACATAAAGTACGTGGAAATGTAGAAGCCAAACAACCGAATAAGATAATTCAGACAATAAAATTAGAAATCCATTTCCCTGCACTGAAAACGTGGGTTCGATCTCTGTCTTTATCTGTTTCATGACGTTTAACAAGCAAATTGCAAATTGTTCGTATTCTTCCCAGATCAGTAGAAATAGTGAGAGGCCGAAAAGAATCTTCTAATAAGAGAACAGACTCACTACTAGTTGGGTCCTAGAACTCATTAGAACCACCATCAATTTAAAGAATATATGTATGTGTGTGTGTGTGAGGAGGAAGGGGACACAGTTTGCCTCGTTTTGATGTACAGGATCGAAGCCAGGCCAGCAGTCACTTGTTTTTTTTTTTTTTCCTTTTCCAAGGCATTCTTTGGTTTTACTTGGTTTTTTCTACGGCAATCTGTTAGTTAATAATTACTTGGGTTTGTCGCAAAAGCCATCGTGCATTGCCATTGACGTTATCTGGATCGAGAACTGTAGGTAAAAGGCATAATCTTTTTATGTTTAATATTAATGTTACCTAGTCGTGCAGTAATTTTTTTTTTTTTAAAAAAAGAGATTTATTATATATTAAAAATTAATTTTTTATATAAACCTGTATTAATTTATTTTAAAATAATTATGTAATGTTTACAAACTCTTAACTATAAATATCACTTAAAAAAAACTCTATTCTTAAAACATAATTTTGAAATGAGCATGAAAATAATTTTGTGTCTACTACCGTCTACCGTCGGTATTGTAAAATAGACAAAAAAAAAATTCCTTTGTTGCATTTTACCGGTCAGTGGGAAGAAGTAGTATCTTGGAAGAGAGGAAAGGTCGTCTGCTTGAAAAGTTACTAGTAATGTATATCAATCAATCAGCCGCATATGTATCTGGGCAAGACCAGGTTCTGTGACTTGGGACTGTTTGAAATTGGGTAAACTTTTTGACCGTGAGCCTTTAGAGTCGGAACCCTGGCAAGCTACTCTTGAATGACTGATTGATATGTCATCTCCGATAGAACGACAGTGATAGTTCTTAGCCGTTTTGTTCAGGTTTAACTTACTACTGAGTATTTAATTGTTGATAAAACGACACCTCTAATATATATATTTATATGTCTTTTCTGACTGAGCAAGTGACAACTCGAAGAGAAAAGGCAGTTATTACTTAGGAACTAAAAGCTGATAGGCTTTCGTACTTTTACATTTACATGAGAATCAGAAATTCAGTACTGCAAAACTAATGAGGGTTCATTCGCATTCAAAGCCACGGCCGCGCATGCATTATTCCAAAACAGATAACAACTCTATGTATTGGAAATGGGTGAGCAGGTGACCGTAGAAAGATAACCCCCACCTCTAATTTCTTCGCCGGTCTCTCACATGTACTACAATGTTTTAGAGGGTTAGCTTGGTTTTTAGCAAAGAACCTGAAACAGAAAGGCGGCACTGAAATAACCCTCGTTATTTATGGCATGCTTTTAGTTTTGCATTGGGTACCTCACACCAGCTGCCAAAACACGTTGCTGTTCAATCTGCAACATGAAAGGACCATCATGGCGTTTGACTTTCGTATTCAATGGAGGAGGTAAGATGAAGAAAAGATTGAGAGATTATAATGCAAAAGAAAAGGAAAAGGGAGTTTGTGGTTGTGGATGTACTTGGAACAGTTCGTGCAACTTGTTTTTGAGGTAGCAATACTCATGCTCTAGCAGCTCCAAAGCTCTCAAACACCTGAAGACAAAAAATCCCAAATTGTAAAAATTCTCTAGCAGCATTTGCAGCGCTAACTCTCTACTCTCTAGGAGTAAATATCCAAAAAAGCAACGCTTTGTCGTGCACTCCTCTCACTACAGGGAGAGAGAGAGGGTGGCAAAAAAGTGAAAGGGAAAGGTGCGAAAGCACGAGTCCAGAGGAGGAAAGGGCGCACCCACCCGGCACGGTTGTTCTGTTCAGAAGCAGCGCGAAAGGCGACGCAAACGTTTCTGACTCTTTTGGCACCTATGCTCGAGCTGCTACCCATAAACTGATTCAAATGGATTCCCATTTTCTTGTAGTCCGGGAAGTCCCTCTCCATCCTGTCGCATCACAAAGACAAACGCAATAACCAATTTAACCCCATTATAATAATCAGAACAAAACAAACGTTAAAATTCAAATACCTTTTACCATAACCCGTTTGGGCAAAACCAAATGTTGCTTGTGTAAGTGTGGGTGCGTGCGTGTGTAAGATATAGAGAAGGACTCACAGCAGTCCTCTGAGGTTTCTTAAGAGCTTCTCAGACTCATGAAAATAGATGTTAACAACCTCACAGACAAAGTTCGGAGAGGTCTCATCTTGAAGCTGCTGAAGCTGCAAGAATTGCTCATCCAGCACACCCTGCAAAAACAAACCACCTGCAACCGTTATATATCTTCCATACACGACCGAAGTACCATAGATATAGAACTCGAAAAAGCAATCAAAATTGTAGCTCTTTGCTTGACAAAAGTATGCAATATATAGAAATGGAGATTTCAGTCTGCTTTTTATCATTTTCCCCGCAGAGTTTGAGAATTCAAGTGATATATACTGGCATTGGAACGACAATAACTGAAAGAAAATCATCAAAGAAACGAGAAAGATTACCTGGTGGAAGAGTAAGGCGAGCAAACGATTCATGTCGGCCCGCAACCGATCCGCACCCAACCCAAGCATCCAAATAGGAAGACCCGTCTTGGCTAATCACTCTTGAACCCGAAAACAACAATAATGAAGTAGCTAGCTAGCTTGGCTTTCAATCCCCTACTGAGAGATTTTTGGTTTCTTTTCTTCCTTCACTTGCTTCGGGGTTTAGGGTTTTGTGTACTTCAGGAGCGCGAATACAACCTGGTCGTGACAACTATTTAAAGGCAAGCGGTGGCCTGGACCCCACCGTTGCAACAGCTAGCCCGAAAGAATCCTCCCAAAAGTCACCATAAAGACTATTTTTACACGCACCAAAAGTTTTGGGCACTTCTTACTTGTTTTTTTATGAGTGATACAGTCATACTTGTTATTTTTTTAAAGAGAGTAATTAGCTATATTAGTAAAAATTAAATTTTTTTTTACGTATATCTTATATTTATTTAATTTTAAAAAAATAAATTTGCGATGTTTACAAATTATATGACTGTTAATATAATTTTCCTTTTTTTTAATAATACTTTTATTATTACATACGCTAGATGAATGTATCTGTATGGAGGGAGATTACTTGCTTATCTTGTGGTGCCAACAAAGGTGCATGGCATGTGAGTTTTATTCATACATAAGTTATACTACCCATCGTCCCATACTAAATATTATATATATATTTCATTTTATATATTATATTTTTTATTTTATTTTTATTAAACTAATTAAATTGTTTTAGTTATCATTCATATATTATATACTTGTTTTGAAAAAAATTAAAATAAATATAAGATGTGACATATAAAATACTGAGTAGAATTATTGTTTCAAGAGATGTTAAAAAAAAAAAAAAAAAAGAGTAGAGTTTTTGTAAGATTGAAGAAGAGGAGTGTCACGCACGAGACTGAGAGTGGGTTGGAATAAATTAGAAAATGGGGAGGGCGTGCAGTTTGGAACTTATCGAGGTGAATGCGGGGTATCTACCGGACCAGCCTACAAACCACACTTCTCTCCGAACTGGAATAAGCTGAAGGGGATGGTCTTTACCTGCTGTCCCCGTAACCGGTCACCTCGCGTGCTGTCTGTTTCTGACAGAGCGGGGCGGCGTTGTGCCCTCACTCCCACCCGACAACTGCCTGTAACCGGCGATTGTCAGTCACTTCACCTCACCTTAAATTGATATAGAAGAAAATATGAAACAATTCCTTTAAAAAAAACAAAACAAAAACTGCACAGAACCTTTTTAACTTTTTTTTTTATTATTTAAAAAAAAAAAAAAACTGTCTCGCTTTCTTTATTACACTCTGCCAAGCACATCCTCTGCTTCACCTTTTCTGCCTTCACTTCATTTTTATTTTATTTTGGGTCTCTCTCTTTGTTCAGAGAACAATGTTTGCATTCGTTTTTTACGGTTATGGCAGAGCCTGGTGTGAGCCTGCATTGAAGTTTGGGGAGGAATAGAGCGCCCGGTAAAGGCTCTGGGTGGAGGTGGCGGTGACATGCTACCTACACATGAAGTCATCTTGACACGTGGCAAAATGGGTAATGCCTTTTAGTCTTTTTATTTTTGTGTGGGTGGAGGAGGATACTTGAAACGATAATCATGTTATCATTCCTAAGTTCGTCTCAATTTAAACGTTCATATATATATTTTTTAAAATTTTTATTTAATGATTACATAAGTTTTCTTTTCTAATCTAATAATTAAATAAGTTACTATTAATGTATTGATTTTTTTAATATTAATAAATTTTTTAAAAGTACGATTTACACTAAATAGCATAGCCGATGGGCAAATTTAGATGGCATAGAGCACAATAAATTATTGTATTAGCTATAAATTGACAAGTCACGATTATCCTTATAAAAAATTAAACTTTACGTAAATAATAAAAAAAAAATCTTCTTTATTAATAAAATTTATATTTTTATAAAAAAATTTATATAAAAGTTATAATTATTTAGAACTTATAACTAACATTAGTTTAACACTTTTCAACTTGAAATTGATGATGATAGGACTTCTCAAAAGGGATGGTGGGAGGTATAATATGTATTACTGCACAAATCATTCAGTATCTCATTACATAATCAGTACGGTATTAGGTCACCCAGGAACATTAACGTTGTCTCCCTACTTGTTGCTAACTTGCAATATGTATTATTGCACAAATCATTAAGGTATCTCGTTGCAATATGTATTATTTTAACTAGCTTCTTTTATTATTAGGTTATGCTTAGTTACTGAGATTTTTCAGATAAAAATTTTGAGTTTTAAAATTAAATATTATATTTTAATATTATTATTATTTTAAGATTTGAAAAATTACAAAAAAAATAAATTGTTTATTATATTTTATATGAAAATTTGATAAACTGTAATTATGAGATGACAATTTTACATTTAAGATAAAAATTCTTTATGGCCAAACAGTACCTAAGAGTTTTCGAATTTGGCGATAGGATTGTCAAGAGGAGTTGGTGCACTTTTCCAACAGTTACTTTAAAACAAAATGCACAATTTATAATCACCATGGCCTACTGTCATGAAACTACAATCCCAATCTCGGATTGTATAAAAAATGCTATTTTGTGCAACTCTCTCCTAGTAAGGAAAGACATAAAATATTTATTTGTTTCTAGGGTCATTTATTTTTCTTATTATATAGTGTTGTATTGGTTAGAAAATTGTGTTTGTCGAAGTTCCCTTACCCCTTACTCGTGTATTTCTGTATCCCTTAATTATATGATTGGCACTATAGCCACCAATGGAATGTCTCAAGAAAATGTCCCGATAAGTGCATTTCTCTTTTTTGTTTTTCTTTTTTTTTCATTTATTTTTTTAATCATCATAAATTTTTTTAAAAAAAATCACAATATCATTAAAAAACACTTCCTTAATCATTATATAAAAAAAGTGTCGGGACCAACCTCTTGGTAAATATAGCATTTTCCTAATTATAATATATCGAGATTGCTTAAGAAAAAATTGGTGAAAATAATTACAAACAATCTTTCTCTTTAATATTAGGTACATCAGAGCCAACTCTCTTAATTTCATTTAAAATTAACGTTAAAATATCCCATACCGTGTGTAGCTAAAAAAAGGAGTTGAAACCAACCATTCAAATAAGGTTAGATATATTTATAGTCCCCAAGTTTCATGTATTTTTTTAACAAAAAATTTATGTGAAGTTATTTTTACGTATTCTTTGTACACTCTATTAATGTAATTAGTTGTATCATTTTTTTAAAGATAAAATAGCTACTTTAACAAATCATGTCAGTTGAATACGTAAAAAATAAATAAAAATAATTATATGTAACACAATAAATATGTAAAATTTATGCATTATGATATTATATCTAATATTAATCTTCAAATAATTTGTCACGGATAAATAATAAAAACATAAAAGTACGAAAGAAGATGTTACATTGACAAGGAAACTCGTGCGTAAATACGCTAACATACATAAATGATCCCCAAAAAAGGAACATTTCCAGAATCGTATAAGTTTTCTTTTACTGTTGAATTAATCGAAGACCTCAATTCGTATCAATTGGAATGTACCGTCCGTTTCACTTTTGTCCCACTCCCACCTGAACGAAAAGACCATCCATAACTAAAAAATTCCACTTCAATAATATTGTCTTTTGTCCTTCTTCGGCGAATATATGATTTTCGGTAGCAACACAATTAAAGTGGGTTAAAATTAATAATACACGCTTGATCTTCTCAAATATTTATTTTTGGCTCAATCGCTGTTATGGTATAGGAATATATAATATATATATATATATATAAGAAAAGTATTACAATTATTAAAAAAATATATACAAAATTTAACTCATAAACGACGGTTCATATGATACATTAAATCTATTTTATAATAAAAATAATTTTATAATTTAATATATTATATCAAGTCACGTTAATTTATGAGTTTTATTTTTATGAAATATTTTGATATGCAATATAATGGTAGTGTGGATGTACATTATGTTATGTTCCAAGTGCGTCTCCAATAAGATGATATTTTAATGAGAAATAATATTTACAGTTATAAAATATATAAATATTATATAATCATTTTAAAAAAAAGTGTGCGAGAATTATTCCCGATGCAATTCCTCATAAGAGCCTTTGTGCGCACGAAGTGAAACGGCTCGTTCCGCCCTAAGTTGAAACAAACCGTTCCATTCATCTCAGAAATGAACTCTCCCCCTCACGTGCCAAGTGCCAACTACAAAAAGTGCCAACCAACCCACACGAAAGCACATTGTCTCTCTATCTCTATGCAGATGATTTCCAAAGCCTCAACTGCTACGGATGTCTTTCCTTGCTCTAGGGTTTCTCTTTCTTTCTTTTACATCTGTTGTTTGTTTTGTTTATTATTTTTTTTGCTTTTTGTTTAAATATGTTCAGAGTTATAACACGTCTGTTGCAAAATTTCTTTTTCCTTTCTTTTTGATTTTGATTGACTGTGATTTTGTGGTCTTTCTTCTAATCGTTATGGTGGAAATGTTATCATATGCCTTGAGGTTTTTCCTCTTATGTTGGGATAATATTTTTAACCTTTCAAGAAAATAATGATCGGGATTCTTGATAATAGTTTGATTATTACGTGGTCGGCGGCCGGTGGAGGAGAATACAACATTAATTTTGCCGGACAGAGCTTGGAAAGTGACCGACAGCATTAGAGTTTTACTTTGGACCTGTGTTCTGGTACGGAAAAGAGACAAAATTGAGAGGATCGGAGTTCCCTTCCCGTAAGAAGGAAAGATGAAGTGAATGGTATTTTTGACATTTAAATAAAATTATAGGAAAATTACTTAAGCACCATCTTCGTGTACACACAGGTCTCCAATGGAGATTATATATAGCACGACTTATTAAATAAATATAAGATTTACGTGAAAAAAGAATTTAATAAAATTTTTTATTTTAAAAAAAAAAATTATACAACACTTATGCACTTAACAATTATATATAATATTACTCATTAATTAATACTAATTTGATATTCTGTATATGATACAGAGTTTGCAGGAAACCTAATCTAGATGATGGGTTTGGCCGTTTCAGTTGTGAAGCATGTTAAATTGTTTATAGTTACCTCGATTTACTCAAATGAAAAGCATGCTTTGTACTGACGTAAGCAAGCTCCATAATATTCTTGCTAATCTGAGGTTTGTCCTTGTGTTTTGTCAGATGATAATCATATTAGTTAGTTCATGTATTTTCAGTTCCAGCTAGGGATACATTTCCAATTTCTACGCACACTGGCCCCATGCCAATGGCTGCCGGCCAGTTTAATTAATTCATTAATCTGTCTCCAACAAACAACTGCTAACAGCATGCAGCATGGTATATTAATTATATATTTTTTTAATATTCGAATGGGGGCCGGAGCTGGAAGAAGGTACGAAAGCATGCGAGTCTGTATTGACGTGAGCAGAATCGTGTTGGAGAGGGAGTATATAAGAAATGTCTTGATTTTAGAAAGAACTTTTGAAGGCGATCATACCCATGTCAAAAATAAAAAAGAATGGCTTCCATTTGAATTTACCAAAGTAAAAGAGAAAAGCTTATCCTTAACATAGACTTCATAATCATGCATAATGCTTTTTTGCTCCCGTGCTTACTTACCATAGCCACTATTCAGGCAGAGCAATGTATTCTTTTTGTCCCATCATTCTTAATATAATTCCCACACTTTTGGCTTCGAAATTCCAAATGTTGGGGTAGGGTGTCTCCTTCTTCCATAGACCCTAAAGTTCGTGAATGTCGCTTATATATATATATATATATATATATTCTAGTACCAGCTTAGTTTTCAAGACAATGGCAAGAGCTATGAAGCCCTTATGTGATACATGTCATAAAATAATACAAGAGAGGACTCATTGCTCGAGACATTCTCATTATAATTTTCATTCATACATATATATAGGATGGCTAAAGTTCCTTAATATGGGTACTGTTATTTGAAACTCAAGTTTGATTTTGAGTCAAGAGATCATTAAAGACTCTATGCAGTCAGAGCACATGGTGGGCTTTAAGGTTAGCTCCATGCCTGTCCTTGCAACATATTAAAGTGTTATTCACGACTGTCTTTATGGACACCCATGCTTAGATAATCTATTTTTTAGGGGAAAATGGAACTTTTCACCCCGGAATTACCCATAACTGTTTTTTCAGTTTAATCCCTGAACAATCAACTCTATATAAAGAAAGAATAATCAAGCCGAAGCAAACCGAACCAATCCATATATATTATTGTATGGCAAGTTCGGATTGTCTGTGCGGACCAAGGTTGTCGGGCCCATTTAGGCCCATTATCTTTGATGACAATCCGAATAGTCTTTTAGCCTTTAGCTATTGCTGTTTATTTGATATGCAAAACAGGATAATGTCCCACATAGGTGCTTATATATATGCTGAGTGAAAATACAAGGATTCATTTGTAAATTATGCGGTAACTTCCATAGCCTTGACAAAAAACATCTCCCGATTTCAAGCTAAGTACGTCTAAACTACAAAGCCAACAGTTTCAGCGGCAAAACTTCCTTCGTTTAACACCATTCTCTGCTTTTGGACATCGGTTGGAAACTTAACATCGGTTGCCAATCCAACAAATTGGAGAAATTTTACCACGTACCAAGTCATATCAAACTGCCACCACTCAAGGCCATGTCGAGCAGAGTACTCAAAGGCATGGTGGTTATTATGCCACCCCTCTCCAAATGCAAGCAATGCCACCCACCTTAAAACAATCAGATATTCAAGATTATAGATAAAACTCCCAATTCGAATGAAAAAATTTATGCACATTGGAATGCAGAAAAGTTGTAATTAATACCAGTTGTTCCTAGACAAATCACCAGTGTTCCAAGGTTGCCGTCCCCAGACATGGCAAGCCGAGTTTACTAGCCAGGTTATGTGGTAAACCCATACAGTCCTCACACCCTGCAATGCCAGAAGCAGCAACGCTTAGGATTCTTTATAAAGAATTACAAACAGTAATTTTCAAGTTTAAACAACACAATAAAGTGGCACTCTGCTGTCTTATGTTTACTGCAGGGAAATAGCTCCAATCATCTAACAGTTCAACTACTAGCATTTTTTGATCTTCAATCAACTCCAAGTGCCTGTTTTGCCCAACAACTTTTTCAAACGCCCATTCGCTCTTGGGGACACGGATATCATCCATATCTGGTAGCCTGAAAACATGGCCTATCTCGCATATTGTTTTATTTATCGAAATGAATTCTACGTGATGGACAGAGGGCAAAACTACTTATTTATAGTGTGAGAGGTGGCCACTATATATTCAAAGTTCTGTGTTGTATTTCTAGAGTGAAGGCCCATTAATTGACTCTATGGATTAGATTAACGAAATGAGTTAAGTGCGAAGTCGGCCGACTCGGTCAATCAATCCCGACACTCCCATCCGAGTGCCATGGGATTGAGCTCCAGATGTAATTTGTGACCCAATCTACACGAGAAAGTCAGTTCTTGCAATTAACTGCAGAGTTTCTCTTCATTGAATTGGTAAAAAGACACTACGAACTGATCTGGTTTGAGTTTGATTGATATTTTTTTTTTTGTTTCGTGTTGGAAATACTAGGTAAAGTATACAGCGGAAGCGATATTATTTTCATCGGAAATATTTCAGATCTAGTACAGTTGTTCCACTGATTCTATGGCGTTGTTGTTTATCCAAAATCGTCATGTCGATGAAGGAGTGTGTTACGTGGTAATACCGAAGCAACACCCACAAATTTCACAGCCTAGATGCCAGGACAATAAAAAACTATTTGAGAGAGAGCTTATTGATCCAACTCTCGTATCCAAATGGGGGAGGGGCTACATAGCCCCTCTAGTGTAATCTCCTGGCTAGCCATTAATGGTCAGCCATCAAGTTTCATTAAGAGCCACTTCATAAACTCCCATGAGAAGGGGAAGTGGTGCCCATTCCTTACAGTTTGGAAGTCTCAGACTTTTACCGGATGCTACTCCCAAGCAATTCAATAAAAAAATCCTGAGAGGAAAGAAGAAAAGAAGAATCTTCCTCACCATTCCCCACACAAGGAAGGGGAATCCTCCCGATGCATATAGCAGAATAGCAAGTGCAATTGGATGAAAAACGTATGTCTTTGCAAGAAACCTGTAGAAGGGCTGCTTCTGTAAATCCCCAACATTGTTTGTTCCTCCACACTGCGAACAATCCCACCCAATAAGAAAATTAATCTTCAGAGCATATCACCAATATACATGTTTGTGTTAAGTGTGTGTAAGAAATATATCCATACCCTTTCAATCATATAACTGGTATCGAAGAGCCAACTCATGTGACTAAACCAGAATCCTTCAGTGGGGCTATGAGGGTCTCTCTCAGAATCACAAAATTGGTGATGGTACCTATGTGTGCTTACCCAGTCAATTGGGTTCCCCTGCAACCCAGATGCATGAACGAAAAAAATATACCATAATTCATACATGCTACAATCATTAAAAACCAAAATAAACGCAGAATCTCTCGTTACTATTCACTATGAAATACTCCTTACCTGAAGTGCCAGAGCCCCACAATAGGCAAACGTGTACTCGAGCCATTTGGGAAGCTTGAAACTCCGGTGTGAGAGGTTCCTATGAAATGACAGCGTGATACCAAAGAGACCTGTCACGACGTACAGCGCCGTGGCCACCGAAACGGCACCCCAATTGAATTGAAACGGTGCAAAAAAACAGACGCAATGCATTGCCAAGACAACACCAGCAGTGGCAACATCCCGAGAGTTCCATCTCCTCCCCCAAAACACACTCCTTTTCCGGTTCACGACCACGTCGGATAACAAAATTCTCCCACAATTTGCTGTCGCTGCCGCTGGCTCTGCTGCTTCTTCCAATGCTGCAGTAGTAACAATGGCCGGCGCTCTTCGATCGGCATTATGACGCAAACGGATGGAGAATTCTGGGGCTAGTAAAAACGTTTTAGGTGCTGAGGTGTTGGATATGGCCCGAGGAATGACAAATACGGCCAGTCCCGACCGCTGGGTTCGACGGCGCAGAGGAGAAAAATTGTAGAGTTTGGGATTAGAGAGTGGAGATGTGATCAAAGCCATAACTATTGTATTGGAGGCTTGTGTCGCAAGTAGTTGTGTGAGAGAGAATTATATCCTTGCAAGTGTACGATGGAACTGGGTTACTTTCGTACTGTTGGTGCAGAAAATATCGGCATCTTGCGTCTCTTTTGGAGAGAGTTTTGTGGAGCGTAGCGTTTGCCGCGTTGCCAAAACTCGACTTGCAAGTGGTAAGACAAAGGGAGATAAGGTGGGTGAAGCCTCTTATCTAATGAAGTTGGATCCTTACATATTTTTATTTTTTCGTTCTTATTAATTAGTAAAATTTTATATACCATACGATTCCTATATCACTTTCATCCCACCTGTTTTTTTTTCTTTTTCTTTTTCTTTTTTTTCTAAAAATGGAAAAAAAATATGTATCTCCGTTATTTTCAAAGTGCCAACTATATTGGTACGACAGTATCTCCTCCGTACCGATGGTGTGAATCTTGGCCTAAAAATATGTCAGTATTTGCGTCTTTGACATGGCCTTTTCAAGCCCCGCCGTCCACTTTTGAGAGAGACGAAAACCCACCCGTTACACTACATACTCGTGAGTCTCGTTCTTCTCATTTTTCCTCCACTGCCAATCTGCAACTATTGCATGCCCGTTTACTTTTGCGCTCTATGATTTCAGTTAGGCCGAAAGGTTGTGAACTTTCTATTTCATTCTATGAAACTTTCTGTGGATGAGTTTTTGTTCCTATCTTCAACCATATCATCTAACACCCATTTTGTTTTAAGGCCTATATGGATAAATAATTCAGATGAGATTAGATCTTTTAAATTGTAGTAAAATTTTTGAATTAAAATGAGATGAAATAATTTATAAAAAAAAAAATGTGTTTAAATAATGAACTGATATGAGATAGTTTTTAATTTTTGAAATTTAAAAAATATGTGGATTCCATTATTTTATAGAAAGTCGAATTGTATACTGTTCATGCACGGTTTACTGTCAGGTTTTACTATTCATTATTGTTTATTTACGTGAATATTTTTAAAATTTAAAGATGGAAATATAGTGTATTTATATATAAAAACTATGGAAAATTCTATGTGCAGTCATTTTTACGGACTCCTTTGTGCACTCCACTGATATGATTGGTTGTGTATTAAAAAAAATTAATCCAACCAATCATATCAGTGGAGTGCGCAGAGAGTGCGCAAAAATGACTGTATGTAGCATTACTCAAAAACGATTGTACGGTATAGGTAAGATGAAAACATTTCCATCTATATCCAATAACCAAACCTGACCTAAATAAAAACTAAGTAGATTTTCATTAATACTTCTAATTAAGTTTGAGATTTTCATTGTAATTTTCTCGAGATGTATGAGATATAATCTCATGAAAAATTATTGAGTATTCTTGAAGCACGGACAAATCGTATTTCTATTCTATCATAAGATGTTATGTCAATTTTAATTGACGTTCACGTAAACAATTTTAAATACTTAGTATATTATGATAGGTAAGATATCTGTATTTCTAGAGTAACTTATAATTTTCTAGGAAGGCATATTCCAATCCCTTGTTGGAAAACAATTCTACTACATGTACACGTCTAGTGGACCTTTTGCGCACTAGCTGATCCACGTCAACCATTAAAAAAAAACGTGACTAACCCAACTCAATTAAATCTTCTTGTTCCTCCATATTTACATCAAAGCTTAGATTGTTTCTCAAACAAATGGATGCCAAAGTGCAGGGTAATATGGGTCTTGAGATTTGTAATGAAAATATGGAAGTTTCAGATGAAAATCTTAGACACAGCAGAAAAGAAAGCACATATGAGAGAGAGAGAGAGAGAGAGAGAGAGAGAGTGCTTTGAAGACTTGAGGAAAACTGTTCCGTGAGTATATAAGATGGGTGCTGTGTTTCAGATGAGAAGAATAAAAAAAATTAGAAAGAGATGATATTTCAGATGCGAAGAAGGGAAAGATGAGTGGTAGCCTTTGTGGTTCACTTCTATACGTCATCTTCACACTCTCTTCAACCCAGGAAGATTTCAAACTGAAAGAGTTGTGGATCAGTTGCATTTCAAATTTCAACTGGGACGTTTAATAATAAAACGGGTCGTTTCATTATAACACGTGGATGTACGTGTACGAGGGGATTCTCCCACCCCGTGTGCAAGCAGAGTTTTTTGTTGGCAAAATAACAAATAATGTATTGGATGGAAGAATGGCACCAGATTCTTTATAAACAATTGACCTTTACATAAACAATTTTAATTACTTAGTATATTATGATAGGATAAGATTAGTGATTATTCGTATTTCTAGAATAACTTATAATTTTCTAGGAGGGCATATTCCAATCCCTCATTGGAAAAATAACAATTAATGTATTGGATGGAAGAATGGCACCAAGTTCTCTATAAGGTTTGAATCTCACGAGTCATTTCAGCTACACCTAACCCTCTCCTGTCATTAGATTCCATACCACTGTTTCTGTTCCAATGCTTTGTCAAACATAGCAGCATGCATGCAGTGAATTCCGATGCAATGAGAATAATGGCTCAAGTTGACAGGACGGACAATATCTTCAACCCATTTACAACAAGAAATACTATTTAATGAAATGATCAAATCCACTTTTTTATTTTCTGTTTATGGATAACCTTCAAAATCTGGCTAACCAAAAAAAAAGGCCCCGAATTGCAGAACCTCAAAGATAGATCCAATAAGGAAATAACAAAATTTTGAGTGATGAACTATGGATTTTGAAGGGTCTTAAATGAGCTAAAACTTGAAGTAGTTTGAGTAAATCATGTTGGTTTCATTAAGTAGTTTAGGTTGATTTTTAAATGCCTTAGTGGTTAGACTTCTCAATTTTTTAGCTTGTTCATAGGTTTGAAACTCCTTAAAGTAATAAATAGTAATTTTAATATATTATTCTCGAAATTCATGAGCTTGGGACTGGCTGTTCTCTTCTAAACCGAAGTTTTGTACATGGAGTTTCGAATCGATTCACACCCTTTTTGAAGTAAGTGTCGCTTCATACTTTATAAATAAAAAACTCAACTTACAATTTTATCGTTTAATATCCTCTTCAAAAATATTAAGAAACATTTTTCAATTTGAAAAATACTAGGTTGTCTCCTCAACTTATCCCCTGAATTTGTGTTTTTTTAATATTTAAAAAAAACGAAAGTACACCAACAAAGGGAAATTGACAGAGCTGAGCAACGCACCATTTCTTTTATCTCCATCTTATTTTTTTATTGAGGCGGCGTAACTATTTCATTTGTTATTTTTAAAAAGTAGACATTTTTTCAACATTTCAATGGTGCCATTTAATCAAAATTTGCAAAATATCTATATATGCACCGCCACGTTAGTTTTTGTCTGTCCTCACTTTAGATAGATATTTAGGCACGGTGCATTTGTGGTCGGGCGCTTCTGTCTCTTCGGTTGGATAATATCTCCGCTCATAGTTCTTAATATCTTATTACAGTTTTCTTTGGAGAAGGCACTAAGAGGGTGAGAAATGGCGGCGGTAAACGCTTCGATGATTGCATCTTCCGGACAACCTTTTCTAGGAGTGCAGTCCGTTTCTAATAGTAATACCAGTCCGTCTGTTCCGAACATGCTTGGTGAGTCTCTTTGTTTTGGTTTCTCTTCAGCTGCAAATAATTTCTGGAATTTCGGAAGAATAATTGACGACGTTTAACAAATTTTGTACGAGTATGGACTTAAAATTATTCCACAGTAGCTTCAAAAGATGGGAACTTTACAACCGCATTTCTTGAAACAATACGCAAACTTCAATTGCTACTCATGAAATTCTTCTCTTACCATTGAGGTTCAGACAAGTATTTGCCTTTTCTTGCTGGAAAATTGTACCGGAAACTGTATGTGAAAACTAATTTGAAATGAGATTGTTAGGAAATATAACCAAGAAATAGCTTTTCGATAACCCATTTACCCCGAAAGCAAGATCTTCATTGGGGTTGTTCCACGCGTTCGGTCTTTCCGACTTCAAAGAGTTATTTCGGGACGATTGAGTTTACTAGGAGAGTGATACCTACGATACCCATAGCCCGAAAGCACATCAAGAGAATGCAAACAAAGAGATTGTTTTCTCTGAATTTTTCCTTTCGGAATTTCTTCCCTTAGGAATTTTATAAGCCCAGCTTTTAAGGGCAATGAAGTGGCCGTTTCATGTTGTTTCCTCGACTGCCTTGACATTTTAGTCTAATTGATTGCCTTGATGACTGTAAGAAAAGTTGGCAAGGAGGATCAGCATCACCAAATTCTTGTGATTGGATTGTGGTGTTTGTGAGTTCAGTGACTGCCGGTTTGTATTATTATTTGCACAACATTTTGTTGGCCAATGCTCAAAGTGGTATGCACTAATTTGATTTATTTCTGTTAAAAAAATTATGTCATGGTTTTTTAAATTCCACCCATGGTAGATATTCTATAATTTCCCTTAATGTTTTTGCTTCTTAAATAGTTTGCCATAAGTGAGGGTTTTTAATAAAATTAGGAGGAGGTCACTCATGGACATGTGACCTCTTCTCTTTAATTAAAAAAAATAAAGAAGTTTTCCATTCAAATTTTATGTCAGAGAACTCCAATGATCTAGAAGTTGACTCTCACCCAATATGAAATCGAGAACGAAAAAATAGTGAGGTTCAATGTCAAGTATCATTTCTCATATAATTAAGCCAAATCCTGTTCAAGCTACCAATTTCCTCAACACATTGCTGTATCTCCATCAAAATTTGTGAAAAAACCGGAAACAGGATTGTTCCCCCACAATTCAAATGGAAAATAGCTATAACTTTATTTCCTAGACTTCAAATGCACAATCGCTTCATATTTTTATTTTTTGTAATGCAGCTAGCAGTTTTATTGGTTGTCGATTGCCAAGGTGTTCCCCTAAGAAGAAGAGAATTGTCAAGATTAGTGGGAAAGTGAGAGCTGTGGCAACTGTTGCGACTAATCCTATTGAGGAAATCAAGGAGTATGAATTCCACAAAAAATAAAGAACAAATTTCAGTGTCTTATTTTGAGAAACTGAATTGTGATAATGGTGTTCTGCAAATGCCGTCCTTTCAGGTTTACCCTTCCTACATGGGCTCTGTTTGAACTGGGCAAGGCCCCTGTATATTGGAAAACGATGAATGGTCTTCCTCCTACCTCTGTAAGCTTTGCAAAGCTGTTGAATTAAACTTGCAATGGACTTTTCTTGGTCATGCTCTTCTGATGACAAGGTGCATACAATGTTTCACAGGGGGAAAAGCTAAAGCTCTTTTATAATCCAGCTGCAAATAGCCTTGTTCCAAATGAAGAATTTGGATTTGCTTTTAATGGTAATTTATGATACACTATATGATCTCATATAATTTTTACATTAAGCAGTTTTCTTCTCCATACCAGTTGTGTAGCTGGCACAATGTGAAGGTCGTCATGAAAACAGAAGGTTTATTGCTGAAAGGAAATGAAATTGTCATTTTATCAGTGACACTGCATATGTTTAATTTGATATTTTTTCAATCTTTATAATCAAAAGAACCAACAAATTCTTAGTGCTATAAAAAAAATGAACTCTTTAACAGTTCATTACGGCATGGAAAATACAAAGGAATGATATCATTCCAATCAGATGTCCAAATAACCCATTCATAAATTCAACCAAACATGAAGGAACAAAAAATGCAGTTATATTGACCTCTGCTTTTGCAACTAATCTGTTACGGTTCAATCCAACTGACTTCTTTGAGTTGTGTCCTTCGCAGGAGGTTTCAATCAGGCCATGATGTGTGGTGAGCCAAGGGCAATGCTTAGGAAAAACAGGGGCAAAGCTGATCCCCCACTATATACCATCCAGATATGCATTCCTAAGCATGGTTGGTACTTGTTTACTGACATATCTTGCTTTCCACTATTGCATCTTTCCTCTTTCAGTTGTCTTCTTCTTACTAACGTATCATCTTTTCACAGCTCTGTCCTTGATCTTCTCATTCACAAATGGAGTAGACTGGGACGGTCCTTACAAACTGAAATTTCAAGCTCCAAAGTCATTGCGAAACAAACCAATTGACTTTTTCAACGAGGTATAATATGATACATTCTTTTAGCAGCTTGAATACTGCATCTAGGATCAAAGCAGTTAAGGTTTGCTGCCGAGTTCTAATAAATGAATTTAAAACATGTATTAAACTGGTATATGTCATGTCATATAGTCGGACCCTTCAGGTGAATTGTTGAATCAATTCGAACAAAACTATATTCAGCTATACATTGCACAATATTGTCTTACTGTCAGACACGGTGAAAACTGAGCTTTGAGTGCATTATCACAGGCTCTAGCGGCAGAGTTAAGTAAAGAAGGTGCATGTGAAAGAGCAATCTTTCCAGACACAGAACTCGCAGTCACAAGATGTGCTATGATCGGAAATTTGACGGTTGAAGGGGTAAGTAAATTGTTCGAGTCAGTCTGAACAATTATTTCATTGTGTCTCTAGTTTATGACTTTGATGGATGCAATAACAATAATGCAGGGGGATCGTTGCGATCTCAATCTCATACCAGGATGCACAGACCCTAGCTCCCCCCTTTATGACCCACTTGCCAATGTAGATGATGGCTCCTGTCCACTTGATTGAGAATCTGGTGAATAGTATCTTCCACTCCCTAGCTATACTCTCAGCTCGCATGTAGATATATAATGGAAGCATGTACAAGCCAGGTGTACAAATGCAGCATTAAACAGGGCAAAACAAGATCTTGTTTGGCTAGAAAGCAAGTATTCTAATGTAAACACAACATTGAGCAGGGCAAAAAAGATATTGTTTGGTTAGGTAGAAAGCAAGTACTCTAATTTTATAGCCCAGAAAAGCTAAAGTTACTACTGTCATCACTGCCAACTATCAGAATGGTTTTTCAATATCTAGAATGTAAGGCATGGCCAAGCGAGAGTTGGGCAGAAACTTTGAGTGCCTGCTCTGGACGAGCGATTGGCCCACCCTGAAAGCATAAAAATTGAAAGAAATTGAAATCCCTCTCTCAAAAGAGAGATGAACAATTAGGCTGTGTTTGATAAGTAAAGTTCACATTTACTAGTATTTACAAACAGTTTATTATTATTTACAAACTATTCATTACTATTTACAAATCATTTGAGATCATCTCAGCATCCAAACGGACCGTTAACCTCTTTCGAAAAGTGCAATAAGCTTACATTTCCAAATGGTCATATACGTAGGAATGACTAGAAGTTAAGAATGCAGAGGTTCTGAATATTTTGTCCACACGAGTGCAAGAAGGGAAGAAATGTTTGCTAGTGTAACGAAGAAAAGGGAAAAAGAAAACAACTTGCTCTAAGAATGGTGACAAAATCATTTGAATGACCCATGGACCACAATGGTCCTAAGCAGGGTCCTTAGAATCTTACTAATGCTATGGGTCAGAAAATCCTCTTTTATCTCTATAGGTGACACGTGGTCCAATTAAAATTCATAGATGGATACAGAATGCGATATGATAAGTAAAATACTGGATCGCGTGAAGATCAGGTTGCACTCCGTTGCAGAGCCAGGGTCCGAGGGATAATGCTCGGGAAGGGGAAGCTGTATCTTACATATGTAATTCTATCACGTTTAGTTGACTGAAATTTACTTGGTCTAGAAATGAATGCTTGAATGGTGAATAGTCAAGGGCCAAGGCGGTCCAGTTCCACTACCTCATAAACGATAAAAACGAGCATGTGCATGTCTTCTGTAACTTTGGTCAAATAACTCCTCCTTGCATGAATCTGACCTCCATTTTCGCGTTTTTACCCACTCATGCGAGAGATTCGTGAATGAATAATATAATACACGCACAACTTTTTATCTAATAATATTTTATATTAAAGATATTTTTATAAAACGATATTATTTTTATAAAAATCCAACTCATTTAAAACAAAGGATTGTATGTGTATTATTTTCCTTCGGTAAACATGCATCCCAGGGCTCTTCTACCAACGAAACGAACGCACCAAGGTGAAGTAGAGATTAGGGTTCAAGAACAAAAGCTCGTGGAGGGATTATTTGTTTTGTTAAGAAAAAAATTATGCTTTAGGTTTGAAGACATAAATAGAATATGGATGATGACATGACATGACATGTTACTTGTTTCACATTTTTGTAACAGACGTGTCAATTCAGATGCTACACAAAACCCTTCCTTCAATCTCAAAATTAATACTGGTGGTTGAACTACAACCAACTTACGGTCCCTACTTCCAACCATTTGCTCTGCCACGACCCCATTGAGGCTTGATGTTCTTTCAACACCCGATGAAATTAGGAGAAGGTTAGAAGATAGCGTTTCAAGTTACAATTTTTTCTTTTCTTTTTTGGTTTTGTATATTTCTTGAGTAGTACAGCATTTCTCATTGCCTTTTTGACATTCCAACAGCGTTTCCATATTTTTTTCTTTGTATCCACCGCCAAATATTCTTCTTCCATATTGACATCAAGGAAATTAAGCAAGCCTTTAATTGGTCGGTCATAGTAGTATGGCAGGAATTGCTGATTTTCTTTTGCTCTCCTCGTACTTTCCAGCAAGAGAATCAAAGAGAATTCCGGCGCCGACCCCGACGGCCAAATCAATGGTATAGTGACCCCGAGTGCCAAGCAACCTCACGGCTTGAAGAACATTGAGCACGTCAAATGTCCATGCCAACTCCCACCTCTGCATTCGACGCATGTCTAGCGACGCAATCACTGAACCCGCCACATGCCCCGAGAAGAATAGGAAAAACGACACGTTCCCCACCGGAAAGTCCACCCCCGACCCCAGAAAACCCTACCAAATTTGTAAAGTATTGACAAACATTAATTAATTGGTAGACCAGATGAATTTAAACATTAAAAAATAAAAAATCGTGATGTCAATGAACTTGCTTAAGATCACTTTGACATGTAAAGGTATATTTTTTTTAATAGAAAGTATATATAAGAACATTCTTGGAACCTGTGGCAATGGAAGCTGCGTGGAGTAACCTAGAATTCCCCGGCAAGTGAACATGAAGAGCGCCGAGATTGTCGCCCTTGGACGGCCCTCTATTAGCCACGTCCATAGTATATACATTGTTTGCATCCCCACGAACACCTAACCATTACCATTGTATAACACGTCCGATTATTAAAACAAAACATAACCAGAATATGGATTTATATATCGAACTCAATTTCCTCAATTCCTTAGAAAATGTGGCTGATGTGAATCAAGCCTAAACCCCAGAAAATGAATCACATATTGGATCAAGTTCCGTAGTGCAGTTTAGTTCTTTTACTGTCACAACAGGTTTATGATAAATTACAACAAATTATCGCATCTGTATCTGATTTCCTAAAAGCAATTTATAAGATGTACTAATTGAATTAGAATTTCTTGTAAAGTTCTGAACCACCCAACTCTTTGATTTTTTTTTTAATGAGATTTAGAGAGAGAGAAAAAAATCGAGAGTATAATTCCAAATTTCCAATCACATAATTCCATAAAAAAATCGTGTATTTCTCTTTCAGCCTGAAAATCTATCCAACCGTATGTTACCAAAGCAGTACCTAATAAATTGCATGGATTTAGACTTATGATAAATTAATTTCAGATCCCAACACATACCGTGTTAAGAGCGGCGAGCAAGGTGTTGAGGTCGGGCCGTGCGGCGAGCAGGCGATGGAGTGGGCTCGTGACCACGAACCCAATATCAAAGGGCGCCGAGGACGAGGGGACCATCCGCAGGGTGTACTCGACGCCCATGAAGAACAGCAGCCCCAAGCCGAACAAACAAGGCACCCAATGGAACTTCGCCACGTGCAAGACATCATCCGCCGTCCACGCCATGAACGACGCTCTCTGTTCCTTCTTCTCCGTGTTCTCCTGGCTCCGAGTATGATCGTTGCCGTTAACGAGCTTGCCGTTAGTTCTGCGCCTGTTGTTGAGCGTGCATGATGGGGTATGAAGAGGCACTACCGATGTGCGTGTCATGGCTGTGCGAAATGACGGAAACGAAGAATCACATTGTGGGAGGGAACAGGGGTGGGTGTGGACGATATAAATGGCAAAGAGAAGGAAGATGGAGCGGAATTTCCAAAGATTGAATTATGTTTTCATTTCAATTTGAATTTTACCTTTCTGTTAACTTACAGCTGCTTACAAATGGGTGGTGCGCAGCACATGATCGTTTATCGTACCATCAGATCAATGGAAATAAAAAGTGAAAAATTAAATATTTTAATATTAATTAAATATGCGATACAAGTTCCAAAATAATAATGTCACAAAATTTGATTATATTTAATTATATTTATTAATTTTAAATATATATATATATATCTTTATATATATAAAGTGGCTATCTAACGGAATTTTATTGGTTTAACGGTTTTTGTTGTTTTACCGTTAAAATTAACGCCGTTAGTTACATGAATAAATTAAAGTGGCTCTCTCTTCTTAAAAATTCTTAATTTTTTAATCTCTCTCCCCAATCACTTATGAATAAATTCATAATTATTAAACTTCATGCAGCATGCATGATCCTGTAACCTATGCATTGATGATCATTTATTTATGAGGTATATTAGATATCTATATATATATATATATTCTATTAAATATATCTATATAAATTATATAAATATATATTCTATATTCTATTATATATATATATGATCTTTTATATAAATTATAATTTATATATCAATTTATTTATGTGATTTAAAATTTTTATTCATTCCTTATATAAACAAAGAGAAATGTAAAATAATTAAGTTTAAATATATTTACCAACTACATTTACGAATACAATTATCCTAATAAAATATTATTTATTTATCAATTTAAATTCATTATGAAACATTAAAATCAAATAATAATATCTTATAAAAACCTTAGTATTTTATTTCTTTATAAAAATTATGTTACTTTTTAAAAATAATCGCTTTATTAAATTAAGAAAACGTGCCTTTACTGTTAACAGTTTATCTCCTGTGCTGCACATGTTTGTTTCAAGATTCTTTTTTTTTTTTTTTTTTTTTAAATTCTAAATGCTTTAAAACTGATTTAAGTCTATCTTACTATTTGATGTTAGAATTTATATATTTTTTTTCTAAAAATATTATATTATTATTCAAAATTTTTTCCTTAATAAAAATAATATTTCTATACACTGCACGAACGTCCCTTGGACGTTGCCCAACTACTAGTATATATAGTGTATTTTGAGACGTGGATTGTGGGCTTTTGTGGCTGCTTGCCGCGTGAAAACGAAGAAAATGAGAGTGGAGACATGACACGGCTTCCCACCGGAGGACCATGCATACACAAGTGTGTACATTATATATATAAATAACTCTATTCAAGTATTTTTATACTGCACATAATTCTGGTGATATTATTTAATTTAAAAAATAAATTTTAAAATATAAATTTTACGAATCAAATTATGTCACATAAATAATACATAGTATAATATATATATATATATATATTAAAAATGTGTTTTGTTGCATAGCCAGATCATATTATCACAGTGAAACTACCAACTCATCGTGAAAATTGCATCCATGTTTATGAGAATCGAGTTTTCCTTTCTTGAAATGTAAGTCTTTCTATATATATATGATCTTATCTTATAGAAAAAGGAAGTATCATTAATGAGTTGGTTAGACTTATTAATTACGTGATATAGGATCCAATATAGCCTATGGACTTGGAATATATAGCATGTCAAGGAACAGGACTAAATGCTCAATAATATACTATGTATAGGTATCAAAATTCGTTGGAATTTTATGCTCAATAAATGTTGTGCATCATATCTCTGTATAGACAACAATAAATTACAAAAATAGAGAGATGACATATGTTATAGATGACTTAAAATAGTAGTACTCTCTATATTAGAAATACTTTATACCTAATTCTTATAAAGAAAACGCACGCCTAATTATGGTTGAGATTTTGAGAAGGGAGCAGGAAAATACCATGACTCAATGAGACAACTATGCAAAGGTCGAAGACAAAAACATACGGTGAAATCCACGTGCTAAGTGTGAAGATTAATTAGTTTCAGCTATTAATGTCACCGACCTAAAATGACGGTGTTCATGCGTGTTGTACTTTATGGATGATAACTATAAGTGGGGTCATTGTGGTTCTGTGGTTGTATTTTGGCTACTTTGTGGCCACATATAACTAAGACTCTAATTATATTTCTATGTATAATTAGAGTTGTAATCATTGAATTATGTGGAATTTGAATTTGAATTATGTGGGATTTGACGGTGCTAATTCATTCAATTAACTTATATATCAAACATGGTGTGACGGCTCGGCGTGTCGGGAATGTTTCATATGTTTAAGTCGGTATTGGACGAGATGCAGTGACATCCGGATACACCCACGATCGAGCTGTCCAACAGTAGCATTGGTGAGATCAAGGTACACATGGAGTCTGCAAATTACATATTGGTCACAGTATCCATAATAATGATAATAATAAATGAAAGGAAATCCCCATCAAGATGTAATATTGCACGAGATCATATGCCCCGAAAAGGACCTAAGATATCATCATGGGACAATTAATTAAACGCAAGGATCAGCAGCCCAAAAAAGACCAATACAAGAAAGAGCACCTTTGAAACGGTAATGCCGGAGACACTCTCAAGCTGTTTGCTGCATAAGCAGCACAACTTTCAACAGAACGAAGCAGCCGTACACCATCAACATTTGCAAGCATTTTGATACCATTATCACTTGTTGATACAGCTAGCAATACCCCTTCCTTGTTGGATCGAATGCAAGGAGAAGCCTAAAAGATATACACGGTAAATATTATCGAATTATAAGGCTTGTACGTTTGGAGTACGTACGGAGAAATAACATCACAAAAATATACAATATACAACTATACGTACCTGTAATCCACCCTCTCATGCGTCAATAGCTGTCAACATGTCAAGCTTGTCCATATCCCAGAATTTGATTTGGGACTCATCACCAACAGCCAAGAACTGGCTCTTCATTGTATCAAACTGCACAACCCCCTCAGACTGCTTCCCAAGACCATCATATTTCTTGATTTCTCCGGAATCCCATTCAGCAAGGTTTGATTCTCCTTTTGTATTAGTCCCACATGAGAATAGCCTATGATGAAAGCCTGCTGGAAGAAATAATCCTTCATTGGCGTACCAAGTCTAGAAAGCAAACTAATACGGAGAAAGCTGCAATGAATGGCATCATTTTATCGATCAAAAAATTGCAATATGAGTAGATCATGAGAGAAATAACTACTTGGATTATTCTTGAAACTGAGGAACGTCCCCTTCAAATGGAAAGTATATAGCCAGATGTTAATTTGTAAGAAAGTAGAAAATAGATGAAAGCAGAGAGCTAATCGATGGAGGAGGAAAATTCTTGTTTTCCTTATATGCCAAAACTTGCTTTACAAAAGTCAGCTTATATACAGAAAAAGAATAACTAACTAACTTTTACATCATGATTTGTTACGTTTGCTAGCTGGAGAATATTGTTTGCTAGCTGGAGAATATTTACAGAGGAATATACTGGAAGTGTGCTGGAGGCAATTATGAGCAACGACTTGTAGTCATTCTGATGAAGTTTGTGCAATACGACCTGTAGCTTGACTAGTGTCATCTAACACCCCTCCGCAAGATGGAGTATAGAGATTAACTATGCCCATCTTGAATAAGTGTGATTGCAGGAGGTAGGAAGGGAGTGACTTAGTAAAAATGTCTGCTAGTTGAGTTTGGGAAGAGACATGAGCTGTAGTGATGGAGCCTTCTTGGATTTGATCCCGAATTAAGTGACAATCGAGTTCAATGTGCTTCGTTCTCTCATGGAACACTGGATTTGCAGCAATGTGCAATGCGGCTTGATTGTCACAATAGAGTAATGCAGCTTATGGATGATGAATACCGAGATCAATAAGCAAATAACGAAGCCAAGTTAATTCACAACATGTGGCAGCCATGGACCTGTATTTAGCTTCAGCTGATGAACGGGATACAACTTGCTATTTCTTGGATTTTCAAGAAATTAGAGAGTCTCCTAAGAAGATGCAATACCCTGTGGTTGAGCGACGAGAGTCTGGGCAAGATGCCCAATCAGAATCACAATAGGCCTTGAGCTGTAATTGAGAAGCAGATGAGAGAAGTATGCCTTGACCAGGGGCTGCTTTAATGTATCTCAAGGTTTTGTAAGCTGCTGCCAAGTGAGAGGATGTGGGCTTGTCCATGAATTGACTGAGAAGTTGGACAGCAAAACAAAGATCTGGTTTAGTCACAGTCAAGTAAAGAAGTCTGCCAATGAGCCTTCGATATACACTTGGATCAGAGAGTAAAGTGCCGTCATCTTTACAAAGTTTGAAGTTTTGGTCCAATGGGAGTTTGAGGGGTTTGCAACCAAGCATACCAGAATCAGCTAGTACATCCAAAGCATATTTTCTTTGACAAAGGTGTATTCCCTTGGTAGATGTGGCAATTTCTAAGCCCAGAAAATATCTCAAACAGCCAAGGTCTTGTATTTTGAATTGATTGTTCAAGAAAACCCGAAGGGAATCAATGCAGGTCTGGGAGTTACTAGCAACAATTATATCATCCACGTATACCAATAAGGCAGTGAAAGAATCCTCATCTCGTTTAGTAAACAAACTATAGTCAGCTTTGGATTGAATGAAGCCAAAAGCAATGAGGGATAAAGAAAATTTTGAGTACCACTGCCAAGAGGCCTGCTTAAGCCCATAAAGGCTTTTGAGTAATTTGCACACTTGGTGAGGTTTCCCTTTGTCATACCCAAGGGGCTTTTTCATGTAAATTTCCTCCTTTAAGTCTCCATTAAGGAAAGCATTGTTTACATCAAATTGATGTAAATACCATCCTTGAACTGCTGCCACACTGAGCAAGCATCTCACAGTTACAAGTTTTGCAACTGGTGAGAATGTTTCGGTATAATCAACACCCTCTAGTTGTGTATAGCCTTTAGCTACGAGTCTAGCCTTTAACCTTTCCAAGGTACCATCAGACTTAAGTTTAACTTTATAAACAAATTTACAATCAATTGCATCTTTACCTGCAGGAAGGTCAGTGATTGTCCAGGTGTTGTTTTGTTCCAAGGCAGCAATTTCAGCTTCCATTGCTTTGCACCAACCAGGATGTTTTAAAGCTTGCTTATAAGAAGTAGGCTCAGAGTGTATGGAAAGTGAAGAAGAGAATGCTTGATAGAGTGGAGAAAATTTATGATAAGATAGGTAATTAGTCAAGGGAAAAACCTTACCAGAATGAGCTGTTAGATCCTTGGACAGCGATTGGTCAGTGCTTGTAAGTTGGGCCTGTTGACAATGAAAATCTTTTAAATATTGTGGAGCTGTCCTAATTCTAGTGGACCTTCGAAGAGGAACAGGTGAGGGCTGGGTGGGAGTAGGGGCATGGGAAAGTTCAGAGGAAATTGAAGAAGGTGATGGGGAGAGGGTGGCGGGTTGAGGTGCAGGGCTGGAATGTGAAAGAAATGGAGTAGGGTGGGAATCAAACTGGATGGGTGAAGGAGGGTGGGAATCAAATGCTGATGGATTTAATGAAATGGAAGAATGATTTTGAGCATGAGTTTGAAAAGGAAAAATGTTCTCATGAAACACTACATCTCTTGAAATAAAAATTGTGTTTCTTTGAAGATCTAAAAGTTTGTAGCCCTTGGTTCCAAAAGGGTAACCAAGGAAGACACATTTTCGGCCTCTAGAATCAAATTTTTGTCTACCATTTGAAAGGGTGGCAGCAAAGCACAATGAACCAAAAACTTTCATATGAACATAGGTTGGTTTTTGGTTAAAAAGAAGTTCATATGGAGTTTTATTGTCCAGAATTGGTGTAGGAAGTCTGTTAATGATATAGGTTGCTGTCAAAACACATTCATTCCAGTATTGTAATGGTAGATCAGCTTGAAATCTAAGTGCCCGAGCTACATTAAGTATATGTTGATGTTTCCTCTCAACAACACCATTTTGTTGAGGGGTTTCAACACAACTTTTGTGATGAATTATTCCCTTTTGATTAAAGAAATCTCTCATTTGAAATTCAGCTCCATTATCACTTCTCAAAATTTTAATTTTGACTCCAAATTGTGTGTCAACTAAATTGTAAAATGATTCAATACATTTTCTGGTTTCAGCTTTGTTGGCAAGTAGATACAACCAAGTGGTTTTTGAAAAATCATCTACTATGGTTAAAAAATATTTAGAACCATCATGAGCAATGGTGGGACAAGGTCCCCAAAGATCACAATGTATAATTTCAAAGATTCTAGTTGAGACATGAGAACTGTCTGGAAATGGGAGGCGATGGAATTTGGCCAATGGACAAATGGTGCAAGGCTTTTCATTGATATTTGAGATTTGTTTCTTTACAATGGGATTAGATATGAGTTTCATTCTAGAAAAAGATAAATGACCAAGACGTGAATGCCATAGGTCAGAGCTAGATACATCACTAGTGGTGGTATGAAAAGCTGAAATGGCTTTGTGTGAGTACTGTGATAGAAAATTTGTCAATGCTGGAGGAGGGATATCGGTGCAAAGTAGATGGTAGAGGCCATTTCTTAGTTCACCCTTCCCAATCGTTGTCCAAGAAGCTAGGTCCTGAACAAAACAGCAAGTGGAGAAGAAAAACAAGCAACAAGTGAGAGATGTGGTTAACTTTGTGGCAGAAACTAAATTGAAAGAAAATGAAGGGACACAAAGAACATCTTTCAAAATAATGGTATTGGTTAAGTGAATGGTACCAATATGAGTGACAGGAGCTGAACTTCCATTTGGAAGTGTGACTGAGTATGAAACAGATGATGTTATGGTAGTAAAAAAAGAAATGTTGCAAACCATATAGTCTGTGGCACCTGTGTCAAGAATCCAAGGTGAATTAACTGTGTGTGTGTTGAGACAAAAGGATGTACCAGACATCTTAGAAGAAATGGAAGGCTGCATGCTCGAGTGGAAAGTAGAAGCTGCAATGGAGATTTCCTTTGGTTGGAGCAAAGTCAAAAGTTGCTGGTACTGCTGCTTAGTTAAACTCACCTTTTCGTCACTAACACTTTCTGAGGCAGAGGCAAAAGATAGTGTAGCCTGATTTGCAAGAGCAATAGAGTTCTGAGGTTTTGAATGGAACTTGTGGCCGGGAGGGTAACCGTGCAACTTATAGCACCTTTCAATAGTATGACCAGATAATTGGCAGTGTGAGCAGATAGGAATTTCTGCATTACCAACTTTGAAGCATTTTTCCAAAGTGTGGCCAGTAATCTTGCAATAAGTGCAATATGGTTTATCTTTCTTGAATGAAGGATTAAGCTTAGGTGGGAACTTGGAAGTGGAAAATGGTCTTTGAGTGGCTAAGGCCATGGATTCAGAGGTTGGTAGGGAAGGTTGAGTGATGAGGTGATGTCGTTCTTACTGCTGGATGAGGGAAAAAACTTTGGTAAGAGGTGGTAATGGGTCTAGTAACATTATTTGGTCACGGGCTTGGGAATAGGAATCATGTAACCTCATGAGAAATTGGAGTACACAGTCCCGTTGGTATCTGTCTAACAGGTTTTTCATTGAGCCACAGTTACAAATAGGTAAAGGGTCATAAATCAAAAGTTCATCCCAGAGAGTCTTCAACTTACCATAGTAAATGCTTACTGATTCGTGGTCTTGTTGAAGACTAGCTAAGGCTTTCTTGAGTTGATAGATACGTGGCCCGTTCTGTTGAGAAAAACGGTCTTGCAGGTCCAGCCATAGTTCCATGGCATCATCGACGAAAGCAACGCTGGATTGTATTGAAGGGCTAATTGAGTTCTGAAACCATGAAACGAGCATGTCATTGCAACGTTCCCAGAGTTCCAATAGAGGGTCTAAAGGGTCAGTGGGTTTAAGAATGGAACCAGTGATGAATCCAAGTTTGTTTTTCGCTCGAAGAGCACGACGCATAGCACGGGACCAAGTTTCATAGTTGTTAATGGTGAGGGGTTCAGAAACCAGAGTAAGAGCTGGGTTATCACCATGGTCCAAGCGAAAGGGATTGGATGGATCATTGAGATTAAGGTAGCGGGATAAGGTTGTGGTATTTTCTGGAGGAGGAAGAGGGTCAGTGTTCTCCATGAAAATGAGCTCTCAATGGCTCTGCGATACCATGTAAGAAAGTAGAAAATAGATGAAAGCAGAGAGCTAATCGATGGAGAAGGAAAATTCTTGTTTTCCTTATATGCCAAAACTTGCTTTACAAAAGTCAGCTTATATACAGAAAAAGAATAACTAACTAACTTTTACATCATGATTTGTTACGTTTGCTAGCTGGAGAATATTGTTTGCTAGCTGGAGAATATTTACAGAGGAATATACTGGAAGTGTGCTGGAGGCAGTTATGAGCAACGACTTGTAGTCATTCTGATGAAGTTTGTGCAATACGACCTGTAGCTTGACTAGTGTCATCTAACATAATTTGACAAAAATAATCCTTGGATGACTCTCAAAAAAACGCTTTAAGCAAAGTCAAACATCAAGCAGAATGCAAATAAAATTAAATGGATACCCGAAAACATCAACTGGTGCTTCATGCTCCTCAAAGGTGTACAGTTTATTACCAGTGACAACATCCCATACCTGCACAGCAACAAAATTCTATTAATGCCATCCATCCTCGCCATTTATAGATAGAATTCACCAAATTGAGCAAACCTAAACAGTCTTGTTCTCTCCACAAGTTATGATGAAGTAGGGCCTTTGGTTTGATGTGAAAAGGCAAGATCACTAACACTGCCGATATGAGCATCATCTGGGAAAAAAAAAAAGAAAAAGAAAAAAAAAATCCATGATAGACATTAATCATTGACAAAATATCTTGTTTAACCCCCAAAATTAAGCTACATATAACATACATACGTGTAATGTATGTATCATGCATGCATGACAAACCTCTAGGCAGTTCCGTAAATCACCGCCGTGATAGGAATATATATATCTGCACTATATGTTTTGAATATGCGACACCCAAGTCGGAAAGCAGGAAACAATCATCAGATCAGATACAAATTGTTTCTCAAGACATCAATCCTATTTCACCCTCTTTGAAAAATGTAAACTAAAGGTAACTCCAGCAAAAATAATAGTCATTTGGAGTCTTGGACATACCAAAAACAGCACCATCAGAACTCCAGCTCAAACGATTTACAGCTGCGCGCAGTTCATTCATTGGCCATGGACGCCTAACAAGTGACATAAAGACCGAGATTAGCCAATTATATATGTTGTCCTGCATAACTTATATACGTGTATATATATAATACAAATATATTTCTGAGGAGATAGATAATGGACACACACTCACATACACGGATACGTTATGGAGACCTGCAAGGTCGCTGAACATGCTCCAATGTTCCAAATCATGAAATTTCGATCAAAAAGCCTCTGACTCTTATATACTTCCCAAATTGTGATACCGCCATCTTCCATTCCAACTGAGGTTGAAAGAACATAAAACATACAATAGGAGTGACATAGATGAAAGTACTAAACAACTAAATTTTGACCTCATTGAACAAAAGAAGTCGAAACAGATCTAGGAGCAGCAATAGCTCACCAAGAAGCAGAAGTTGTTTCACTGGATGAAAATCCATGCTCTTGACGTACGCGATGATTTAGGTGAGGTTTTGATAATGAGTTGACTTGAGTTGAGATAGAGATGAGATGAGAGTTAAATTGGATAAAATATTGTTAAAATATAGTTTTTTGATATTATTTTTGTTTTGAAATTTAAAAAAGTTAAATTTTTTATTATATTTTATTTGAAAGTTTGAAAAATTTATAATAATTAAATAAAATGAGATCAGTTCATTATCCAAACAACCCAAAAGGAACTGACCGACTTTATACACTTCACGGTTTCACATTTTTCTTGTAATATTTTCTTGTAATGGTACTGCTTTCTTCTTTCTTTCGTTTGCCCTGATCTATGAGCTTTGTTACTCGTTATCTACTCGTTATCTTCACATACAACACATCACACTTATTTTTATTTTATTTTTATTTTTAAACTAATTGAATTGTTCTATTCATCATCCATATATTAACAATTATTAAGAAAAAAAAAACAAGTATGGTGTGTAGTATACGTGTGAAAATGATGAATATAATTTTTCAAATGGTTAAAATTAATAAAAATTATATGCCTAGCTAGCTAACAATACCCAATTAAAGGACTGTCAATATTTTTATTTATATAAAATCTCTATTATAAAACTGATCATGATGCTCTTATTGTGATGATTTTATATCATTAATATTTATTCAATGTATTTGGTTTATGTAGTAATTTCATGCAAAAACAGAGGGTCGTATTAATCTATGCCTTTTTCATTTTGATGAATCTTTTAAATACCTTAATTAAAGATTTATATCTGCAGATAAACCAATCATTATTACTGATAATCTTACACAATATTTTTGTTTTCTTGAATATATTTTAACTCATCAGTTCTTTTTTCTTTAGAAAATAATAGACTTACAGAGAGAGTCTACTGACTTTTTGTATCGAAATGTGTTTTTATATGAACAATTATATTTATCATTCCACATATAATATTTTTTTAAAATTTTTATTTTTTTCTTATTAAATATGTAGTATATAAATAATTAGCAGAAGAATTCTCTTAATTTAAGAGAAATAAAACCAAAAAAATAAATCTAAATAAGTGGCAAATACTATTTGGTACGGTTGTGTCCCTTTCGGCCACCAGATACACCACCAACTACCGGAGCCCAAACAGGGGGTCTTAGCCCATATTGACACATGGATATTAGATGGGCACCTGGATTGAGGCCTTATTGATAGCTCATGCCACGGCCCGAAAGGGTTGGGGTCTCCCAAGCCCAAAAAGAAAACGTGAAATTCCCGTGAAACACATTAATGTCTATACAGTGTTATGCGTATTTAATTCAATTCCTCCGAATCCCCGTGAACCCATTATTACCATACTTTAAACCACGCACCAACCGGAAGTTATTAACACTCAGTCACATGCCCCCCACCTCTTTATAACTTGGTCTGTCAAGAAGTTCATCTCCTCGTTCCATTCACGGTTCTCTCCGCTCCCAAAATGGCACTCTTTTTCTCACTTCCAACTACTCTACTGCTGCTGCTGCTGCTTCTGCTTCTTTCTTCGTGCCTATTGCCTCCTGCTCTGCCCTTTACAGTTATAATGTCCGATTCCTCAACCCTCGTTGATGGCCCACAGTCCGGGTTCTCCATGAACAAATACGGGTTCCGAACAGACATCCGTGAGCAAGAGGCAGTCTATGATATCATGAAGGCTACCGGGAATGATTGGGCCACCAACATCCCTGATGTGTGTCGTGGCCGGTGGCATGGCATCGAGTGCATGCCCGACAAGGATAATGTCTACCACGTTGTCTCCCTCTCCTTTGGGGCATTGTCCGACGACACTGCCTTCCCAACATGCGACCCGACACATTCTTATATTTCACCATCCATAACTAAGCTTCCACACATTAGGACCCTATTCTTTTACCGTTGTTTCAGTTACAACCCTCAGCCTATTCCAGCATTTTTAGGTCAATTGGGTCCAACACTACAAACTTTGGTGCTTAGAGAAAATGGCCATGTGGGCTCCATCCCTAGTGAACTAGGCAATCTTACCCGTTTAAGGGTCCTTGATCTTCACAGAAACAATCTCAATCATACGATTCCTATCTCACTAGGTCTGATAGCCGGTCTAAGGTCATTAGATCTAAGTGGGAACAAACTAACCGGTTCAATTCCCGGTTTAAGCTTCCCATCTTTGAATATTTTGGACCTTAGCCAAAATCTTTTGATGGGTTCAATCCCACCTGCTGTTGGAACTTGTCATTCCTTAATCAAAATGGATTTTAGTCGTAATCGTCTCAGCGGCCCAATCCCCGACTCAATTGATGGCTTAAAGGATCTTATGCTTATGGATTTGAGTTATAATCGTCTCTCGGGCCCACTTCCCATATCGCTTAGAAGCTTAATCTCTCTCCAAGCATTGATTATCAAAGGAAATCCAATGGGGTCTGATGCAATTCCCAGTGATGGATTCGATGGCATGAAAGGCTTAATGATCTTAATATTATCGAATATGAACCTACACGGTTCAATCCCAGAATCACTAGGCCGATTGACAAACCTTCGTGTCCTTCATCTTGATGGGAATCAATTCAACGGTTCAATTCCCGTTAACTTCAAGTACCTGAAGAATCTTAGCGAGTTAAGACTGAACGACAACCGGCTTATCGGGTCGGTTCCTTTTGGGAGAGAAATGGTATGGAGGATGAAAAGGAAATTAAGGCTTTTCAACAATCCCGGACTGTGCTACAAAGCTGGGAGTGGCTTGGATGAAGATTCAGATTCGGGCATTGGTGTGTGTGACGTGCCAAGGCCAGAGACAGGAAGATCTGTACAGCATCTTTCAACACTTGAAAGATACGTACCAAGAACATTCAATGTCTCATCCGATGCAGTATTTAAAATTTCAGTTCCCGTTGGCTTGATTCAGCTGGCTACATTGCTGCTGTGTACTTTCACTTTAATGTAAGTCTTTTAAGATAGGTAGGAAGAAAGAAAGAAAAGCAATGTAATATACAGTGTAGTTGCCCCCCCCCCCCCCCCCCCCAAGCTAATATACAGTGTAGTTTATTTATATTTTGTTGTATCATTAAAAAAAAAAAAAATAGTTAGGAAGTGACGTCTTATGATATTATATGTCTGAAAGTACTGACAAGGAAGTGTTCTCAATATCCAACAAAACCTTATCCCAAGGAAGGTTCGGTTCTTTACCAGGTAGAGGCTGCCATTTCCGACAATTTTTAGCAGCTACAATCCAAGACTACTGTGTCTTTGCTCAAAACTACTCCATTCTTTCAGCAGCCAGATCCCATATTCACGGTTCCGCCATTTCCTCGAGGATTAGTGATCCCTGTCAAGTTTTGTTAGATAGGTTGGGGTGAAATTGTCATTCGTGTTAAAAATTTGAGTAATAATATCCACATTTTACAATACATGTTATAAAATAATGATATTTTTATAAAATGAGGTTAGTTTTATGAAATTTTACAAAAATACCCCTCCTTTTAAAATAGTATTGCATGTATAAAGTGTTGTGTAAAGTGACATATGTTTATCATTTTTTTCAAATGTGCTCATTCTTATATTTATTTTATTTTTTTAATTTTTTAATGGTTAAGAAATTAACTATTAGTAAATTTGTATTTTTTTATTAAAAATATTTATAAAAAAAATTCAATGTATTTGAGATTGCTTAGTTTAGATATCAAAACCATATAAATATATCTCATCTAATCTCGTAATCTTATTATTACAATTTTTATAAATTCTCACATAAAATATTATAAATAATTTAACTTTTTTAAATCTTAAAACAATAATAATATTAAAAAATAATATTTTAATAATATTTTATTTAACTTTTAACATTCATATCAATTCATCTCGTCACAACTCATTATCCAAATCTAACCTCAATCTCACCGTAACATTGTCCATATAATGAACCCTGCAAACTGGCAAACAAACTAGGCATAAATAGAGAGCCCAGGGTATCTTAATTCCAAGAGCTGTCATTCCAAATACTACAAGATTGATTAACATCATCGACAGAAAGTTTTTTTAAAAAAGAAAATTCAAGTAACATGCCATTGTCAAGTACCTATACACACAGAATTTAGAACAGCAGCCACATTGACAGTTTTGTCGTAAAGGGCTCCCCAAAACTATTGGCATCTGGGTCTGACATCAATGATTGGTAGGCATGCCAACTTTGACATGTTTTTTTTTTTTTAATAATGCAGATCATACTATTTGTATTTATAAATTCTAATGCATGAAAGTTGTACATTTCCCCCATAGTTCTATTCAGTTTTTACCTATTTATTTATGGATTTTTTTCCATATTTATTCTTTGTTGTTTGTGTGGTTCATTTATTGAGATTACATCCCCACATTGGTCTGTGTCCAGTGCACAGATACAGACATACCTCCAGGCACAACAGTTCTAGCTTCAGTCCCTCACTGCAAATACAACTATAGTTCGAGCAACTAGCTATTCTCTCATTCAACTTAAATCCAAAAAAAAATACCCAACGTTTTGGCGCGTTCTGAGATTGTTTGGATGGTTGGAAGAAAAAAGATAGTTTTAAATAATAATTAAAAGTTGAATAAAATATTATTAAATTTTTTTTTTAATATTATTATTATTTTAAGATTTAAAAAGACTAAATTATTTATTATTTTTGTGTGAAAATTAAAAAAAATTATAATGATGAGATGAAATTGGTTGAAAATGTTTCTCAATTCCGATAACCTCTAAAATTTTTTTTATACTTTAATCACTAGTTTTCTCTTTTCTCTTTTGTTCTTTATGTTAGCCTGTTAATTTCCCAAATGCTACCTAAAAGGTTTGAATATTGCTTGACTATCTAAAAGAGTAATGAATTGTGCAAATGTTGCGCATTAAAAAAGTAGACATATTCTTTTTGAAAAAATATGATTTTTTCATATAAGTTTCATATTTATTCACATTTAAAAAAAAATGTGTGATGCTTATATATTCTATGATTGTAAATATTATTTCTTTATCTAAAAAACCATAGAAGGAAAAACATTGCATTCATGTGAGTGATTCACAAAGGTCTCATAAAAAACTAATCAAAATGAAACACCAAGATCTCATAAAAGGGAAAAGAAGAGAGCATGGCCTAACTTGGATAGAATAATGGTAATAATTAAAAACAAGAGATCCACATAGAGCAACCAATTTCTTAATATAATTTTGGTAGTTTGATTCTTCTACATCTATTCATTTTATATTGTTGTCAAGCAATTGAAAATTGAAAACTACAACAATGACAAAAATAACTTTGTAGCATCCATACGAAACAACCACCAGATTTTAAAATATGTTTATGTGTCTGTATAGTATAGTTTTGATTTATATAAATTATCATCCAGTGAAAAAAGAAAAAGATTAAAAAATTGTCCACATCTTGGTGTTTTGAAATAAGAGAAACAGCCAGGGCCAAGCAACTTCAAGAAAAGGAAGGAAGCCTTGACGGAGAAGGAAGACTTTGTACTTTGGAGTGCTTACCCACTTCTCGCAGCTCCACTGCACGCTTCCTTCTGATAGAAAAAACTAGACTTTACAACTCCATATGTTTGTTTCTACCTCCACCTTGCAGCGCAATATTTGCCTACATATTATCTTTTGCTGCACGACTCTTAAAAAAGAAATAGGAAAAAAAAACGCTCACACGCAAAAAGTTTAAGAAGGAACAAAGAGAGATATGTGTGCTCCTTCGTCCTAATCGTTACGTTTCGCATCTAATCTTCGTCTTCTTTCGCTTTGGCTTTTCTCTTCCCTCCACTCTGTAACCAGCTAGACAAGGAAGGAGAAGAAGAAGCAGAAGTCAAGAGGGGTTGCGAACTTAGAAGGAGGAAGACCTGATTTTGAAGACCCGGAACTTTTTCAAGGGGTTCGATTATTTAACTTTTCGTGGGTTTGATAGAAGTGGGGATATGGCTTTTTACTCAATGTTTTGTTGCGGAAATGTTTCGAATCGGTATGTTGCTTACATTTTTTTTTTCCTATTATTGCTCAATTGTTGGGAAATCTTTTTTATTTGCTGTATTCTGTTGGGAAATGAGAGCTGAGGAGGGGTTTAGTTCTGCATTCAGCTTAGATTTTGGGGACGAGCACTTGGGTCTGGATGAGAGGAATCTATTAGTGGCTTGTTAGGTTGTTAAGAAAGTGGTGGGAAAAGGTAAGAATACGAGAGGGAAAAAAAAAAAAGTGGAATCTTGATGGTCAAAAACAACACAGCGCCCAGACATCAGTGAACTATAGTATTTCATTAAGTTTGACCAAATAAGTGGTTCCACTACTTCTAAAAAAAGTGGTTCCACTCGGATTTTTTTCAGTGGCCAAACGAAAAGTGTGTCTTTTTAATCGTTTTGTACTAAAGTGCATTTCTTTTTCCGCTATGTTGTTCTGATTGAGCTTAATCAGTGGAGGGCTCAATTGTACAGGAATGAACGAGGGAAGAAGCCTCAAACGTGGAGGGTATTTTCATTGAAGGAGCTGCACGCAGCTACGAACAATTTTAATTATGATAACAAGCTTGGAGAAGGGGGATTTGGTAGCGTCTACTGGGGTCAGCTTTGGGATGGATCACAAGTAATTAATACATTTATAAGTTTCCACTCAAATTTTCCATACTGGTTATATTATTAATTTTGCCTCTATTGTCTTTTGATGTGCAAAAAGACTCTTTTCGGGAAACAAGTACAACGCTGAAGGCTATCACTCTTGAGAAAAAAGAATCCATATAGGTCTTGTATTATCAGGAATTATTTTAATCTCCCAGTGCTGCTTTCCACTTTTTGGTAGTTCCCCTCCCCGCCCCGCCTTTTCCCTTCATTGCAGACAAAGCAATGTCATGCAACATATGTTTAGTTTCTTTTAAGTATGGAACTCACTTGTTATAAAACAATGTCATGTAATCTCACCGGGCTGAGGATTGAGAGGATATGTAGATTACGAAGAAAGGTATTGATACTTGCCAAAAAATAAAAAAGAAGAAGAAAGGTCTCGATTTAAAAGTGGGATAGGGATTTGCATGAGCAAATCCGACCTGGGAAGAGGTGGGATGGACCCTCAGTCTCAACACATGTTGTAGATGTCTCATTGTGTATACAGAATGACAGATGTGGAGATGTGAATTAAGGGATTGGAACATTCTTTATACTCGTCTAAAAAGAATTCAAGGTCAGTGAGCTATGGTTTTCTTGTTCCTTTCCACCATATTCCCTTTCTGTGAGGCAATTTTTAATTTTATTTTATGATGAATTCAATACTGAGATTACTTCTAAAACTACTACATAGTTTAAGTTGCATCTGATCTAACTACAGCTTCCCTTTTGTACTATGTTATACAGTATGTGGTGTCCTGTGTACCTATCCTAGCTTTTCATACCGCAGAAATCTGATGCCCAAAGTAGTAATAAATTTTTTTGAAGCTTGGTATTGTAACATGTAACGATAAATCATGGCAGGATTTGTAAGTCAAGCAAGGATATGACATTTGGAAGTCATGTTATGCAAGACAGATGCTTGGGGACCTGCATGGGCCAATTAATTTTAACTTATCAAAAAAAAAAGACAGCTGCTTGGCTGATTGCTTAAACTATTTGTATTCACTGAAATAATGTCATAGGGTTTAAGGTGCTTAGGACAGGCATATCTGTTAATATATAATCTATGTGAGGCAATATCTTTTTGAAAACAGGCTTATAAAAAAAGATCTTGTCAACAGAAAATTGCCAGTTCCATTTCGCTAGAGTTCTGTAGCCAAGTGAAGTCGTGGGCATCAAAGATGCTCAATCTGTTCCTTTGCTAACATGCTTTATTTGTTTATCAACTTTCAAGTTTTTGCTTAATTGATTGAAGAGCTTTTTCCATCATTATTCTGTCTTGAAACACTCGTAGGCAATTGGTAATAGTGCACCCTTCTTAATGAATGTTCTTACCGATGGATATTAATAGGTTTACAGTCCTTGTTGAGACAACAGAGAACCTACATCCTAAGTGGCATAGTAGGAAGACAGTTATGGTGCTTTGTTGAGCCAGCTTGGACAAGAATTACAGCTGGTTGCATTGATCGATTCCTTCTGATGTACTTGTCACATTAACTCCTTGAAGATAATTTTTTTTTTTTTTTTATAAGTAACTCCTTGAAGATAAATAAAGTGGTTCTGGTATTTTACTGCCTGTGATATGCACATTGATTAAGACTTTGTACTTCTGTATTATTGAAGTGCACTTTTTCCTATTCACATGTGACTTACTTTGGCTAGTGCTCTCTCACGATAGTAAAGCATTGTAAGTTGAAGAATTTCTAGACTCAACTTTTATTGTGCCATTAGAAGCAAATTTTTCCGGTGTATGCTCTTAACGATTATGTTCCAAATAACATTGAGTCTTGGATGTCATCACAACTGTAATGGGCTTGATTTGTTACTAAGTTACAGCCTTTCCTGAATTGTGTTCACCTGAGAGTAATCGGTGCAATTACATGTTTCAATACTCCTTTTCCTCATGTTATAGCAGAACTCTAATGGCTGTATGCCTGCAACTTAACCCCCCACTCGTCCTTGTAAACTGGATAACATTCTGAAAGGTGACAACTATGCAGATTGCAGTCAAAAGGTTGAAGGTTTGGAGCAACAAAGCGGATATGGAATTTGCTGTTGAGATTGAGGTACTGGCACGAGTGCGGCACAAGAATTTGCTAAGCTTACGTGGCTATTGTGCTGAGGGGCAAGAGCGTCTGATCGTGTATGACTACATGCTGAATTTAAGCCTGCTATCACATCTTCATGGACAGCACTCGGCAGAATGTCTTCTCAATTGGAACCGACGGATGAGTATTGCAGTTGGAGCTGCTGAGGGCATAGCGTAAGTACTGAACCAACTTTGTTCTTCATCTTTTGTCATGCCACGTAGCTTACCTCGTAATCTTTTGATTCAGCTATCTCCATCACCACTCCACCCCCCATATAATTCATAGGGACATCAAAGCGAGCAATGTGTTGCTAGATTCAGATTTTCAGGCTAGGGTTGCTGATTTTGGATTTGCAAAGTTAATCCCTGATGGTGTAACACATGTGACGACAAGAGTTAAGGGTACCCTTGGATACCTTGCGCCCGAATATGCTATGTTTGGGAAAGCAAATGAGAGTTGTGATGTCTACAGCTTTGGGATACTTCTGCTCGAGCTTGCTAGTGGCAGGAAACCCATTGAGAAATTGAGTTCAACAATGAAACGTTCAATTACTGATTGGGCGCTGCCATTGGCATGCGAGAAAAATTTTGATGAACTAGTAGATCCGAAGCTCAATGGTACGTATGTGGAGGAAGAGCTAAAAAGAGTGGTCTTGGTTGCACTCATATGTGCTCACAGTCGGCCTGAGATGAGACCCACGATGCTTGAGGTGGTGGAGCTTCTGAAGGGACTTAAGGAGGAGAAACTAGCTGAACTGGAACATATTGAGCTATTCAGGCCTCCTCAAGCTGCAGATTATAATGATGGGGCCTCGGTTGCTGAAGACAGCTCAGACTTCATCTCAGAGGAAAAAGATTCAAAACCGGAAATTGAGGGGGGGATCGGGCTTAGAGATGAACATAATCGCGCAAACTAATAAGTGTGGTATTAATTCGATTTGGTACCATTTACAAGATTTGGGTTTCTCATGTGAAGGTGGAACTGGCTTGGCTTGGCTTGTTATTAAAATTTGACTGGAACCATTGCTAATATCAAGAAAGCATGTATTTTTGTGAGTGCAACGAGATCCGTTTTGTGTTTCTCGTCATTCCTTTATCCTAAAACGAATGACATGGAAACTGTGTTTAATATCATCCTACGGGATGGTCTGATTTTTGGCTCTAGAGACTAGAACTAGTGCTATATGTATATATAGAACGACGCATCGACTTTTTGACTTCTCCATTACTAATTTACTACTATTAAGGTATTGCAACAGTATTATGTATAACGCATGCCATTGCAACGAAATCCTGTATTTTTCATTTCAACATCGAAAGATACAAAATGCTCACTGTTAATCAAAATTTGTGGCACAGCAGGCATTCGAGGCTTTAGCTTCAATACAAATGTAGAAGCATAAATGGCACAATCATATATTTACAAAGACTACTGAAATATAAAAAAGACTTATGGCTACAATTTGGATACCAATCATCTTAAGATGTGCATGATTATTACAACAAAAAGGGTTTTGTAACTCCTTTCGAAAGACTTGCCCAGTGAAAAATCAGTAATTGCACAAGCAGCAGGGCAAATATGCCACAATTTAGCTTGCATTGTAACCCAGAATTACATCGCAAATCTCAACTCCTATGAGAAGGTGTCTTCACGATCTCCCACAGCAATCGTCTCTCCCTCCTCCAAGTTGCTAAACTCCAGGAAATGCGTAGGCCTGTGGTCCTCGTGATAATATTCACGGGGTGCCCCAAGCTTGACCCCATACTTCATACTAGGTGCATGTTTCACCCCCATGAAGTTGTAATTCCATGGACCATTATCAGGAATCTAGTAATGGAAAGCAATAAAATGATCAAAGTTAACTCCATGGGAACAATAAAACCATTCAGCAAATCAAATACACATATGAAGATAAAATAACCATACAAGTATCAAATCAAAAAAGCACAACTAATGAATCGTATATGTCGAAGACAGATAGAGAATGTTCTTACCATATAGAAGCCTAGGAAGCGGTCACTAAGGAGCATTTGGACCTTCTCGTAATGAGTGGGAAGGTAGCCATGAGGATTGCTTCCAGTGTCCTTGTTCACACGTCCCCACTCATACCCTGATGGTGTCAGCTTATAAGCAGTTAAGGAGCAGGAACCAGGAGTGAAACTGCAAGTCAAAATAATGCACTTCTCCCCATCCCATTGCTTGTTGTTTTCTAAGATCTTAGCATGACTTGTGAGATCCTGCAAGCAAAATCTCAGGTAAGATAACAAATCGTGGACATGACTCATTCCCCCCTTCTAGAAGAACAGAAGTATCTAAAAACATGACATTTATACTAAAGAACTAACATAAGAAACATTAAATCACTCAGATTTAAAAAAAAAAAAAACCTGTGGTGATAACTGGGGAAGTTCATTAGGTTGTGTGTGCATCCATCCCAAAGGCTCTAAGTCATTCAGGAAATCATGCTCTGGGAGAGCTGCTGGAAGGTTAACTTGTTGATGGGTTCCCCACTGTGGCGGCATTGCAATACAGCGGATTTCCTTAACCTGTGGGTTGTCAGGGGGACTTACACCATACAAGTAGCCAGCAATTTGAGTCCGAAGATCTGCTATGCAGATAAACTTCTTCAAAATGTTCTTTGGCATAATATAGGTATATCCTGTTTCCTGCATTATCAAGTGCCCTCCAGGTCAGCCAAAATATAAAATATATATGATTATAATTTGTAATGTAATCATATATATTAAATATATAATATGAGAAGGTCAACCCGTACCTTTATATCCTCAGAATTCACATAAATATGATTGACACGAAGATAGAGATTTGTTGCTGATATTGCTCTCACACGCCAATCTGTCTTAGATCCAAATGCAGCTTGCTCATATGGACTTGTGGTGGTGACAATCAGTTCATCACCATGCACATTGGTGGTCCTTGTTGTCACTGCTGTCAGCTGACTTGCTTCTTTTGCCTGGTATTGTTATACAGGAGTTGATTTTAAGTCAATAACCAGCAAAACACACATACACACACACACATATAAAGAAACCAAAGTTAAAACAAGTAGTGATAGGCTAGTGCTGTATATGCAAGAGGAATATAGAAACAGTGGATCATCTTTTACTCTATTGTGAGGTTGATAACATTGGAAAATTATAACCTTACAACTATTTTACAATTATTTTACAACTCCACATGAAATGGAGGGTAATTTTGTAATATTAAAATTTAATTTTATTGGAGTGGCATGATTTCTTTGATTGTTTGAAAATGAGTTGTAAAAGAGTTATAGATGTATCATTACTCAATAACATTTTGTGGCAAGCTGTTTTTGGTCTTTTTGGGTTAAATTGGGTGATGCCTAGAAAAAGAGGTAGATCTTTGAGTGCTCGAAAGGGGATTTTGACAGTCATCATGATGAGAACTTGTAGAAAATGATTCCAATTTGTTTCATGTGGTACAGTTGGAGAGAGAGAAATCTGAGATTGCACAACGACAGCGGAGGACCTCAAGGCCTTCTTTCTCAATTTACTCTACCAATGCATGGTTGCCCACTATGTTTTTATAGTTTTAGCTTCCAGGATTTTCTTGGTTTCTTTACATTCTCTAGTTAGGTGCATCTCACCTATACCACCTATGAACTTGATGGTGCCTTTGTGCTCATTAATAAACGTTCTTATTATAAAAGAAAAAAACAGAAACATCACCTGTTTCTCAATCTCAGCAATCTGCTGCCTCTGTTGAGAAGGTGGAGTAATCTCAGCTCCAAGTATGATATCACGAATTTCAGACTGTGTCAGGGCTGATGTATTCACATTGTTCTTCTTGGCATAGTCTGAGAGTATGAGATCTCTAAGAGCAACCTCTACCTGTCACATGAAGATGATAGGAAAACTCAACACATCAAAGAAATGCATGAATATATATTGACAGAATGGCTTTTTTTTATTGGTGAACAAGATTTTATTAGTCATAATAATAGGCAAGAGCCCAAGTATAAGGGACATATATAAGAGAAACGCCTAAGTGTGCTAGTTTAGTGATACAAGGAATTCATGAAAAGCCATGCCATGAAAATCAATTAATTACAATCAACCACTGGAGTGAATGGAAAATTAAGTTTCTAAGCTCATCCATTGACCGCTCTAGAATTGAAACCAGGTAAATATTAGGCTATTTGCCACTAGAGGAATACACACACACGGATGCATGAATATTTATTGATAGCAGGCATTTTGCATTGAAACCATGTAAACATAGGCTATTGCTGCTATATGAACACACATACACAACCCGCTGTTCCCATTTTCTTGCTGACCCAACATGCACAAAAGGTGTGTCATTAGAGTGAGTGCGCTTTACTGATACAATCAAAAGTAATAGGTAAGCCATTAAAACAATGGAGTGGGTTACCTTCATCCATTGATCATCATTGAGAGAAGGCCAGATGTGGTGAGGCTCGGTAATGATTGTTTTGTCGGGCTTTAGTAACATCTTTGCCTTCTCATTATTCACATGAAGTGCACGCAGTATCAAAATGAGCCGGGAGAATGCAGTATACGAAGAAATACTTTTCAACCAATCATCATAAATGTTGAAAAGAACCATTTGTGGCTCTGTAGCCTTCAAAATCAGATCACCAAATTTTTCAATCTTCAAGCATGCCTGGAAAGGAAGCTGCAGCTCACTTCCTTTAATAACTATGTTGGGAAAATCCAGCAAGTGAACCTCCAATGGGTCCAGCATTCCTTTACGAGTCACTATAATCTGCTTCGGTTGTTCTTCAACTGGCAAAGACCGCACAAGAGCAGCAACTTCTTCTGCTGTTTTCCACTTGGCTAACTGACCAAGACGCTTCTGCCCTGCCCAGACACTTGTGTGGATGACCTGCAAAGAAATCAATGAATCTGAATCTCAACTAAAGAGAGAAATTACTTCCAAAAAACCATTAGAATATGAAAAAGACAAAAAATAGACCTTCAGAAACAGCTGTCCGGTCCTTGGATTGAATATAAAGATGGCCCCATTGATGGGTTTCGTTGTAAGATTTCCTTCAAATGTCTTGTGGATAGTAACCCGATATACATTAGTGTCATCAACAAACCATATTATTTGGTTGCTGAAGATCTCTCCATAATTCTGGGATGACAAATACGGCTCAGTGGGCTCAGAAGAATACAACTGTAAACCTTTCCGTATCCGCTCCCTCAACACATACAAGGCTGGATTTGACTGCATATCCACCAAGAACCATTATTGAGTACCTGTCTATCACGGATTTATAAAATAATCAAAGAATACATGAACCTAAAATTGAACCTTCATGATCTTATTCATCGCCTGCTGGAGCAGAGGCTTTGACCCAGGAAACCAATTGCCAAATGCAGAATGCAAGTTATAGGCCAAATCAAGTCCAATCATCACACCTGCATGAAAAATCCCATGATGATTATTTCAAGCTTTAAAACAGAAACATCAAGAGGTGTAAAGCAAAAGGCAATAAAAGAATACCAGTAGGAGATGGATATATAGACATGTTGTCTGTTGTATAATCCATAAATTTGGCCCGGGTGTAACGCTCAATATCGTGAGAGTCATAATCACCCCAACGGAGCTGCACATCTATCCAGTACTTGTTGCTTGCTTTCTGATCAAACACATCCTTTGGCTCGGCCACAAGACTAGGTTTTGACATTGGCCATCTATGAGCAGCAAAGAGAAGAACGTCTGCACAAGAGCTGTTCATTTTATAACTCTTCCTCGGATGTATTGTTTCCTTCTGCACAGTTTCAATTTCCAAAGCATCTAACTCCTGATCCAAAACTTGACACAGATCCATGACAACACTCTCATGTATCTTTTGCCACAAATGAGCACGGAATATCTGAATCAGCGAAATCTTTAAGGTAGGGATCTTCCCGTGCATGAAGATGCCAGTTAGATCCAACTGGACTTGGAAACCCACGTAAACATTTGCTCTATTTATTGTAGGTGACCACCAAAGAGTGAACCTACGGTTAGGGATCTGGTTGAGACCAGATCTCTGAGCATTTGTCAGCTTTTTATACTTCATTGATTCCTCAAAGCCTGATGCCTTTTCCCAGAAGAGTCCTTCCCATGTTGGAAAGCTAAAAAATCAAATAAGAAAAATCAATCAAAAACTAGTCCCCCCCTTAAAGGAGATCACTGGGTTATGAATTGAAGACTGCAACTCAACTATGTCAAGATTATATACTACAGTGCAATTAAATTGAACAGACCAAAGCTATAGACGACAAAAAGTGCTCCGATGTGCACTAACCAACCAGATTATATACACCCACTTGTCTCTTTCACCATCCCCATTGTATTAGCAGACTGATAGAAAATGGCTAAACTGGTGACAACTAATCAGAACAAACTTGTAAAACAGTATACTTACTATGTTCCTTTGAATAAGGTATGCTCAAGAATTCCCTCAACACCTCCTAAAGCTTGGATGACATCAGTTCGATAGTTGTTCAAGTTCCAAAGTTTCCCGTCATGCCTCTGGTGTGTCCACCAGAAAGGGTTCTGTTTTAGAACTTGGTACTGCTTGAAGTCAGTGCGCACCCTCCATCCTTTGTCATATGCCAAAGTATGTCGATCCTTCTGAAACAAAGTATTTATCCGAGGAATTCCCCTGTCCCATGAATCCTGTCAAGAGAATTAAGCAAGACATTAGGATGAAGAAATTTTGTATCAAGGCCCTAAAAATGTATATAAAAAAAGTGCTGCCACCCACTTCCAAATCTTCAAGGGTCAAACGCCTATTTTGTGCCTGAGCTTCCTGTCTCTTTAGTGCATATTCGGCCCACACACGCTGTGAATCTATGAACTCACTCTCCCATGGCTGTCAAGTAAACAGCAAGACGGTGAAAAACAGCAAAGTAAACACACAGGCACACCACATACACAAAAAGAAAAAGTCTCAATTTACTTGTATATATCGATAAAGATTGGGAATTAGCTGGTCCTCTTCATGACTCATTCCACTCCTAAAGTGAGTTACACCAACATCAGTCTGCTGACTGTAACGGAGGTCACTCTGTGGAATCAATATGTGACCCATGGAAAGCATGCCTAGTCCTCCGATTTCCTTTGGAGTGTAGAAAATGACAGGCGGGAACCTGAAAGAAAATTGAGATTAAGAATAGCATATTGAGTTTCGACAATATTTAAGTTTTGAAAACTTCCAATAGATAATGTTTTTCCTTATGCAGCCACAAAATTAAATAAATGTACCTGCTAGGCATCTTTGAGTTCAACCCAATCTTTATACGGGTCTGGATTTTATTTTCACATTTAACCAGCAAATCCAACAGTTCTTGAGTATGTACAGTGGCTTCACGGAAATAAGTCATGAGACCTATTGAAAACAAGAACCCTTCATAATCTATCCTCAAGATGTCAAAATAATTTTACTAGGCAGAATAAAATTCTCAAAACATACCTATCAGGGCTGTATTCCATTTATTGACAATTTTTGTAAATGTGGTAGATCCAGAAGACATTAGAATCTGCCTCACACGATTCTCAAACACCTTCATGTGTTCATCATCAACCCGCAAGAAAGCAACAGCAGTCCGTTCTTTGGTCTGTTCATTCTGCAGATTCCAAACGCCATCTCTTGTATTGCTGAATGCTTCTTGGGTCATTCTTATTTTAGGAAGTATCCGAACTTCAAATCCACACCTATAGGTCATATAAGAAATGATTCAGAAAAAATTCCATTCCCCATAAAGCGAACATCGCAATCATAAGCTGAAAAGCCTAGGGAGGCTAAAGCGGAATGAAGACAAATCTCAGATTCATACACAATTACAGGACTATTAACCAAAATAATAAGCAACTTATCAAAAAGGGGATCTGAAGGTTAAGACCTCTCCCATACGATCATATCCATCATATGACAAAGGCCAATTATAAACGCAGAAAATAATGAATTAAAAAAAGGGATGCAAAATTTATGGATGAGGTGAATGTATTTGTTAAGAATGTCTCGAAGGGAAATAAATATGGAATCAACCAACTATTTTTTGTTTTGGTTCCCAATTAACTTGTCTACGAAAAACATCCAGCAGTTGCAGCTTAGGAGATGAAAAGCGGCAAGAGTGGTGCATGGGAAATACCGGATATCAACAAATCCAAGTATTCCAAGAAACCTTTTTATATATCTTTGCTGGAAAACATAGGTCCCAAGCAGGAAAAATATCATAACATATATACCAAAGATGAAGCAACTAAATAGATGGATGACATACATGCTGAAGAGCAAATTCGGATTATCCTTGCTGTAAACTGATACAAAGCTGTTCTCCCACTCCAATGTTGTGATACTTCGAGGAAGACGATTCTTCATATCCCAGAAAACACTCCTCCCAAGATTTACTGAGGAAAATTTAAAAACCGACCGATAATGTCATTTTTTGCATCTCAAGAAATCCAACTCATTCTTTTAAGATAATGTTTGGCCATATTACTTTAGATTAGAAGTAAGAAAGAAAGAATAAACTACCATCATGTTTCATGAGCCTCATTCTTGCATCTCTGGGCCAGCACTTCTTATTGTTATATCCAACCATATTTTCATTGTTAGGATCAGGATGCTCAGTAAGATATCGCTGAATAAGGTCTCGAGCCTCTTCATGGGTGAAGCGGAACAATATATGGACCCTGTCTATGTATCGGGAATACAGCCGAATAGGGTGCCGTGTCTCAACTTTCGTGTCCCAATAAGTAATGAACTCATTAGGCATCTGGGGAGGACCAGCAATCTCACTGGCTCGAGTCAATCCAAGTAGCAATAGATCCAGCACAAGTCCATAATACTGTACAACAAAAGAAGCAAACTGGAGACCACGTATAAGACCATATGAGTTTGTGTGACTCATATCCTTGTAAGACAACACAACATTGTTCTTAGCAGTGACATAATCAGCAATGTTGTGGTCAAGAACCAACCTCAAGAGCCTGCAACATATCAAAGTAAAAAACACATTATTTAATAAAAATATCCATCTTTACAGTCAAAAAAGCACCAACCTTGTACTCACCTGTTTAACATTGTCAAGTCAATCTTCTCAAAGAACTTCTCAAACTTTGTCTGAAGCATCACAACACATTGCCCTTCACTCGTGTCCCATACACCTTGTAAATTGTTTATACCCTGACACCATTTATAGACCAAAAGTGGGGGAGGCTCCGAATCTGCAGGCTTGATCCAGTTTGGAAAGAGATGGCGTTTGTCACCTTCATACCATAAATATTGATCAAGATATGCATCCGTAATCTTCTCAAGAGGCTCAATCTCATAAACGGGAATGAGATAGCTGTACAAATCCATGAACTCTATGCCAACCTGAAAAAAACAAAAAGTTCAGTTCATCCTACGCTGTAAAGCCCAAAGGTCAGTATCAACTCATTCTTGATCATTGACAGACCTCCTTGAAAGCACGCTGAGTGAGCAGGTGACGCTTAATTCGCGACAGTGCTTCATGTGGGTTATCATAAGCTTGTTCAATGAGACCCAACTCTTCCCTCTGAAGCTGGTTTAATCTCACAGCCACACTGTAAGATTCTTTCAACCTCTCCAGAGCTAGAATAAGTAGTTTTGTATCATGCTTATATGACAATGGAGGGAATGGAATGGGAGAAAACTTTCTTGACTCCAACCAATGCACTGTAGTCGTATAAATGGCAACTGCTTCTTCTGGTGTAACATATGGGCCGTCTTTCAAATAGTTGTGTTGTCGTTCCTAGAAGAAGGGAAAATGGAAATTGAAAGATAACTAAGCTAGGGAATAAAAACATCTATTAGAATACAATTCAGGAAAAAAAAATAAAGAGGCCATGAAGGCCATCTTTTGTAGTTCTCCCTAGGAAATTTACACAAAAAATGAAAATTTTGGTATGCAAACCTGCTCTGCTTTAAGCCAAAGGCGAGTCAGTCTCCCAAGATTCTTCCGACAAACTGTCTTATCAACCGTCGCTCCTCTTTTTATACGCTCACGATTATAGTGAGCAACATTCGTCCACCAGTCTGCTTTTGATTTGACATATCGAAGAATCATGTTCTCAATGGGGACCGGCAAACCTGGAACCTTCCAGGGAATGTTTGCTTTCCAACATCGCCACGCCTCACTGAGATGCTGCAATATCACTCTAGCTTTATTCTGCTTGATGCCCTCTGCATTTCAAGGATTCAATTTTTGAGACACAAATCAAGTAGACTACATCAACCAGAAAATCAGATCAAAGGAAACACAAGCCAATAAAGAACAGAATTTTGTTCGATAAAAGATTACCTGGCATGGCATCAAGAACATCATGCATAACAGCTGCTCGAAGCTCCAAATCAAAATGGCTTTCAACACGTTGCTTGGTAACAGTTTTTGCCACTCCTTTTGAATGGCGCCCTTCAAATTGACGCGCAAGTAAATTCCCTAACCACCGTTCGAGGAGTGGCACTATACCACGAAGAAAGAACAACCACACCCTCCACATCGGTGCCCAAAACCCACATCCAGGTCCTTTCCCAACAGGACCAGTGTTGAACCGATAATAAATCAAGTGTTTCAAGTCTTTGCACATTCTGATCTGCCGCATAAGCCTGTACTTATATCGGTACATCCCAGTCAGTTGACCAACATGAGAGAATGTATATTGCAAACCATCAGCCAATTGGAAAGCATCCACATTACCCAAGCGGAACTGGATATTTGCATCAACTACAAGCTTTGTCAAACGCAGAATTTCACGGCAAAGATGGAAAGCATTACCAAAACGTGATTTCTTTCGCTCTTTTGTAGTGAGGGTCTTTACAGGCTTCAGGTTAAAATTGTAATCGAGGTGGAGGTAATTCAAATTTTTCCTATGTATAAGCAGATTTAGCATGTTATAGCCCTGCTTACAAACTTGAAGACCAGCTTCAGCCCAGTCAAGTTCTGTCGTTTGGAAAAACTTTGTTGCTTGCAAAGATCGGAATAAGTGCTTCTTCTTTTGAGCCTTGGGAGGTCTGTGATGCAGTTCATTCAACACAAAGCATTTTAGCAATTTTTGATAGCTGACCCGAACTTTAACTGGATAGGATGGAGGACTGTAAAATGGGAGAACAAATGTCAGATGGTTTCTAATAGAAATAAGATACTTAATATGCATTTAAAGAAAGAAGAAAAGAAGAAAGAAAACAGAGATAACACCAATTCTCTTTATTGTTTTTAATCAGTACGCAAGTTTATTGATAGAAAACTCACCAATGCTCTTTATACCACTCTGACACAAGGGGTATATCTTCTGCACGTCTCATCCGGCCAGATCTCATGTTAAAAGGGCGTGGGGCAAATAGTAAGGAGACACCAGCAGCTGTAGTGTCGGTATAAAGTTGAGTGTCATTCAGAAAAGGTTCCACTCCTTCCGGCAAGCTAAAATCATCATCATCCTCCTCATCACGACTTTTCTTTTCATGCCGCTCCTTGTTAGTGCTAGTTATTGGGTGTATCAAAGGATCATAGTAAAATGCAGGTAAATCAGGATCCTCAGTCTTTATGTACATGATCATAGGAGTGTGATACACACAAAGCTTTACTTTTCGGGGCCTATTGTTATAGAGATGGGGAAATGCAATTCTGTATTCTGTCCTGAGAGGTGATCTAATAATCAGCTTGTTAATATCATTGAACTCATTCCAATCTTCATCTCCTTTCTCCATGTCACGGTACAATGGCTCAAATTTAGGTCCACCTGCATAAGAAATGAAGTAAACACATACTTGAATGATGCTAACGAACATAGATGGGGAAGTAACTGAACCAACAACACAGAGCACATCCAACTGCCAACACACCCATATACCAGTGAAACAACAAAAACATGGACACCCAACCAATGCAATAGATACCGAACAGAAACACAAGCTAAATACACACCAGAATTCATAAAATTGAGCAGCCTCTAAAGCACAAGGTCACCTCAAGAGAAGGGCTCTAAACAGGACCCGCATTTTCCAGTGTATTTAATTGAAATCAGATCCCACCAGACATTTCAAACACCCACTACCCATCATGCCAAAGGATAAAAATATGGCACTATCAAAGATCTAAGAATGAAATCTATGAAACCAAATGAAGAACTGTAAAGCAATTATATATGACAAAACCCACAACCCAGAATGTCCAATTTTTTTCAAAGCACCAAATAACTCAGTAATAAAATCATATATTAAAATCATTAAGGAAAGGATGAAACATACCAGGTATACACATGTTTAACGCTTTGGCTGTAAAAAATGACTCCATGTCAAACAAGTAGAAATAATTGCGATCAATTAAATCAGAAAGGAGCTGTCCTGCAAGCCGATGAAGCGTTGCCATTATAGGAAGCGAGAGATGCCATTTCCGGTAACTTGGACCATTTATCAGCTTTGTTTTCACAAGAGGCTTGTGGTCATAAAACCAAGTACATACAGCAGAATCCTCCTCTTCATCCAACTCTAATTGGATAGGCTCCAGAGGATCAACATCTAAAAGATTATCAGCATAGTCTAGTGGAGGTTCTTCATCATCAAATGGTGGAAACCGCATTCTCTTGAAATGTCTACGATCTCTCTTCTCCCTTCGCATCATGATCCACATTGAGCCCCACTGTGAGATTTAAGATTCAATCAGTCATTGAGATGTTAACATGTGGATTAAAAAATGTAATTAAGAAAAAATGAAACATCAGAAGAGAGGAACAAACCTGAGCCAGATATATAGGTTCTACAACCCATGGTATTTCATTCACAAATGTAATTGCCCCAGAAATATGGTACAAAATCTTCACATCACGAACCTAGAACCACATAGACATAGAAATGTCATTTGGGATAAAATATGACAACGCAAGAAGAACAGATATGGAGCATTAATGCAATATAGGTATAAAAGACGAAAAAATAAATTTATAAAAAAACCCAAAAATGCAAATAACAGCAACCTGCTCCCATGGCATGGGCATATTTTCAAGAAGTTTGTAAACTGCATGCGGAATGAATTTAAGGGCTCCAAGATAGACACGTTTATCATGACGATATTTCTTCGAGGACATGTCCCCATGATCTCTGTTGAAGAAAACAGCAAGAGAAATTAAATGATAAACCAAGAGCAACCAGCTGTATGATATCCCACAGCTACACAAGCATACCTATTAGAACAATAAAAATACGGGGAACAAAAACAAAGTGAACGCTCTAAGCCAGTAATCCCAACAACAAACTGAAGACTCGTAAAAAAAGACGACCAGAATGTTAAAAATAATCTCACTAACTACAATCAACCAACTAGTAGTGCGTTACATTAATTGTTCTCCAAACGGCATCCATCATTTTGGAGTTTCTGGAAGCCATGGCCAAACTAACTATGTCCTCTCAAGTCTCAACTAACCAGATTTCACGTACATAAATAAACACAAATTTATGAAAACAAGAGCTTATACTACCCAGAAAAATTAAAGTAACCAAATACGAAATAGAACAACCACTGGCCTAAGTTATTTAAGAACATAATTACGTCAGCTAAGATATCAACCATAAATTATATCCCAAATCTTTCAAAGTACGTTCAGAGATGACAAGAAAAGTGCTCCCACCTGATAATTTTCCTGACGTGCTCGGGTGGCATGTCCTCCTTCTGCGTCTCGACAAACCCAAACTTGCGTTTGTCGCTGTACCGCTTCGAATTGAGCTGCTGCCATTTCCTCGCCTTCTCCTCGAGTCGAGCCTCTGCTTCGGCCGGCGATGGTAGCACCGTGTACGAGGGCTGCGCCGCAGGTGGAGGCGGTATCGAGGACCCAGTGGTCCCTGGCGGCGCAATCTGGCCGTTGTTCCACATGTCGAACAGATTCAAACCTCTGTCCTAAAACCCTAAGAAACCCTGATAGCAAAATAAATTATAGCACAAGTAGATTTGAGATTTCCATGTATGAGAGGTTTTTGTTTTTGTGGGATGGGTATACCGGGGGGGAGGAGAAGCTTTATTGAGGACGATTCAACAGTTTCTAGGGTTTTGAGGGTTTCTGGGTTTGTAGCTCTGTGAGTGAGAAGAAAAAAGCGAGAGAGTGAGATATTCCGTAGAAAAATGGGGCTGGAGGTTCATAAAGCGTCCTGCTGTGCACGGGTCCCAGGTCCGTGCATCAAGCATTTTGTATTTGTAAATAGAAAATTTATTTTTATACAATACATTATACTGTTGTAAACCGACTTAAGGTGTATGACCGACTCAAATACGGACTTTGTACAGAATGACCGTCTTTGTATTTCTATAAATATGGCATCGTTTACTTGAACAGATATAAATTTTCTGAATTAACAACAGTATTTTTAAGTTTTTCTTTTATAAATATCATTTTTTTTAATTTTATAACACATTATTATTACGAAGGTTCTATTAATTTTAAAATTAATAGTCTTTTACTTCAAGTAAATTTTTTAATATATTATTTACAGTTTCTAAAATAAATATGAAGATTACATTACTTATTATTACTTAATAAAATTTTATGTTTATTCTCGTAATTTTGTAAATATATTTCTTATTTATAATATTAATATACTTATTTTCTTAATATATATATACAAAAAATATCAAATCTTATAAAATTAAAATTTGTTGTTCTTGATATTTCTAAAAAAATTTATTTATTTTAAATTCTTGATACTGAGATCATCTGAATACGATGAACTTAGAAAATACGATTAAATAAGAAAATCACGTGTCCCAGCAGGACCGCATTAAAACAATGATTTTTTTTCACCACCATCTTCTTGAAAAATTAAAAACTGAGTATCTCACTGTAAAAGTTTCCATTATTTTGTGGAATGATTTAAGGAAGAGATATAAGTACCATAAAATTGTAATCCTTCAAAAAGTTCGTCATGATTGGTTGCACCTATAGTTGCAAGATTTTAAAAATGTTAGTGAGTACTGAGTATAACTCTGCACTCTTTAAAATCAGATCAATATTAAAATTATGCAATAAAAAAGTCACTGATAATGATATGTTAGGAAAAACATATACTACTTTCTATGCCTCGAATGTGCTCCTGCAGCAATGGTATCAAGAGCAAAAGTTCAAAAAATATTATGAATTTATATTTTATCTTCTAGTGACTAAACAAAATAATGAACTTTTGTTAAAAAATCAACAGTCACATCCTACTGATTCTATATCATTTTCTGAAATGAATGATACTAGATTTACACCATTTCTAAAAGCAAATGGTGTATATTTTCAAAAAAACATGAGGCATGGACGTAGTAGGAAAAACTATTGAAATGGGGGTTCCAAAAACAACTATACTAAAAGAGATAATAATAGAAATACACTGTACCACTAGAAGTGGTTCAACTCAGAGAATAGTAAAGACCCTCAAAATAAAATTTCAAAAAAACAAACGAAAATGGATACAAAAAATGTAGTATGACTGGACATTAGTCTCATACCTATCGTACAGTTAAGCACTTGGTTAACTTATACTAAACTTCTATAAAAGAGAAAACTAAAAGTTAGAAACAAATTTTGTTGAACTAGCAGATATTTTAGTTTCTATATATGGGAAAGATATTACCCACCTTAATGTTTCTGATTTATTTGAGAATTCTAACAATAGAGTTGATCATTTGATTATGAGTAATATTACATACAGTCGTGAAATTACAAATGCCGTACAATCGCTTTGAAAAAGAGTGGGATCCACGATTAAAAAGTTAGTTTTTTTTTTATGTGGGTCCCATATTAATTCATTTTTTTCAAAGCGACTGCACGCCTCTTACACAACCACGACTGCAAATATCATTTCTCTTTGATTAATGATGGAAGTGTTCATTTTAATTAATATATTTTCTTTATCTTATAGTAAAGCTTTTTAATATTTTGCAATGTTTTGTAATAATTAAAGTTTTATATATTTTATAGAATTAAGAGTCTTATTGGTGAACTTTTTATCTCTGAGATAAATTATAAATATGTATGTCTAACTGACAGTGCTACAACTCACATAATTTTTAAGAATAAAAAATATTTTCAAAATCTAATATTGAATAAAACTTACGTCCATACCATATATGGTTCATCGAATCTAATTGAAGGCTCCGGAAGAGTTTATATTATGTTGCCTAATGGCCCAAAATTATGTATTGATAATACTTTATTTTCTTCACAATCCAGAATAAATTTATTGAGTTTTAAAGATATACATCTAATGATTATCATATTGAAACTACCAACGAAAGTAGTAAATAACGTCTTCTCATTACTAAAATAATTTCGAACCAGAAGCCCATATTAGAAAAAATGCACTTTCTCTCATTTGAATTGTATTATACATAAATGAGAACAATTGAATCACATGTAGTGATGCACCAGAAGTGTATTGGCCCAAAAGTATCCGGGATCAATAATGACGAGATGAATAATTGATAATCTATATGGGCATCTCCTAAAGAATCAGAAAATTATCTTACACAATGAATATATGTACTCTACTTATTCTCAAGGTAAATTGATTATCAAACCATTTCTCTTAAATGTTGTTTTTTAATTTTCATCTTTTTTACAAATGATTCATGAGGATATATAAGTGGACATTTTCAACTATCAAGTGGACCGTTTAGAGATTTTATGGTTTTAATTGATACATTAAATTGATAGTCACATATTTATATACTTTCCATTAAAAATTTTGCATTTACCAAATTTCTTGTTCAAATAATTAAACTACGAATATAATTTTCTGACTATTCAATTAAAATTATTCAATTGGATAATGCAAGTGAATTTATATATCAAACTTTTGATAATTATTGCATGTCAATAAGAATAGATATTGAACATCCAGTTGCTCACACACACACTCAAAATGGTTTAGCTGAATCATTAATAAAAAAGTTTCAGCTAATCGCTAGATCTTTATTTATGAAATCAAAATTTTATATTTCTGCATGGGGACACACTATACGTCATGCATCATCGTTGATTAAGGTTAGACCATCAGCATATCATAAATATTCTCAATTACAGTTTGTATTTGGTCAACAACCAAATATTTGTCATTTTTGTATTTTTTGATGCAAGGTATATGTTCTAATTACACCTCCATAATATACAGAGATGGGTCTTCAACGTAGACTTGAGATATATATTGGGTTTAATTTTTCATCTATTATTAGATACATTGAGCATCTTACAGAAGATACATTTAAAACACATTTTGAAAATTGTCATTTTGACGAATCCATTTTTTCAATATTGGATAATGAGAAGTCGGTGCCTAAAGCACGATAGAAAATTACTTGAAAAAATAAAACCATTTTTCCAATTTAATCATCGTACAAATGAATGTAAACTAGATGTTAAAAGATTATTCATTTGTAAAGTGTTGTAAATCAATTACCAAATGTATTTACTGATACTGAATGTGTGGCAAAATCAAAACAAGTTGCTAAAACAACAATAGGTGAGTCTAAAATAAGCCTAAAATGTAGACAGTCTATTGGTGCAAACGACAAAATACATCAGAATAAAAAAATACAAAATGAATTTAGTATTTCTAAAGAGTTCATACCCACAACACAGGCTACAAAAGCAATTGATGCTCCTGAATAAACTAAATCTCATGAAAAAACATTCAAAAGAGGTATTTCATAAAATGTATTCCGTTGAAGATGGACATGTACCTAAAAATAACGAGATTATGATACATTTTATGAATACTAGAGAAATTTTATATAGAAATAAAACTGTTATCGATAATATATTTTCATATAATATGACCCTTGATATTATAAAAAATAATGAAAAAAGTGAGTCAAGAACTGTCGAAAAATGTCGATGTATAAATGATTAGCCAAAATGAAGTCAGCTATTGAAGCTGAATTAAACTCACTAGCAAAGTGATAGGTCTCTATACTTATTGTACAAATACTAAAGGGTATAATGCCTGTTGGATATAAATCGGTATTTATACGGAAACGTAATGAGAGCAATGAAATTATGAGGTACAAAGCATGACTTGTTACATAAGGTTTTCTACAAAAATTAGGGATTGATTATGGTGAAACATACTTTCATATTATGGATGCAATCACATTCAGAGTTTTTATTTGTCTGGCAATTATAAAAAGATTGAATATGCAGTTGATGGATATGGTCACTGCATATTTATATAGGTCATTAGATCATGACATATATATATAAATATTTGAAGGATATAAAATGTCTGAACGTTCTTATCTGAGTATATCCATAAATATGTATTATATCAAGTTTCAAAGATTTTTATATGTGTTAAATCAATCTGGATACATATGGTATAAACGCCTTAGCGACTATCTATTAAAAGAAGGATTTGAGAATAATCCAATATGCCCATATGTTTTTATTAAGAAATCAAACTCTGAATTTGTTATTATTGCTGTTTATGTTGATGATCTAAATCTTGTTAGAATTTGTGAAGAGATTACAATAACAGCTACATATTTAAATAATGAATTTGAAATGAAAGATATTGGAAAAACGAAATTTTGTCTCGGCCTATAGTTCAAGCATTTGCAAAATGAAATTCTCATTCATCAATCAACTTATACAGAGAAAGTCTTGAAACATTTTTATATAGACAAATCTCATCCCCTGAGTGCTCCAATAGTTTTTCAATCACTTGATGTGCATAAATATATGTTTCGTCTTTATGAAGATGATGAAAAAATTCTTGATCTGAAATACTTTATCTCAGTGCAATTAGAGCCTTGATATATCTTACAAATTGTACTCGGTCTGATATTTTATTTTCAGTTAATCTACTTGCAATATATAGTTCTGCACCAACTCAAAGAAATTGGAATGGTATTAAACATGTCATTCGTTACCTTCGAGATACGATTGATATGAGATTATTTTATCAACATGGATTAAGTCCACGATTAGTTGGATATGCGAATTCATGTTATCTTTCAAATCCACACATAGGTAGATCTTAAACTAGATACGTATTTACTATGAAAATTCTGCTATATCATATATATCTGTTAAACAAACAATATCTACTATATTTTCTAATCACTCAGATATCATTACAATTCATGAGGCAAGCCGAAAATGTATTTGACTAAAATTAGTGATTCAACATATTCAATAAAAATGTGGTCTTTCCATAATCAATGACAGCTCAACAATTTTATATGAAGATGATGTTGCTTGCATTACTTAAATAAGAGGATGATATATCAAACGTGACAGAACTAAACATATTTCATATAAATTCTTTTATACCTATGAATTTCAAGAAAAATGTGAAATTGATGTCAACCAGATACGGTAAAATGATAATCTGACAGATTTATTCATTAAAGTATTACCAACTGCAATATTTAAGAATATTGTATAGAACATTGGAATGCGAATACTAAAAGACTTACTATTATACACTTTTCATAGGGAGTAAATATCTTGAAAACTTATATTAATTGTATTCTTTTTCCTTCTATAAGATTTTATCTCATTGGATTTTCTTTTGCAATATTTTAATGAAGCAATCATAAAACACTTAACAATATACATGAATAATGTACTTTTTTTTTTTTTTACCATTAGTTTTTTTCCCATTGAATTTTTTTCTCAGCAATGTTCGAATGAGACATATTCTTTATGAGTGGTCGTCTAAGAAGTACTATTGTAAGCCGACTTAAAGTGCATGACCGACTCAAAGATCGATATTGTTCAGAATAACCGTCTTTGTACTCTTATAAATTTGGGTATCATTTATTTATACAGATATAAGTTTTTTGAATTAATAATAATACTTTAAAGTTTTTCTCTTATAATATTATTTTTCTTTTAGTTTTATAACATATACATAATTTTTTTCCCTTATCAAATGAAAAACGCTATTTGTCATATTCACATCAAGCATCAGTTAATTTATTCTTTTATTTAAACACACATATTTATACATTAATATGTATATTTAAATAAAATAATAAAATAACAAATCATATGTAACTTTTTCATCTGAATATCTAAATATCACAAATACAACCATTTTTTAATTTCAAATTTTTAACTTTTTATTAAAAATGATGCTTAGGTAATGAGATGAGATGATAATTTTGTGAATAGTAATAAGATGGTTTGGCAATAGTAGTGAGATAGTTTAAGTTAAGTATTTATTATATTCTAAAAAATGAAATAGAAAAAACCGAATACAAAATATTATAAAATTAAAATATTATTATAATATAATATTATAATATTATTTTTATTTTAGAATTTTAAAAAGTTAAATTATTTTTTGTTTTTATTTAAAATTTTGGAAAAGTTTAATAATTAATTTGAAAGTGTTTGTGTTCAAATGTTGTTCAGGAAGGAAATGAAATTGGATGAGATGAAACATGTTTTCAAACATAGGATGACATGTTTAGTAGATGAGAATTCTTATTTCAAATTTAAAATTCACATCTTATCATTACATTTTTCTCAAATTCTCACACAAAATATAATAAACAATTCAACTTTTTCAAATCACAATACAACTTTTTCAAATCTCAAAACAATAATAATATTAAAACTAATATTTTAAATTCTCATCTCTATCCTCAATCCTCTCTTAATCATTACAACCTTTCAAGACTTACAAACAAAACACAAAAAAAAACTCACTTTTTTCAAATAAAAAAAATATTAAAGAATTTTAACATTATTTTAACTTTATAATATTTTTATTTTAATTTTTTCTCTATCATTTCCCAATAACTCATAAAATATATCAACTCAAATCATTTCATTACTATTCACATACCATTTCATTATTATTCACATATGATCTCATTTTATCTCATTATCCAAACTAAGCCAATATTTATTTTTCGTAAATAAGATAAGATGAGATAATTTGAGATGAAAGTTAAAAATTGAATAAAATATTATTAAAATATTTTTTAAATATTATTATTATTTTATGATTTGAAAATGTTGAATTGTTTATTTTATTTTATGTGGAAATTTGAGAAAGTTTAGATGATATGATATGAAATGAAATGTGTTGTGAAAACAGACGAGACTAGCTTGGTTTTAAATATGATCTCAAGTCATCCTATTTCTTCATACTGTAACATCCAAACACTATTGAAACACAAATACTTTTAGTTTCAACTTTTTAATTTTTCTTTTAATCATTACAAATTTTTCAAACTTTCAAACAAAACACAATAAACAAATCAAAAATTCCAAATGCTAAAACAAAAATTATATTCTAATAATATTTTTATTCAACATTTTATATCTCATTTTCCAAAACTACATAAATATATTAATTCAAACCATTTCAATACTATTCACAACCTATCTCATTACTATTCATAATTTTCTTATTGCCTGATTTGCATTTCATTTAATATGTGTAACCAAATGAGACTTAGGTTTGGTTTGATTTCACAAATCTTTTAAATCATTTAATCCAATCTCAACATCTAAATATCATCAAATACAAACATTTTTTAATTTCAAAATATCAAAACACTTTTATCTAATTATTATCGAATCATTACAACTTTCTCAAATTTTCAAACTTTTAAACAAAACAAAAAAATAATTCAATTTTTTTAAAATTCAAAAATAACAATAATATTAAAAAAGTTATATCATAATCCTTTTTTAACTTTATGTTTTTATAATAAATATTTTTTTTAATTATCTCATTTTCAATTGTGAAGAGGTAGAGGGCCAAATTCACAACCAACTCAAAGAAAATAATACATAACAATCACAACCAGCCACCAAATATGTAGCAATGAGAACCAAGATGGACTAAAACAAGAGAACAATCTAGTTGAGAGACAAAAAAAGCCCGTTCGGACATTATTCACAACAACATGTGGTAATATAAGTCATATAGATAGGGAGAGGCATACACTATTACTAGGCTGAAACCACACTTCATTACCCCGTCATGGCTTTCTTCCTGCACTAGAACTAGACGAGGATCACACTCCTAAAAGTAGGGGTGTACAAATAAGTTGGCCTTCCGCCCTAGCCGATTTAACCGGCCAGGCCCGACCTGACCCCAAAAAATAAATAAAAAAATGTCCGAACCGTTTCAATATTCTTCGGAAGCAGAAATGGCCGTGCCCGTGTTCGATTTAATCAGGAATTACCCAATACCTGTTTCTAGATACAAGTGACTTATCAATTCTTCTTTTTGTTTATTGATACAAGTGATTTCTTGAATTTTCTTTTTGCTCTCTTTTAGCACCCTTGGATTCGGAGAGAGTGGAGACGTACCTACCTTGATGAGGGCGATGCTCAAGTCATCATGTTCTTATTCTAAATCTCAAATGAAGCCTTTATTTTCTGTACTTTCCATCTTTGTACAACGCAGCATCACTATTACAATCTCCTAAAAATGCTTCTACACAAGCGTCTTGGCCCTTGGGTTGAAGATTTAAGGATAGAAGAGCTATCATCTTGCCATACGATATGAAGCTCTGCTTTTGCAACTTTTAGAATGGAAATCTCATCAAGCTAGAGGGGAACAGAGGGCAGCTTGATTGTATATTCTCTGTGATTTTGCCAAACATTAGGGCCCTTTGTTTTATCCTTCACCAACAATAAATAATAAAAGAGTTTCGAGAAAAGAAATGAGGTGGGAACCACATGGGCTTGTTGGTGTCTCTCGCCAGGGTCTCCTCCTCCACACAATGATCTTCCATATCATCTTCATCGACTGAGAGCTAACAAGAATATTCTATCTTCTACATCCAGACATGGCCTACGATATGGCACTCATCATTTCGAATTCCCCGGTACAAAGAAAATTTCTTTTGTTTTGATCGTTTGGGTTTGAGAAAAACTGGAGAATAAGCTGGTTTGTTGTTGGTAGAAGAGTTTGAGTGAGAAATGTTGGAGCAGATTTTTCTAAGCAAAATTTGTGTTTTCACATGTTCCATTATTTCTCTACTCCATTATTTCTATTGGGCTGATTTCATCTGCAAAGTTTCCTTCTTTTAGGTGCGACCAAGAAAGGAAGGAAGGAAGTGAGCGTGGATCAAGACTCAAATAAGTGGGAGTGAATTGGAGTGTGAAGGGAGGGTTTTTTTATTCGTTGTCTTGCCTTCTTCTTCTTATTATTCTTCTATTTATGAGTTTTTTCCAATTAATCAATTAATTTCTAAAAATTTTCGGTTTGGTTAATCTCATCACTTCGAAAGTCTCTTTCATCGGGAGGTTGTGTTTTCGGGTCAGGTCAATTCAGCCTGGGTTGGATAAACATGCCTACCTACAGGCGATATCACAAAATTATTGAAGACCACAATATAAATCTAGCATGGCTTAGATGCAATTATAAGGCACTGATGCAAACAAAATGGTAGTTTGCAATTTTCAAACCATTTATAGAGTATCAGGAAGAAAATTAAGCAAAGAAATCATTATCATCCCTGATTAACCACATCATCACAAACAAATAAAGCACTGAAAGTTATCTACGCGAAGGTATGCGGTGTAGAATTTATCAAGTATTATGCCAATTGTAATACTAGGAGAGCCGTCGAGACTTCTACTAGGACTGGATTTGTTACCCACGTTGAATTCAATTATGCTGGATTTCACTTTTGTGCCACGTCAGCTAGCTCAAAAAAAATAAAAAATAAAAATTTCAAAGCTATAGATTGTGTCTGGACATCGAAGTAATTGTAGATATTTTATAAATAATAATATAAAATAATAGCAAGTAGGTAAAAATAATAATAAATAATAATAAAATATTTTCAAAATACTTTATTATCTAAGCTAACTCTAATTCGTTATCAAAATCTAAAATATTTTATCTCATATCATCTCACTTTATCATTATAATTTTTTTAAATCTTCGTATAAATTATAATAAATAATTTAATTTTTTCAAATTTCAATACAAAATTAATATTAAAAAATTATATCATAAAAATATTTTATTTATTATTATTTAAAACATTTCATATATGTAATCAAACGAAACCAATTAATAGTAAGTAATTATTACAAGCGATTAACAAAATAAAAAGTAATGAGTATTGATATCCATACAATATATTTGATAGCATATATTAAAAAATAAGAATATTTTTATAAAATAATATTAATTTTATAAGATATTTTATAAAAACATCAATCACATAATATATTATTATATAAAGTATTATAAGAAAAGGTAATGATAGGCCAACAATTTATTCACAACTTATAAACAATTTCAAATCATAAAAACAGTTTGAATGAAATTTAAAATAATATTATTTTATTACATAATAATATACAAGTTGTTAATAAGATATAAGCTTATCATTTTCCTTGTAAAAAGGGTTTGCAAATACAGGTGTTATCATCTTTCGAAAGTAATTATTATAGGTTTATAAGCCACGCAACGCGGGCCAGGAGTGCCAGTATAACGGTCATTCTCAGTTTCAAAGCTAAACAAACAGACACTCCCGTAAACCCTACCATTCCGTTGGCACTCTTCCCCAAGCTCCTAAAAATTCTCCCTCCCTCCATCTTTCTCTCTGCATAAAACAAAATCCTGAAAACCTTGCCATAGACCCAAAATCTGGTTTTATTTTCCTCCTGCTCAGTGGCAATCATGCGAAGTAGAAGATTGGGAGTTCAGGAAGTAAGCACTAATAGCAGTAATAAAGTAAGGGCTTTGATAGATAGGAGATGCTTGGCTCCACTGGCGCTGAACGACGACGTAGAGAAGCCAGCGTGCTGTGCAGTGAACCAGCCATACCATAGGTTGCCTCAACAGCTCCACGTCAATCTGTCCGTCCTCAAACTCGACGGTTCTCTCTTCGGTACCTCCTCTTTTTCTTACTCGTTTTTTCTTTTCTTTTCTTTTCTTTTTTTGTCAAATTTTATCGCCTTTTTGGGCTTGTTCGAAACTGTTCCCTTATAACCGTTTTATTGAAAAGAAATTTAAACAAAGCACTGTTTTTTTTTTTGTTGGGTCTTGCTTAGTGTTTTTTTTTTTTTTGAAATATCTTGCTTAGTGTTCTAATTTGCCATTACACGACACTATTGTGACATACAAAACAAATTCCTTGTTTTATCTCCACAGATGTTTGCGTCTCCCATAATGCCACTGTAGCAGAACTCAAGTGGGCCGTAGAGGAAGTTTTTGCTTCGCGCCAGAAGGAAATTTCATGGTAAACTCATGGCTCATTATTTAGCTCGTAGCTGATGAAGGCTTAAGAACAGTATATTTTAATAAATGGGTCTGAAAAAATTTATTTATAGGGCATATTTTTTATACATAAGATATAGCTATGTTAAAAATGATAGGTATTTTAATTTTTTAAAAATGATATGTTAATATACGGGCTTATGATTATTGGGATTATAGTTTTTAGTGTGGAAGTTATTTTATGGTTTTTTTTTTATTTGTTGCTTTACTTGCTTTGGTTTCGATGCGGTTAGGTCGCATGTGTGGGGGCACTTTTGCTTATCTTATGATGAACAGAAGCTAATTACTGACAAGGCATGTCTTCCAAAATTTGGGATCAAGGATGGTGATCAGGTCTGTCACCTGTTTTTCTTACTGATCTTTGGCGCATTGGACTTGTTGATTGCATTTGCAAGAAGGAAGTATTATTTTAAGATGGTAATGTGCGTATAGCATTTGAAAAAATTGTAACTGCATACTCAAATACATTCTCCGAAACTACCCCAATCCAAAAATTTAAAAAAAAAGAGGAAGAGAAAAGAAAAGGATTATTAGAGAGATCTTTTGTCCATTTATTAGCTTCAAGATTAGATCTTAAAGGTTCTATATCTTAAAAGTTTTTTTCTTTTTCCGAGTGGTGCTGCTTACAAGTTCTGATGTGTCATTTTGTGGTTCATGCAGCTTCAATTCATTCGGCATATGTCCATCCAGAATTCACCGTTCAGAGAAAGACCCAAGAACAAGTTTGCTTGCAAATTGTTGTCGTTGTAAGAATCTCTATTTGGTTCTTTCTTGTCATTGTAAGAATCTCTATTTGGTTCTTTCTTGTCATGGATTCACACAGTTACGCTCTCATGCTGCGCACATTCTCACTCACAGGCAGTTTTGGATATTCATTCAACGATTGCATGGAATGTTTTTGGACCTGGCGCTCAGAAGTGCTAGTCAAGCACAAAGACGCATTAGGAAAGTTTCAAATGCGTCTTAGGTTTTGCAAACACATAGTGTAGATCACTATAGCAGACTGGTGGAATAAATTAAGCAGGTATAAGAAATTGAGAGGCGCTATCAAAATAAGCTGACTTTAGGTGCAAAAACCAGAATAAGAACGCTCTGTAAGCATCCATTTTGGCCCAGATGTGTGTAATTTAGGCTGGGTGCTCTGGCAGAAATGGGTAACTTCTGCATCATGTCTAATTTATGTTCTTACATTAGGAGTTGGGGCCGACTCTGGTCTGACCTGTTCATTTTGCTACTAGGGAGAATCGGGATCAAGCAATTTATCACTGGACTGAAACTCACCTGTGCTTAGATCCCTTAGTTTCTGCACTTTGCTTAGTGGGGATATGGAGCTAAAATATTTGTTTCATTTTTCTTTTCAAATGCAAGGTCGTCGTCAAAATCAAATGCTCATGAAGAGAAAAAGGAGACTGCTGCAGGTGATATTAATATTGATGAGAATCAGGACAGTTCCAAGTGCAACAATGGTTACAACGAAAACGAGGAGGAAGATCCCATACCAGAATCCAAGTTTGCTAGAGTCTTTAGAGGGTGGCTATCAACCTCCAGCTTGAGGTGCATTGCAAGGAACGGAGCAGAGGGCAGGGGTCGAAGTACTTCAAGGTTTGCCCCGAATTGCATAGTAGGTGGATCAGGGTCTAGTACTAAATACATAGGTTTAAAGCATGGTAGAAATGGACGTAAAATGGGGTAGGGATGGATGGTCGGTCTCTCAATATGCCTTATGAGTTATGAGACCCAAGCTAACACGAATTTTGAGTTCGAAGAAAGCAAAAAGCAAGACTGATTATTTTTATGGTTGAATCCAGTTGTGTAAAGCTTCTCACTATTTAATTTTATTTTACTGCACTTCCAATTCTGTTTTCGTTTACTTGGTCTCGTTTGGTTCCGTTTACGCAAATTATTTCATCTCATTATTATAATTTTTTTAAATTTTTATAAAATATAATAGATAATTAAATTTTTTCAAATTTTAATATAAAAATAATATAATTTTTAAAATTTTAACTTTTATCTCATTTCATCTATATAACAAAATAAAACTTAAAATTTTTATGAGTAGGAATGAGTGCTGCGTAAATAATTTAACAAAAATAATTTATGTAAGAGTAATGGTATCATACACCACAACATATATAAAAATAATGATTTATGCATAAATATTGAGGACGCAAGTCCAAGACAAAATCCCTCGAAAAATAAATAAGTTTAACACAAAATATGTATTTTTAGGTACGATTTAGACAGTAAGAAGAGGTAAAATGATTTTAAATAAAATTTAAAAAATTAAATTAAATAATATTTAAATATTATATTTAAATATTATTATTTTAAAATTAAATTATTTATTATATTTTATATAAAATATTTAAAATATTATAATAATAAAATGAAATAAAATATCGCATTAATTTGAGAAGCCACGGGCCCACAAAGGCACAAACCCATAAGAGAAAGGACCGACAAAGCCCTTAGACTGACGACGGGTAGGGGCTGCAACTCGAAGACCGCTGGCATCGAACCACAGAGAATCTCTGGGCCCGACCTTTATCCAGCAGCGTTCAGGCTTCGTTTGTTTTAAGGGCTTTGTTATATACAGTCGATAAATATAGTTAGCGTGTAATCGGTTGTATAGAATAAATAAAAAAATTATAAATTTTTTTTTTTATATTTAGGGAGACCTACATGAATAAAAAAAATTATAAAAATAATTTTTTTTTCATATAGGTCTCGTATTAATTCACTTTTTTACAACCGACTGCATGCCGACTGCATCTATAGACTGCAAAAAGTATTTCTCTTATTTTAAAAATCAATTTGCTAGGTACAACCAGCCATGCGGAATCACTGTGCAACGGGTTGATGCCTCAGCAATTTACAATCGCATTTTTCTTGATTCGTGCTTGTCAAGGGAGTAATCAATTTGTTCTAGTTTGATTTTGGATAAAATTTATAATCAAATTAACATATATTAATTTTATATTTTTGACAATTAATTACACACTAATTATCCTTCTAAATTGATATTTTGATTTTACCATTTTCAGTACATTTTTTTGATTTTAGTATATTATATTATATATCATAATATATAATATTATAGTGGTAATAAATTATAGTATACTATAATATATATTATAATTATATTATAGACTATAATAATATATAATATATTATAGTATATTATAATATATAGTGATATAATATTAATATAATTATTAATACAATAAATAAAATGATATAATATTTTAAAATTTAAAATTATATTAATTAGTAATTTATCATATAATAAGAAATTATTTTATATATAATTATATATTATATATAAAAATTATATACAATAAAAAAATTAAAATATATATAAATTGGTCTTGTTTTAGAAAAAAAAAATCGAAATTGAACCGATTTTAAAAAAAATAAAATTGGTATCAGATCGATCCCATCGATTTGATCCAATCCGGTCTGATTTACCGATTCAACTATTTTTTTTTACATCCCTTAAGGGTTATCATGAAAAACCGTCGCATTACCGTCTCTCTCCTCCTCCATTTCTAACAGCTTTAAGTAGAAAGAATAAATAAAAAATATATATATTTTATACGTAAATGGGGAGCAACTAATTATTTGATGATGCATGTTGTTATCAAATAAAATGACATTGAGAATCAACGTTCCCAAAGTTCACTACCAACAGATACACAAGTTGTGATATAACTAGAGCGACAGAGCCTACAATGGCGCACCCCATGATGAAGGTTCGAAAAACAAGAAAAAGAAAAGCATGAAATTAGAACTTTCGAGCATTGCCAAATGCCAATTGCCAAGTTCTTCATATTACATTCCCTATAGGTACTACATTGCGATGGAAACAACAAATCCCACGCCAACGTATACACCTGGCTACGTGAACTCGATCAACTTTTACATTTATAAAATTAAAAAAAAAAGGGTCAGTTTGGAGCCCTCCATTCATCTTAAGCAGAGAAAGCGACTTCCATAGCTTGCAAGACTGGTCCAATATCAAATCTGAAATTCCTCAAGCTCTTGCCAAGCCCTGTTTCCTATCTGTAAACATCAGCCTCAACTTTCTTCACCTCCTTAGTGATTCTGTTGCATTTCCAGTTTCTTCCAATAAAGAACTTCTTGGCCATCTTTCACAAATGATCATAATTCGCAAAGTGCAATGGCTAGGGCCAGTTTGTGGGCAAAGGCCTTTTCCTTTGAAGCCCCAATCTTCTCACATGATATTGTAGGAGCATTTTTTTTTTTTCTTTTTTCCAAAGATGGCGGCTCTACAAGGAATTTACTCAACTTAAGCACTGTCTTTTATTGGTTTTTTTTTTTTTCTTAATTTGTGAATGCTCAAGAGAAAGCCAACTAGATGATGTATGATATGAGGGAGAAGTCGACGCGGTAAAGAAGGTCGACGAAAACACAGTCTGTGGTCGTCTTCGTGGCCATGACTGGGCTTGCCGGCGTTGTCCGTCGCTGGGGAGGGGAGGAGCTTCTTAGACGATGGCGTGGTTGGATTCGACGAACGGAGGCATGCTCGACAACTCACAAACCAGTGAGCAGGTCAGCAACCACCACATGGTTCACCGACAACCTCTGTACCAGCACTCCTCCACCCGCCGTGATGCTACTAGGCCTTGAAGCTGCCGGCAAGCTCACCGTTGAATCTCCTTGCCACAGATCTTGAGAAAAAAAAAGGAGGGTGGGGGGAAGGGGAAAATGAGAGAAAGAAGAGGATGGGAAAAAATTGACAGAGAGAGAGAGAGAGAATGAAATGAAGAGAGAGATAGAAAAAATATATATTTTTTTTTTATCAAAAAGTGCACCCGGTAATGCAGGGGTTTCTCTGGTCAGTTGTAAGTGAATTTTTTTAATAATAAATAAATTAAGATTAAAGTTAAAAATTAAATAAAATATTATTAAAATGTATTAAATTTTAAAAAATTAAATTATATATTTTATTTTATATAAAATTTTTTAAAAATTATATTAATTAAATGAAATCAGGTGAGATAAATTTTTTTATGAAATTTAACTGTACCGTCTTCTGACCTAGTCTCTAACAACCGGTAAATTGTTACCGCCACGTGTCCACCCTATCTTGCGTCCTTTCCAGTGGCGTCACGTGTCCTTTCCGCTGCTACCTTAGTGGAGCTTCTAGTGACGTGGCATTCTCTGAGACAGGCAGCAGCGGGAACACTTTTTGTACTCGGGAAACAAAAAAATAAAAAATAAAGAATTCTCTTTGTTCGTTTTTATAATTTTTTTAGAAAAATTATATATATTATTATTTTATTTTATTTTTATCTTACTAAATAATATTGTATATTTATTTTATTAAACGATCATTTATTATATTTTTTATCAACAAATGTGAATAAATGCTTTACCTTATAATGAAATGCAAATAAGACAACGGTGTGTGTATCATTTTCTTTTTTTCTCTCTCTGTGTGCTGCTGCTCTAGGCTCTTCCTTGGGTAACGAAGCCTTGTTTCGACTTCACCACGGACTCTCCCTCTCTCTACCGGTAAGTTCATGCGTGTGTTAATATTTTTGTTTCCGTCTGGTTCCTCGGAAACTATGGGAAACGAATTGAAAGTTTTAACGTCTGCTCACCCCCTGGCCCCTTTCCCTTTCTATGTACCGGAATTCAGAGAGAGAAAATAACATACTCTGCAGATCAGTTTCTGTTTTCGTAGGAACTAAAAAGGGTTTTATTTGTAAACTTATCTCTCTGTGTTTGTGTGGGTCTGTGTTGATTGCATACGTTTAGGCAGGTATGTGTGGGTCTGTGTTGATTGCATACGTTTAGGCAGGTATGTATGTATGGTTTCCGTTTTTGTTGTTTTGCTGCTTTCCTGATTTATTTAGGTACCCATGAATTGCGGTGGCTTTGGAAATGTCTAGAAGTTCTTTAGTTTGGATAACTAGGGTATTAAACATTTTTTTTTCTGTGTTTAAATCAAAGTTTCGGATTCAGCAATAATCGAAGTAATATGAGGAAGGTTTGTTTGATGATGGCATTAAGCTCTCTGACTTTGTTTCAAGCCTATGCATTTTGCTTTGGATCCAGTGGTGTACGTAGGAGTATACTGCAAATTATAAATCCCCACTTCTCGCAATTTTTACATCCGTGTGCCGCCTTAGGATTGATATTTTGGTATCCATTATGATGTAATTTTCTATTTTGCCACAGTTTTAATAAGGGCTGACAGATTTTTTGGCACACACTCACGAGTTCCTTTTTTTACCCATATGATCATGCGGGCAGGATTCAGCAATATGACTGAACAGATCAGAGCAGCAAAGCCAGCAGCTTTTTTTGAGTATGAACTGTTTGAAGGAGACCCCGACCACCTTAGAACCGTCAAAGCCACACCAACTCGGATTGGTCCATGGATTGATCCTTCCTCTCTGAAACTTAAGCATAGGATTGGCCGGGGCCCCTTTGGTGATGTCTTCTTAGCAACTCATCACCAATTGGGTCATGATTTTGAGGAGTATCATGAAGTGGCTGTCAAGATGCTGCATCCATTAAAGGAGGGCTGTACTCAAAAGTTTCTGGAGAAGTTTGAGGAGTTATTTTTTAAGTGCCAAGTACGACCAGGAGTTTGTTTGTTGCATGGTATATCAATAGTTAAAGGAAAGGTGACTTCCTTGAATTTGAATATAGTTTTTTTAAACTAACGGAAATTCTTTTCTGTCTCTCACCACATTGGTTCACTTCTGATGCCTTTTCAGATCTGCATTGCGATGAAATTTTATGAGGGATCAGTGGGTGATCGAATGGCTCAGCTCAAGGGTGGCAATCTTCAGTTGTCTGATGTTTTAAGGTTTGTTTTTGGGGTTTTGATCAGTTAGTTTATTTTCTCTAAGAATAATGCTATTGAACTTGTAAGATAGGGTAGAACTTAGGTAAAGTTCCTGAATTTGAGGTTTGTTGGGTTCTCTTATTTCACCTTCTAAATCAGAGAGCAGCCTTTCTATTTAACAGGTCTCACTTACTTGGTGAAATGTGCAAAAATTATGCTAGAAATGATGCTCTAATATATGCTTTACTCAAATTTTATAATACTTGTAATGGTCTTCTAAAGCTTGTCAGAATATAGTGTAGCATACAATTGCTTTGAATGGTGAGATATAGTCTTTGAAAATGCTAATGCTTACAGGTATGGGATCAAATTGGCAAAAGCGATTATAGAGTTGCATTCAATTGGGACCCTGGTGCTGAACCTTAAGCCTTGTAACTTTCTGCTGAATGAAAACGACCAAGTGGTTCTGGGAGATTTTGGGATCCCATATCTGCTTCTTGGGATTGCAGTTTCTAATCCAGAATTGGCTTTCAGACTTGGAACTCCAAACTATATGGCCCCAGAACAGTGGAATCCAGAAGTTAGAGGTCCTATATCCTTTGAGACAGATTCATGGGGTTTTGGATGCAGCATAACAGAGATGTTAACTGGAGTTCAGCCCTGGTTTGGAAACTCAACTGAAGAAATATATCACTCAGTTGTGATCAAGCAAGAAAAGCCACATATCCCGAGTGGCTTGCCCCCTGCGGTTGAGAGTGTTATCAATGGTTGCTTCGAGTATGATTTCCGGAATCGGCCTTTGATGACAGATATTCTGCATGCATTTTTAAGGTATTCATTATGGACATAATTGATCTTGTTATATATAGTTGAAGAAGATGGAATTATCTATTATTCTGATAAGATGTTTATAAAACTGTGTAGCGGTATTCTCATTGTGACTTTGGGCAGCGTGTGATCTAAAGGTCATGTCCCCACTGATTTTGATCAGTATTCGTTTTTTTCCTTCCTGGTTCTATTTCATCAGATGCATTGTGCCCTTGGAAGGGCTTTCTATTAAGATTGTGCATTCTAAAATTGGCCACCTGGCGGAGAGCCTTTTTTGGGAGTAAAGAAAGAGCAAATGATTGTCCTTAATGATGGCTATTTTTTTAAATAAAAATACAAATTCTATGACTAGTTTACAGCACGCATGTCAATGTTTTGTGCCTTCACTTCTACCTAAATTTAATTGTACTCGGGCGGCGTGTCAGACACATACGATTTGACAGGGAATTCTGGTAAAGTATCAGTCTCTTATGTAGAATATTTTGCTTTTATTTATGTTTAAGGAATTTTCAGAATAACTTCTGATTTTCAGAACCCCGTCCTTCAATGTTATTAACATATTCCTTTCTAAAAAAAATTAAGATATCTGTTTAGGGAGCACATTGATTAGTCCAAAAAACATCTTTAATAGAAATTCATAGGAATTACGGTGTGCTGAAAGACTTTTTTCTATGGCAGAATTTAGAAGTTGACAGTCCCGGTGAAGAAGACGGGGAAAAAAGAAGCTACATTACACTAGCTGAACCGGGCATTTCTGTGTCTTGGAATGTTTTTTCTTAATAAGATTGTCTTTGAATGTTTATAGTTAGGTAATTGGTGCCAATCGTATTTTGACCATATTGATGTCTCTGCTTTCAATTCTAATGTACAACGGGGGTATGTGAAAATTGAGGCACCAAAAGAAACCATAGAATGCCAGAGCTGTGTGCCTTCATTCACCCTGTATCTCTTACCCGTTATGGTTGTTTACTGACTATTTGCAATCTAATTTGCAGCTCACAGAATGCTGTTAACAGAGATGGAGAATCACATGGTATGGGAAGCAGGGCACTTAAATATAGATTGAATGGTATGGGTTACACGACATGGTATCTGTTGAAGGATCATCTTGAAGTGGGTGACATGGTTCGCCCTAGAAAGCCAATGAATACATACAAACCGCAAGCCCTAGATGTTCTTGAAGGAAAGGTGGTCGCTTTGGAGGGTGACAATGATAAAGACAGTTTTGTTCTGGTGAAGGTGCCTGGTGCACACAACCCTCTAAGAGTACAAGTTTCAACAGTCGAAAGGGTGACATTTGACTTGGCAATGGGTGATTGGGTGCGTTTAAAAGAGAAAAACAAGGATCACTCCTCAGTGGGAATTCTACACTCAGTACAGCGTAATGGGAGTACAACAGTTGGATTTTTAGGGTTAGAGACTCTCTGGAGAGGGGACTCTTCTGAGCTTCAAAAGGCTACAGCTTATTATGTTGGACAGTTTGTGAGGCTGAAATCAGATATGTCGACTCCCCGGTTTGAGTGGCCTCGTAGGAATGGAGGAGCATGGGCCGCTGGCATTATCTCATATGTCCTTCCAAATGGATGTCTTGTTGTGAGTTTCCCTGGGAGGTTGGTGTTTGGAAATGAATCAAATATCTTCTTGGCAGATCCGGCTGAAGTGGAGCAAGTGTCTTTTGATACTTGTTCAGGAGTGGTGGAGAAATATCAACACATCGAGGATTTTCACTGGGCTGTGAGGCCGCTTGCAGTCGCGGTTTGTTTATTTACAGCCATGAAACTGGGTTTATTTGTTGGGCGAAACATAGGTGCAAGGTTGAAGAAAGACACTAGAAATTTGAAGCGGCAAGATGGTGGCCAGAGTGGTGGAAATGCTTGGCTTCCACCACCAGTTGCAAATATTCTCTTCAAAGAAGGTGCTACTACTCCAAACTTCTAGGTAATTATTGATCTCTGGTCCTCAGTCAAGTTTGTTAACAGCAGAGCTAGGGAACGAAAATAATTGCTTTTAAACCGATGGCTCTACTGCTACTAGGACTTACAACTTCATACTTTTCTTTGTATACGATCTGTACATAACGTGTCCAAGACCCAATCTTCATGAGAACTGCATAAACTTATGACCGTACGATGTTGTATCAAGGTTGACAACAGTATAAAGTTTTTCTACCTTTCTGTCATTACATTATCGCCGACTGAGTTCTTAACTAATCTGAAAAAGTTAAGTTCTTAACTCATGTTTTTATATTCATCGACTTATTAGGATTTTTTACATTCTCAAGAACTTTCAACTCTTTATATATATATATGTATGAATAATTATATTTAAAAATTTTTACATTACACATTATCTATGTGATATATATATCATTGTGTACTTATGGAGACTTCACAAAAAAAATTACCACCCAATGTTGCAGCGTTACAATTGTACAGCCTCAACGGTCCTATCAACGTCACAAATGTGGACCCTGAAATCCAACGGTGGATGGCTGAGTAACGTAGTCACCGTGTATGAGCTACACCCGTTAAGATTCTTGAACCGAATGAAACTGCCTGCTCGGAAGTCGGGCCCTTCCCGCTCGGTAGTCAGTACTGGACGGTAAAGCCATAATCCGAAAAATAAAATAAAATAAAAAGTATAAAAATGTGTTGGCAGAAAAAGCAAATAGAAAAAACTATAAAATTTCGGCCCGTATTTCACTTATCAGGTCAGACTAGCAGAGAGAAACTCCAAGAAAATCTATTAGAGCGGAGAGAAAAGGAAGAAAACAATGAAAGGAGGGTCATCCCAACTCCTTTTGTAAGCTCTCCATCGTCACTTTCTCGAAACAGATCAGTTTTTTTTTTTTTTTTTCCCGATGTTTGTTCTTTTTCTTTTTGTCTTGGTTGTTATTTGGGCTAGAAAATGAATTTTAAATGCGTGCTCTAAACTTTTTTCTATATAGTTCTCTGGAAAGAACTGGAAAAGGGAAAGTTTGAAATTATCTTATCTTTTCTGGTTGGGAAGTAATTATGCAAACACTTGCATTTGTTTTGTTCGGCTTCCAAGAAAGCATATAAAAACCAAAGAAAATCCGGGATTCTAGTGCAATTTTTCATATTTTGTGGCCCCGTACTTTCTTTCCCTTTCCCGATCAGACGCAAATTCTTGTTCTATAGTTACGTGCAAAAATAGAGGACAACGACAACGCTTTAGTTGGTATCCCACGTTTCGTCTGCATTGTTTTCTTTTTTCATAAACAAAAGGAAAACTTTCCAGGAATATTTGCGAGGAGAGTGACTCTGAAGAAAGAGAGCAAGATGAATGGATGGCAAGGAGAGTCACCGAAGAGTATGGCGATGAAGTTGATGACATGACAGAGAAATTCCAGTGCCTGGTCCTCCATAAGCATGGCAAAGCCAAACGAGGCAAGTTCCAAAATCTCATTTTTAAATTAGCTTATTTTATTTTTATAAATTAAATATTACTCTAAAGAGGAGAGAAATATACAATTTCCTTCATTCCGGTTTTTACCGAAAACCGGAATGTTAACCTGCGGTTCTTTCCAGTCCACATTGTGGTAACTTTTACAATTTAGCTAGCAAATTTGGTGATTGGAACTTTCAGTCGGATGTGGCTAGGCTTTGATTGTATCTTGGAAAAGATGAAGAAAACGTAAAGGAAATTTGGTGAAAACTGTCAAGCGAGTAAAACTTTTAGGTGTTTCTCTTTCCTTCACTTCGATCTTTCTAAGACTGAAATGGAAGATCAGAGGTCTCAAGTTCTCAACTGCTTGTATGGTTCGTGTTGGCCTAATTCCGGCAGCTGTAAGTTTAATTCTAAAACTTTTGTGTCAAACACATAATTTAATCTTATATATGCTTCAAGTACGTATATTAAAAATAATAATTCTGAGCTTTTGCTTCATCAAAGTTGGATGGTATAGCTTGGCGTTTAACCAACGTAATCATGGTAAATTGGATTAAAGGAGAGGGGAGTTCCTTAGAAGTGAGGAATATGGTACGCACGGTAGAAAACCTCCGTGTCGGGTTAACTGTTTCTGTTGTGGTTGGTTGCTATTCAGCAGCATCCACTTTATTAATCATAAGCAGAACACAGAGAAACATATCTAGTCAAGCATGGCGCTTACAGCCGAATAAGAATATTGTGGGACTTTGAGGTTAAGTCAATTTTTTGGGTATCCTAAATTTAATGATTGAGCCTAATCATGCTTTAGAACCTCAGTCGTTCTATGTTACTGATGGTATGTGATTGGTTTTGTGGTGTTAATTTTGAGAGAGAGCCTATCATGGTATTGGCATTAGTAAGTTGGATGATCACAGTTATCACATCTTTTATGAAAAAGATTACAAGGAAAGAGACATCCAATGTTGGGCGGGCCTTGACGAACTGCTTGCATGCTGACAGTTGATTGGATTATCAGGTGAAGACCTCTCCTGGGAGAAACATAGCCTGTGGAGGCAAGAACTGAAGAACAGAGCTGCAAGGCTAGAGAAGCAGCTCAAGACAAGGTGGGAACTTGAGGAGCTAATTGAAGAACAGCTGAATAGGTTCCGTGCCCATTACAACAGAGCCATGGTCCCTACCCGGCTCAAGGATGTGGCCCAACTCCTAATGCCCAACTGGACCCCACCTCAGGAATTGGCCTCCCTTACGTGGCTTGGCGATTGGCGACCCTCAGCCATGCTGGACCTTGTCCGTGGCCTGGCACGCTCATCGCTATCATCTTCTCTCTTGTCAGACTCAGTGGGCAATGAAAAGCTCCTATCTCAGCTTATACACGATGCACGCATTGAAGAAGCAGTACTCGATGAGGAAATGGCTGAGATTCAAGCTACTTGCATTCTACACATTTCATTCACTCCAATGAGCAACCGGTCAATTGGTTCTGCCTTAGAATGCATTCTGTCTGAGTTCAAGAAAATCGAACGAGTCATCACTAAGGCCCAAAACCTCAGGTCCACTTTCCCAGCTATCTGATTATATTACTAGCAATTATGCCACTCAATTGTCAGGTCTGTGAAATATACATGAAAGACACCATGATGCATCTTTTTTCGTTTTACCCATGTATCCCTACACTGCTGATTTATATGTAACATTATATGGCAGGTTTAAGGCATTGGAGTTGGTGGTAAAGAAGGTGTTGAGCAAAACTGATGCAGCCGAATTCCTAGTAGCTTTTGAGGGAATTCAAGATGCCATCCACCAGCTAGCAGCAAACCAAAGGCTCCGAAAGGGCCTGGTCACGGTGTCTGTCAAGGCATTGGGGTGTAGTTGAGAAGCAAAAAAATGATGGTAGTCCCCCATTCAGGAAAATCCTGTTTTCCATTTTGCTGGAACAGAAGTTGTAAAAGATCTTGAATGACAATGTTTGTGTTTGTACACCTCCATGGGGAGATTTTGGAAATGCTAATAAGGTTTTTCGACTTAAAATCGACGATGACCCAAATGCTGATTTTGATCGGTGCATCAGCCATTACCAAAGTACTTGGGGAGTTGATGGACCGAAGCTTTATACATCTTTCCAAACCGCCCTCCGAAAAAGCCCCCTATTGCGTCAGACAAACACGTGCCACGGCTTGAAAAAAACTCAGACCGGTTACATTTTTGGTAATTAATTAAAGTCTTTTTACAAAATCAGACGTAATCTGTCAAAAAATATTCGGGGATAACGTTAGATTCACGTAATTTACCTACAAAACTGCAGCGTTCTATCTTCTATTTCCGGAAATCACTTCATTTTCTTTTTGTTTAATCATTTTGGATTTTCTTTTGAGGGCAGAATTTTTTTGAAAAGCAGACGTTGCACTTTTAAAAGTTTTTAGCTGAATGCTTGCTTTGTCTTCCTTCTTCACAGCTATATAAATCGTACGTCCTTCTGTTCCCCTCTCTGCCCTTCCATAATTCCAAAGTCGAGCCCCGAGGCAAACCAAATCCAGAAGCAACCCTAATCCGAATATCTCTAATTGGGAATTCCAGGTTTATTATTTTTATTTTTAATTTTTATTTTGTTATCTCTGATTCTCTATTGGGATCTGGATTGGAGCCACGGAGGTATAGGTTTTGGAATAAGCTTTGTTAGTTGTCTTTTGTTGTCGTTGTTGAAGAAAAGGAAGGAGAAGAAAGACGATGTCTGCTGCCGTGTGTGGGAGCAAGAGATCTTTCTTTGAAGAGCTCCCGCCGTCGCCTCCGGTCTCCAAGAGGCTCCGCTGCTCCTCTTCTTCTTCTCCGATTCGATTTTCTGCGCCGTCGCTTCTTGATCAGCTCCGCTCCGTCTTTCCTCATATGGAACCCCACGTACCCATCTCCCTCTCTCCACTTAATTTTTTAGTTAATTTTTGTGTAATTTATTGGGGGAATTTGTTTTCGAGGAATGTTTATGATGATTTAATTTACTGGAGAAGTTCTATCTTGAAAGTTTAGATTTTATTTGTCGCGCTTTAATATTAGCCTTTCCTTTTCTTATTAACCAAACAGAAATAGAGACTTCGTTTTGTTGATTGCAACATGACCATTCAATTTTGTCTAGGGCCTTTTCAGAAGGCTAAGATAATTTCTGATAGATCAAATTTGAATCTAGTGTCATTTTATGTGGAATTTCTCCAATTAAATTAATTTGAAAGACAAATTTTTGTAACGTCCTTATGACTTGGACTAATAATTTTTTATAATCGTAGTGCCAGGTATAGGTTCTTTTTCTTCTCTCTCTCTTTGAGAAATTGAATGTAGTTGACTTTTTTGCCAATCAAAGTTGTTTAAACATTAATCTGAAATTGCAAGACGAGTTTTAGATTTTTTTGGCCTAGAAGTCTGAGAGGGATTTTTCATAAATATGTTTAATTTGAGTAGTCTCTGACTCGGCCACGTCATCAAGGCCTTTCTGTATAACGCTAGAGATCATTTTTTGCCTTGGAATGCACGAGTTATAGAATAATGTTGTCAGCACGATGGATTTTTCCTTTCAGATTCTTGAGAGAGCATTGCAAGAATGTGATAATGATATGGATGCTGCCATCAAGAGCCTGCATGAGCTTTGCCTAGGATCTGCAGAGGGGAATTCAGGTTGTGCTGAAGAATCAGATGTACATGTGGATAAGGGTATGTAATGTGCTGCCATCTGTGCAGGTTTTCATTGAACTTAACACCTTCAAGCTGGTTGTGAACTTTTGCATCTAGTCTTGTCAGCAGCCGTTGTCATTTTTTTGCTTTTGGCATGGTTTTGAACATAGGGTTTGAATCGACGACATTAATATGCAAGTCTTTAAGAACATGATTACTTCGAAAATTGCTTGCCATGCCCAAATATAATTGGTGTGCTATGTGGATGTCCTATTGGTCACTTCTTAGGATCTTTTCTGAGGATTTTATTACTGTCATTTGAACTATTATTTAGCTGTGAACTTTAAATTGTTGTTTCAGCATGAATATGTTCATTGAATTGTTTCTAATTCCGTGTTCTTATTTTGGATGGTGTTTTTTATGATTTGCTTTCTTCAAGTTGCATTCTTCATAGCAATCAGTGTCTTTTATGGGGAAGAATGTCACAGATGTTTACAAACTTGACAGATGATGGAAATAATGTTGCTCCTGATAACCTATCAACCCCAAACTACCTTCCTGTGGACGGTGCAGAATGGGTTGACTTGCTTGTGAGGGAAATAATGTGTGCTACTAGTATGGATGATGCCAAAGCTCGTGCTGCAAGATTGCTAGAGATTTTAGAGAAGTCCATCAGTTCACGTGCTGGTGAAGCAACACAAGTTCTTCACAAGGTACATATCTATAATCTTGTTCCGGTTTAATTTTTGTATGAGACTAGAGGTTGATGGTGGTGTTGAGAAGCTACCATTTTCTAGAATTGTCTGCTGATGGATACCCTGTAAGCATTGCATGAACATATGATCCTAACTTAGCGTTTGGTGAAGATTGGAATTTATCCTTTTTATGACCTTTCAACTACTCCCGTTGACAACAAATACCATATGCCACAAGTTTTGCAATGACTGTCAAACTACTAAATTTGTCACTTTCCTCCAAACTACCTCTCTCTTTTTTGGAATTTGCCTTTTAAGATTGAACTGTCAAGATTGTGCCATCTTGATAAATTGGTAAAACGTTACAGGATGGTAGTTTCGTAGGGGTAAAGTGTGACTTCCCAAAAAATAAAAATAAAAGGAAAGGAAATTGGTGGGATAAAAAGGGATTATTTCTCTTTAAATTTGATGGCTTGATATAACCATTATCTGCAATTGTGATAGTTCAGTAAGAGTCCCCACACTTCCAAGGAGGAATTACATTCCTTGTGTCTTCCTTTTCTATTTTTGTTGCTCAAAACCAAAATTGTACATATTCTTCTGGGTTAAAATGTTTTGAAATGTCAGGAAAATGTGATGCTAAAGGAACAAATTGAAGGACTTATGCGGGAGAATACCATTCTCAAGCGTGCTGTGGCTATCCAACATGAACGACAGAAGGAGTATGATGATAAGGATCAAGAGTTACGACATCTTAAGCAATTGGTGTCTCAGTATCAAGAGCAGTTGAGAACACTTGAGGTACTTACCATTTGCCAGATCATGACTTGATTTTTGCCCTTTTGCTAAATCAAGACCTAATTTATGAACTTTTTGTCAAATTGTCTCTCCTTCCCCGTTTTGCTTAAAAAAGTGTAGCGTGTTGACCTTTACACGTCAAACAAATCATATATTGTCATGTGTCCATATACCTAAAAAGTGAGATTAAATTGAGATAAGTACAGAAAAAGGGGAAGCAAAAACAATGAGAAAAACGTCGGGGAACCAGTGGGGGATCCCTACACCTCTCTGTTGCGCGCAATGGAGGAGGGTGATATCCCCTCTGTAGAACCCTCTATTTTGCGGGGGTGAGGGAGGGAATCCACAATGGAGGCTCCACCATTCTTGCAGTGGAGGGTGGAGAAAGGGTCCCCCTCCCTTGATTTGAAACTTTTATCTACTCGTGTGGAATGTTCATTAGGAATTTACTTCGGAGCACACTAATCTGTCTACGTTCGTGGGTTTGGATCCAGATGAACAATTATGCATTGTCAATGCATCTGAAGCATGCCAATCAGAGTAGCTCCATTCCTGGACGATTTCATCCCGATGTCTTCTAAGAATGAGATGTAAGTTAGCATTTGATAACAGCGTCTACAAAGGATGTGTCGTGAACTTGTTATATGTTAAAGGTCGTGGGAAGTTTATGTAAGTTGGGGCCATTTATGTCTCCATGTTCTCCGTTTATGTAGGCAATAATTTTCAGTCAATTTCAAATAAGTTCTGTTGTATCTGGTTAAGTGGTTAACTTGCTTGGCATATTTGCAAACCGTCATTTTCTCCAATGAATTACCATCCATTTGTCCACTTTCCCTACTAGACAACGGATAATCGAAAATTGGAAGTTTTTAACGAAGTGTGTACCTCCGTCCAAGAATGTCCTTGATTAAGAAAAGTAAATATTTACTATTTTTATTATGGAAAATATGTTGAAAGAAACACCTAATTACAACTGTTGGTGGTGTTTTGCCCATTTAGATGTATCCATTCTTGTTTCGTTTTACGAAACGTATAGAAATAACCCGTGGTGCTGCAGCCTACAAAGACAACGACGGACATGAAAGCTGTTGGCGTGGCAGTTTCCGACATTGTGAGCTGCTTGGAGACACACTAAGGCATGACACAAAAATTAAGGAGACAATGAATTAAAAAGAAATGTTTTAACAATAAAAAAATTTACATAATTAAATTTATAAATTGAAGTGGTTTAATGTATTATATTATATTATAAAATAGATTTAGTGCATGTTTGAGATTATGGTAGAAAATATAGCTTATTGCTTTAGGACTTATAACTTATAATTTAAATAATAATCTCTGTACTTTAAAAATTGTTTATTGTTTGATAAATATATATTTAAAGTACTTTTAAAGTTAGTTACATTAAATTTTTTAAAATATATAGTTATTTACAGGAGTTTTTCAATAAAATCTTTAATTTAATACTTTTTATAAATTTACTAAACATGTTATTTTTCTTTAAAAGAGTTTTTAAATAAGTAAAAATTAAACATTTAAACTCAATCTCAAACAGGTTTTATATATTATATAAAATTATATTGGCTCGTTAGTTTATTTTGTAGGATGTAGTATTTTTTTAAAAAAAGGAGAGAGAAAAGCGATATATATACTTTTTATGATATTTTTTTTAAATTTTTAAAGAAGTAATGGCAAAAAATTTTGTCCTAATATATTCAGCAAATTATAAAATACGAGAGAGAGAGAGAGAGACAGAGAGAGAGAGAGGCATTTAGAACGTGTTGCGACGAAAGTAACACGTCCAACGCCACACACATCTTTTTACTTTCAACACCCTTTCCATTCAATCCATTAAAACCAAAAACCTTTTTCGCTCTCCCATCGTAATTCCATAACCCTTCCATAACCCTCTTGCACTAGTCCATTACATCTGCCAACGGACATGAACAAAACCATAATCCACCGCTTATTCTTTTTCTGTTTCCCTTAGGATTTTTATCGGACACTTTCTCACCTTCCCACAACCGCACACCCATACTTCAATGGCCATCACGTCTCTCTTACTTCTCCAACCGTCTCTCTTCTCACCATATTCTTCTGCTTCTGCTTCTGTTTCTTCTTCTTCTTCGTCTTCTTTTTTCGGTGGGACCCAATTCCGGTTCCACAATAAGTTCATCTCTCTTTCTTCTTCTTCTTCTTGTACGAAATTCAATACAAGGGTCTCTGCGGGGCGCTTTAGATTAGTAGCGAATGCTTCCGGGGACTACTATGCCACTCTTGGGGTTCCAAAGTCTGCCACTGGCAAGGAAATCAAGGCAGCGTATCGAAAGTTAGCACGCCAGGTACTGAATTTTACTTGGGGCTTCTTCTTTGAAAGATGTTATTTAGTTTGCATTTGTTTATTAAGAAAGGAAATGAAGAGAAAATTATTATTGGTATACGAGCTATCATAGAAAACAATAATCCTAGCTTCTGCGATTTTCTTTTTTGTATATTCTTGAATGAATGTGTGTGTGCAATGTTTCTTTTATTGGGAAATTTCTTTCGCATTTGAGAATCTTGGCATCTGGGTTCGTTTAAGTTGTAGAAATCTTTCGAAAGATGATGCCAGAAATTTTTTTGGAGGTATTGGCGATCCATTATGTCAGGGAAAGCGTGTCTTATATTTATCTTATACACTTTCTGGCGTTGTCCCACACTGAAGAGTAATGGTGATCGTTTAACAATTTTTTGTGTGCTTCTTCTTGTCGTTCATTTCTTCTACTTGCTATTTGTATTATCTTGCGTTGCTTTGGTGCTTATCTTGTCTACTTGATAAACACAGAAGAACAGTCTCTTGCCCTTTTGCTTGTTATTCCCCACACAATTGGCTCTTGAATTTGGCTGCACTTCTTTGCCACTCAGCTATTGATTTTGATGGCTTGGTTTACCTGATTAATGTTTTGTCTTTGGATTTTACGTAAAATCTTTCTGAAATCTAAGCTTAAATTGCTAAATACAATAAACACACGGTGTTTGGTTGGTCCCTGTCAATCACAACTAAATGGGGTCCTGTCTACATCAGACCTTCATCACCATGCTCTGCTGACATGCATATTCGGTAGGTAATTGGAGAATATAATGTTTTTTTCCTGCGTTTGAGAGTGCAGTTAACCAATATGTTAACTAATCGATCAATTGACCCATTGCCAGCTATAAGATAATTGATACAGTGCTCTTACTTTGGTAGCTAGATCAATATGTGCCATGCCATTATTTCTAACAAAAATGATTAGTGCCTCTGTGCTTTGTACTTTTGACTAATCTAAAGTAGAAAAGCTATCTTATGGTAATAATTGTGTTAGCATAGCAGATATGTGATTCTCTTTCGATTATTGTCCATCAGATCTATCTATTTACCATCAGTTTAATTCACTAATAATTTGGCTGCTAGTGATGAGGACTGGAGCTATGCATCTTGAAAGTTTTCTTCTAACCCTAACTTTTTATTTGTACCCCAAGTACCATCCTGATGTAAACAAGGACCCTGGAGCATTGGAAAAGTTTAAAGAGATTAGTGCTGCATATGAGGTATGAATGCAAATAAAAAGCAGGAAAATTTTGTATTTGTTCCTCATCTCTAGTGAAGCAATACGGTTGTTGCCTGTTTAAAGCAAATGATGGGCTTTCTGGTTCCACTTTAGGTGATATGGCCCATCCAGTTATGTGAAAAAGGAAGGATTTTTTTCAGTAATTAATTTTCACAGTTCGGGCCATGACAAAAAAATAAAAAATAAAAATGACTAGTTGGTTCAGATGGCAGAAGAGAATCTTCTCTTCTAACTTCTGTGAGTTGGAAGGGGAAAAGAACTCTCTCTTCTGCCCTCTGACCCAACAACTGAACACTCTAAGAAAAATAGAAAAAATGATATGGTTTAAGCCTTGGAGGAAGCTCAGCCCATGTTAACAATTAGAAAACACTTTTTTTTCAGCCCTTCCAACTTTTGAACCAACAATTGGACTTCAGTTTAGCTTAGTACTCCAATCCTACGAGTTGTTGACTTTGGTATGGCCATCTACCTTCCAACTTCTGTTAGGTTGACTTGAAGTGCTTGTCTTTGAATTTGAATAGAAAAAATAAGTTGTGTTTGCTTTTAGTATATTTGATTATATATAGAACCAAAAATCTCAAGTTTTGGTTGTTGAACTGTCTGTCCTGTTTTGTTTATGGGCATGGATTCTGTTCTGCTTCACAGAACAGTTCGGTTATTTCATCAAATATAGATTTGCCTCCACCACCCCCTCTCTCAGTAATACAGATTTCATTAAAAATCTTAAAATGCTTACTCCAAGTGCAAAGTAATTAAACACAATGTATATGTCCTGTGCACTTGGGCTATGCCTATTTCTATCAATAAAGCTTGCTTACTGATCAAAAAATGTAATTAGACCCCATTCGTCTTTTATTTTCAAGACTACTGTTGTTTGATGGACAAATTGAACAATGTTTATTTTTTTCCCACATTGATGCAATCAACTTGCCATGGAAGTAAATTATTTCTTTCAAGTTTTCTATTATATCTATTATATTGTTTTTTGAATTCTCAAGTAAAACACTGTCAGGTGCTATCAGATGATAAAAAGAGGGCTTTGTATGATCAATATGGTGAGGCTGGAGTTAAGAGCACAGTTGGTGGGCCATCAAATGCTTATACGGTACTGCATAGAACTGTACTTTTCTTTTTATTATTATTTTTAAATAAATTTGGGAAGGTGGCACACACGTGAAGCTTTGGCCAGGAGGCATGTCATTGATATCCTTGGGTGACATGAAGTATTCTCTTGTCAGACTTATTTTGGTGGTACCATAGCCTCCTTATGGCCATTTTCCATTCCGTATCTCAGTCTAGTTGAGAATCTCAGTCACTGATTGCTTTCAGGAGAAGGAAAAGGGTGTATCGGAGGGCTACCTTGGCCAAAATTAAGCCACCTGAGGGCATTTGTAATGTAGCTGTATTTTTAAAGCTCTAACTATATTAATTGCTCTCTCTCTCCTCTTTTTTCTTTGTTGTATAATGTGGTGTTTTTTTGTAAGTAATAATCATTTTAATTAAGAAGCCCAAAAAGCTGTTTTCCACATACAACAAGACAAGTAATATTTTTTTTTTATAAGTAAAAGATTGTATTAATAAGAAAAGGTTACCCCCGGGGTATGCAAGAGGTAACACTTAGTTAGGAGGAAGAAACGGAAACAAGAAAATCATGAAATTCTAGGCCATTGAAATCTACAGCTTTAGCCCATACGAATAAGTTTTAACAAAGAACAATCTAATCTCCTCCAATGAGCGCTCCTCATCTTCAAAATATTTGACAATGTGTTGCCTAGTGTGATGTGTGTTGGAAACTTTCACAGTCAAAATTATATTCAGCATCGTTCCCCCCTGCCCCCCCAAAACCACAAAAAAAAAAAAAAAAAGGTTTGATGGCCTGTATGTTATGTCTTTTTAAGGATGTGAGCAAATATCTTTTTAGCATATTTTAGTGACTTGGACCGTGTGCCAAATTTCACTTTCTCATGGACTATATATATTTTTATCTGCATCCAGGTTTCTTTTGAAAGTTTGATCTTTTTAAACTTGAACAGAACAAGTTTGAATTGTTTTCCCCTATTAATAGCTTTACCAATGATATTTTCACACATCATCTTGTTGATGGTAATGCTTATTACATATTTAATTATTCTCGTTCTCTTTTTGCAGACTAATCCTTTTGATTTATTTGAGGCTTTTTTTGGTCCGAGTATGGGTGGATTCCCTGGTATGGACCAAGCTGGTTTTGGAACACGCCGTCGTAGTACTGTTACTAAGGGTGAGGATATACGGTGAGTGAAAATGTGATTAATGATAAAAGATACAAGTTGTTCTTTGGTTAGCAGTATTTGTAAATTTGCAACAATGTGGTTACGTAGATGTGTAAGAAAAAGTGTGCAGACTATTGTTTCTTCCATCTGATGTAGCCTGGCCATTTTCAGGTCTCAAATCCATATTTTAAATAGGATAAACTCCTCAAACCGCAGCTTGAGGAACATCACTAACTTATTGACTATTTCAGTTGCCAATAAAGTTACTAATAGTTGCATTTAATACTCTTTGATCTACATGATGAGATATGTGTGCAATGTACTGTTGATTTGGAATCCATGGTGTAGAAAGAGAGAAAATTTTTTTTTTTTTTGGGGGGGGGGGGGGGGGGGGGGGGGGGGGGGGGGTTGTTTAAAACTTTACATAGTTGAGATATATTCATTCTGAAAGTTTTCTAATGTAGAAGCTGTACGAACATCTCTCTAGTTTAAATTTGTTTAATCACAACCACGCAACTTGTAACTCAATTCAGGCAGATCTTTTCGCCCTGCACTTGTTACTACCATTGTACCGTGTCATTTAATTGTTAGATGACTATATAGACTACAACTTTGTCCAAATTGACTGTTAAATTTGCATTTGCTTGCCACTGAAATATATATATCTATATACATGTATATAGTTGATGAAATTTGTGAAAAGAGAATGATTGGCCGCCAACAAATTTTCCTTTTATGTGTAAGTTACACATAAACCTGGCAAATCTTGAATCCATAATCTCACCATTCATTTTGTTCTTACGAGGAATGAAATACTGTTTGTGTTCGAGCTTCGTGGCACCTCAAATTACTAGCACTGCAACCCAACACTACCCACCATTCACTGGAGTAGGTCTTCTTTGTAACACCCACAATCTATAACTCACCATGGTGAGGGTGGGACTGATAAGTTGTTTGTTTGCTTTATACCGGATGGCATAGGTTATCTTTGGTAACTAAACCTGTCATTGTTATTCTTGTTTCTGTTGTTATTGCCAGAGAAAAAGATGCTGTTGCAAAATAATTGTGTGAATTTATTGGCCACGCTTCATAGACACCAATTCATGTGTCTACAACATTTCTGCAGTTACATCTAGAATTTATTGGCCACGCTTTATAATTTGATTTTGATGTGTGCTCTTCTGAATTTGCTGACATTGTGCTTAAGTTCCATTAATTTGGTCTATTGTATTTAACTCGGTACTTATAACAGTTTTTATTTATTTATTTATTTTTATCTATTGTCTTTTTTTACCATCTCTCCCATTTATTTTCTTTGCTTTGGGCCTCAATTTTCATTCCCTCATTGAAAGTAGGATATTAGTTAGTTGGATTAGATTATGACTGGCTGATTATTCTGTCTATATTCATAATTTTGGCTTATTGAAATAATGGTAGGACCTTCCCATCGGCGAACAGTGACAGCAGGAAGATGCATATGACAATGATGAATTGCTAGAGAGGAACTTTCTCATTTATGTGAATTTCATTTTTTTTTTTTTTCATAATTAATTGTGACGGCTTGTGAGTTCATTTGTGACAGAAAATTTCTTTTTTTATGAAATTTGTGACAGAAAATTTCACAAGAATCGGTATTTAATGTCCTTGATTAATCTCACTCGATAACTTTCCAATGAGAATTTATCAATGAAGATGAGATACTTGTAGCACTAAGTACTACTAAACAAGTGGTGCTTGCTATAGGTTGTATGTTCATTTGATTACAATTTTTTTTACTATTCATAGCCTGTAAAATTCCTCTAATGTTTTGTGGGTAGTTGTCTTCTATGTCTGGGCAATGTTTGCTATTTCCCCTTGTTCAATGTATGTAATGTCATATAATCAATCTACTTTATTATTTGTTGAAGACATTGAGTTGACTTATGGTTATAATGTGTCCAGTTATGATATCACCTTAGATTTTTCCGAGGCTATTTTTGGTGTGGAAAAAGAATTTGAGCTTTCCCATCTGGAAACATGTGAAGTTTGTGCGGGTACTGGAGCAAAGATAGGCTCTAAAATGAGGATATGCTCAACTTGTGGTGGGAGGGGTCAAGTGATGAGAACTGAGCAAACACCTTTTGGCACGTTTTCACAGGTATTTATCACTGTTCTTTCCAATTCCTGTTTTTTTTTTATTGCTTCCTAATTTTCATCCATTACTTCAACGAGTGTGTGTGTGTGTGTATATTAGGAGGAAGTTTCCTTGGAGACGATTTTCCTATTTAACACTTCTTTGTGTGGCTACTGCTTTGAGCAAGTGTGTGTGTGTGTGTATAAGACTCACCTTTTCTTTTACACTCAACCTACTTATCTTTGTATTAATAATAGGTTTCTGTATGTCCCTATTGTGCTGGGAATGGTGAAGTTATATCTGAATACTGTCGGAAATGTTCTGGTGAAGGACGTATACGTGTTAAGAAAAATATAAAAGTTAAAGTTCCTCCGGGAGTTAGCGCAGGCAGTATTCTTAGAGTTGCTGGAGAGGGAGACTCTGGACCAAGAGGGTATGTAGTTGAATCTTAATAGTTGGTATCTGTAACCTTTATTTGAAAAGTTCTTTGGTAAATCATTGAAAACAATACACAAGTTTTTACCTTATTACATTTGCAAGAGTGATATTTTCCATTTATGATATAAATGAATTTTATATGACATGAAAACGTTTGCCATCAGCCATCAAAGTGGCCTCCTTTTCTTGCTTGTATTTAAGGTTTTATGCTGGTTTTAAAAAAAATAAAAAAAATCTTTTCTCTTTTTAATGATATGTGAAGAACCCTGGCACCTTCAAGTTGCAGCTTTTTCTTATCTTACTCTCTTTTCCTCTAGAAGAAATATGTGATGCGTGAATATATATACACATCCTTATAGAAATATATAGCGGTTAAATTTGAGATGTAATAATTTTTAATTTTTTTTTTTTTAGCTATGCATATGATTTTACAGAAACCTTTTTAGCATACAGGGTACATACACAGTAATTGATCTATTGTTTTGCAGGGGCCCTCCTGGAGATCTTTTTGTCTATCTTGACGTTGAAGAGATACCAGGAATTCAAAGAGATGGCATAAATCTCTCCTCGACCGTATCAATCAGTTATCTAGATGCCATATTGGGGGCTTTTATTCAGGTGGATTTTTGGATTAAATCCTAGGGACAGATTTTTTTGTTTATTAACAAGCATCAGAAAAGGAGAAAAAAAGAAAGAAAAAGGACTGATTACCCAGAACCAGTGGGGATTTCTGCATATTTTGCAAATCTGAGACTGCTGCTTGCAATTTTTTTTCTTGATGAGTTTGTAGATAGTGATTGTTACTTATCCAAAAAGATAATGATATTGCAACCTCTATTGGACAGCCTTTTCCAGTGAGCTGAATCAAGGTTCAATCTGGAATGTTTTTGTAACTCTCTTGGTTGTTGTTGACCAATTCACGATGACATAAAAATGCCTCCTGTCACTGCTGAACCTCTCTAGTGGTTAAGATGGCAGCTGACTTAGTGTTTGTGATTAAAGTGTAGTAATTTCGTGTCCAACCGGATTGGCAGAAGACTTGCTAATAGCCGTATTAACCACCAATGACACTCTAATCTGATTTAACTTTATATTTCCCAACCAGCTTCTTGTAAGGATCTTCTGACTGCTATTCAGTCCGCAGGTTTAGCTCAACTGAATTCGGTATGGGTATATATGGATAATAGGCGGGAATCTGGAACGTGAGGCGAACATTACAAGCTGAACATTGTTTTATGATGTGTTGCACAATTTTAATGTAACTTATGGTGGGCGTATAGAGTGCAGCCATTTTGCATCAATACCTTTGAGTCCACTGCTATTCCACAATCATCTGTGGTTCTTTTTTTGTTATTGCATTCTGAAATTTATTGACCTTGGGGGGTCTTTTTTTTTAATCCTCTCATTTTCTTCTTGTTATATTGTATTCAATCTATTAAGTGAATTTCTAACATCTAAACAGGTAGAGACGGTTGAAGGCAGAACTGAACTACAAATTCCACCTGGCACTCAACCTGGGGACGTGCTTGTTCTGTCAAAAAAGGGCGCACCAAAACTGAACAAACCATCAATACGTGGGGACCACTTATTTACAGTTAAAGTTACTATACCAAAACGTATCAGGTACAGAGTTATTTTGTTCATTTATTCTGGTTGTCATGGCTCTATATAGCCAATATTATCTCCCTTCTGTGGTTTCTGCATGCTTCCTACGGTATGCTTTCAGTTCCTATCTTTATGCATTATTCTAATCCAACTCAGCTAATTCTTAGTCCAAACAAGGTTGGGGTTGGCTCTGTGGACCTATTTTCATATAATTGGGGGTTATAAAGATTTTAATTAGGTTATGGCTGGATACTTTGTTAGTGGCTTTTTCTTTGGGGTTTTGGTTTTGTCTTCACTCATATGTTTGTGGGTTTAAAATGGGTGCATGTAAAAGGATTAAGCTCTTCAGGGAGAAAGGAAATTCTGCATTTGGTATGAATTTGATGTTTTCTTTCAATTTCTTGATTAGGGCTTCAATATTAAGCCCTGTAGCTTGTGAATTCAAGTCAACCTCAGTGGCAATTTTAGCATGTCGTTTTAACATTTGATCCTGTATCTTTTGGGTCCTCAAGATTGTGGTTGTTGGAACCCTTATGGTTATGTTAGCTTGCCACCAGTGTATCTCCACCCAAATTGAAAACATGTTTAGTGCTTCATCAACATGCTCCTCGTGCCAAGAGTAATTGAGATAAAGCACTAAACATGTTGATGAAGCACTAAACGTCAACTATGTTGATGAAGCACTAAACGTCAACTATGGTTATGTTAACATCTGAGTAACAAACTTCCAGTTTCTCCTTATCGATCTTGACTTTCAATAAAAATTTAATTCCACTTTTCTGCCTATACTTGCAGTGCGAAGGAGCGTGAATTACTTGAAGAGCTTGCTTTTCTGAATAGCACCACCAGCAGCCGTTCACGAAGTCGTCTGAAAACTCAGCCAGCTCGTAAGTAATTGCATGTGTATATTAGTGAATGTATTTTTCTCTTTTGTCCCTCTTTGTTTCTTTTAATTACTGGGTATCCGTGTTTAACATCAATATCTGATTTTGCTTCCGCAGGTAAAAGCACAGTTAATCAAGGGGGAAATGTTGCAGAAAAAAGTGAAGAGTCAACAGACCAAGATGACCCGTGGAAAAAGTTAAAAGAGTTTGCTGGGTAAATTGTTCACTCTCTGTCTCAAAATTTGAGTCAATTATTCTCTATGATCCTAAACTGGGGGTGATCTTCTTCAACTCTAATTTAAATAATTCCTTGTGCTGTTCTGTTTTAATACTTGAGACCGTCTCACCTATGATTATGAGATCTTGGAAGGATTTTCACGTTGTCCTCCTAATTGTGTAAAATGCATTTTAAGTAAAAGGTTGGGGTCTTAAGCTCTATATCCGCGATGGGTATGGTAGTGGTTCAAAATCCGTTAAACATGGGGCTGGTTTGAAAGATTATATCTGTGTTAATGGGAATCAGATAATGCAAATTCTACTGTCTTTCCAAATGCTTTACCATGTAAACTATGTGCATTCAGGTTGTTTGTCTCGTCATGATCCAAATATTCTATCTCTTGGAATCTTAGATGACCTCCATCAATCATCGTTTTCTTCATTGACCCTGACCTGATTGGTGTTGTGTTACCAAGTTACTGGATTGCAAAAACTTGGGGAATTCAATCCTTGCAATCACCTTCTGATAATTTTTCTTGAGCAGATATCATTGGACACCACCACTATGGTTTTCTATACTCAACAAAGTCATGAACGTAGTCAGTTGTTGTGAGTATTGCGCTTGTTTCAGTGATGATAATTAGCACAATTAGCCAAACAGACTGCTTAAATTGTAGTGGCATGCTATGACGCTGCTAACTTTTAAGGCTGTTTTGAGAACAGCAATGTCATCTACTCAATCATATGATGAAAGTGTTAATGCAGAATTTACTCTGGTTGATTTCCATACATCTTAGTCGAGAATGGGTGACCCTCTCAGACCATAAAACTTTTGCTCTAGATTAAACAGACCAATATGCTTGAGAGGTTGTATCTTGCAGACAGTCACTGCATGCCTATTTCTTGGTGCCAGTCCCCACTGGCCACTGGAGAAAATAAATTATGTACCCTAGGCAATGCACTTTTGTGTCTTTCTTGTGCTTTTTTTTTTTCTCTAAAGGTTTCTGTTCTTGTAAAGAATGCTTATCCATTATTTTTTTGTCTTCATTGTTTTAGTTGTATGGCATTGATTGAAAAGTTATAAAACCATGCAGGTCTGTTGCAAATGGAGCTCTAAAATGGCTGAAAGACAATCTTTAGACTTGATACATTTATTAAGAGTGATGAAAACTCACTGACACTTACCCTGTGCACCAACCAAGTTAGCTCTGGATTTGTCTACTTCCAAAAAATTCGAAGTCATTTGCCTCATAGATTACAAAAGCTTCTCAGCATTGTACTATATAGATGGAAGTGCAGTCTAGTGGATATTCTTTATTTATTTTACTTGTAAATTTTTGTTACTTGGAAAACTAATAGGAATTTTACCTCTGGCGTATATTCCAATTGTATTCGTAGAGCTAGCAAGTGTTGTAAAACTGGGAATCGTAGTTAAGATTTTACATATATCTTGAAAGTTCATATTCACTCTAAGCGATAACCTCTCGCACCAGTTTGCATAAACTTCAGAAACTTCCACGCAAGAAAGTATCTTGCTCAAATCGAAGCTCGAGGCCTGTAATCAATCTCCTTGTTGACTGACTTAGCTTGTAAAGGGGAGTTTCAGGGGCCTTCCTCGCTACTCACACATAACGAAACAAAATTTACAGACTACAATGACACATCCAGAAAACAAACATCACTTGCAAAGTTGGCAACCATATGAAATCACCTAACTAGTTCCCATATAACAAATCATAACGATCCTTTACACAATAGAATCCCAGTCGATGAGCAGAACATTGATTGCCCATCTATCACGCTTAGTTTCTCCAAGCTCACAAATTCTTACAACGTTTTCTGAAGTTCAGAAATGATCAGCTAGAACACTCTCGGGAAGGATTCTCAAGACGACAGACATCGAGACAATCATCCTCGCAACTTTCACCACCAAACTCGATTGCAGAAGGACATTCTTTTCCTTAGCAAAATGGGTCATGGCATCCATTCTTACCAGGAAGAGCATGTTACACGACTGGGTTCCTAGCTTCGTCTCTCGGCACGACTCTGCTTGATCAAAAGGAAAACAGCAACAATGACAGGAGCTGATATCATAATCAGAGCTTGTACAATGTTCGGTCTGGTGGTATCTGGAAAAACTGCGCTTCCATACTTGAGTACAGCAGCACCTACAACTGACCCAGCTACCAATTTCCACAAATATTCCAAATCTTCCTGTTTACACCAAAGAAATAAATATTAACCAAGTAAAACATCATAAAATCCAAGGTACATTATTTGGTCCCTAAATTAACTATGTAAGCCCTCGTGTATGTGGCTGTGTTTTCTGTTATAGTTTTCAGTTTGCCTGACTGGATTTTCCTCCATTTTACAGAAAAATATCGCAAACCCAAAACAAGGGGTATGCAATTATGCAAGATTCATTCCTAAAATTCAATGTCAGACTAGTAAAAGTCCGGAATCTGCATCACAAAAATCTACACAAAGGATGACGAAAAACAAATGAAAATTTTGCTCACAAAAATAAAGTTGACAAATCGAAAAAAGAGGGGGACAAACAAGTAACCTGAGAGGTAAAAGCACCGGTTTTGTTATTCTTGCTTGAATCCTCCTGCTCTTCTTCTTCCCCTCTTTGCGGGTCGAGAGCTCGGATGGGAAAAGACCTTTGGGCACTTCTCCTTGGGAAGTTTACGTTGTTCTGAATGTAGAACTTGATGGTACCCATTGCTCTCTTTGTAGCAGGCTTCGAATGGCCGTATTGGGAAGCTGAGTAGCAGAGCTTGGGAGCTCCGCTCGCTGTGGCAGACGCTGCCATATCTATCTATCGATATCTGCTGCCAGCTGAAAGTGCCGTAGAACTCTCAAAATTATTTTTCTCCGACTAAAGGTCTACAATGCACTAAAATAATATCCAATTTATGTACCACTTTTGTATTATTCTTAACCTTTCGATCATGAGCAAATGGTTCTAACTGGCATCTATGAAACGTTGGCTCGAATCAATTAGATGGAATATTCTTCGCTTAAGATTTTTAGACCAAAGTATTCTCGACTTACTGAGATATTTTAAAGGTAAAATACCGATAATTATCATAATTTTTCCCATTTACTTTAAAAATTATTCAAAAAATTTGAATAACGGTACATATTTTTTTCAACCCGTTATACACGTGAAATGAAAGCACATTATCGGAAATTTAAAATTCAGATTATTTGAAAACTGAAAATTAAAAAAAAAAAACTAATATTATATTTATATCACGTTAAGTTCAAGTAAAATAATTATATTCGTATTACTATTTAAAAAAATCCTCTCTCTTTTAAATTATGATAATAGAGTAATAAATATTAAGTTTTTAAAAAAAATTAGCACTGGTATTCAACAACAGAATCTCCAACTAATTCACATGCCCTCCGCATAAATATTAAGCTTTTATTATAACATTAAAATTTTTACAGAATTTATTAAGTATTTAAAAATATTTGATTAATTCATTTATTTTAAATTTCCATCTATTTTCCGTCTGGGCTAACAAAGCCCATATCATAGGATACAAAGTAATTCCGTTTCACTGCTACCATCACCAAATTCCGTTTCCGAGTCTTCATCCACTCTTTGATTCCAAAAAAGGTCCCCAACCCTAACCCTAAAATTTCCCTTTCTTCCCAACCGGAAACGAATTCTTAGTTCCTTGTCGTTTTTCCGGCAGCGAAGATGGTGTTAGCGCAGTTAGGGGGGAGCATTTCGCGTGCTCTCCAGCAGATGAGCAATGCGACCATAATCGACGAGAAGGTCCTCAACGAGTGCCTGAACGAGATCACGCGTGCCCTTCTTCAGTCCGATGTCCAATTCAAGCTCGTCCGCGATATGCAGACCAATATCAAGAAGATCGTAAACCTCGACGACCTCGCCGCCGGCCACAACAAGCGCAGGATCATCCAGCAAGTACGCAATCTCAATTTATTTTTATATTGATTGATTTGTGGTTAATTTTATCATCTATGTTAATTACGATGAAACGGATTGTCTGCCATCATTAGAGTTTAGGATTTGCTTTGGAAAGCTAGCTAAACTTGGGAATTTCCACGCGTTAATAACCTATCAAATCCACGCGTTAATCGTATTAGTAGTAAGACGCACGTATTAATATTTCTGTAGATATAGTTGTCTATGATTTCTACCGAAAATTTTCAATTCAAATGTGATTTGTATCCAATACCGTTCATGGGGAAAAATATGAAGGATAGCCTGTTTTTAGTTACTAGATAATGGTTATATGTTGAGGTTTTTGACCCATAATAATATCAAGACCTAGATGCCCTAGACTTGGGCTGTTCAGATTTCACAAGATTCGTGCAAAGAGATTGCTGGTAGTGGAAGATGCTGGTGATTGTTGATGTAAATCTTGATAGACCTGTAGCATCCTCATGCTCTGTGCGCTAAAATAATTATGCATATTCTGTGCTGTTTTAGTTTCTTGTATCATCAGATCATTTTTCCTCATGTAACTAATCTGCACTTTTAGAAACTTGATTGTGCTACCGAGCTGGTACTTTAGGTTGGGGGCTCTACAGGGTCAACCTTCATATCTTTTGTGTTCTTATGAAAAGGTTGCATTCATTGTAGGCTATATTTAACGAACTCTGCAAGATTTTGGATCCCGGGAAGCCTTCTTTTACTCCAAAGAAAGGAAAGGCGAGTGTTGTTATGTTTGTAGGTTTACAAGGTATGTTGTTTATCAGATTAGTTTCATGTTGGATCACCCAGCATTTTCATGTGGATGCTCAGATTTATAGTCAATGAGAATGTCTTTTGGGAAGATGGAATGTGAACTAGTTAGCAGCTATATGGGTGTTATGTTTGTTGTTGATTTATGGGTCCAAAACTATTTTGTAATCTTCTAATTTGAAGTTTGCTGTATCCTTTTTCCAATGTGTATCTCTTATTATCAGTTTTTACCCAAGTTCAGGGTCAGGAAAAACCACAACATGTACAAAATATGCATATTATCATCAGAAAAAGGGCTGGAGGCCTGCCCTCGTTTGTGCGGATACATTTAGAGCTGGTGCTTTTGATCAACTGAAACAGAATGCAACTAAAGCTAAGATTCCATTTTATGGAAGGTACTTCTTTACTCTTTACTGGTTATCAACATGTTATCATCTATTCATGATACTGTAATTGTACTTCCAAATTATTTCTGCTTGTTGCTCTTTTCATTATTACTCTCATTGATGCCTTCATTAGTCACTTTCAATCAGTTAATGTATTCCTCAGAATTTAAGTAATAATTGGGATTTTGACCCCTACAGCTATACAGAATCAGATCCTGTGAAAATTGCAGTGGACGGTGTGGAAAGATTTAAGAAAGAAAATTGTGATCTAATAATTGTTGACACCAGTGGGCGTCACAAACAAGAAGCTGCTCTTTTTGAAGAAATGCGTCAAGTTTCAGAAGCCACGGTATTTTCCTGATGTCACTTTGTTCCTCCCATAAAATTGTAGCTGATTGACCACAATTGCTGATATATTTTCTTTTCATCTTTCAGAAACCGGATCTTGTTATATTTGTTATGGATAGCAGTATTGGTCAGGCTGCATTTGATCAAGCTCAAGCTTTCAAGCAAAGTGTTTCAGTTGGAGCTGTAATTGTTACCAAAATGGATGGGCATGCAAAGGGAGGTGGTGCCCTCAGTGCGTAAGTTCTATTTCAAACAAGTACAGCCTACAGCTCATGATTTTAGTTGGATGTAAATGTAATATTAAAGCTTCCATGAATGTGTTTCCTGAAGGTTTTTTTTTTTAATTTTATTTATGGGTAATAAGAGATTTTATTCAAATAAATAGGCATAGCCCAAGTACACAGGAAGTATACAAGAGAATACACCTAAATACAAGCTAAAGCAAAAGCAAAACAATATTAAAATAAAGCATTACAATTATTCATATCCCTCACTAGATTGTTCACCCAAAAATTTAAAGTGCTAAAGAAAAAATCCTTAAATTCCCCCATTGTGCGTTCACAATCTTCGAACACCTCCCATTTCTCTCAAGCCATGAACACCAAAACAAACATGAAAGAATCATCCTCCACTCAGCAGTATGTACTTGAATACACTCTTGACTACAGGTTTAGGCCTGCATTCTGGTTAATTAATTTAGCACCTCTAACCATTTGCGTACTGCATAGTTCTTCCTTTTAAGACATTACACCTTTCAGTAGAGGTTTGCAACCATGAATTTCTCAGCCAGTGGTGAAAGCATTAGGTTTTAAGGTTTGGGTAATTTATTCGGCACCGATGCTCTCATTTCACTGCTTCTAGTATATTCTATGGTATCTCTTATTGCTTGTATGTCCAGTAAAAGCTTGGGTCCTTTCTACAGTGTGATCTGTGAATGGCCCAAAATTCTTAATTTTAGGTAGACTTAAATATTTCTTAGATTTACTGAAACATCTATTTTTAACCGGAATTTTTATAAATTACGGAATTTTTATTCACCTTCGATTTTGATTCAATCTCCTATGAAATGGAAATTTATTGCTTATTCTGATAAAAGCATTATATAGTTTAACCATGTATCCTTTGTATGCTTTGACAACTAAATGCTATACTACTCTCATGTTTAGTGTTGCGGCAACAAAGAGTCCCGTCATATTTATTGGAACTGGAGAGCATATGGATGAGTTTGAAGTTTTCGATGTTAAACCATTTGTCAGCCGTCTCTTAGGTGTGCACCGCTTTTAACAGTCTTGGCACTCGACTTTTGTGGCCTTAAATATTTTGTGAATATTTCAAGTCCTTACATATCAATTATATTTCCAACTAGGCATGGGTGATTGGTCTGGCTTTATGGACAAAATTCATGAAGTTGTTCCTATGGATCAGCAGCCTGAGCTTCTGCAAAAGCTCTCGGAAGGGAATTTTACATTAAGGATTATGTATGAGCAATTTCAGAACATACTTAAAATGGGCCCAATTAGCCAGGTTAGTTACTTATGCTATTCAATTGAAACTCACAAAATTGTGCTTTTCACTTTATCGTGCATCCTCGGTTATGCAGGGTGTGCAAAAACGAATTAGTGACCTCTTCGCTCTTGTGTTATGGCAACTAATCGAGAAATATCAACAACTGATTAACAACATTTTATGTTCACATCTTTAATGGGGGAAATTTTGTCTTGGTTCTTTGCAGATAGCCCTTTGCGAGATTTTGTAATTAAGGCAACTAATCAAGAAATACCAACAATTGATTAACAACATTTTATGTTCACATCTTTAATGGGGGAAAATTTTGTCTTGGTTTTTTGCAGATAGCTCTTCGTGAGATTTTGTAGTTACCCTTTGAAAATATTCACCTGTTCTATCCAGAAAGAGATCTTATTCGTGTTTTGTAACTGCTATTGAGTTTTTTATTCATTGCACTACATTGTGTGCAACATGTTGAATTGTTGATAAGCATTGTCACTAGGCTTCAGGGTCTACCCCCCATAAGTCTATTCAGTGTAAAAACTGAGCATTTGACAGTGTAAACTTTGCTACTGAATACACTAGTATTCAGAATATTTCTTATGAAAAATTCATTAGCAAATGCAATGTAAAAATATTGAACTCGATGAAGGAGGCCAGGATTGGTATAAAAACATCTTTAGCACTAACACCAACTTGGTCAATAGTTATGCCATATTTACATGCTAATGAATGATTTGTTTTGCGTAGGTTTTCTCAATGCTTCCAGGTTTTAGTGCTGAGCTAATGCCAAAAGGCCGTGAAAAGGAAAGTTCAGCAAAGATCAAGCGATACATGACCATGATGGACTCAATGACAGATGAAGGCAAGTCAAGGCCATTTTATGTCGTTTTGCTATTTATCCAAACACATGGTTGTGGAATAACTTTATAAGTTGACTTCATTTTCTGATCATAGTAGCTAATTGCTAAAATATTGCAGAGTTGGATAGTACGAATCCAAAACTCATGAATGAGTCTCGAATGATGCGGATAGCACGAGGATCGGGTCGTCATGTTAGAGAAGTATCGGAGATGTTGGAAGAGTATAAGCGCCTTGCTAAAGTATGGAGCAAAATGAAAGGTCTTAAGATTCCTAAGAAGGGTGAAATGAGTGCATTATCACGGAATATGAATGCACAACACATGAGCAAAGTCCTCCCCCCACAGATGCTGAAGCAGATTGGTGGCATGGGTGGCTTACAAAACTTGATGAAGCAAATGGGATCTACGAAAGATATGATGGGGATGTTTGGAGGTGGAGACAAGTAGAAACTGATGGTGAGTTTTATCTCGCTTCCTAACGGCTGTAAGCATTGCCTTGTCGGACAAAATGGCAGAGATGCATCTCTACGCTAGTTGATGCTACCGACCAACCTGTTCTCCCAGATACTTGTTTATTTTTAGAGGGCCACTTCCGGTTTAATCATCAGCTTCAAGCATAGTGGAATTTTGTTTTCATATGGAGTCGTCAGCCTTGAAAGTTTCCTTTCTGTATGAATGTAATTTATGTATTTGGCCAGTCATGCAATTGAAAAGGAACTGATTTTCCGTAAAGGAGAGAATCCGCACCCCAAGCACGCTCCCCATTTTTTTTCTCATAACGCTCACTATTCATTTGGAAAATCCTTTGCTTTATCATCCGTCATTCCCATGGAGGGACAGCTACGTACGACGATACAATTTTTTCAGGGTTACGAATCCAGATTATCTTCCAAACACAGCAGCTCACCCTAGATTCTGCTAAAAAAAGAACCAAAGCACCAGTAGGCAGCAACGAATTGGCCTGCGATATATGTTAAAAAGCTTAGTTCCTCGAGAAATTGTGGGGTACAGGTTTAGAATGCTTTATGCCACTTTCCGTGAGAGAAGCTCCAGCTGCTTCTCTTAACAAACTAACCCATAAAAATAAATAAATAAATAAAATAATTTATTTGACAAAACAATAAGATACAGCAATGTGATTTAGTAGGTGCAGAACACCCCATATATTTACGGAACTACAAAATTCAATGGGTCTCTATTGCTTTTAGAGTGATGATACCATTTGCCATACATACAAGTATATCTACAAGATCGACCGTGTCATCGTTCTAAGAACTTGCTTAGAACAGTTTTCCTCAAAGGAACTTCCTCGTCCTCATCATCTCTCTCACTTGTAGCATTTGCTAAAGCACAACGGAGAATTGAATTGACCTGTTTCCTTAATCTTGCATTGTCCACGAATACATCAGTCAACATCATCCTCAACTCATCATCTGTTGTCCTTGTATTACTTCCATTTGCACGACTGGTCTCATCCACTGCTGCAACTGCATTTTCTACATCCTGTGCAAGGAGCTGTGCCTGTCCCAATTTCATGAACCACGTGTAATTAAGTCAAGGTTAAGATACACAGAAGATGATAGAAAAAACATCAAAGCAATTTTAAAATAAATTTTAGACTTCAATTTCCTTACATATCTAAAATTATAACGTCTTTGTTAGATATGAAAGATGGGGAAAAGAGAAGGTCTTTTGGTACATGAATAACTTTCTCAATTCTGATCAGTCTATACTGCAATCCACGAGCTTTAAACCAATCCAAAACATTTTAAAACATGATGTTAGAACTGTATATAGTATTCACAATCACGGGGCTGTTCTGATTTTGTGTGATTTCTATAAATTTCACCCTTCTACTTTTCATGCCCACGGCATACAAATCCATGGGATGAGCACCATTTAGGTTTTCGCTCAAGAGGGGAGAAAAGAGAAAAAAAACAGATGATTGACAACTGCCATTACACTCTTCCAAGACAACATCATGGACAACCAAATCAAAGTATGCATAAATTGAAAGCTAGTCCTTTCCCTTTTTCGCGAGTTAGTATGAAGATAGTGCCGTCAGTACACTGACTTTTTTATTATAAAAAAGCAAAGGAAGATGTTATTAAAAGAAAAACGCAAGTGACATCAGTACACTAGCAAAAACAGTAAATCATTTGTTGTAAACCTGTAGTGCGCACTGAAGTAACCAAGCGTATATGGAACCTAGGCTGAACCTGAAATACATCTACTGACAATTCTCTCGATTTATGTGGTTCTCAAGGTGTTACACCACACTTTCCCTGAGTTCTTCTAAATATCAACCCACTGTACTGCCTTGAAGACTTGACCCCCAAATTGGGCATCATACTACACAACCGACAGAGTGAACCACTAGATGACAGAGCAGATGGACTTTAACACTTGCCCAAACACAATACATTTTTCTTTCCATTGTGGCTTGGTAAGTAAGATTGGTGTACTGATGAATGGTCCAAAAAAATAGGCTTCAAGCAACCAATAAAGCTTGTGACCTTTTATCTAGGCCATTCAACTTTTATACCCCAAAGGAACTGGTATTATAATTAGTTAGTGTTCAAAATTGAGATTGCCAAGGACATAGGACAACAAACCGAAGGGTACATTGATTCAAGATGTAAAGATACCTCTGCAAGTAAGAGACCAATTCTATTGTCGGATGTTGTCAACAGATCTATTGCATCAGATGGTGATGAAGTGTCCATAGTTAATTTATCTTCCTCTTCAACCAGAAAATTAACGCTGCACTCCCGAAGCCTTTCACGGAGAATTCCACACTCATGCAGCAACTTTGCATTGGCAGTATTTGCGTTGTCTGTTCTTTGCTTTTCCCTTTGAAGACTCCTCTGGAAGATGCAAGAAACAATAGCATGAAATAGATGGGCACTGCAAATGATCTAAAACAGCATGGAAAATCTAAATACAAACCAAGTAAGATAAGTTATCATAAAGAAATATAGCACCTTTTAATAGGAGTTTAGTTAAAATAACGGGCACAATGAGAGCCGTACACTAGAACATCCATTATACTTGGTTGTCTGGTCTTTATTCAGTGTTTTTGGTGTGACTGGCACAAATGAGAAGTAATGATGTTGCTTTATAGCTAATTATTATTTATTAATAGTATAGTAAAATAGTGGATGGCTTAATGACAGCAAAACTTTTGCTTTGAAATTATGTAGTATAAAAAATTGTGAGGGTGTGTGCAAGCTCACATATGCTTAGCCCATTCGACTGGTTGTCTTCTATTCTCAGAAACTAGAATTTCTCCATGACTAACGGTTTGAGACATATAAAGCTTCCAAGACCAAATCAATTGATATGTACTGATGCTCTAGATAGATAAGTTTGACACTTCAAACAATATTTAAATATTTATTTTTTCGTTCACCTCTACCAAAAGCCACTTCAGATACAACCAACAGTCGTTAAAACCACTTACATATATTGTTTCATGGAAATATGGCCATAAATTTGAGACCATAACTCTGGCCCTACAATTTTTTTTTTTTTTTGCACGCAGCAAACTATTCTTCCTTTCATTGGCTATATATATAAAAACTAGCAAACCCCTAAGAAATGCAGTAAAATCTATCTATAAAGAAAGAACCAGAGAAACATTAAAAGGAATAATTTTCTAAGGTGCACAGAAAACAAGAAACTTCATTAAAAACTAAGAACATAAAAGAAAATGGGCACCTCTACTTCTAGTTTTTCTTTCATTAATCGGCTGAGCTCCTGCTTCAATTCTAACTGAGAACTTCGAAGGGACTTGACCTCTTTAACGAGCAGCTTTACATCTGCCTTTGATTTCACCTCAAATTCTTCCTGATGTTTCTTCAAGTTTTCAAGCTGTTCTCTACCTACATCTAACTCCTGCAGCAGCATTTTGTTCTCCTGAATGATTGCTATTTTTGTTGACTCTGCACGCTTTCTTTCATCCTGGAATATTATCGCACATCATTCATCAAAGCTTCAAAAATCGAAAAACAAGGAGATCCCAATGAATAATGATGGTAGGAAAGACCAAACCTGTTCAGACTTCAATTTTAGTTCCAACTCCAAGCACTTCCCACGGAGCTCCTCCATATCCCACTGCATTTGTGTAAATCTTTCCCTTTCAGTCAAAACAGCTTGCTCCATGTTGTCTTTACAATTCTGTCTAGTAGTTTCAAGTTCCCCTTCCAAATCTTTGACCTATAAAGAACATCCCCATAGATGAATTAAATGGACAGTACAGTACCTAAAATTGTTCTTGAAAACATAAAGGATGTCAACACCGTCATAAGTAACTTTCTTTTCTCTCTTTTATGCATTAGAATTAAAAAATTTCTATTGTAATTGTGACAAAGAACTTCACAATTTATAATTATTAATGCATTTTAATTTCCAGATTTTTTGGATGGGTTGTCCAAGGCAATATCTGACACATCACCTTTAGCATAATTCCTCTTGATATTGGATTCATAACAATTTATACTCAATCAAAAAATAAGTATGAAAGTGAGAGAGGGAAAACCTTATGCTATGAAATAAATGTGCAGAAAGAGTTTGTGGAAGGAAAAGAGCTGAGAGCGGGTGGAGTTGGAGCCTCAGCTTTTTCTATAAAGAAAGGGCCAACCTTGGCCTCCATCCAGTGTATATATTGACTGATTCACAGTCACTATTACGAACTCTCAAAATCAAATTACAGTTCTAAACTGAGAAATTGTTTTGGGATGTGCCGCTTATAATTTTGAACTTGCTCGACAAGGAGTAGATGTCATACAAAATCAAAAAACAACCCCAATCAACACAATTTGAAACATGGACATTGTAAATGTGACATACATCCCTAAGCTCTCTAGTTCTCCAATACCGTAGAGAAATTCATTGTGTTCAAGGGGAGAAACTGAGGATATGGCACTTCAAACTCATTTGTGCACAAAAAAGTACATTTCACGATTACAAAAAATAAAAAATCAATTCGAGTAACTGCCTGATGACTAGATCCTGGGGACTTTCATGTTCAGTGCATTAACATGACTTTGATCCGTGTCCACCAATTCTAATTCTGTATGCACAGACAATATATTTTAAGTATAAAATAACAGATCAACAGTTTGTGCCATATGTCCATTTGGCTACAATTGATAGTTCTAGTAAGGTAAAAAAATAAGACAAAAAGAATACATCAAAAAACAAAAAGCTCATTTCATCGATCAAACATATTTTATCCTAGAACAAGTTTTCACGCTCATCTAAGCTTATGATGTCTTTCAATGCCAACTATCACAAACAGATTAAGACATTTATACTGAACAACAGTCTTCCTTTTAAAACTTACCACAGTCAAGTAACAAAACATTTAATTACATGGAAAACTTCCATCTTAATTCGAATTCTTCCAAACAGGAAAAAAATAAAATAAATAAATAAATAAATAAAATTATTGAAGAGATAAGCAAGATATGCCCACATCATAATACTGATATGGCACAACACGAGCACAAGAAATCTATCTGCTACTTTCCTCCATTCTCATCACAATAGAACAAAAAATTTGAATTCAACCATTGAATAAATAATGCTACTAATGTGAGTTTTTTTTTTAATTAATAATGCTCCTTATTTGAACTGGAAAGGAAAAAAAGACCGGGAAAGACAGTAAAGAAATAGAATAATGTCAAGAAAAAATGCTTATAACCATTACAGAATATACCTTTGTTGTGAGGAATTGTCTAACAGCAACTTCTTGATTCAATCTTGCTATAAGGTCCTCCAGGTCAGCTTTTGCAGTGGCTAGTCTCCGATGCATGGTAACAAGTACCCTGTTCAGTTTATGGCGTTCATCAGATGGAAGAGCAACCAGTAAATGCCTTGGAAGCTGTGAATCTTGATTTACAAAAGAATCCATGTTTCTCGGAGCTTCAGGACCTTCAGAAGGGTGAAGGTAATCACCAAACAAATTGGCTGCCCCTATATTCAATATTTCACCGGCTCTTGCAGAACTCAAGTCACTTCCAACACTCTCTGTTGAGAGTCTACGAACATGGCCATCCAGCTTGCAATCCCCTAGTTCAGAAAAAAACTCCGTTCCGTCCATGCGGAGAGTTTTGGCATTAGACGTATTCTCATATACTTCATTCCTGCCTATATTATTGCCCTCATTTCCCATCTGCCTTCTACGCCTTGAAAATCTTTGGAGGCTATACTGAATAAACTTTCTGTTAAACATGCCATACTTCACAGTCCCATCGACTGGATCAATTAAGTCTTGTTCAGATATGGAACTCTCCAAGCCAAGATCTGCACGACTAGAATTTTCAATCGTTGGTGTTCCAACCTCAGATATTTCATAAGGTGTATCATCACCATGGTCTGATACAATGAATGAACTACCAGCAAGTGCAGAAACATCTGAGTTGGAATGGAACAGAGATAATGGAACCACACCACTGGTTGAAAAATTAACATCTGGTGTTTGCTGGTTCTCATCATAGAATGCTGAAAGTAAAAGCCCAAACACAATTAGTTTGGTAGAGTATTATCCGTAAAGCACCTATATTCTACAATTTAATATCAGCACTTGGTGCAATAAATTAAGAAACCAATGTAACTCGGTGTAAACTCTTGTATACCCCCTGTATACTTGGGCTATGCCTATTCTCATTAATAAAATTTGTTACTTATCAAAAAAAAGAATTTTTTTTTATACGTAATAAAAAATAAAAGAATAAGAAACCAATATAATGTTGATTTCAAAATGCATCAAGGAAACACCTACAAGACCTCGCAGCAGCTTCTAGCTCAAGAAAGGTCGCCACCGGAGCACTCCTTGATACATCAATGTCTGACAATAGTTTCTCCATCCAATCCTCCAAGAAACACCTTCTCTGCAACAAACTAACCAATTTGAGAATATTATTGCTGTTACTTTGTGGGGGAAATATGCTTGGTTTTTAAATTCTCATGTAAGGAAATACGCAAAAAATATTTCTTACGAGTAGTTAGCAAATATATCAATTGAAAGTAAAAATAAGGGATGCACACAATCAGTAAATGCAACCAATTTTATACAAGTAAGCCATTGCCCCCCAAATTGACATTATTATTATTAATTTTTTTATTATTATTAATAAGAGGGTAATATTACCATGAATAGGAATAGCCCAAATACACAGGAAGTATACAAGGAAGTACCTACTACATTCTAGTAAGCGGGAAAGAGACTAATACAGATTCAGTACATTATTATCATTCCTTACAAAAATCTCAGCCCACAAACACAAAGTTACAAAGTAGAAAAGAAAAAATTCCGAAGTTCTCCGAAAGAATGCTCTGTCTTCAAAATATCTCTCATTCCTTTCCAGCCAAAGACATAATAAACACAAAGGAATCATTTCCATCTGGTAGCTACACATTTCCTTCCCTCAAAACCTCTCCAACATGCAAGAAGACCCACAACTTCCTTTGGCATCACCCAATATGGAAAAACCTAGTTTGCCCACTCAAGTCTATCGCTCAGGAAAAAGAAAAACAAATATATATTTTATTTTTACTTAATGATTAAGGAAGTGATTTTAAGTATATTGATGTATTTTTTTATTTTTTAAATATATTAAAAAAATGTGAAAAGAAAAATGAAAAAAAAAATTCAAAACTTAACTAGCAGTAAGGTTGAGCGGTGCTACTCAGGCGGCAAAGTAGCACCGCTCCACCCAATATATACCTGTACAACTAAGAACCTCATTCCACAAAGACTGTCACCTCACAATGAAAAAAGAGATGATTTACAGATTCACCATCCTTCTTGCCCATAACACACCAATGAGAAATACATTTCTAAGGTTATCTGTGGTCAATACTTTCCCTAGAGCAACCAGCCAACTAAAAAATGCCACCTTGGTAGGTACCTTCACTCTCCAAATGCTTTTCCAAGGGAAAGCACAACCAGCTGACAAGTCAGCACCTTATAAAAAGAACTAACTGAAAACCTGGAATTTCCAGCATGGTCCCACAGTAAACTATCCTCTCTTCCCTACATCACTTTTGAATTATAAATTCTTTCCAAAAAATCAGGAACAACATTCACTTCCCAGTCATTCACATCTTTGATAAAATCAACATTCCACAGAATATTATTACCTGTACGTTGGAAACAATCTGTCACAGCAGCATTTTGATCCCTTGCAATCCTAAAAAGAGAGGGAAAATCATATTTGACAGCTGATTCCCCACACCAAATATCATGCCAAAAAAGAATCCTCTTTCCTTCCCCCACCTTCAATTTAATATGTTTCGAAACTCCCCCCAACCTTTCCTAACAAACTTCCATAAACCCACCCCATACGTTCCTCTAACTTCATTAGAAAACCAATTCCCCCCACCCATATTTAACAGCAACAACATTCTTCCAAAAAGCATCTCTCTCTACATGACATCTCCAAAGCCATTTCCCAAGAAGTGCTTTGTTAAACATCCTCAATTTCTCACCCCCAATCCTCTACAAGAGATTGGTTGATAAACCTTGTTCCAACTAACTAAATGAAACTTTTTCTCCTCTCCTATACCTCCCCATAAGAAATTCCAAATTTTCTCAATTCTTTTTGCAACCCCCGCGGGCAAAGGGAAAAGTGAAAGAAAATACGTGGGAAGATTAGACAACGTTCTCTTTATCAGGGCAATTTGTCCCCCTTTAGACAAGTATAGCTTTTTCCATCCCGCCAACCTTCTCAATCACCCCATCCCATATCAAAACAGATTTGTGAGAAGAGCCCAACAGAAGACCAAGATACTTCAGCGGCAATGAGGAAATCTTACACTCCAAAATCTTAGCCAAATATGAAATATTGGCTACTGCACCCACTGGAACAATTTCAGACTTGTTAAAGTTAATCCTTATACCCGAGACAGCTTCAAATATAACAAGAAGTCTCTCAAAGATCGAAGATGTTCTTGGTTGGGCTCCCTAAAAATTAAAGTGTCATTAGCAAAAAGAAGATGAGATAATTTAATGCTATTCCGATTCTCATTTCCCACCTCAAAACCCGACAAGAACCTTCCTTCTACTGCCACTTCAATCATTCTACTCAACGCAATCATGACAAGGACAAAAAGAAAAGGAGATAGTGGATCTCCTTGTCTCAAACCAAGTGACCTATTAAAAAGTCCAACCAGGGTACCATTCACCAAAATAGAAAATCTCGATGTCAAAATGCAATGCTTGATCCACATACACCATTTCTCTCCAAAACCATACTTCCCAAGTAAGAACAAGAGGATATCCCACCAAACATGGTCAGATGCCTTTTCCATTGACATAAACCCAATGCAAATCCTTAGGCATTGTTTTCTTCTTTCCTTCTATGGTTTTCAGGTCCATATTGGATATATATTTCCATAAAATTCATGAACTTCAGCAGAAAAATTCAACTCCAAAAACCCATTCACTCCTATTACCAGGGTTAGAGCAAGAAAAAGGGAAACCTAAGGGAAAACTCAAAAACATTCCTTCAGTTGATCAAGCATTTTTTTCGTAAAGAGATTATGAGAAACAGTATCACAATTCCTATAATGAATTCCTATTATAATGCGTCTCAAGGAGTATGGTTAAATATATCATTCATAAATCATTTCTGAATTCACAAAATCATTAAAGAAAATAGAATTTCTAAAGAGACTATGATAGAAAAACTTGTAATCTACCTCTTCCAACAGAGTTCGGCTTTTTATTTTCAACATCTTCTTTGGAGGAGCTGGAGGCAGATATTTCGAGGGAAATGCCTTTTTGACCTACAAAGCCAATAAAAGAATGATTATGTCTTCCAACCACAATATCCAAATGATATGATGTGTTAAGCACAGCAGAGGGTAACAAAACAAGAAAATAAAAAAACATAGGAAATGCCACTCACTTCAGAAAAAAGCTTTAAAAAATCGTTAAATCTTCGTAATATCCCTCGAATAGTGGTGATCCCTTCTGGAGATTGTATACCAACTTGAATCCTGTAAAACTGTTCTCTATGAATGTTAAAATAGAAAATAACTGGTGTTTATTAACCACAAAGTATGCAGAACCAGACCAAATACTACTAAAACACCTCCAATGACAGATTTACCGATAATGTAACTTTTTTTTTTTTTTTTATAAAAAATAAGTTGAATGTACTAGGAGACAGGTAGCACAGAGCAATAAGTTAATAACAAAAAGCATACACTGCACTGTCTAATACGGAGAAAGAAATAGTTTATTTCCAATAACTATTAAAAAGCCTAATTGGTCTTGCAAATGATACAAGTCAGCCATGAGTAACCACAGAAACAGACCATTCTCCAAAATCATGTAATTGCCAAAGCATACCTTATGAAACTATTTGTAATAAGGAACACAAAGGAGTGAAGAAAATGTATGATACATATTACAGCCATGCACTCACATTAGAGGCCTAATTAAAAATGAGGAATAAAACTAAGCTTCAAGTCCAACAACTCGATTTATAAGGAAAATAAATAAATAAACGAAATTTCTTTTCTTATGGAACATATTTTTACTTGCTTTATATGGAGAAGTCAGCATAAAGATGACACAAAACAGGCAAAAAAGTTCCTTCAAACTCAAGTTGCATTACCAGTAGCTACTACCCTAAATTATAATACCAGATACTTCTATTAAAAAGGACATGGTTAAAGACCTTCCAAGAAATCAAAATTGAAACAATGAAAGGGGAGAAAAAGCAGATGGATAACTATAATTACACTAGAAACATGCAACAACATCAGAAAGTAACTGCCAGAACGAACACTTAAAGACATACACCTCTCAAATTTATAACCAACACTAATCAAACTTGAAAATGGCGAAGCGTTTCAATTTAAAATGATAAATTAACAATAGATATACCACCACAGGATCTGAACCTCTTGATTTGGAGAGGAAAATCCAAGAAGGAATTGAGATGCAGTAACTCCAACCAGTATGGAAATCAAGTGGCCAGACAGTGTCACGGCCATCCTACATTCAGAGAGTGGAAATATCATCACAAACCGAGAAATTTATATAACAGGCTAACAGCCTCAATTCTAAGCACGGATAAAGCAACAATTCTCCAAACCAGGTGATTTAAGCTACCGTATAAATCAATGATGTAAATCAAATTCAATAATTTCAAAGAAATCAACAATCACTCCACCGGATCAAATGTTCAGCTCAAAAAAGACTTACCAGATTAACCTTACCAGCCGATTACAATTCAACCACATGAGAAATAAAAATAAATAAGGGTTGATCAAACATGAAAAAGAAGATTACCCATTTGCGAGGAGGGGGGCTCCAATCCATGCCCAAAGGAAGCGGCGACTGGCCGTCGTGGCGGTGCTTGGGAGGGCTGTGATTGGGCATCACGCGGTTACCCGAATCGCCCTTATTGGTGTCCAGATGGTCGTCGTCGTCGTCGTCGTAACGGTTAGTCGTGGAATTGGATGAGGAATAAGACCGGCGATGAGAGAAGGGTTGAAAGGTAGGATCGGAGAAATCGAGGTCATAGTCGAAAGGGGAGAGGCCGTGCGTGTACATATCCATTTCGATCTGTACGTTGTGATTGTACTTACGTCTCTTTTCTTCACCGAGTTGCCTACTCTGATAAACCTTAAAGAGAGAGAGAGAGAGAGAGAGAGAGAGAGAGAGTCGAAACCTTTCGAAACTGAACGAATCGTTCACTTATAAAATTGGGGTTCCACGGAGTTCGGTGATCTTTCTGAGCTAGTCTCGTCTGGGAAAGACCGCATTCTTTTTTCCGAAGTATTTAGATTTTTAGTTTTTAACTTATTTATACCAAAACGAAAAATAATTTGTAAAAAATAAATAAATTATTATCTCTTAAGTATTAATTGCATTTGTTCTTTTTCTCTTCAAAATAAATTATCTCAAAATATTTTTTTGAAAAATATCTCATTAAAATCAAAAGAATTAAATTTTAACTTTCAATTATTTTATATTTTTTATTATTAAATTATTTTGATTATTTTAATTCTTAGAGAAATTTGTTTTTAAAATTAGAGTGATAATCTAAAATAATAGGAGTGGAGTAACGTGTATTTTCTCTAATAATTTTCTATATATCCTCTTATTTTTATTTAAATAAGGTCTATTGAGAGGTATATTCCATCTAATAGGCAATCGTGGCTAACAAATGACAAATATAAAATTTGGTCTACCAATTACAAACGCACACATGCAAATATATTTAAAGTGATTATCATCGAAGGAAAATGCTATTCTTTCCTCTAGAAGCCACCGCTAAAACTTTTATTTTATTATTATTATTAGTATTATTTAATAATATCATGAATTTTTTTAAAATATTTAAAAATAGTAAAATATATATATAAAAAAACACAACAGCAACTAGCGGGAGCCTCCAGTAGGAGCTCCTAGCCGTGGTTATAGAGTCACCCATCATTGAAAGAGAGAGAACAATTCCGGTGTTGGCATTGGAAAGTTATAGAATTTAGAAATTATATGTGTGAGCTTTATATCACATACTTTTATTTAATTAATATATAATTTTTTTAATTATTTTATTTTAATATTTAAATACCTGTATGTTTAAATAAATAAGCGGATGACTATTAATAAAATATAGATGTATGATATAAGATTTCTTTACTTCATTTCTCTTTAGAATTATTATCAAGATTTCTTCACCAAAACGTTCCCATATCATTTCACTTTTTTGCCTTTTATTTCTATAAATTAAAATTACTTGAATAAACAGTAAAGCAAGAATTTCGCGGAAAGTGGCGAACTAAATGCTTCCAATGCAATGAAGTTTCCTAAGCATATACAAAAAATACAAATGGACAAAAGAAATCTCTTTTGAGTTTCCTTTTCATGGAGTTTAGTTTAGTTTTTTTTTTTTGGGTATTATCCCCACCAGCTTCATAATCAAAAGTAGCACGAATTGTTTTCCTTTCCATGTTATAGATCCTGAGGTGTAATGTTACACATGGTCGTACTGTATATAAATATCGTGTAGTTATTTAAAAAAATATTTAATATTAAAAAATTAATTTTATTTCATTTATATATATCGTATTTATTGACTTTTCAAAATAATTATATGGTCTTTGCACGCAATTACAAATATCATTTATTTACAAATAATTATCATATTAAATCTCCTTAATTTATAAATTTATTTTGTATTTATATTATACACAAACTATTTTTGTTGATTTATTATATTTGGGTCTTGGATTCGACCCATATTGCATAACTTTGTGTGACGCCCCCAAATTCCGTTTGGGATCGGACGGACATTTGAAGCGTCGAGACATGCAACACAAGGTTACCTGCCCCCGTTCATGACATATAAAATGCAATATTCCTAACATGCATCAACAATATACAATATTCGCAGCGGATAAATTTTTTCTTTAGCAATACTATGCACCAAATTGAAAATATCCCAAATGTTTAAAACATACTTCATACATAAAAATCATCGAACAACTAAGATCACAACACTAGTCCAAAATGGTTATGATCCAAAAAGTAGTAGAGATACAACTCAATCGTACAAGTAGTAATTTACGTTAATTACTATATCAATATTTATGTCGCACCGTCACTTAGTCAACCGTGTCTAGTTGATCAGCTCCTGATTCTCCTTCAGATCCTGTAACAAGATCTACCATTTGGGGGGAATGGTAGTTGGGACTACCAAAGTGATATTTGATTACAAATCTCAGTAAGTTAACAAAAAACTTCCACACAAACTAATGATGCATGGATGACAGTAAAAGCATAAATGCATAATCAAATTCATAAGTAATTAAAGCATAACTTGGAGTACAACATAGCATAATTGACATAACTTAAATTGAAACATGAACTGAACTTGATCTGAAACTTGACTTAGCATGAACTTGCTTTGAAACTTGAATTAACATGAAAAATACATACTCCACAGTTGTTATGGCCCCATGTATTTTACGTGTAAATACATACTCCACAGTTGTTGTGGCCCCATGTATTCTACGCAAACTTGACTTAACATGAAAAATACATACTCCACAGTTGTTGTGGCCCCATGTATTCTACGCAAACTTGACTTAACATGAAAAATACATACTCCACAGTTGTTGTGGCCCCATGTATTATACGTATAAATACATACTCCACAGTTGTTGTGGCCCCATGTATTCTACACAAACTTGACTTAACATGAAAAATACATACTCCACAATTGTTGTGGCCCCATTTATTCTACCTGTAAATACATACTCCACAGTTGTTGTGGCCCCATGTATTCTACGCATCACAATTGTAGTTAAATACATACTCCACAGTTGTTGTGGCCCCATATATTCTACACAAACATAATGTACTCAAGATGAAACGTGACTGGAATACAAAAGGACTGAAGCCCTGACGTAACATAACGTGACTTGAACATAACTTGAAATACATGACCAACTTGAGACAGAAACATTTCGTAACATGGCATAACATATAATAGACAACATATTTAACATGACATATTTGCAACAATAAATATTACATGACTTGACATACATGTAATAGATGGCATACTTAGCATGACGTACTTGTAATGTACAGTAATACATAACAGAATATATTATGTAACAGATAAAAATTGATGACAGAATAAATTCTGTATAATAGACAATTACGTGATAACTTGGCATGGCATGACATATATGATAACACACATACATACACTGTAGTTCCTTTACTTAGCACACATACACAGTAGACTGCTAGTAAGTTAAAAGCTAACTTACCTCGATCTCCGCGTTTCTTATAAAACTTCAAGTGCGATCACGAGGAACTGTAATTAGTGATTCTAAAAGTTAGAACTAAATCACTAAAAATTTGAAATATGAAAAATACTAACTTAAAGAGTTTTACTCTCTACATGTGGAAAAATGACCGTTTTACCCATAACTTAAGGATTTTGCATACTAACTCAAAAAGTTTCTAAAATTTACATTTCTCATGTAAATTTTGTCCTAAATTTAAATATCAACTCAGAAAAATTTAAAACAAAACATAACTATGAATAACACACTATGGCCGAAACATCCATAGGCCATTTCCCTTGATTTTTGTTGCAATTCCTTCCAACTTCAAAACTCATGCTTAAACCAAAATTTTGCAACAAACATCTTCCAATCCTAAATTCAAAACCATATTTAAAACATCCATTTGGAAAAAGCTAATAATTAACACCAAACTTTTTTGTAAAAAGATCCAAGCACTTGAATCACAAGTTTTGACCTTAAATCAAAACATCTCCAAGAATTTCAAAAAATCAAATCTTACTTCTAACATATTCATAATATCATCCTAACATCAACCATGCTTTAAATCATCAAACTAAAGTCACCAAAATCACAAAATAACATTTGGAGTTTTTGGTTTTACACTTAGTCCAAAAAAAGAAACTTTTTCCTCAACTAGTTTTGATAAATCTCTTGATTTATGACTTATAAATATATGATCTTCAAACCAAACCAAACCATTACATGGTTTAAAAAGATGTCCTAAAACATATATAAGCTTCTAATTCAAGATCACATGGTTAGAAATTAACCAAAACATAAATTTAGCCAAGAATATCCACACTTTGGCTTATCTGAATATCTCTTTGCATAAAATTTCATATATTTGAAACTAACATCAATTATATTCAAAATAATAATATAACATGTATATAAGATGTTTAGGATCCTCCAATAAAATTATCAAAGTCATTAGAATAGGTTTAGACCACCAAAGAGTTAAACTTTCTCAAAACAGAAACTGTTTTTCTTCTTCCAGTTTCTAAGTTTCTAAATCTAAGAAAATATTTCATCAAAACCTTTAATCATGCAAAAATCCTCAACCAATAGTCACATATACATGTTAACAATACTCCATAAAAATTTTGGATCAATATCTATCCATTAGCTTGGTCAAAAACTCAAAACTATAACATATTCTCCAGTTTATCTCCCAGAATGACCTTTCTATAGTTTACACAATATTTGACTGACCAAATGATCTTCAAATGGGGAAAATAAGATATCCATGTAAACTAGACTAAAAAAGGAACAACTTATATGAATGAGACTTTATGATAAAATACTTACAAAAGCTTCGAAATGGGTGTACAAAAGACCTCCTAAAAGCTGTCCGAGAGAGAGTGTTTGATATTCTTTCAATGGAAAGTGTAAATGAAGATAATTTCATGGGGAGATGTGGCTGAAGATACTTATGGATGAGATATGGAAGAGATGAGGCTGGAGTTGAGAGTTGAGTGTAGTTTTCTCCTACCCAAAAAAAATCTATAAATGATTATTTTATAATATTCTATCCAATAATATCTAAAAAAAAATCAACTTAAGATATTTTTATCTAATAATATCTATCAACTCAAAATATTTTTACCCAATAATATTCACGAAAATTACCTCAAGATATTTCTTTTTATCCAATAATACCTACAGTTTTGAACAGACGTTTTGTCCGAAAATATGAAAAAATATTATTGCGCCACAAGACTTTAAATAATCCTCCGAGTCTAATGGCACAAACCATAATACATTTTGACACTTCTAACTATCTCCAATAATCAAAAATACACTTATGATACCATAGTAAATAATAACACTAACTATATAGTTAGACAAAAACCTATACGATTAATGGATTCGTGAAAACTTATGAGGTTTTCACGAGGTTCCTAAAGTTAATAGAAATTTCACAATTGAATTTCTAGCGGGCTGTTACACTTTGCATCGGGCTTTTAAGCCCCAACATTACCAGTTATATTGGTATTACGATTTTCTGAATTTGGACTTTTTTTTAATCATTGTCATTTGGAATTATTATTTAATTAAATAGAAGAAAGTGTAGAGTTATAATTTGAGTTTAAGATTTTTATTTTAATATTATGTAAAATTATCATCCATATTAAAATTTTAAGTTAATAAAAATAAATAGATTTTATTATTTATATTTACGTGTTACTACATTTTATTCCATGTTAATTACTGATTTGTTAAAAAAAAAGAAGAAGAAGAAGAAGAAGAAGAAGAAGAAGAAGAAGAAGAAAGGCACAGAATTTATCTGTAGGATGCAGCATTCTCCTGCCAGCTGCAGAGTGCCCATGCCACGAATCCAACCGCCCGTGACTCGTTTAAAATCGACCTCGTGAATAACAAGCAGCCATCATTACTTTTTCCGAGTACAAGCTGAAGAACTTTGTACCATTACTCACTCTCAAATCTGAGGCTCTTAAAGTATCCTTATCCTCATTTGCATAAATCGGCTTCAATTTTTGCTAATTCCCTGCTATTTCCTTTCAAATTGTTAATGTAGACGCATCTAAGGGAGATTTGGACAATGAGTAAGTTAGAAGTTAAAAAAATGTATTATTAAAATATTCTTTTTATATTTAAATTTAAAATATCAAATTATTTATTATATTTTATATAAAATTTTTAAAAATTTATAATAATTAAATGGGATAAGTTGAGATCAACTCTAAATCCAAACAGATTTAAATATTCTAAATTGTATCATAGCTGCTGTTATGTGCATAGTTTCAAGAGGAATGTTTTATGCATTAATTACCAAATGAATGACTGCATAGTCAAAATTATAATTTTTTTTTTTTGTTTGATACACAATATATAAATACAATTATCAATCCTGGACCTCCTGGCTAAGTGCTTGGTTAGTTCGATCTAAGGCATGATCTGTTGTGCTATGGGCATAGTTTCTTGGTGGGGAATGCTTCATTTTAGTTCCAAATTAATCTAATGTAATTGCAAACACTAGTAGTGTTGGGCGTAGTTTTTTATGATTAATGTCTTTGTCCTTTGTTTTTTCTTTGGCTCGTACATGTACACAAAATGCTTTACTTTTTTGTTGCTTTTCCTCTCAACCCATGTCGCATGCGCATACAATCTACTGGAAGGTGGGGCGCTCACAAACAAATGGTGGCATGCACCAACCATGGTAGTTTCTGTTCATATGGTACGCATGCCTTCGTCAATGAACTCTGCAGCCCACAAGTCTTCCACATCTCCTATATGCTAGGGATCCTCAAAGACAATCTCTCTCTCTCCCTCTCTCTCCCTCTAAGTCTTTTGTTCTCCATCTAACTAAATGTTAAAGATGGGTGAAGGTCATGAAGGTGTCACAAGTCCTTTCATGCTTTTCCACGGCTTTCTTGAACTTCATCTCCTTGACTCTCCTGTCCAGCATCTAGATGGAGCGCACGTACAAGTTCAAGAAAGCTGTGGGAGAACATGGTGAGCCTGGACTTTGCTTTGCATCCGGTTCTGGTTTTACCCTAATACTATTTTTCTTTAGATTTAAATTATCTAGACAGACTTTCTTTCTTGTATATAATTAATGGTTTGTATCTTTCTTCTTCTTCTTTTTTCTACCTTTTCTCTTTGGATAAGTTCTCATTTATTCTCTTCAAATTCCACACCCACTGTTCATTTATTTTGTTTCAATCCATGTTTCATTTCAAATAAAGGGTTCATTTGCTTACATCTTACACAAGTGAATACAATTCAATGAATCAAACGAGCTAGGATCGATGCGTCATGTGTTTATCTTTATGTATCTTCTTTTCATTTATCATCAGACAATGAAGTTCTTCCACATCATGTTTCTCTCTGCAAGAAAGAGCATATTCTGGTTCATTAATGTTTTGTTGCACCAACCCTAACTCTATATGTAGCTTCAACTATATATTAATCAATCTAAACATTTTTTATTCTTTATTTCTCTTCATTATCTATTTCATTATTATTTTTACAAATTTATTTTCACTTGCCTAATGCTTTGTTTCATCTTTGCTTTTAGTGGTGAAAAAATCCCCTTAATTATAAGAGTACTCCCAATGGACGCTTCAAAATATAGTTTTTTTAAAAATATGAAAAAATTAAAAATTGTCGTTGCAGCCTTGGGTTTCTCAAATTTTTGTATATTTTTTTGAAGTAATTTAAAACAAAACATACTTTTTTCTCTATTTTTTATGTTATATTTTGAATCAATGTTAATTTTAGTTTAATTTAAAATAGAACATAATGTTGTGAGATTGTACACGGAGGATATTGCAAATATTAAAAGATGCGAGAATATTATTGATAGTTAGAAAAAATATTTGAAATGAATAAAAAATATTAAAAAGTATAACATTAAAATGATATGAAGAAAAATAGATAAGTTGATGTATGGTATATTGTTAAAAAAAAGGTTTTGATCATGCATTTTAAAAGATAAGATGAAGAATCTATTGGGAGTGTTCTAAGGGACGGAATTGGACATAGAATTCTCAAAAGTCTCAAAATTTGTTATAATTATATTCTCAAACATAACTCAATTAACACAAAATATTTTTCAATTTTAAATATTTAACTTTTTCATATAATCATTACCTAAAAATTATCCAAACACAAAAATCAATACTACTTTTACAAATTTCAAAACAAAGCAAAAATAATAATAATAATAATAATAATACAAATTTTACAAACTTTAAAACAAAAATTATATTCAAAATTTTTTTTTTTTAACTTTATAATACTTTTATTCAACTTTTTCTTTCTTATTTTTCAAAACCCATGAATAAAACATTTTAAATCAAATAATAGTATTAACATAATTATGAAATGCTCTAAGTGTCCAAATAAGCTCTTAGTAATTATAAAAATATTTTCATAACATTCTTATTTTGAATTTTAATTTTTTATAGGTTATTTTTGTCATATTAAATGTGGATAGACGCATTGCAATCACCCTAACATACGAGATAACATTGCAAATATTGAAATATACGAGATATTACAAATTGTTGGTAATTAATTAGAAGAAATATATAGAAATTTTTATTATAAATGAAATTTATATTCAAATGATATAGATATTAAATAGATAAAACTAATATATAAGTACGTATACGTAACAGCCATTAATTAAAATAGATAAAGTAACTTTTTCTTAGCTAAATAGATAAGAATTGGGAATGCTAGCTCTAAAAGCTCGATCGAGCGACTATTCCTATATCTAATATTATATATTTCAATGAGATAATTAAAACTTAAATCCACGATTCAAACTGGTGTATTAACAAGTTGGAAAAATATAGTTGCAAGTATAGTTGTGCACTAATCTGTGCACCAATGTGATGTGATTGGTCAAAAAGTAGATTTTATTGAAAACAGTGTTAATTTAAATTTTAAGTATGAATAAATCAGTATTGGTACACAGATTAGTGTACAACTGTGCTTGTATGTAGCAAAACTCTAACAAGTTATATATAATCGGAGTAAAAAAGTAAATTTTTACATACTTATTTTGAATTAATTAAGTGAAAAATTAAAATTAAAATAAAAAACAATCCGACAAACAATATAAATAAATATTTAGAAGAACAAATAACGAAACTTGTTTTAGAGATTTTGAGAACTTTGTATGATTTATTTATTTATTTTATTTTATTTTAATAAAAATTTTACATATTTTATTAATATGATTAGATGATTCATTTTTTTAAATAAAAAATAATTATTTTAATTAATTACATCAATTACTATATATAAAATATACTTAATTATAAGTATCATAACTCTATTTAATTCAGCGCAACATTTGGTGATAAAATGCGATGCAGTTACCGACTAAATTCCACGAAACACGGCAGCGCCGTTAAACGGAATCAAGTGGGATCCACAAAAGAAATCGAACGGTCCAAAATCCCCACCTTGAAGGTGGGGTGGGCTCTATTAAGATGGGTTCGGTGGTCCATCAAACAATTATTATTATTATTATTATTATAAATATATAATATTAAGATGGACCCCGATGACTAAAAGAGGTCCAAAATCCAAAAATCCAGCTATTTTTTTCTTTCCCTCGTTCAGATTTACTTCATTCGCCGCCTACCATTGTCCTTCCCATTCACGACAACCCCCACCCAATACAAAGAAAAGGAAAGAAATAAAAGAAGGCCTAGCCCCTTTAGGGTCCATTAGGGTTTTTTTTTTTTTGTTCTCAAAGCTCTGAACCTTCCATCCGTTCAAAAAAAGCTCAAGCCCATCAACTTCGTCTTCTACCTCCCTCTACTTCCTATTATTTGAAATTTAATTTTTTTTCTGAATATTTTTCATCTTTAAAATTTTAACAAAACGAGACCAAAAATAACGAAATTTCAAAACCCTAGATTCGGAGTTTCATCGAGGGGTCTTTTCGATATACGGGTCCTCGTTTCATTGTAAGAATTCCTGACCTTTTTTCTTTAATTTGTCTTTTCTTTCATTGTTGATTGATTATGTTGAGTTTTTTGTTTCCTCTTCGTGTTTCTGTGATTATTGTGGCTCTTTTCGGTTATTCAATTTGTTTTTGGCCGTGTGGTGGTTTTCATAGTTAGGTTTCTTGGTTTTTCCAAGTTATTGTTTCTAATCCATGTCTTGCTCTCTTGGTTCAGTTTCTGTAGCTTGTGTTGGAGAGTTTTAGGCCGATATATCCCTGTGTATGTATGTACTTATAGGTTCGACTGATTGCGAAGGGGATGATTGTGCCGTTTTAGGGTTTAGAGGTTTTAAGTTTGGGTTGAAGCTCGTTGCCGATCTGAGTTGCGAGCGTTTAGAACAAGCGTTTCTTTTGGAAGATGTTTGTAAACACCTAAACTTCCTCCAAATTACTCTCTGTGGGGTCTAAAGATAGAAGTTTCTCCATAAGGGTCTTGAGATTCCATGGTTCGAGTAAATTAAAATATATGTCCAATGGGCTCCTTTTGATGGCCCAAAATATTCGCCGTGTCCAAAACACGAGATGAGTGCATATTTTGCCAAGTATCAATCTTCTCTACTGTATGCCAATGAAAAATGGGGCTTTTATTTTTATTTTTAAGTGTATTTAATGACCAATCTGCCCCTGAGCTGTAGCTCAGGTGGTTATGGCATGAGATAGTGTTACATACAGAAGGCTCTGAATATTTTCGTCCCTTAAAAAAGAATAATGAAAAGAAGAATGGAACTATCAACTTGCATGGAAAGTGCTGAAATCGCTATTAACGTGCACATGTATGCATTAAAGTTTTATAATTCTATTCTAACTAGTGTGTCCTAACTAGTGTGCTCATTAGACCTCTCTCTCAACAGCCAAACTCATTGTGATGTTTCTCTGCCCTGGCCAGTGGCCACGTTTGTGTCGAGCTTAAAGTCCAAGAATTAATTATCTATCCTTTTTTTAATTGTACATGACTCATTCACATCGACAATCACCCATTCTACTAATATGGACATGTTGATTCTGCTATATTTATGACTATCTGTTCTGTTTTTTATAAGTATTTTTTTTTTTTTAATATACAACTTGGAGGGGGTTTCAAATCCAGGTTTTTCATTAGGAGAACCGGGCCATATGCCATCAGGCCATCAGACTCTTGGCTTTTTATGATAAGTATTTATGAGTAATCTTTTCTTGACGTGCATTCATGCATGGTTATTCTGTCTACTTAGACTGGTATTTGACTTCTTAACATATTGGTCATCTATTTCTGAAGATTTGTGTAGCTTTTTATTTCTTAATCCAGGCATCATTTTACTTATTTGCAGTTTTTGAGATTGAGATAAATTGTTGAGAAAAGTTTTTTATTTTTATTTTTTTATAAAATAAATTGTTAAGAGAAGTTACTTGTAAATTTGGATTATTGTCTTGGAAAAAATATATAATGGTGGTTTATTGCTATGGCATTTTTTTCCTTTTACCTTTTCCTTTCATAGTTTATTTTATTACCTTTTCTTTTCTTTTCTCTTGCATCTGGATTATCAGCATGTTACGTTGAACTGCAACAGACTGGTCTTTAGTATCCCACTTCTCTGGGTTGTTCCCATAGATATTCTCACATCAACCATCTTTCTCAGACTTCTCAGTGTCAAATGATATATGTAACTTATTGTACATGAGTACATATTTCACCTTAACTAGTTGTTTGAGAAATTATTTGTGTTCTATACCTTCCAAACTTTTTTATTTTTTATTTTGGCTTTAATGTGTTAATTCATCTTTCTAGATTCTAAAATTAGTCTTAATGACTTTTGTGCTACTTTCAGTAGCAATTAATTTTGTAATTTGGCTCTTTCTTGTATACTTCCTGCATACTCGGGCATTGCCTATTTACGTGGTTCGATAAAATCTCTTTTACCTATCAAAAAAAAAAAAAGGATTCTAAAATTATGTTGGAGCCTTCAGTTTTTTTCCCTTTCTGGAAATTACATTTTGCTCCTCCAAGCTACCTTTGTATTTTTATTCTGTATCATATACTACCAAAACTGCCAAATTGCACCATAAATGACCAGATTTTGGCAATTTGTCTCATCGATCAAGATTTGATTGTTAAGATCAATAAAAATGGGACATATAGCACAATAATAACAGTAGTATGTGGGTGAAAATTGCCAAAATCTGGTAGTTTATGGTGCAAATTGACAACTTGAGTCGTTTAGGTTACACATTGAAAAAATACTGGTAATTGGGGATGCACAATAATGTAATCTGAGGCTTAACTGGCCCAAAAAGAATGCTGTCTTTTGCATCTGCATTTGCCCTGGGTCATTGATGAAAGGTCCCTCAAATCATTTGGAGGGAGTTGTAATTTTTTTTCTTACTAGGCAATTCGGAGGGCACAATAGGAGCCCTAGTAGGGGGATTGAACCCCAGCATTGTACCCCCATGGCTCGTAAAGACTGAGAGTAGTGCCATTTGGTCCATAGGCAATTGGCTAGAGCTACTTGTAATTGAAACATCACTTATGTTCCTTAATTGAGAACTGTGGGCCACATGGAACTCAGGTCGTAGCTTCTTCGTTTTTAATGTGACAAATTTGATTTGTGGTTATTATTGTTTAAGAGGATGAAATAATTGGAATTAATAGCAAATTAGTGGGATTGGTTTGAATATTGAATCCTGTTGATGTACATGGGGTCATCTTTCAAAGCCTTACCACTTGTTATCTACTGCAGGATCACAGCTGATCCTTTGATCCCTTTTCTTTTTTCAAAGACATTCATTTCTTTCAATTATATGCTTTCTCACGTTCAAGGGTTAACTCATTTTGACATGTTCATGCGGGAGGCCAGAGGATGAATCCTTTTTGATCGTGTGTACCATATATCTTCATTACACAGAATGCACATTGTCCTTTTGCTTTGAAACGGTGCACAATTGGTTGGGTTCTTTGTGAAATATGGCTGTTGAATGCCAAATTATGATAATTATCCTCTTTTTACCTATGATAGTAGTGCATATTTTACACCAAATATATTTTTCTTCACTGTTGAATATCAACTTATTCATGCCCTTTCTAATGCCATGCTCTTACTTTTTAGGACACCACCTTCCATGGAGATAGATTACCCAAATACTCCCACTGAGAACTATGAGCCACTGTGTTCAGAAGCTCCACCTAATAAGCGTAGGAGAAAGAAGTCTATTGTCTGGGAACACTTCACAATAGAAACTGTTGGACCTGGATGCACAAGGGCATGCTGTAAGCTGTGCAAAAAGTCTTTTGCATACATTACTGGTTCAAAGCTAGCAGGCACTAGCCACCTTAAACGACATATTGCCTTGGGAATCTGTCCAGTATTCCGCCAGAAAAATCAGCAATCTCCATATACTCCAGGCTCCAGAACTGGGGGTACTGGAAGTGGTACTGATCCACCAAAAAAACGTCACCGAGCAACTCATGGATTGGCAAGCATCCCTTTTGATCAAGACCGTTGCAGCAAAGAGATTGCTAAGATGATCATGCTGCATGACTATCCACTTCACATTGTGGAACATGCCGGTTTCAATGACTTTATTCGGACTCTTCAACCTCAGTTTAATAATCTGAGCTTCAAAACTGTTCAGGAGGATTGTGTGGCTGTGTACCTAAAGGAGAAGCAAAGCCTACGGAATCTTATAAGTGGAATTCCTGGATATGTCAGCCTTACATTGGATTTATGGACTTCAAATCAAACTTTAGGCTATGTTTTCCTAACAGGGCATTTCATTGATGGTGATTGGAATCTACAGCGTCGGATCCTTAATGTCGTTATGGTACCTTCTCCTGAATCAGACTATGCTTTCAATCAAGCGGTTGTGGCCTGCCTATCTGATTGGCATTTAAAGGGTCGGCTGTTTACCCTTGCAGTGGATCAATCCTTTTCAAATGAAACTTCAATGGGAAATTTAAGAGGCCTTCTTTCTGTTAGGAATCCACTCATGCTCAATGGTCAGTTACTGATAGGAAACTGCTATGCTCGAGTCCTTAGTCGTCTTGCACAAGATGCGCTGGGGGCAATGAGGGAGACAATCCAAAAACTTCGGGAGAGTGTTAAGTATGTGAATACTTCAGAATCACATAAAGAGAAGTTTATTGAGCTGAAGCAACAACTTCAAGTCCCTAGCTCAAAGGACCTTTCAATCGACGACCAAACTAAATGGAACACAACTTACCATATGCTAGTAGCTGCCTGTGAATTAAAGGAAGTCTTCAATTGCTTGGATACCGCTGATCCTGATTACAAGATATCTCCATCAATGGATGAGTGGAAACGGATAGAAACTCTCTGCACATACTTGAAGCATTTGTTTGATGCAGCTAACATCTTAACTAGCCCAAGCTATCCGGCTACCAATACATTTTTCCTTGAAGTTTCTAAACTTCAAATAGAGCTGACACATGCAGCCACGAGCCAGGATCCCTTTGTTAGCAACTTGATCAAACCTTTACAAGAGAGATTTGATAAATATTGGAAAGATTGCTACCTGGTATTAGCGATAGCTGTAGTTTTGGATCCAAGGTTCAAAATGAAGTTGGTGGAGTTCACCCTGACCAAGATCTACGGTGAGAACTCTGACTCATGGATGAGGGCTGTTAAGGATGGTGTTCATGAACTCTTTCTAGAGCACATTGCGCAAGCACTTCCTCTACCGGCACTTGAAGAAGGTAATGAGGGTATCACCAAAACAGAGACACAGCAAGAAGGATCTCAAGAAGGAAACCATGTTTCTACCGTGGACGGGCTTTCAGATTTTGAAACCTATATCAATGAGATCACAAGTAGCCAGCACATGAAGTCAGAACTAGATCAGTACCTGGAAGAGTCTCTTTTGCCTCGCGCACAAGAATTTGACATTTTAGATTGGTGGAAATTAAACAAACTGAAGTACCCAACCTTATCAAAAATGGCTTCTGATGTTTTGTCGATACCAGTTTGTACTGTTTCCCCCGACTGTGTCTTTGACACTGAAGTAAGAAAGATGGATAACTACAGGAGTTCGTTGCATCCTGCGACACTAGAGGCCCTTATTTGTACCAAGGATTGGTTTCAGTCTGGATCATCATCATCACAGTCATCAACTCATGTTTCTAATGCGATTGTGAAAATGGAATTTTAGGTTTGGGTCCCATGTCCTTGCTTTTTTATGGTATTTAGGTCTTTAACAATCGTATCTCTCTGCCCCTCTATGCATGGGATTTTTACAGTTCAGGATTTTATGGTGTCACACTCTAGGCCGCGCTTGTATAATTCTTGGAATTAACTGAATTACGTGCAAGATGCCTCTTTCGCTTTAACGTTATTATGATTCTTTTAACGCTTTGTCCATGTTTGGTTAGATTTGTATATATGGGTATGCATGTATTCAAACAGCCTCTCAATAATTTCATATGATTTTTTCCTCTTTGCTAATGGCTCGGAGAGGCAGATAGAATTAGGTGCAGCCTCCACCGCTGTGGTCCCTTGCCACTTTCTTTCTTCTGAACATAATGGCGAGGAAGATGTATGAGCAAGCCACTCTTTCATGAAGAGGGATCGGTGGTGGAAGGTGGGGGGATATTGCTGGCAGGAGCGGAATCAATGCTCAGCCTGTTTTATGTCAAAGAAGCACGATAGAAGAACTGCATTTCTGTATGCCAAACAGCAATGTTCCAGACAACCCGAATCCTTTATCAGATGACTAATACTAGAATGTCCGGAACGGGACAGGTAGAATGGAAATTATGGAATCAATGTTATGGCAAAAATCTGGGAATCTGCAAACTGTTGACATCTTCTCTTCATTTTCCTGTCGCGTAAATCGTAATCAGGACTTACAAAAACCGGCATGAAAAAGAAGTAATATATTGACAAGAGAGAGAAGCACGGCAGACACATAGTGACGGTGTACTACGGAGCCCCCTCCAACTGTGAATCGCAATCGGTCGATATATATCATACTAACCATTATACCTAAAGCCATTGAACCTATCATCCATAGACGGTGATCTCATTTTCCTTCAACTCGAACCTGGGTCGAGTACTGGAAGCCTACAATGCAAACTGATTGATTTATCAGTCTGACGGGAACCAGCAATGAAGAACTGAAATATCACCGTCAAGCAAGCACCCTGTGGAGCAATCCCATAGAAAGCACAGTCTGGCTTGGCCAAGTGACAATGGAGACTCTTAGCAAAATGCTTCACATTCACTTGCACAGATTGGGCATCTCCCCTTGAAATTGCTCTCACCGACCGAGTCTGAGCACTCAGATTTCTATCTTCAGCTGGTTCATCTGATTGCTCTCCTATGACCAACAGTTTCCGAAACTCAGCACCAAGCGTGATTAATGTTGTGGAAATCTGCACGTAAAGATCCCCATATTTGCTAATAGAGACGTCTAGCAAATCGCCAACATGCTTCAACCGATCCACAAAGTTCTGCAACTGATTCAGATCTTGAACTTGAACCAGCGTCTGAGGCAAATCTTGAGCCATATCAAGGGCAGTTTGAAGTTCAAGAACTTGATCTCTAGATAAGGGTTTTGATATAGGTACATCTTGAATTACTGCAGATTTATAACCCTTGGTTTCAAAGGTCAGGAAAGGCATTGGTTGAGTACAATTCGGAGGTAGCTTTTTCACCAGTTTAATCTGGAGACGGTTCTGAGTGGGCCCACTTCCAAATTCAGTACAAATACTGACACTACTACGAATGGCACGGTGGAGAAGTGAAATGTCTACAGCAAAGGCAATGCGATTCTCATTCTGGCTGGAGATGCGGTAGTCATCAAAGAGAGCTTCTTTACGGAACTGGGCAATGGATTGAACTTCGTCACCGTTGAGGAGGTTGTGAAGGAACATTGTGTGGTCTCTGGTGAGGTAGAGATGGCATATCTTCCCCATCTTGTCTAGGGCTGGTAGGAACCTCTTCTCTAAGAGATTCACACCATTTTCTGTGAGGTATGCCTTGAACTTCATACCTCTATAAAAATAATAATAATAATAATAATGGTAAGAACTTCTAATTCAAAAAACCATCATCAAAAGCAGAAAGATATAAGTTTGCATGCAAAACCATTCTAGACATGTAATTATATTCTCTGCTACGTGCATAAGATAAAATATTAATCCACCGATAATACAATCACAGCATATAACTGAAAAGAATTTCATCTTTGAAAGTCTAACACAATAAATGGCATTTCAACTATGGAGCATGGCTCATAAAAATGCCAGCGCCTTGCTTGGAAAGAAAGAAATAAATAAACAACGTCAAAAAAGCAACATGGTCCAAAAACACCCATTTAGTAGCATTCATGATCCTTAGCCATGATTCCTATTCCTTAAGAGTACTAAAAACACTAATTTCTATTGAAAACTCCAGCATAATATATGAAAAAACTAATTTACAACTACTAATCCTGTATTGATATCTGTTTCGTAAATCGCCCCAACTAGACCATCCAAACAAAACGGGATGGTTCGAGTGAGCACCATTGTTTTTTCAATTACCATATTGTTAAAGAAATGCATATTCATCGAATAAGCAAAATATAGAATTCTATTAACACAGTCGAAGACCAGATTAGACTTTCCTTGGGACATAAAAAATAGTTAGATCTGTAAACTCTATTCACAATTTGGTCCATTTTTCTTGTCTTATAACGACAATTTTGTCAGCAACCAAAAGTAATATATTATTTGAACTCTGTTTGGCTGCCTAGAAAGTATAAAGAACACTTGAAAAGAAAGCAAGACAAATAGAACGCTTTAAGAAAAGCAAAATTTTCGAGTGAAGAGTTCAAAAGAAAGATAAAATTTGCGGAAAAAAAGGGAATAATCGGTTTTAGAGATCTTCAATTTTCCCTATATTTTCTCTGGAATCAAACAGGACTGGGAGAAAAGGAGAACGAGAGTCAGTAAGCTCACCTTGGGCGGGTTTGGGAGCGAAGAGGAAACTGAAATTTTGAGGGTTTGGGAGAAGTGAAACGAGAAATATAAAACTCGGTTTTATTGAAGCAGAACATGAAGCGGCATCCTTATTTTGAGATAGTCCGGACTTTTGACTCGTGTATATTTGATATTTGCATTTGAATTTCGCAAGTAGAGCGTAATAATTTAAAAAAAATTAATAAATATATATATAAAAAATTAATTTTTTAATAATAAATTATACTCTTTTTTAAAATTATTGTACAATTTGTATACTCTAGGAATGTATATAATATTATTCAATTTTATAAGATTGTGAAAATTGTTATTTTTAATTTTTTTATATCAACTTATGAATAGTATTTTACTTTTATTTCACTATTTAAATGTTACTCGTCAACTTCTTATTTTTTGTTTTAAATACGAGAATTTAAGAACGTATAAATCACGTGCATTTTATTTTAAAAATTGGATAAATATGAGGTTTATTTGAAAAAAATATTATTTAATTATGGATCTCACATTTTTTTTTAATTCATGCTTGAGACTTAAATATTTTAAAATTATATTTAACACTACTTATTTATAAAATGAGATAATAATAAGACGAAACTATCATCAATTAGGTTGGGTGGACTCAAATTGTAGCAGTAACATTTATAGATATTATCTATCTCATAAACTCATGTATTTTATAAGTTAGATCTATTTTATAATAAAAACAATTTTATAATTAGATATACTACGTTAAAATACATTAATTTATGAATATACTTTAGTGAAATCATTAGGTGATTAAAGCATTTATGTTTTTTTAGTTGTTTGTGTTGTCCAGATGACTAACACAATGGGGGATGAATTGACTTGTATTAAAAAAATAACAATTATAAATCAAATATACAATATAAAATATAAACAAAATACGAAATAACAATAAATATAAAGAATAATGGTAAGAGAGAAGCAAACTCAGTGTTTTAACGAGGTTTGGCCCCACTGCCTACGTCCTCGCCCCAAGCTACCCCTTGAAGATTCCCAAATTCACTATTCAACCTCCTTCAGGCGGAGATAGAAACTTATTACACATTTGAATAACACCGCTACAAAAGGATCCGTGTATAACACCCTCTACATTTGCAATCATCTTACACGTGGTGATTCAACTATTCCCTGTGTAGAACACTTTCTACAAGTATGAGGGTTATATACACCTTTTTACTGATACAAGAGCTGATAGTGGATAGGTTATCAGAAAATACTTCTCAATGAGTGAAATAAGAACAATACAACGCAAATTATATCCCTCAAAATGAATAAAGATTAAGGCTCAATGCTTAGAGAAGAGAATGAAAGTTTTGAATGAATGTTGTATGCTCTGGTTGTTGTAAATGTGAAGCTCTCAAATGATCTATTTATAAGCATATGAGATTTCATATTCAAATTTAAAAAGATTCACATGTCAAAAACATCATTCACTTTTTCAAAAAAATCAAACTTAATCTTTTACTTTTGACATATGACAAAATGAACACACTTTACTTTAAAAAAAAAATCAAACTTAATCTTTTATTTTTTTGCATATGACAAAAGGAGCACACTTTACTTTTCAAAAAATTCAAACCTAATCTTTTACTTTTTGCATATGACAAAAGGAACACACTTTAATTTTCAAATATTTCAAACAAAAACATCTACATTTTGTATAAGTCAAAAAAAGCATCAATCACTTTTGAAAATATTTAAATAAAACATGCACATGTGAAAGATGACAATCAATCATATTTAATATTTTCAAAATTCAACCATTTAATCAAGGTATGCACATGTGAAAGATGACAATCAATCGTCTTTCAAAAATTTCAAAAAATTCATGCACATGTGAAAAATGTATTTTAATGTTTTATGATAAAATATTAATTTTGAACCTTAATCCTAATTTCGAATTTTTAAGAGATTTACAATATTACTTTATGACTTTAATGTGAATTTACTTCCTTCTTGCTCATACTTGTTTTCTTGATGTGCTTGACTCCATTGTGTAGACAACTTGAGCTTGAGACTTCTTTATTCTTTGAATTCATTTGTTATCATCAAAATTCATATGTAGATATATAATTATACAAAACTTAAAACCTTGGGTCAACAGTTTGCCTAATCAAATAATATAATCTAAAAAATTAGATATATGATATAAACCCTATAATATTAAAAGCTGGCAATGTGGACTTATTTAATATTGTTTTTTTGTTTTTTCCTTAGTAGACTATTAATTTAATAATATTAAAGACGATCTTAAATTCTTAATCAAATATGTATATCACGGCAATCATAAAATAACCAACTTAGATTACCCTTTATATTAGCGATATCACACGAATATTATACATTAAAAAGAGGTATTTTCTTATTATTGTATTATTTTTCTAATTATCATTCTCGCACGTGGCTTGTTATTTTTAATTCGTTTTGCACAGCAGCCAAGACTCGTTTCCTTTCCGCAATGCTATTTATCATTCTTTCACCACCATCTTTTCATAAAGTTCTCATCCATCTTTTGGCCCATCATGCACGTTGAATTGGCAAAGTAAAATCAGTGAGACTCCGGGCCCAGGCTAGTTGCCATGAACCAAGCCTGGGTTTCCTTGGCCTACAAGGAGTTCCAAACACGTGTTTCTTGTGGATCGACACAATACATCTGTGAACAGTAGATCGAAAGAAGCACCAGCAATCAATACGCTAAAGAAAAATCAATACAAGCTAGAATTATAAATTTAGTAAGAGAAACGGCAGTGTTTTAATACTATCTGCAAAATTGTTCTAGGATGGTGGAAGTACCAATTATGAACTCAAGCAAGAACAGAGAGGGTGCTGAGAATGTACAAATAAAACATTCAATCACTTTCCATGTTTAATTAATGGCTAGTCAGACATCATCAGCATCACTTCCACCAACAAGGGCTTCCTGACCTGACAAGTAGTTGCTTCCATCAGGACCCAACACCTTAAACCTGCTCCATAATAATAATATCAACGTCACTGCAAACGTTATATTGCAACCACGACAAACACTAATAGGTTACCTCTCAAGGATAAATCTTCCTTCCTTGTATTTCTGGCTTTTCTCATGTGCAGCCTCCTGAACGTGTGTTTCAAAATTAAATAGCAACCTTTGAAAAACTGAATCGAACAACTTTGAAAGCAGATCTTACATATTTCCATCCCACAATCGAGCCACACCCAACACAAAAAATGTCAACCACAGTGTGCACTCCAGTAATCATCAAGCGATCTTCTTTCTCTCCAACTGTGACATTCACACTGTCATGCATTGGGACAGCAAAATGTTAATTGGAGCATTCTTATTTATTTTTTTTATGGCAGAAAAGTTGCAAAATGTTACTTGAAGCATTCATATGAATAGTTGCAAAATGAGATGATCTATGTATAAGCATGCCTAGGATACAATGGTTATGAGATTAGCCATCTACAAGTTAACATGCCAACCATTGGGAAGCCTGTGATATCCTAGATTAGTATAGGAGAGTGGTGAATGGGATCTCACATTCAAGAGGAGGGTGAAGTTCCTTCATTAAATAATGATTTTAATGGGCTATAATTATAACAGTAGTTTAGTCTTTTAGAGTATAAACTCTGTAGCTTGGATTTTTCTCGAGACGTTACAAAATCTGGCTAGCTCAATTGCAGAGGTTCTCTCTTCTTTCCACAGGCAGGCTTTTCAACTCATCGGTGGGAATGAAGTCCAATTTTTGGCTATTTCATGGCACGCTGGTTTGGCAACGTTACATTTCCCATAGCACTAAGAGGAATGCATATTGAGAAACAGCATCTTGGAATATAGAATGACTCAGTAAATAATATGGGGGTAATGATTTATCCTCACATGCCAATAACAAATTTCCATTCAAGCAGGCTCTTGCACCAAGTTCCAACATTAAGAATGGTTAGATGAGACGAGCTCATGACTCGCATGAATCATGCAGGCATGCATAATTTTGGTTGATATCATGCTGCTATAGAGACACACTTATATCCAATAATAGTAGAATTTTATGCATCAAAATAATTTCTACTGCCTGCACTTATGTGCTCAATACTAAATAGTAACAGATGCCAAAATCAGTGGACTCTTACACATTATCAAAGAGATAAGCCTTCCCATGCTTGCAGTGGAAAGTCTGGGATACAGGAAAACAAAGGGTTAGAGCATCTTCATGGTGCCCAACATTGCAGATCTAGTAGGTCATTGAAACATAACAAGGAAGAGGGGACTAAACACACCAAGACAAAGAAAGACGACACAAAGCGTAGTAACTCCTAAAGGTCATTTCACATCTTCATATGTTGATTAAACTGATTGTTTAAAACATAAAAACGAGTTCTAAATTGGGGCAACAACGCCCGGCTCTCTGATGCGCTAGGTAATCAGAAGACAATAATATAGCCTTTAATAAGAAAAAAGAAAGACTTGTTCGCTGATAGCTATTTTCTTATACAGATAGACAGAGTAGTTAAAGCGAAACAAAATATAACAGCATAATAAAGGCTTTACGGTCAGAAGCTATCCAATGAAGAGGTAAAAAATTCGTGATTATTTTGAAGTTCAATACGGCGATGCCAAAGGCAAAGCAAACAAAATACGGAGTTTTTAAACCAAACACCTTTAAAATTGAAGGGACCTGTCTCCATTTTCCAGGTCTGGAAGTAAAATGGATCAGAAGGTTAAACTCTAAATATAACAAATATGCCATGCAACGCACACAAAATGACGGGGGTATCTTCCAATTCGTCGGGTATAAAACAGCGATAGCAAACAAATAAGACAGAAACAAAACCTTAGAAATAATGTCATCAGAAAGAGCGAGGTGTGTGCGGCAGTGCTTGCAGCTATAGATGCTTCCTTCAAGAGAGATCACAAACAGCCTTCCCATTTCTCCCCGCAAGTTCTAACCACTCCAACGCGGAATCACACTGTTTTTTCCTCTCTATCCCTTCAAAACCACCAAAAACGGATCAACAGGTTAAGAAACCAAAGAAGGGAGTTTAACAATACAAAACTGACAATTTTTTTTTTTCAAAAAAAATAAAATAAAATCGAACCTAGACAATGAAAATGATCCAAAACAAAAATCAGATAGATTAGCTATCACAATGTAGACCTTAATGACTTATATTGGACGCAGAAAATGTGCTAGGACGATCTAAAGACAGAAGATTGGGTTTTATAATTTATTAATGAACTTTACCAGAAATCAGAGAGAGAGAGAGAGATAGAGACAGAGAACGCACTCGAATCATATGATTCGGACGAGGTTGTGCGCTCTCAATGTCCAATTGTCCATGATAAAGAGAGTGGCCATTAGCTGGTATCAACTACAATTTTCCAAAGATATTCTCTATTATTATTATTATTATTTTTTTTATGGTTTCAACTTAAGAAAAGAATAATTCATTTCTGAACATTATACACAATTTTTTTTATAATAAATATATAATATATAGATAATAAATAGAATTGACTCAATTATTTTAATAAAAATAAAAAATAAAATAATATTAAAATATATAATATGGAATGATGAGCAGCATTCATCTTAACAAAAATTATCTAATTAACTTAAGATTAAGGTTAAAACAGCAATTACGAAAGTCTAATTTAAATGAATTTCTCTGTCTAAAAAATGGCAGTACTACTTTCGAAACCAATGTATTTTTAAAAAATAATGCTATCCTTGTAATTCTATTTTGAAAAATCATCTTTAATTTAAAACAGAATTATAAAATAATTGTGTTATTATTATTATTATTATTATTATTATTTTCGAAAACAAAAAACGTTAGGTGCATACCATCTTGAATAACGATACAAGAGAAATTGTGACTTAATAGTTTATTGAATTTATTTTTTGAGATTTAACTAAATAAAAAATCCATCTAAATTAGATAGTACCGATAAAAGTGTTGGGTCAAGTGATAAAGACGGTAGATTTGGAGTATGCTTCCTAGGTCTAAAGTTCAATTTTCTTTGGATGCAAATAATTTTTAGGAACCATTAGATTATGATATTTTTTTCATTAAATTAATCAAAGTGTACTTGTAAAAAATTTCTTGCTGAGGGTTTGTGCACCGTCCGGTTTAGTTGGGACGCTATTCCAAACACACCCGATGCCAATTAAAAAAAAAAAATTACAATATAAATTTAAAAATTAAATCACTTGTAAATCAAAACTTACTATATAAGCAATATGGAATGTATATTATTTACACCAACTTATAAATATAATATCTCAATTAATTTATGTTGGAATTGGATTCTGGACATAGAACAGAATACACATCTTTTGTGGTTTATAATAAAACATTGTTCATTTGTCAATTGATCCTGTATGTAACAAGAACTACACTAAAGTAAGATCCATTATTTGTAAATTTGTGATAATGTTTTAGAATTATGCACGTAAAATACCATGAGGGGGTGTCAGTGTCACGAAGAGAACGCGTATTACACATTTATTGCAACTTTAAGTACGGCATCATTATAAGAACAATCTGAAAAAAAATCATATGATGGATCGCATTGATTAACAGAATAGTGCCTAAAAATAATAACCTAATCAACAATTCAGATAAGAATATCGTATGCAGGGATTGATCGATAGAAATAAATTCATTTGATCAGCAAGATGGAGACTAGCAAATCTCTATTTTCTTCCGTCTTTCTGGTTGGCTGTTCTTTCCTCCTTATTCCTTCATTTTTCTCTTTTGAAAAGACCAAGCTGATTGATATTTTTCAGAATATTTCGATCCAGTTATAATATTGGAGATACAAAAGACACCGAGCAATGCAGCCTGAATGAACACAAGGACTATATGCCACATGAAAGAAAACGGCTGAGACAGAATTATGCACATTATTATTGCTATTATTGAGGTAATTATTGTAATTTACACATGCTTATCTGCTACAAGCCGAACCTTATTCAAGGACTCTTTAAATGCTTGCCAAGCAACCATATAATGATCTTGGGATATCATGCCCTCCTCAACAACCTGCATGGCTCGTCTGTACAAATGATCAAACCACTGTACTGGGTTTGTGATATCAACATTATTGGAGCCAAGATCTGGTACATAGAGACGCTTAAAATCCTTCCTCCATCTCGACAAAATATACTGAAACGGGATTTCCTCTATGCCATTATAGTTGAGGACGCATAACGCATGTCGGCAAAGATAGCCTTTGAAGTTGAAGCAACTGCAAATGCAACGGACTTCTGCTGCTGCTTTATCATATATAACTTCTAAATTCCTGACGTCTTGCAGAATCTCCTCCCCCTCACGTTCTTTAACCATGTATGTTACAACTGGCCCATTTGCATGAACTTGTGTTATTCCAAAACAAGAAGACATCATTACTACCTCATCTTGGGACTTCTGGAATATTCCTTTTGTACACATCTTAGAAAGCTGCAACTCATAATAGGAGCTTGTTTTCAAAATAGGGTTTGAATCTCTTGACTCAAGATCATCAAGAGCTTCTTTCTGATGCTTCTTTTGTAGAACTAATTCGTACATGTAAAAAAACTCTTTCAAAGAAGTTTGTTGGTACACATAACCCTCAAAAAAAGGGCTCATGGACTCACCCTTTTCAAAGTTGGACATTCCAGCAAAGAATGTGTCTTTCGAATACACTGGTGCCCATCGCTCTCGATCTTCATACAACAGTTGAAGCCACTCATGTTCTCTCATTCCGAAGTGCTGGATCATGTTTTCCCAAGCCATTTCAAATTCATCCACTTTTAAAGAATCATACACCATCCTCCTAAATTCGTTCTGAAATGCATCGTATTCCAGCAACTCTCCCAAATTGTCAAGAATGCTCTGCATGACATGTGGCAAACAAAATCGATGGTGAGCCCTGGGGAACACCTCCGCAATTGCACTTTGCATGGTCCTGCACTGGTTTGTTAAGATGGTTTGTGGAGGTCGACCAGACATGCACGTCAGCCATGCCCTAAAAAACCAAATATATGTTTCTAATGTCTCATCTGCAAGCAAACCACAACCCAACAGAACAGACTGCCCATGGTGATTCACACCAACGAATGTAAAGAGTGGAATATCATAATTGTTTGACAAGCATGTTGTGTCAAATGCAACCACATCACCAAAATAACCGTATGCAGCCCTTGACCTAGAATCAATCCAAAATACATTCCTCAAATTCCCTTCATCATTGATATCCATCACATAGAAAAAATTTGGATCGGTTAACTGAACCCGACAGAAGTAATCATAAATGACTTGTGCATCTCCCATTTTAAGCTTCAAACGCTTGGAACGATCAACATGGTTGTTAGGTTCTCCTTCGTTGGAATTAGAGCTTCCATAACCAATTGCATCTACCACAGGTGTTCGATACAACTTGATTGTCCGTACTTCAACATCAACAGGTGGCTCCAACTTTCTTTTATCACCAGTCACCATCTTCTTGTGTGACTTGGAGTTTTGTGCTCTTTCGGGATCAAATGAATGATTGTGCTCAAGCTTGACTTCATCAACTCTCCACCTGTTAGATTCCACTAACCTCAACCTTATCATTGCTAGACAACCTGTTCTAGTTTCTTTCCTGCGACTGTTTGCTTCTTTGATTGTTTTGAAACCCTCACAGTTGCAACAGAGCACTGCACCACGCTTTTCTTTGCTGTTGCGTTTTGTCCAAGAAGATTTCACCCTGATAGCAAACCCAAGTTCTTTGGCATAGCAATTGTAAAAATTGTAAGCATCATCATATGATTCAAACTCCATCCCCACAACTGGTGGGGGATAGTCCTTTCTCTCAGATATGCCATTTTGATCATCAACTATGGCTGTATCATCCCTGTCAGTTTCAAGGTCATTGCCTTCAATCTCAAACAACTGCTCGCACTCATTCTCAAAATCATTACCTTCATGATCATTGTCTTCAGTCTCAAACAACTGCTCAGTTTCATGGTCATTATCAAGGTCAACATCATTCTCGAGCAGTGGCTTGCTGTTTTGAGAACCATCTTCTATCTGGTATAAGAAACAAGCCATCACTCAATGCTGCTTCAAAAGATAACATCTATAAAACACAGAAAACAACATCAATCTTGTTCTGCATATTGTTAATCTTCCAGATTGACCTTGTTCAAGTTTCTATCATAATTCGATTCTCTTAAACCTTTTGTATATGATTGATTCTCATAAACCTTTTGTATTCATATCCAACACGTAGAATAGTGGCCATATATTTCCAATTCATATGACTGATTTAGATGAAGTAAGAGATATTAAAAAATAAATAAATAAATAAAATTACATAGATACAATTAAAACTCCAGGACTGATGCAGCTAAGATGGGTTCATTACAGGCCAACAAGTCAAACATGACGCTCTCCATCATTGGTATATCATCCAATAACTGGGATAGAAACATATCTGGGATAGAAACGACAACATTTTCGTCTCTTCCTTTCATAATGCTATTTATTGTGCAACCTGAAACTCGTTATTCACTATTTTTCTATATTTGCCAACTTTGACAAATCAGCTCCAGCCAACCTCAACTCTAAATTGTCGAGGCTCTGATACTTAAAAAATTAGTGAGTTTAAGCTAATTCCTATCAGTTAAGAAATTACAAGGTTCTTTGATAGCAAAAGTTGCTTCAAGGATTCTACTCAGGCCTATCATCACTGGGAATGCGGCTAACTACCATATAAAAAACTTCCACATTGTAATAATATCCTAGGAAACGAGACGTGTATCCATCCTTGTTTTATTTGCTGATGACATCTTACTAAACAGTGATAGTACCACTGCACTCAACCACAAACATATCTCATCTCGGCAATTAGTCTAAAATGAATATATTTCAACATAGAAATCTTGTAGAACTACATTGACTGCATTCTATCACATACCAATATTACAGAAGAATACACTCAATTGTAAACTATTACTGCATTGACTGTATGTTTGCATAAAGCATTGTTTAGAACTACAAGATTTCAGAGATTACTTAGTAATTCTCAAATTAAATTCTAGCCAACATCATATATTCCCAAAATAATTCACAACTATCTTTGTTGCACACGACCAAACCATTTCAGTCATAATTAGCATCCCCAACAAAACGAAACAAAAAATTCCGTATATGCGCGCGCGCGAACACACATATATGTATGCATGTAGAATTTCACTCGAGTGAGCTAATTAAACTAACTCCTGTTGAGAAGTAAATTCAAAACCTAAATTTAGCAGTAAAGAGAACTCCGTGTAATAGTCTCAAGTTTCCTATCAATTCAAAAAGGGTGTAAAAGTGGGGCGCCCTGTGAAGAGAAAATGAAACCAAGGTCCAGATTGACTTTGGGCGGGAGATACTTATCACAGACGCGAGAGCACTGAATCAACAAAGAACATGACGGAATTGGAGGGGATGAGTGGAGTGCTTACGGTGGTTTCGATGTTGGGTTGCGGTGATAAGGCGTCGACGGCCGGAGAAAACGAGCTATCGTCGGTCATGGTTGACGGAGAGGGTCACACGCGTGGTGTCAAAGTCTGAGAGGTTAGTTTTGCCCTAAGTTTTCTCGCTGGCCTCGGTTTTTATTTTTTATTTTTATTTTTTTTTAAGACGGGATTTGTTTGAGGTCCTTGCGGGTTGGAGAAACTATGTTTTGAGTTGAGTTTTGGGTAGTTTTAAAGATTAGTTGGAAATGCAGGGGTTAAAGGAAAGATATTAATCCATATAAATCCTGAATTAGCTCTTGATTTTGGTCTTTTATAATTCGCTATTCGCGCAGATTTTAAAGAGACAGAATATTTAATATTTAATATAAATTAAATCTTTTTTTAAAGGAAAGCTCAACTTTTGATTCCATAAAATACACCTACGAAGAAAATAAAATTATTTATAACTATATAAAAAAATTAATTTTTTTAGTAGGTCTTTTTTTTTTTTAAAAAAAAAGAATACATATGATTTGTACATTAGAAGACTACATCTAATATTATTGGTACATAAATATAGAATAATACTACTTCTTTTTTTTTTTTTTTTAATAATACCTCTTCTTCATTCAAATCATAACAGGATGAATACAATGAAGAATTTCCTCTAAAGTAATGCTCTCCTCAGAGAGTTTCAAAGCATCCCGTGCAAGATTATGAGCAAATGAATTACAAGATCTAGGAATAATACTACTTAATCATTAAAAATTTATTGATTAGATGATTTTTTTGATGTGACACCATCATGTGATATCACTTATTAAAAAATATAAATATAAAAGTAATATAAAAAATTTAAGAGAATTAAAATAAATGTAATATGTAGAAATGATGAGTATAATTTTTTTTTTATAATTTTAGAAAAACTTTTATTTATTATAATGTACTAAACAAAATAAAGAAAGAAGTTGAGAAAAGAAATGAAAAGAAACGAAAAGAAAGAGATAAATGTAAAATTGTAAGACATGCTACCCAACACTTCTCATCCACGAGAATATTCAAAATGGTAGCATTGCCAACGTTTTCTGATCCACGAGAAAATGCAATAGGAGCTGGTGGCTGCCCGGCTGGTGCGCTATAACGTTTCCATCTCTCTCTCTCTCTCTCTCTCTCTCTCTCCCTCTCCAGCGCCCAATATGGCTTGGACCCTCCTCTCTTCCCCTCTCAACCTCCCACTCTCTCACTCCGCCATCATTGCCAAGACCAGCTCCAACAGACTGTGGAGCAGCACTGGAAGAAGTAGAGCAACGCCACCACCAACAAGAATAACTATCAGAGCCAATTCTGCAGAGCAAGACCAAGCCGAAGCCAATGACAAAGACAAAGACGCGCCGGCTTTCAATCCCTTCGGCTTTGTAACGGACAACCCATCTAGCCGCAGTGCCATCCAGCTCCCGGAGAGCCCTGCTGAGGACGGCAACGTCGGACAAATGATTTATGTAAGTTCAATGAGCTGGTGATGTTAGTTCAAATTTGTTATCATCCATTATTCATTTGGTTTAAGAGAGTATGTTCGTTGAGTTCATGGAGTTGTATACTCATTTCCAAGCTCTTATCAGTTAGCAAATTCTTTAATTTGAGGGCTTTGTGGGAGGCCTCCTCAGGCTTAGAAAATCTTATTTCTGTTAAGTGATCTATTTCTTGGATCCTGTGAAATCCATTCCCGAAGTACCTTTTAATAGTTCAATGAAAATACCCAAAATTCAGAACGATTCAGTCATGGAAAATGGTTAGTTTTTCGATCTTCTTTTGGGTTTCCATCAGATTAATATTCTAATGCAGTAATTGTATACGGTACTCCCAATAATATTAGCTTCTTAGTAAAGAAATGGCTAATCCAGATTTACTGCTCTTTCACTTTATAATCTAACGGTCTGTGATTTGTTGAAGGTTCTTAATACATGCTATATTCATTGCTATCTTGCAACTCTCTTGTTTTCCACTTTAGAGGATAGAAGACAAGGGAAGGGAATATGGCTCATCCATCAAGTCTGGGAAGTTTAGATGGTTTGTGAGGGAAACTGGTAAAATTATCTGCAGCCGCATTAGTTCCCTTTTTTTTTTTTCAACTTAGAATTTTGAAAAGTTTATTCTATCCTTGCAGGATTGTCTAAGGGTCGACGTGGAACAATCGTCTTCCTTCATGGGGCTCCAACGCAATCTTACAGCTATCGAGTCGTCATGTCTCAGGTTGCCTTGCCAAATTTTGTTGTTGATGCTAAATATACGTTCACTTCTTATCAGATTACCTACTCTTACTTTCCTGCTTCTTCCAGAAACATTGGGATTTAAAAAGCTCTCGTCCAAAGAAAGGATTTAACTCTAATACATCCCTATAGTTTGGAAATTGGCCTTCCAGCTTGTCAAAAGATGGTATACTATTAGCCAGAGACCTGCAATCTGGCCTCCATTTCTGTTTTGCTTGGTTTACTTTCATTGCTGCTTTATATCAGCAACAAAAGAAATCATATAAGAGGTCATCCACACTTCATTTTTCCGACCATCTACGTACCTTTGTATGTCTGAATTGACCATGTCTCAAAATGTTTTTCTGTCCTTTCACTTGGCCCATTCATTTGTTGTGATTGTGCCTCTCTCAGCTGTCCTCAACCGATTTGATCTTGTGTATTGCTTTAAGAGATATTTATCTTTGCTTTCATCCTGCATAGATGTCAGATTTTGGGTTCCGCTGTATCGCACCTGATTGGATAGGATTTGGGTTCAGTGACAAGCCACAGCCAGGATATGGTTTTGATTACACAGGTTTAAATATTTTGTCAATAAAGCATTTATAACATGTTTTCTTCCTCAATAAGCTCATATTTCTAAATGTGGATGTTTCCACTTTTACAGAAAAGGAGTTCCATGAGGAATTTGATAGATTACTTGATGTGTTGGGGGTCGAATCTCCTTTCTTTCTCGTTGTTCAGGTTTGAACATACTTGTGGGGGAAAAACTATAAGATTGTTATTTGTGGTAAAACTATCTAAAATCCTTCAACAGAATTGACTATATTACATTATTTTGTTTGACAACTTCCAAGGCATCCTAAATTTGCAATGGGATATGAACGTTGGAAAGAGTTAAGTAAAAGTATAATCATGTTAGAACTACATTAATGCTAAAGTTTGCAGGTGTCTGACATGTCCTCCTCTCACTTTCCCCGTGAAGGGGTTTCTTGTAGGTTCATACGGGTTGACTTGGGCCTTGAAAAACCCTAGCAAGATAACGAAGCTCGCAATTTTGAACAGTCCATTGACAGTTTCATCTCCCATTCCTGGACTGTTTCAGAAACTAAGGTTCAGTAATATGACCCATTAGTGGAATGCTTATATTTCACTCCTAATCTTGCTGAAAGAATTAGCAATTGATGAATGGCTTATATTTGATAATAATCTTGCAGCTTATATGTTGTTCAGCCAACATTGAGGCTACATTCAAAATACTGACCTTACAAAGGCTTTAGTGGCATTAGTACTTTACTGCCAATGAGATTTGATAATAATCTTGCAGCTTATATGTTGTTCAGCCAACATTGAGGCTACATTCAAAATACTGACCTCACAAAGGCTTTAGTGGTATTAGTACTTTACTGCCAATGAGATTTGACAATAATCTTGCAGCTTATATGTTTTTCAGCCAACATTGAGGCTACATTCAAAATACTGGCCATACAATGGATTTAGTGCTTTACTGCCAACATTTTTAAAAATTGTATCCTTTTATTCGTTTTTTTATCATATTACTAGTAGGACACCACTTAAGTTCGTTTTTTGTCCTTTAACTGCATATTTTCCCATTTTTTGGTACTCTTCCTGTGGCATATTTCATATATGCAAGGTTTTAACAACTGGTTATGCAAGTGTTTGATGATTTATGAATGCCATGCTTGGGAAAAATGTTGTTTTTATGATGTAATATTATACACTACTGCCAAATAATAAAAAGAGTAAGTTGATAAGTTATGAGCCTTAAAGTCATAAGAAGATTTATGTTCTCATTATCATTTTCTTGCTTCTTTCTAGAATTCCTCTCTATGGTGAATTTACATGCCAGAATGCAATTATGGCTGAGCGCTTTATTGAAGCAGGTAGCCCGTATGTATCCAAAGTGTTCTAGCTCTTTGATACTACTTCAAACTAAACCTCTGATTGCAGTCAGTAACATCTTCTGTCTCATGTATGTTAGGTCTTTTAATATTAGAGCTTCAGTGAAGCTTTTGGTCAATTCATCTGGTATTGTCATTTTTGAGTTTCTGGGCTATAGGGTTACTGATCTGGAATATAGCCCACTCATGTTTATTTGTGTAGTTTTGTTTAATGATTCCTTGTTTAAAGTGGGAACAATTCCATTTATTAGAAAAATTGAAACAGTATTTCTCATTACTTAATACTGAAAAGGTTGTTAAGTAGTAAAGGAACAAACTAAATTTTTCTGGGAACAGGAGCATTTCATTCCTTTATTAGATATCCTGTCAAGATTTTAAGGAAACGCTAATCATCTTCAAGTAAAGCTAATTGTATATATGTGCCAGAGGTGCAGTGGAAACAGTTTCCCTAATTCTTACATTGTAGCATAATAACTACTCTTGATGCATGCATTGCTCTTACAAAAGAATCTACGCTCTTGGCAGTTATGTCTTGAAGCTGGAAAAGGCTGAAGTGTATCGATTACCATATTTGGCAAGTGGTGGACCTGGATTTGGTATGTAATTCATCTCTGCTTTTGACCATTTTTGGACCGGAAAATTCTGGGTATTTAAGTTTTCTGTTTTGGTGTTTCAGCTCTTCTTGAAGCTGCAAGAAAGATTAATTTCACAGATACCTTAAGCCAAATAGCAGCTGGCTTTGCATCCGAAAGGTATAATGCTCTTGGGGAATTGAATATCTTGACATGTGTTTCTTCTTTACGTGCTTATGGCACAGGTTCTTATGGTTTCACATAGAAGTTGTATACATTCTGTAACCTTGATCTTAGAAGTCAAAATCCAGATCCAGAACATTGTACACCAGACATAAATAAATAGTTTTTAATGCCTAACCATGTCTAACCAGATTAAAAACTAGTTCATATGGTGTGTTAAGAACTATTGTAACGCTCCAATAGAAGGCCTAAACCACATGGCCTATAATCCAAAAGTGCTAGTCAATGATATAATCGGAGCCCTATTAGAAGTTTTATAAAAGCAATGTGGGATCTCATTCGCCACCTATCCTTATTCTTATCATATGAGATATTATAATCTCCCCCTCTTAAATTCCCGACGTCCTCCTCGGGCCTGTCCATTGTAGGTGGCATGGCTCAAGTCTCACATTTCTGGTTGAGATAGGCTCTGATACCTTTTGTAACACCCCAATAGAAGGCCCAAACCACGTGGCTTATACTCCAAAAAGACTAGCCATTTATTGTGCAATGCTAGGACTCATAACATTAAATGGGTTATTTGATGGTGAAAATTTCCAAGTTTTTCTATACCCTTCCTGAAGTTTGATGTGTTCAACTTTTCATTTGAAGATTAGTTAATGTGTCTCAAAGTTCACTTCTTTACTCGACTCTACACCTTGAGGCGTGCGTCATACTTTGCAAGGGCTTGACTGTAATAGAACATGGGTTTGACTAATGAGTAGCATGTCAACTCATAAAACTGAAGGCAAGGAATCTTCTTAATAGATACCATGTACATGCACAGGTTGTGCCAAAAGCCTGTAGCCTGATTTGCATAACACCCAAGCCTCCAAAATGGAGGTCTTGGGTTCAAGTCCCCCTCCCCAATGTATCAAAAAAAAAAAAAAAAAATGCACAGGTTGTGCCAATGAGTAGCGTGTCAACTCATAAAACTGAAGGCAAGGAATCTTCTTAATAGATACCATGTACATGCACAGGTTGTGCCAAAAGCCTGTAGCCTGATTGGCATAACACCCAAGCCTCCAAAATGGAGGTCTTGGGTTCAAGTCCCCCTCCCCAATGTATCCAAAAAAAAAAATGCACAGGTTGTAGTATTATTATCAAGATTTAGATCCTCTAGAGTTTCTACCTGACCCTTAGAGTTTAGAGTGGAAGAGAGATAGACATATAAAATGGGTCCAACAACATTTATAGTTACCCTAGTGAATTCCTTGAGCAACATTAAATGCTTAATAAATGTTGTGGGACCCACTTTATGTGTTTATCTATTTCCTACTCTAAGTCCTAGACTTTGGACAAGAATGCTCTAGGGGATCTAAATCCATGTTATGATACCCATGGCCATATGCAACATGCATTGCAGGTGGTTTCCTAGCAAACTAATAATTGTCAATTCTTCCAAAGTTTAACAGGGATGTTTTCGTGCGTTTCATCAATTACATGTATTCACCATTGTTCATTCTACTAAGATACTGTTCAGCTGTCTGCTAATAAAGTATGAGTTGGTGGATTCTGGCCTTACAGATGGGATAAGCCGATACTTCTTGTTTGGGGGATATCAGACAAGTATTTGCCTCAATCTCTGGCAGAAGAGTTTCAGAAAGGAAATCCCAATACCATCAAGTTGAAGTTAATAGAAGGTGCTGGTCATATGCCACAGGAGGATTGGTGAGTCACTTTGGTACGGCATTCATGTGCAGTTCAACTTCTTTTTCGAAAAGTTGACCTTCATCTTATTTTGACAGGCCTGAGAAAGTTGTCGATGCTCTGAAAGTATTTTTTTGAATCCAGCTCATGGATCAAAACTATAACCCAAAGATTAGCCTCTAGCAAGTGTTAATATTCAAATTGTACTGCCATTTGGCTGAAGGTAAGACAAGCTTCTCCCCTGTAAAAATGTCTCGCTCTAAAGTTCTTGTCTTTCCCCTATCATTTTTTATTTACTTCTAAATGAAAACGATGCTGTAGACAAATCAATGTTGTCAACAAGATAATTCTCAAATTAAAGAGCCCACAAGGCTCCAAGTTTCATTTCAATAGAGTAAAGGTCCAAGACAAGCAAAAAATAGTCCACTCCGTTTGATGGCCTAAATCTTGCTCAATCGACCAACTGAAGCAAAAATGGTCTGAAGTCTCTGGTCAGCTTCCATCTGCCAATCCGTCGGTTTAAACAAGGCGTTTCAATTGACCATCATTTGATCTTGTTATAAATTACAATTTTGCATTTAGCCAATTATTTATTTTTGTAAAGGAAATCCCAACACCCATCTTGTTTGGGGGATATCAGTCAAGTATTTGAGGTGCGTTAAGGGAGTTTGTAAGGTAATTTGTTGAAGTTCTCTTCAGAGATCAAACATTTCTCCAATTATTTATTTTTATCCTGCATACTTGAACTTGAAGTTCGCATTTTGAGCTTTTTAATGCAAATATTATTTTTTATGAAAAAGTATTATAAGTAAGAGTTCGTGAATTTCCCAGAATGTATTGTGCAATTTCTGCAGTTGAACTCAAAGCCAAGATGAAATCTTTGCATTCTGATTAAACTGACCCATTCATGTGAAAGACGGAGCAATATCTTAGGTACAATGGTGTGCAGCAATGCCATACTTTCATATAACATATAGAAGTGAGTGAATACATACCGGAAGATGATCTTAGAAAGCCACATAATCACGAGTGTCCAAATTTCTTGACAAAAAAGTTCGAGTACTAACAATTGCTACAGACACAGAATGTGATGGTCATTCCAATCTTACCAAAACAGGTAACAACATGACATCCTTCTACATATCTATAGATATACCTACTTAGCTTTCTTCTCTGCCTTCTTACTTTTTGGGCGGGTTGCCACCTTTTTCTTGGATGTCTTCTCTGTCTTAGCTCGTTTATTAGTGGTTGCCCTTTCCATATTCTTCCTTTGAACTCCAGAATCGTCACTATCATTGGCAGCAGCACCACCACCATCAGCATTATCATCATCACTACTCTCGTTGTCATCATTGTCCTTAGGTTTTGTCTTGACTGTAGGCTTTTCACCTCGACCTCTAGGCTTGGGTCCTTTCTTCAGTTTCTCACTTCCAATAATTTCTTTTTCATCTGCTGGTTCATCAATATCGTCATCACCATTTCCACCACCTTTTCTCTTAGAAGTTCGCTTTTTTGGTTCACCCAAGGCTTTTGCAGCTTGGTTTCCAATTAGCTTTTGCAACTCCGGTACATAGGCTGTTGTCTACCGACCAAAACCATGCTCAACATATGAATTCCCAAATTAAAAATAATAACCATAAAACGGTCGTGTTTGAGAAAGACATACCCTGCCTCCAGCATTGATAAAATCAATTTTCTTCCCTGTCATAACACAGAATTTCATAATTATTTGCAATTCAATCCGTCTAAGAAATCCAGCCACACAAATAATCTATATGCAATTTTGTTTAGGAAAATAAATGTAGCAAAGAAAATGAATTGATAATAATTTGAATTTGGCACTGGTCTCAAGACATCATCAAATTGGCTAGAAATCCCCAAGAATATGAGATCTAATAGTAATAAAACCTTGACAACCACTGGGTTGAAATGGAAACACTATTGCCATGGTTTTGAAGCAGAAATGATCGTGAAAAGGCAAAAAGAAAAATTAGGTTTATAATCTTGCAGTATTTAAAAGCAAAATAATCAGTGACATCAATGAAAAACTATCAGGAACATGTGAAAGAGAGAGAAAAACCAAGACTATAATCTCGCAGTATCAAAGAGCAAAGTAAGTAACATCATTGAAAACCTATCATGACCAATTGAAAGAATATTTCAGCACATGTGCTACAAGGCGCTAGCTTTAGTTTCTATGGTGTGATCATATACTTTCATCATGAGATGAATGACAAATCATATACTTCCATCATGAGATGAATGACAAATTCACATGATTAAGATAGCAGTCAATGATCGTTGTTTGGAGATAACCATATAAAAAATATTATCCAGGTATCCAAACAAATTACTGTAGTTCATATAAGATTTCACATGAGACAGGGGAGCAGACCATCAACAGAAGCCTTAGATTTCTTTTCGCGGGAATGAAATATCCAGTTTTTAGGAAACTGACTACTATCTGCTCCAACTTGAATTGCTTTCTGAATGACCTGTAAAATTAATTCTTGTGTCAAAATGATCACCTATAAAAAGAAGTATCTTACCATTAACTTTTCCAGGCCTTTTGCCCCATCGAAAATGAAATAACCACTCAGGAGGAAAGCGACTGCATTCAGCATCAACTCTAACGGCATATTGAATAACCTACATGTATCGTCCTCTATGTATTCCATGAAGAATGTATGTTCCACATTTTGAAAAAACCAAAATTTAAACAAAATACTCTGAAACAAGGTACTATGGCCCACCTCATTTATGCACTTGTGTAAAGTTGCACAGTTTTCTTTGGACAGGCTGGCAGCAATTTGCAGTGGATGGATTCTTGCCTGTGAGGCAATAAATTAGACATTAAATCCCTGAATTGACTTGTAGAAAAAAATTTGCGTTGTGAAGAAGCAACCAAAATTTTAATAGTCTCAAAACTTCACCATCAATTGGTAATATCCCTTGGTTTCCGAGAACAGATCAAAACCTAAGTGATTTTCCCCATAGGAGTACAAACTGAGAACAGGTTGATATGTGTTATGTCAAAACATATTCATCTCTAAGGAGTCAAACTACATTCATCAAACTGAAGAAAACATACACAGAAACATCAGTTTTTTTACACGTAGGAAACATCAAACTCAAAAGCACAAATGGTCACAATGATTTCCAAACTAAATCTACATATTCAAAGCAAAATCATTTGTTGAAAATAAAACTTAAGTGATGTCAGATATAAAGGATGTACTGACTTGGTATAGCACTTCATCTGCAATCCAATTGCCAATACCTGCCATGTAACTCTGCAAACATTTAGAAAATAAGAAGAAAAATTACAGAAAGAAATAATAATCATTGAAAACATAAAATACTTGCACAGAACTGATAATTCTTGAAAACTGCTAGGATTCAAAACAAACAACTATCGAGGGTTAGGATCCTCCTGTCCTCTTTTTGCTCAGAAAATAGATATTTTTTATTGGTTTTGTCAGACTCAGCAACTTGAAAAGGAATTGCTCTGCTATGAGAAAACTAATTTTTAAAAAGCAGACTGGTCCGAAAACATTAAAACGTAAACCAACAAAGAACCATTTTATGGCTGCTTCCATATCTTGGGCTAAGGACAAGGAACAAAGGATTTACACTCTCTTTCACCACTTCTATAATTATGATTATATATCACGACTATTATACTCTTTCACCAGTTCTTTTTCAAAAAAATATAAATTATGATTATATATCATATCTATTGAATACCCCTTGTTCAAACACTGATTGACAGTAGTTCATTAAAGATCCGTGTACCTGCAAATATTCCAGCCTATGTCCCTTGGATAAAGCCTCCCAAAATTTAACAAGAAGCTAGTAGCATTTCACAGTGGCAGAAAGTGGACGTCGGCGTCTAAACTCGACCAAGTCTCAACCCAACTATTTGGGATCAGCTACATGATCTCATAATGCCATTCTACATTGTTAGGGAAATTTTTCTCATTGCTCAGAATACAAATTATATTACTTCAGTGGGTGTCAGGGTGTCAGCTAGGAGTTGCCTCAATTGATAAACTCTCTTGATGCCGTACAAGAGACATGGATTGAACCCAAACCAAGTAAAAGAGTTCAAGGCCTATTCTCAAAAAGATTTTGTTTACCTATAAAAAATAATAATAAAAAAAGTAAAAGAGTTCGAGGAAAAGGAGAGTGTCTCGCTTGTAGTTTGTGGGCCTACACAATGGACCCACTACATGTTACAAACTTTTTTCTGCCTTCCCCATCAATAATACTTCATCTTAAACTACATTTCTTATCTGTCTTTTGTGGTGATTGCCATTTGTTGCAGAAAATCATAAGTTAAAAAGCTTTCATAGCACAAACGAGTGAGTCAAATAATAATTATCTACTCTTACAGATCTCCTACCTTTTTTGTTTTTTTTTTTTTTTGTTTTATAAGTAAGACCTCTTACTTTGTCCTAAAATCAATCTACAAAATAAAAAATTTACAGTTGTTTTATGAAGATTACTGAATAGGACGGGTTTGCCTACTCCATTTAAAAATCCTCATTGACATGGAATCCTAGAAACTTCAAGAAGCTCCAACAAAGAGAGGGGGCATAGATCTCAGATTCTCAGTAGCCAAGTGCCAACTCATCAATTAAAAGTGTCTTATTTGGAGCCAAAGGAATAGGCAGAAATACACAGGGCAAGCCATGCCAAGTGCATGACAGCTTCTTCCATTCCAAATAGTTTAAACCATCAAACATAACGAAGATGAAGCAGCAGGTAATGAATATCCAGCGACATAGAGTCTGAATTAGGCACTATGTGCATATAGAAAATAAAATCATTACAATCAGCTCAAACGCGTGGACAGTCTAGCCATTTTAATAGCAAATACTTAATTCTATTCTAAACCATTCCATTATCCATATGTCAGCTCTCAGTTACTTCACACAAGTAACAGCACTGCACACAAGAAAAAAAACCTCATCCGAATACATAATTTAGCACAACAGATTGTTCACAAGTCACATCATATCAGATAATTTTAATGATGAAAAAGTTTTGCAGACATCTAAATTTGTTGGGGAAACATTGAAGAGAATTTGTCTAAATGCCTAGATCACATAATCCCAAGCATGCATGATAGAGATATGGCATCTGTTTATTCCCAGACAAGCATGATATATATTACTTTAGCACAATGATCTTGGGAACAGCCAGAAAAGTGAGTGAAGCAGCTCCAACCTGGTCAAGTAGTAAAGCCTTAATTGCAATTTTCTTCTTGCTCAAGGAGTCAATAAATTCATCAATTGTCATAGGCTCCAATAGAGCATCCGGTCCAAGCTCAGATATGGGAGGTACTGCAGCTGGCTGTATTGACAAAACCATTGGGAAGGCTTATTAAAATCACTCCCGAGTATCATAATAAAAATACAAAAATATCATGGAGAACTTCCACTTGATTAGCAGGTAGCGGTACAATACATCTGGGAGGAAGCGGACTTTAGCAAATCGCCTTTTGTCGGTGAAAGACAGCTCCAAACCATCATCTAGCTGCACAAGAGCATTCAATGAATTAGAAATTTAAAATCCTGACTAACTGTTTGAAAATAATTCTTATAATGATTTTATTTTATACGTAATTCTTATAATGATGAAAGTACCTTCTCATAGCTTCTAGTGTATGGTATGGAACGTTAAATCAAATCAAATGTGAATAAACATTAAAAATGCAGTCCATATATTAGCGAGGAAATGGAGAGTAATCACTATATGTGAGAACAAAATATTATAAAGGCCCACTCATTCAAATACCAACCGTATGGAGAATAAAACTAGATGGAACAAACACAATCACCAGCTCCGTGAGAACTTTTTCACCTTCTTAGACTCAATTACAAAGAGTATCCACAACAAACTAATAAGGTTTTTGAACTTTCATTGTCAAATATAGATGCAATGCCCTAGTGCAAGTTATGCAACAATTGAGAATAGGCAAGTATGCATCATAGATTTGATTTATAATAGAAAAAATCTAGTTTTAACGAGATAAGACCATGAACTTTAATATAAATGACCTGAACCACACTATAGCTTGTGTGGAAGTACAGTGCTCTCACAACTGCAATAATGTAATATCCCGACATCATTAATTTAAAGGGGAAAACAAATTAATACAAGCATAAACGTTCCCACTAATGGAAAGAGCAAAAAAAAAAAAAAAATCTTACTTCTACAAAAAACTTTGAATATTTGGAAGGCCATTCATCAGTGTCCTTTACAGCAGACCTGTTCGCATAACATTGTTATAACATTTAACAATATGAAACCAGCATACAAATCGTGAACACCAAACAGGCACAACATTGGAACAAAATTTCCAAATAAATAATTTCAGTGTCAGCCCTAAATATCTGACTCTAAAATTGCATAAAAACTAGTATTCTTTTGGGCATGAAACTTTACATTCATAATTTGGAAGTCGCCGTTTAAGAGAAGCATGTCATAGTCCATGCATATAACAAGCTATAGTTTAAAAAGAAAACTAGGGTAATTACATTTTGCACTCCCAAATTTTCCCGCTCCAGATTATGGCTTCCAATGGGATGGATTTGTGGAACTATTATATTATAGAGAATTGCTATATAGCAGCCGCTTCACCGCATACCCAGTACGAGCTTCCCAGCATGGCTTTTTAAAAAAAAAAAAAAAAAAAAAAGAAATGCAAAACGCAAGGGTCTTCGAGCTTCTCCCCTCCCCCTCCCCCTCCCCCTCCATGCGAATCTCCTCCCCTGGGTCTCTCCCTGAAAATGCAGCTACATGCAGCTACGTTCGTGTTTCCCCTCGTTACTGCAGTGCGTCCAGTCTAATTTTTTTTTTTATAGCTTTTAAAAATGGATCGGAAGATGATCCACCAAAGCGGGTAGCCTTAACCGGATGTGTGGTAACAGGTAAGCCCGTAGGCTGTTCCCGTCCCTGTCAGGGGAGATGCCAACCATCTCTCCTTTCTACGAACACAGTCTACTTCTTCAACGCAGTCACCAATTACAGGCGGGAAGCACCACAATATGTGCAGGTTCATTAGGCAGAGACAGATTTCAACCAAATCGTGGGCCACACCAAATCCATCTATGTGACCTTCGGCTGAGAACGTGAAGGAATGATCGGATATTGGGAGTCATCAGCGATGGTGAAGCACATTCAGGAGGAAAAGAAGGTATAACCAAAAGCATGTACATTCTATTTTCTTCTTCCCACAGATCCATCGGCGCAGGTTCTGAATTTTTTTTTTTTTTTTTTGGTGCTTCGGTCTTTTATATTTGCAGGGCATTTCCATGATTGAGTTGGGCCCACAGTAACAGAGTACTTCCTAAGAGTCCTAGGTGTGTTTTCTCTTGTTTCTTCTTCCTTCTTTTGAAAGTAAGAATGATTTCTTCTTTCTTCTCGCCTAATCCAAAATTTACTGAAACTGAACATTCAATTATAGAAATTGTACGTTTTGCAATCTGATCCATTTATGTAGATTATGGATCTATTTCTGTGATGTAATCTGAAGACTAAAACCAAGACTTAACTGGAAGGAACAGACGGAAGGTAGAATCTCGTATTCCTCTAAGAGAGAGAAGTCTGAAGCTGAGAGAGGGAAAGAGCAGAACGGGGAGGGAGGGGAGAAAAGCTCGTGAATTTTCATTCGAAGGGGAGAACCATGGCCTGGCATTTAGACCCGGTTTTTTCCTTTGGTGTGCGGTGTGATGTTTCCGAAACAGCTGCTAAGCAGAGTTTTTCTATATTATAACCTTAATGTGGTTCGTGATCATCTAAGGGTACCAAACTAGAACACCTTCTATGTCATAATTTTACCACAGAAAAGACTAGGCAGAACATACTACACGAACGGCAAGCAGATATATCCAAACATGCCTGACCTCTTATAAGTTGTAACTGCAACGCCCTTAATATATATGGCACCCGCCATCCCTGAAAACATGAGACCACTTAAGTGATGGACACTGAGCATCAAGCATATGATCATATTTGTACAACTTTTCAGGAGCTGTTTTTCTTTTTGGATTAAGAAAGTCAATTTTGAACATAATCCAAAGTTTCCAAAAAATATAAAACAATTAAAAAAAACCTTTTACCAATTTAAGAAAGATTAGCCTACAACCCACACACCGCCATGCAAGTCCCTGTTTGGTAATTCCACATTCCTAAACGTTTTCTATCTTTGTTCATTCTCAAAAAGCAGAAAACATTTTTTAAAACGCAACACAGACCAAACACGCCCTCGGAAGAGAAAAATAGTACCTTTTGTTGACTTAAAAAAGAAAAACGAATTTGTTCTCGCTACAATATTTTTAGGGTTTTTAAAGAGCAACGTACCAAATTGGAATGAAGGAAAGGGAGGCGAATCGAGCTGGAGCCAGAGGTTTTTGCCCTTGCGGTGAGCAGCAATTACGGTTTTACCCAGGAGAGCGGCCTCGAAATCGGAGGGGGTGACTCCATCGACGACCTTGGGGTCGTTAGCTATGACCGCCTTCTTGATCTTCTTACCGAGGCAGTTCTCCTCTACGGCCCGCCTCGCCGCCTCCACCTCCGGGAGCTCCGGCATTCAGCTCAGTCGTACGGACTGGTATCGAGTTTTCGCGCGCTTTTTGAGAGTGAGAGTAGAGCTTTGGTTGTGCGACATTTTGTGCGGTGTTCAGGACGTTTTCTTTATGGAAACCCCGAAACGAGATCTACGAGTGCGAAGCAATATGTTGCGGCCCATGTAGTGGCCCGTATAACTCCTGTCTATCTTGTTTTGGGCTTTCTGGGTGAGAAAAAAGGGCTAGAGCCCCTTGTAAAAGCTTAATCAATCAATCAATCTGGCCCAACAGCATTAGAAAAACAAATCTAAAAAATAATTAAAATATTGTATGAATTATACAAATAAAGTATTTAAAAACACGATTTTAATTTTTTTTATTTTTCTTATAAAAAATATATAATATATGGATTATAAATAGAACAATTAAATTATTTTAATAAGAATAAAATAAAATAAAAAATAATATTAAAATATATAAAATGTATAGTATAAGGTAATGAATAGTATCCCTCCAAAAATAAATATAAACGTAATTAAGATATTGTACAAATTATAAAAATAAATTATTTTAAAACACAATTTTAATAGAGGTGGCCTAAATATTTATAAATATATTATTTTTATAATATTCTTATATAGATATTTTAATTCCAAAATGATCGTCCCTCTCCATCTTTAAACCTAAGTTCTTTATAGTTTATATATACTATAAGGCCTTGTTTGGGTTTAAAATGACTCTCAATTTATCTTATTTAATTATTATAATTTTGTCAAATTTTTAAACAAAATATAAGAAATAATTCAATTTTTTCAAATTCTAACATAAAAATTATATTTTAATAATATTTTATTCAACTTTAATCTCATCTCATTTTAACTTAACTCGCCATCAAAACCTCCCCTACAGTCTTGTTTGAGGCCAAGTTTGGACATGCAAAAAAGGTTGTGCCTCATTTCATCTATGATAAATATTTTAACTATAAAAATAAATTTACAAATTGACGTAATTAAATTTTATACGTTAAATTATAAAATAAATTTTATTATAAAATAAATTTAATTTATCATATAAAGTTATGTTGATTTATGAATTTATTATTATAAAATCTCTTTATAAATACGAGACTGCACTTTATTTATTAATGTGAATTGAAATATTGGGTAACGTTGCTGCATACGTGAGGGGTAACACAGATGACTAGTTTATCATTTCATTTGTATATTTGTTGAAGCCAAGAACTAGAAGGCTGCCGGGAGTATCCACATCACTTCCTCATCAGGCACGCAGGTTATTTAGAAAATGTGCCGACCAGATTCCATACAGATGCCGGAGTAATCAACACAAGTAAAACAAACAAAACCAAGTTGTCATTTCATCCCTTCCACCCAACTCAACCAAAAAAAAAAAAAAAATGATATATATGGAAATATATACTATAATGTTAGCTCAAAACATTAAAGATGCCCGCTCCGATTCTATGGACTACAGCCTCAGATTGGTTGTTGGATATTCGTTTAATCATTTATTAAAATATGGGCTATTATCATCTACGTGCATGTGTGGTAGATGGATGGATGGGTTTCGATTCCCTATGGATTCCAAGAGTCCTCTGAGATGCCAATATATAATTATTGTGTAGGAAACCACAGATCATCTTAACAAAATTGCTCTAGGGTAGTTTTATGGAAGGTTAGCTGCTTCCTTCACGTACAGATAACGCAATCGATCTCTAGGGGCATGCATGCATGCCCTTAATTCCCTAGATTCTTGTATCATGCATGTTGAGGATACTTTGCCTCAATCTAAGGCATAATTCTTGTAATCATTTTAACCCATGATTCTAGCCTAATTCTAGGATATTCTTTCCGTTATTTCCATTGTCAATAATATGTAAATATTCTAGATTGATTTGTAATATTCTCTGACATGAAATAAATAGAAATACACATCACCTCAAGATGTGTGGTGAATTTTCTTCAAACTCTCTCATGGTATCACGAGCAGTCTTGGCTTAGCATCCCTCGATCCTTCAACCTCACCATGGCTGCCGAATTCAACCCCACCCTCCTTCCTTTCAACACCATGATCCACATGGTTACAATCAAGCTCTCATCCTCAAATTATCTTCTATGGAAAAGCCAGCTCCTTCCCCTTCTTGAGAGTCAAGACTTACTCGGGCATGTAGATGGAACACTTGAGCCTCCTCCCCGATCTGACCCACCCAACTCTCAGACACCTAATCCCAAACACTTGGCGTGGAAAATCACTGATCAAAGGCTTCTCAGCCTTCTTCTCTCTTCCCTCACCGAGGAGGCCATGGCCGAAGTTGTCGGCCTCTCCACCTCCCGCGAGGTCTGGCTCGCACTAGAGAATACTTTCAGTCACCGATCCAAAGCTCGCGAGATTCGTCTTAAAGACGATCTTCAACTGATGAAGCGTGGAACACGCTCTGTTTCTGAGTATTCCCGTGCCTTCAAGGCACTTTGTGACCAACTGCATGCTATTGGACGACCAGTTGATAGCACAGACAAGCTTCATTGGTTTCTAAGAGGTCTTGGCGCCGAGTTCTCACAGTTCTCCACTGCACAAATGGCGGTTTCCCCCCTCCCCTGTTTCGGCGACCTTGTATCCAAAGCTGAAAGCTTTGAACTGTTCCAGAAATCTCTTGAACCCTCAAACCCAACCACTGCAGCATTCACGGCCACGAATCGGGCCTCTGATCGTGCGAATTCGAAGACCCATTCCCCCCGCCCCCATCGTGGACGTAACGGCAACATCAGCTCCTCCAATCGTGGCTCCGGTCGCAACTTCTCTGGCCAAGGACGTCGCCCTCCACGGTGTCAGATCTGTCGGACTGAAGGCCACTATGCCGATCGCTGTCATCAGAGGTACACTCGGCAAGACAACTTTGCTCACCTTGCCGAGGCTTTCAACGCCTCATGCTCCTTGACTGCAAATGAGGCCACCGACTGGTATTTGGACACAGGGGCTTCGGCCCATATGACCACCAGCCCATCCACTTTGGATCACTCAAATAATTACACTGGTAAGGATTGTGTAATTGTAGGAAATGGTGCTTCCCTACCTATTACTCACACTGGTACCATCTCTCCTAACCCAAATATCCATTTACTCGATGTTTTGGTTGTTCCTTGCTTAACCAAAAATCTTTTGTCTATTAGTAAATTAACGTCTGATTTTCCTTTATCTGTCACTTTTTCTAATACCTCTTTCACTGTTCAGAATCGCCAAACGGGAAGGGTAGTGGCAACCGGTAAACGAGATGGAGGCTTATATGTGCTAGAGCGTGGACATCCTACCTTTATTTCTGTTCTTAAAAATAAGTTGCTTAATGCTTCATATGATTTATGGCATGCTCGTCTTGGCCATATAAATCATTCTATTATTTCTCTTTTAAATAAAAAAGGTCATCTTCACCTTACATCTTTATTGCCTTCTCCAAGTCTTTGTAGTACATGCCAAATTGCAAAAAATCATCGTTTGCCTTATTCACGTTCTGAACATCGCTCTTCTCATGTGTTGAACCTAATTCATTGTGATATATGGGGGCCTTCCCCTATTAAATCCAATTCAGGGTATATCTACTATGTTCTTTTTATTGATGATTTTTCTCGCTTCACTTGGTTATATCCATTGCGTTTAAAATCTGACTTTTATGATATTTTCCTTCAATTTCAAAAATTCATGGAAAATCAATATTCTGCTAGTATCAAAATTTTTCAAAGTGATGGCGGTGCAGAATTTACTAGCAATCGTTTTCAAGCACATCTCCGCAATGCTGGCATTCATCATCAACTTTCTTGCCCCTACACACCCGCTCAAAACGGTCGCGCTGAAAGAAAACATCGTCATGTGACTGAGACTGGCCTTGCTCTTCTTTTTCACTCTCATCTTTCTCCTCGCTTCTGGGTTGACGCGTTCAGCACTGCAGCCTACATCATCAACCGCTTGCCCACACCACTTCTTGATGGTAAGTCCTCCTTTGAGCTTCTTTATGGTTCCCCCCCGAATTATGAAAATTTCCGTCCCTTTGGTTGTCGCGTTTATCCTTGTTTGCGTGATTATATGTCTAACAAATTTTCTCCTCGCAGCATTCCCTGTATTTTCCTGGGGTATAGCCCCTCCTACAAAGGGTTTCGTTGCTTTGATCCCACCACTTCTAGACTATACATCACCCGACATGCCCAGTTTGATGAACATCACTTCCCCTCTCTCGCCACCTCTCAAGTTCAGCCTCCCTCATCTATTCAATTTTCCAATTTTTTGGAACCTTGCTCATCTCCTACCGACACATCTTCCTCTTACCCCGAGCACCCTTCTCCTACCATTACTCCATCCGGATCTAATCCATGTGTTATTTGTACTGATCAAATGGATGAGTCTGTGCAGGTTGTTGACTCTTTTGCAGGTTCTTCTCCGATGGCCTCAGCCTCTAGACCATCTTCTGTTGAGTCTGACACCGCTTCCCCAGTTCATGCTCTCCCTCCAGCTCCAGCATTTCCATTGGGTTCTCACCCTATGCTTACACGAGCCAAAGCTGGCATTTTCAAAACTCGCCACCCGGCGCATCTTGGTGTCTTGGGCTCATCTGGTCTTCTCTGTGCTCTTCTTGCCTCTACTGAGCCCAAAGGCTTCAAAATCGCTGCCAAGAATCCTGCCTGGCTTGCTGCCATGGATGAAGAAATGCAAGCTTTGCAAAACAACCGCACCTGGATTTTGGTCCCTCGGCCTGCTAACACCAACATTGTGGGATCCAAATGGGTGTTCAGGACCAAATATCTCTCTGATGGTTCTATTGAGCGTTTCAAAGCTCGTCTTGTTGCCAAGGGCTATACACAGGTACCTGGTTTTGACTACACTGATACTTTTAGTCCTGTTATCAAGGCTACCACTGTTCGTGTTGTGCTATCCCTTGCTGTCGCTAACCAATGGCCCCTTCGCCAACTTGATGTTAAGAATGCCTTTCTCAATGGCACTCTCACTGAGCATGTGTACATGGAGCAGCCTCCTGGCTATGTTGATCCTCGCTTCCCTCATCATGTATGTCAGTTAAAGAAAGCTCTTTATGGTCTCAAGCAAGCGCCCCGTGCTTGGTTCCAACGCTTCAGCTCTTTCCTTATTCAGCTTGGTTTCTCTTGCAGTCGAGCTGATACTTCACTATTTGTCTTCAGTAAACACTTTGACATCATTTACTTGCTCCTCTATGTTGATGACATTATTATTACTGGCAACAACTCCTCTCTCATTCACAGATTTACCTGCAAGCTCAACTCTGAGTTTGCCACCAAGGATCTTGGTCCCCTCAGCTACTTTCTTGGCCTGGAAGCTTCGCCAACTCCCGCTGGCCTTTTTATCAGTCAACTGAAATATGCACGGGACATTCTTACTTGAGCTCAGTTACTTGACAGCAAACCAGTCCACACCCCTATGGTTGTGTCTCAGCACTTGTCTGCAGACGGTCCTCTGTTCTCGGATCCCACTCATTACAGATCTCTAGTTGGCGCCCTCCAATACTTGACCATCACGCGTCCCGATTTTGCTCACGCCGTCAACTCTATTAGTCAATTTCTGCATGCTCCGACAACCAATCATTTTCTTGCAGTTAAGCGAATTCTTCGCTACATCAAGGGCACTCTTCATTTTGGTCTCAATTTCCGCTCCTCTACTACTCCCAGTGCTCTACTTGCTTACTCCGATGCTGATTGGGCTGGATGCCCTGATACTCGTTGATCTACCTCTGGTTACTCCATCTATCTTGGCGGAAATTTAGTTTCTTGGAGTACTAAGAAACAATCCACTGTCTCTCGCTCCAGCTGTGAGTCTGAGTATCGGGCCCTTGCTCATACTGCCGCTGAGCTTCTTTGGATCTCACATCTTTTTCAAGATCTGCATGTGTCCCTCCCTCAGCGGCCTCTTCTTCTATGTGACAATAAAAGTGCCATATTTCTGAGCTCCAATCCAGTCTCCCACAAGCTGGCCAAGCATGTTAAATTGGATTATCACTTCATTCGTGAACTTGTTGTTTCTGGCAAACTTCATACTCAATTCATCCATTCTCATCTACAGGTTGCTGATATCTTCACCAAAAGTATTCCTCGACCACTTTTTGAGTTTTTTCGATCCAAGCTCCGCGTCTGTTCCAACCCGACGCTTAGCTTGCGGGGGGGTGTTGAGGATACTTTGCCTCAATCTAAGACATAATTCTTGTAATCATTTTAACTCATGATTCTAACCTAATTTTAGGATATTCTTTCCATTATTTCCATTGTCAATAATATGTAAATATTTTAGATTGATTCTAAATTGATTTGTAATATTCTCTGACATGAAATAAATAAAAATACGCATCACCTCAAAATGTGTGGTGAATTTTCTTCAAACTCTCTCAATGCATACATGCATGTCTTAATGCATCCCAATTACTCTTGTTTGATTGCGTTAGTCTTCAGGTAATCATGATTCATCATGAATATTGGCTTTTGTACGTCCTGATCTTCATGACGTAATACATACAATAATTTGCAGGCTCCTGATCGATTATTTATGTCCCCTTCGACGGATCTTTTCAGGGAAGTTAATCCAGCACTAATAACCAGCTCCCTCCTGCCTTTCCCTGACTAGGGAAGAAACAGACAAGATCAGTTGAAAACTTATAACAGTCAATTTATAATTGTTCTCTCTTTTCACACATATATTTTGTCGTCAGTCTAGAGAGAGAGAGACCCAAATAGGTTAACAAACATCAGTAGGTGAACCCCCTCGAAAAGAATGCTGCTGTCTGCAGCTCCATACATACTATGTTAGGGCACAGGCCGCCCCACGCTCAAGCGGCAGCTTGTCGATCCCTATTTATATATATTTTTTGTTAGTAAATATTTTATAGATAAATTAAAAGTTACAAAATATAAAATTTAATAAAATAAAAATTTCTAACAATCATCTCAAAATCAGAAAGTATAATACTAATAAAATACAAAAAGAAGATTTTGGAGCTAAAATATTATCTCACACCTATTTTTTGAAAATCACTTAAAGTAATTTTAACATAGTCTAATAAGTACATTATAAGACTACGGCTTTTAAAAAGTGTCCTGCAGTTTGCTGGACTAAATATATAACAGGTGTATTAATTAGGAATTAATGTGCTTTGAAAACTTTCATGTACGCACATTAATTCATGGTGATCCTAACTCTATGAAATTAAACAAAGTTGTATAGGTTGGAACGCATTGAAAATTTGAGGCAAAGATGAACAATTTACAGCCAGAAATTGCATGCCAATGCAATATTGGAATGAACATTAATGGCCAATATTTAAACCTTTTTTTTTTCATCCTTGCTAATAACATTATTAAACAATTCGTAAACCACCAAATTAATGAAAGCCAGTCAATCAACCAGACAAATTGAAAACCATGAGTACGCTGGTCTCCAAATCATCATCGCCAAAATCGATTTGCTTGTCGAGATTTTTATCGACATGTAGCATGCATGCGTTGTTTTCGCGCATTTGTGACTTCTATTTGTCACGGTTACTTTCCAACAGAACGTAATAGGGTAATTTTATGTATAATTATTAAATATATAAACGTCGTATAATTATTTTAAAAAAATAAAATTTATTATTAAAAATTTAATATTTTAATATAAATTTTATATTTTATTTATTTCTTTTAAAATAATTATAGAGAAGTTATATATTTTATAATTATAAATATAATTTCTTTTGTATAAATAAGAAAAGAGAAATTTGGTTATTTATTATAAAAAAAATTAATAATGATAATAATAGCCGCGGTTTTATTATTGACCGCTACTATATATAGTACTAGCGGGCGGCGGTGCATCAATTGCAATTGATGCATATCCGCGTTATAACTTATATATAGGGCCTAAAAACCGTACTGATTATTTGGTTGATCACCAAAGAGGGTATGAATATTCTTAAATTAAAAAACAAATTAATTTGATCTGTACCCCAATCCCTGATTCCCTATGACCTCTGTTCAGTAATTTATTCCCTGACTTACCAAGATTATCCTGTCCAAAATATACATATAAACATAAGTTACGTGTGTTTTTCTTCATAATTTTCATCATTTTAAATTAATTAATTACCAAAAAAAATAACTTTTTCCATTACCTAAATTTGTAGCAAAACATACAAAATATATAGCTAATAAATAATTGCGATATAATTTATATTTTTTATAAAAAATTTAAGTGACACAAAAAAATTATTTATCTTATAATTATTTGATTGTACCTTAACAAAATGGAATAATCGGTTTTGATGCTTTTGTACCTGGTATTAATATACTCGCAACTTGACTTGGTTAAAAATAAAAAAGGGTCGATGCAGCACAACTCGTGGGGCCTAACCTTGCGTTTTTTATGCTAATGGAATTGAAGGCAACGTTCTGCTTGCTTGGCAGATTTTTTAAATGAAAATTTTGAATTTTAAGATTAAATATTAAAATATTATAATTATTTTAAGATTTAAAAAAATAAAAAAAATTATTTATTTATTATATTTTGTATAAAAATTTAAAAAAATTGTAATAATAAAATGAGAATTTTATATTTAAAATAAAAATTCTTTTTAACCAAACAGTACCTAAGTATTCCCCCAAACATTAGTCGATTGATTCAGACATAAATGCTCATGACCAAAAGGAAAAAATCATTTAGTTCATGCATGCCAGCTCCTTTCTTCGTTTCTATGTGGCAAATATTTTACTATACGCACTTTATGCTAAACTTATATTATATATCGAGGTTTTACTGTAAGAAACTGTTCAAATATTTTAATTCAGAGATAATGATATATTTTTAAGATTTTTCCTTTTCTCAAGATATAATATTAAAGAATAATAGTAGGTGGTGTGCCTATGGGGTAGGCTTGTGTAGCTTGCACCAACGAAATTGACATATGGGTTACCTGACAAATTGTGAAGTAGGTCGACCACATATAAGGAAACAAAATTATAGAAAAAGTAACTTTTTTGTATTAGAAAACAAAAATCAAATGAAAAGATTACTATAATTATCTCTTTTCCATAACATGCACGATGTAGCCATGTAAGTCGAGTCCAAAATATTTAAGTTATTTAAATGGTCTTAATCTCGAGTGGCTCAGTTGTTATAATTTATTTTTCATAAATTCATGAAATGGGCTGACGTTTGGACTTTTAATTTGTTTTATAGATTTTGTAGTAGTAAACAGGCCAATATTTTTGTATATAGTTATCGTGTAAGGTTGTATTTAAATAATGAAGTGATATCAGATATATTGTAAATAATAATAAAAAATAATACTATATAATTAAATAGTAGTGAATAATAATAATAAATAAATAATAAAATAATAAAATAATTAATCGTATTGAATTATTCTTAGAATACTCTAATGGTACCCAACGGAGTCGAAGACAGATAAAATAGAAACTTCTCAATAATTCTCATAATGAAGAATTTTATGACAATTAATTTAGAAATTAAAACCTATAATTTCATCGAGAAGTCAATAAAATAAATAAAAAACATTGAGTTTAATGTTGGATTGATATGCGTGTTTAACTCAAAAGAAAAGCAAACTAGAATTAAATCTTCACTAATTTAAAGGAAAACTAGGTATTTGTTACAATCACTTAAAGCAAAAATATCTAAATATGACCATTTATATTTTGTTTAAGTTTAATTGCATATAATTTTTTACCATTCACGACAATGTTTACATAATGCTTAAGATTATCAACACTCTAATTAAACGATAAAAATATCTCATATTTTATATTAAAGATTTAACCCGAGTCACCGATTACTCTTACTTATTAACGTATTAGTATTTATTAACGATGAAATTTTTATCTTTTTAATAATGATCAACTTTACGGCTAGATCGTATCGCATTGTTAGAGCTATGCTTACACATGCAGCGCATGCAACCCAAGCAATGTTTACCATTGATGATGGACCACACGCAGCTGGTGAAGAAAGCACTACAGCAAATGTCACACACATGCAATACTGGATGAAATCCTGCAGAACGTCTACACCCACTAAGCTGCCCACAGCCAACCACCCATTATAGCACGTACAGTGCATGCCATTGTACAGTTCTACCAGCTGTAGTCTTTTCGTTATTCGAGAATATTTTTTGTATGAACAATGTATATACATTGAGGCTAAACCCTACTGTAAAAGTTAAGAAGAGAAATACCAGTTTTATTACATTGTAACGTGGTATCAGAATATTATTAGAACTAACTGTCCACCATGAGTGATTCCTTTCCTCCTCCTCTTTTTTCCTCACCCTCCCTACCAAATCTTTCTCATATTATTTCTGTAAAACTCAGTCCTGAGAAGTACTTTCCATGAAAGGTTGTTGGTACCCATCCCGCTCCTCCCTCCAAATCACCAGACAACTCTCATCACCCAGAGTGCGATGTATGTCAGACTCATGAAAAATTAATTACCAAGAAAATCTGTCAAAGAAAATTTACCAAGAAAATCATGACAAATTTAGAAGTCAATAATGGAGTTGCCAAAGAGATGTTGTATGGGACTTGTAAGGCCGAATTAACGGTCCATTAAAATCAACCCCTCAGTGATGAGGGGATCGTAGGGCCCGTAGGCCCCAACATGTGAAAAAACAAAAAATGAACGGCTGCATCATATTGTGCCACGTGTCAGTAACTTAGGGGGTCACCGTTACCCTCACAAACCCCACCAATCTTGTATCTGCCCTATGCATGGGTCACCCTCTACTGCTATAAGACGCATCACATGCTTCAGAGAGAGAGGGACAGAGACAGAGAGAGAGGGGAGAGCGTGTTAGCGAGAAGGAGAGGTCAGGATTCCTCGCAAATCCATAAAGAGGTTATCCTATCTTCTTCATCACCTTTCACAAGATTTTCCCCACTCACACACACTCTTGTGTCTCGCTCTTTAAAACTCCGCAAATCCTTCTCTCCCCCCCTCCTCTCTCTCTCTCTCTCTCTCTCTCTCTCTCTCTCTTCCCCCTTCTTCTTCCTCTGTTTTTCATTGGTTTTCAACGCGGAAGCTGCAATCTTTTTGAAGTTGTCCAATGAATAAATCTGAGATGACTTTCTGAAGCTGGGTCCAAATACAGATTTTTGTTTTCTTTTTTTGAAGTAAGAAGAGGAGGGAAAATGGCCCCCAGGTCAGGCAGAGGCAAGGCAAACAAAGCCAAGGCAGAAAGGAAGAAGAAAGAAGAAAAAGGTCAGATTCCTATTTAAATTACTTATAAAAGAACCTGATTTTTTTTATATCCATTTCTTCAACAGGAAATTAATTTGATTATTAATTCATTTGTCCCTCTCTTAATTTCTCTTCTCACTCGAGTTTGTGCAGTAGTACCGCCCAGTGTTCTTGACATTACTGTCATCACCCCAAATGATAAACAAGTCATTCTCAAGGTACACAGTTTTCCGTTCTCTCCTCAGATCCTTTTTTCCCCAAATTTCTTAATATAATTAATTTAGAATGAAAATCTTTGAAGGCTATCTCCACTGACAAGATACTGGATGTAAGGAGGCTATTGGCGGCGAACGCAGAGACATGCAACCTCACAAATTATTCTTTGTTTCATGAGGCAAGCACGAGCTTCTATATATCTTTTGTTTTATTTATTTAGTTATTTGTTCACGAACTTCTTGTTTGCATTTTTCTTAATCTCGCATTTATCGTACAGTAAACTTGCTTTGATTTCAAAGAATTAAATCTTCCTTGATTTGCAGGTCAAAGGAAAGAGATTGGATAACAGGGTAGAAGTGGTGAGTCTGAAACCATACAGCTTGAGAATGGTTGAAGGTAGGTGGAGCTCCCACACTAGTAATTCAGCATCAACCATTAGTTTGGTCACGTTTTATCACTCATTTATTAATTAATTAAAAGTCATCAATCATGTTCTACGATATATGTTGTACCAAGAAAATCATAAAAACCGAAAGGTTGGTAGGGTTCCAAATTATTTTTACTTTTTAAAAAAGGACACCCTTCCTTGAATATTAAAAAAAAGGGTTTAAATTGTGGTGTACATCACTAACAAAGAAGTTGAGGGCATGTTTGAAAATATAATTATTTTTAGATATGTTTGCAAAATAGAAAAATGGATTCATGTTGGTTTCTATACTATTATTTATTAGATATTATGAGATTCTTTATACATAAATCCATTTGTCATCTGAGGCGAAAACATTTCCCCTTCCTGCCCGGCAAAGTAGTAGCAAGTACCATATATAGGAATAAAAACGGAGTATGGCATTAAGCTTTTGCTTTCATGCCCATAAAAAAAGGTCCATGTTATGTAAATGATGTCAGTCTTATGCGGTCTCGTTTGTTTTTATAGATGAGATGATATGAGTTGAAATTAAAGTTAAAAATTAAATAAAATATTGTTAGAATATATTTTTTATATAATTTTTGTTTTAAGATTTGAAAAAATTGAATTATTTATTTTATTTTGTATGAAAATTTAAAAAAATTATAATGATTAGATAAAATAAGTTGAGATTATTTGTAAAAATATACCAAATAGAATCTGTCTTTCTCTGTCTGTTTTGCCAGCATTGCACTAGTTTTTAGTTTTTAGTAAACTGTAAATAAAACATAATGATTTTCAAATTCAAATAACAGAGCAAATTCACAGATGAACCCTAGGAGGGGTTTGGACTTTGGGTTATTAGAAAAACAAGAAATAAATAAGTACAAATAAAAATAAAATAATAAACATTGGTTTTGTCGTGGACCGTGGTCGAGCACATTGCATAAATTTTCGCATACGGTGGACCCTCTACGAAGTGCAATGCTACCTATAATTTAATTATCTTTGATTTGGTGTAAAAAGGTGGGACACTTTTCTGAACCCCTTCACCATTCTTCAAGTTTTTATTCTATTATTATATATATATCTAAAGAATCGAGAAAGTCTATTGCCCCCAGTAACCGAAATAATTACATCCATGTCACAATCTGACAGAGGACTACACTGACGAAGCCCAGGCCTTTGCGCATGTGCGGAGGCTACTGGACATCGTGGCCTGCACTGTGAGGTTTGCCAAGCCCCGACGAAGCCCGCCAACACCGGATTCCAGGTCCAAGAAGAGTAGGGCTCAGCAGGCCAAGAGTCACTCTGGCCCACCCACACCGTCCGATGGACTGGCCCGATCGTCGTCGTCGTCGTCGTCGTCATCAGATCCCTCTGTTTCTGCGGACAACCTCGGGATGGTCGCCGTCCACCCAACGCCGAAGCTCTCCGACTTCTACGAGTTCTTCTCGATCTCTCACCTCTCTCCTCCTATACTACGTGAGTATCCTTTTCTTTGTTCTTTTTGGGCTTTAGATTGGTTTTCTTGGTGGTCAATCTGATTTCTCATAGATGGGAAAAAAAGTATGACTGTATAAAGAAAAATTATATTTTCGAGCACACACAAATAACTCTTACGTCAAAAACTCTTACATTAAACGAGTATTGCTAATTGCTACCCAAAAAAAAAAAAAAAAAAATTACGTTTATGAAATTCTGGTTGCGAATTTGTTATTTGGTTAAAAAAAAATTTTCAATTACATGTCAAATAGTGAGGAAATTTAGAGAGTATAAAAAAATGCTTATGTTTTGAATTATTTTTTGTAACTCTAATAGTTTAGTAAGTGATGTTTAACCGACTTGTAAGTAGTCACGGTCACGTCTTAATAATAATAGTCTAGTAGGAAAGTGGATAATGATTTAAATTTGATTATTTTTGTTTTGCAGATTTGAAGAGATGTGACCAGAAGAATGTTGAAGAAAAGCGAGATGGGGATTATTTTGAAATGGAGGTGCTAATTGCTACTATTCACTTTTTTTTTTTTTTTTTCTTTTTCAAATTTTTTGGGACTTTGGTACAATTTTTTTTCTGACCCTGAACATCTTTTATCCCGAGTGAAACTCCTATTACTTTTAATAAATCACCAATGAGTCAATTTAAGCGTGGTTGAATTTTCCTTTTTAGCATAGCATTGGATGGCCCTTTTCTCAAGTTGATAAGTTGAGCTAGATGACATTATTTTCTACCCAAGATCCAATTAAAAGTTGTTGAACATTGCCTACCGATGTAGTCGTTTATCAACTTGATCTTGAGTTGAATAGGAGCGTGTTTTACAGTCTAGCTGCCACCTTTTAACTTACAATGGCTTTACAACATGCCATATTTCTAATCCGCACTGTCACAATTAGTAATCTACCTGAAATTATTCTTGATAAAGTTGTCATGTAGTATGATGCATTGCGACTACATGCACTTCAAGACATATAGTATGATATTATTCTTCCCTTGACATTTTTTCTCCTTTATGCCTGCCTTTGTTTAATAATTTTGAATTGTGACTGCTCCTACCTACAAGTTAAGGTCTTTGAGTCTCAAAATAAAAATTCTTTGGAATAAAGAAGCTTCAAATGCATGCAGATTAAGATCTGCAATGGGAAGTTAATACGAGTGGTTGCATCAGTGAAAGGGTTCTATACCACGGGGAGGCGGATTTTACAAAGCCACTCACTGGTGGATCTTCTACAACAGCTTAGCAGAGCTTTTACCAACGTGGGTACTTTTATGTGTTACTTGAATTTTCATTGTATTTTACTTGTTTTAATTCTATACACTTGTCTACCTACATTGCATATGAATTGCAACATATATATGGCTGGAAATTTATCTCCTTGGAATCAACTCAGAGTATGCCAATTTGAGAAATTGGGTTGGGAATGGTATACAAAGTGGCAAGAAATATTGGTTTAGAAGGCATGCTTTAACGATTTTGAGAAACCTCATAACTTTGTCGGTATACGGTGAATTGAATCACCACATGTTGTAACTTATTTGGTATCATATGCTTAGTTTCACCAAAATCTTGAAAGCCCTACCAAAAACCAGGTTACAATTTTCTAATTCAATTTCTTTTCTGGAATAAATAGCTGAATTGTCATGGGAGAAGTTTAATTTTCTTCCATCAGTATTAATGTTCAAATTTGTGTGGGGTTGCATATCAACCAAATTTGTTGATTTCTGCTGGATAACCTTTGCCTGGTGAAGTTACCCATGTTTCTTTTTAATAGGATTCTGCTGAGTTTTGTTTCAGTTGGTTGAGACTTGACTCAAGTGGCATATTTTTCATCTGGCTATACTATGTTGCTTATCTGTTTTGAACTAACCTGCCTAGTCTGTAACTAACAGATATGTGATTGATGCAGGCATATGAATCTTTAATGAAAGCTTTTGCAGAACACAACAAGGTCGGTTTCCCATCATAATTAGAAAAATTCTATTCATAAGCCCATACACCACACACCAACCATTTTTTCAATTTTTTTAATTTTTTTCTTTTACTAAATGTTTGGTATATAAATAATAAATAATAAATTTGAATTAGTTTTAAAAAAATTTTAAAAAATAAAAAAAGTGAGGTGTGTGGTGTGTGAGGCTTATGAGTAGCAAAACTCTCATAATGACCATTTTACACGTAAATGTTGTGAAAAGAAAAAATGTATAAGCTTTTAAATAATTCATCATGTTGTTTTTGTTCCCTCCCTTTTCAGTTTGGTAATCTTCCATATGGATTTCGAGCAAATACATGGCTTGTTCCTCCATCCGTTGCTGATTCTCCGTCAGACTTCCTAATTCTACCAACAGAAGATGAAAGTTGGGGTGGCAATGGCGGCGGCCAGGGAAGAAATGGTGAATATAATCTTCGACCATGGGCAACAGATTTTTCAATATTGGCTCGCCTACCTTGCCAAACTGAAGAGGAGAGGGTGGTCCGAGACCGGAAAGCTTTTTTGCTTCATAGTCAATTTGTTGATGTCTCAGTCTTTAAAGCTGTTGCAACAATACGTCGTCTTGTCGATTCCACTATGCAAGCAAACAATTCACACAGTTGTCGGCCAGGCTCAGTCCTTCATGAGGATCGCGTGGGGGATTTATCCATTACAGTGAAACGTGATACAATTGATGCAAGCTTAAAATCTGAAGTAAAAATGAGTGGCAGTTGGTTTTCCAATATGTCTGACAAGGAAGTTGCTCAAAGGAATTTGCTCAAAGGGTTGACTGCAGATGAGAGTGTAGTGGTTCATGTAAGTACCTGTCTTCTGTGCTGTAAGGTTGGAAGTATGTATGTTGAAAATATGAGGAATATGAATCTAAGTTTATGTATCTGATTAACAGCTGCCTCTACGTCGTGCTACTTATTGAATTATTCATTTTTCCTTGAGTGTCACTGATTTCTGAGCTGTTCTCTGTGTGTGTGTGTGCGCGCGCGCGCATATAAGCCTAGGTTTATTTAAGCGTTTTCAGTTTAATTTATTTCCTTTGCAAATGCATGTCTACTTTTTCCAAATTAGTTACCCTAAGCCTCATATATTCTATGTCCAACCTTCTTCATTGAGGATAATATTTTTCTTTGATATCAAGGCAGAGATGTCTATTCTACCACTGAATAATAATTTTTTTTGGTCTTGTCCTTGTCCTTGTAATGTCTCTTAACATCTAAACTTCATCATCCCTCACGATGTTGCTGGCTGATATTTGTTTCATGGGCCAAAATTATCTCAAGCAGTTATAACTTTTACAGGATACTCCTTCCTTGGGTGTTGTTGTAGTAAGACATTGTGGATACACTGCAACTATAAAAGTGGTTGGTAATGTGAAGAAGGCAAAGTTTGAGACCCAAGAAATTGAAATTGATGATCAACCAGATGGAGGAGCGAATGCTCTTAACATTAACAGGTTTGAACTATAATCCAATTGCCTCATTACTCAACAGCTTGGTTTTGACCTTTTGCAATTACATGCATGTATTATCACACAATACTGTGGGCAGGGATTAATAGTATACCAGGCATGTCGGCCGCATCGGATCATTCTCCTGTCCTAGTTGTTACTAAGAAACCTGAGAAGCAGAAATTGATTGTTTATCCTCTCCTAACCACATGTCTGCATATTCAGATAGATTTGGTTGTCCTCATGAAAAGATGGCAAGTTGAGAAAAAATAGGGATTTGGTTCAGTTCCCGGACACTGTTATCTAGCCTTAGTTTTTAGCTTGTTATTGAATCTACTGACTGTATTGCTTTTGAGAGTTTAAGATATTGTTGTAAAGACTTTACTGTTCCATAATGTATATTACCCTACAGACTGATTGAATACAAAATTCTTTTACAGCTTGAGGCTTCTACTTCATAAGTTTAGTGCTGAGTCATACAGAGGAGGTTGCTCACCTCAGTCTACCTTGGATGGTTTAGAAACGTCTAGATGTCTTGTAAGAAGAGTAATTAAAGAGAGCTTGAAAATGTTAAAGGAGAAACCAATTGACTCTGAGAGGTCTATCAGATGGGAACTCGGCTCTTGTTGGATGCAACATCTACAAAAGAAGGAAACACTATCAGAAAAGAGTTCTATAGGCCCTGATGATGTTAATGCGGCTGAACATGCTGTCAAAGGTCTTGGAAAGCAATTTAAGTTTTTGAAGAGAAGGGAAAAGAAACAAAGTACTGTAAGTTGTACGTGGGATAAGGAAGAAAATGATTCTAGACCTGGCAATCTGCATGTGGAAACTGATTCCGGAGAGCTATGCAATGGGGAACTTTGCAGCACAGCAGGACTGGATAAACTACTTTCTGAAGATGCTTTTTTGCGCCTTAAAGAAACTGGAACTGGTTTTCATTTAAAGGTTCCCTTGACATCATTTTGATAAAAATTTTACATTATCGACATTCTTGATTTGGTTTCTAAGCCATTTATGCTATCGGGCGTTCTCATTTTGACTGGAATACTTTACAAACTAAATTTTGTTCTTTCTTTATTCTTATGATTAAGATTTTCACTGTTATTGTATTTTTTGTTCCTGTGTTGTTTTTATGGAACTGGTATTGCTTCATGTCTACTGATATTGTTTCTTATTATCTTTTTGGCTAATTGATTTAATTTGCTTCTTCCAACAGTCAGTAGATGAGCTAATCATGCTGGCACAGCAATACTATGATGAAGTCGCTTTACCAAAACTGGTAATGTTTTTTTTATTAACTTTTTCTGTGTACTCAAGTTTACAAGGATCTTATGCAGGGTTATGAACTAAATCTCTTACTTTGTTAGGTAACGGACTTTGGATCACTTGAACTTTCTCCAGTTGATGGCCGTACACTAACTGACTTCATGCATTTAAGGGGACTGCAGATGCGCTCTTTGGGTCGAGTGGTGAGAAAACAATCCCTCTATTTCTTTCTCCCAGGCCCACCCTGCCTCACCTAACAACATTCTAGCCAAAGTTCCTCTGGTTTTGGTCCTTTGAAATTCTGTAGGATTTTGGAATGGCTAAATGTACAATTATTGTAGTGGGCTCTAATCTTATTGTGCAAATCAGGTTGAACTTGCAGAGAAACTTCCCCATATACAATCACTTTGTATCCATGAGATGATTACACGAGCTTTCAAGCATGTACTTAAAGCAGTTGTTGCCTCTGTTGACAATGTTGAGGACTTACCTGCAGCAATTGCTTCATCCCTAAACTTTTTACTTGGATGCTGTGAGATGGAAGATGACCAAGATTTGAACGATGATCATCTTCTCAGATTTGAGTGGTTAAAAATGGTTTTAGCCAAAAAATTTGGTTGGACAATAAAAGACGAGTTTCTTCATGTGAGAAAGTTATCAATTCTCCGCGGGCTTTGCCATAAGGTATTTATCCCTTTTGACTGCTCTTGTTGCTGAAGTTTAGTCAATGCATGATTGTCATTCCTTTTTGTTATTCTTTTCACAGGTTGGATTAGAGTTGATTTCGAGAGATTATGATATGGAATGTCCTTACCCCTTCAGGAAATATGATATCATCAGCATGGTTCCTGTGTGTAAGGTGTTAATTGGTCTCACTCTCCAATTCTGTTTTTGATTCATTTACCAACTCTTTGAGCCTGCTAATAGTGGCCTGAAAATATCCTAAATATTTGATAATCCTATTTTTGATTTGATGGTTACCATCTCATTTAGGCAGCTAACATTGGCTCCAACATATATTTGATTTTTGAATTTTTTTCAACAGCATGTTGGATGCTCTTCTGCTGATGGACGGAATCTGTTGGAGTCATCAAAAGTTGCTCTTGATAAAGGAAAGTTAGAGGATGCTGTTAACTATGGAGCAAAGGTACTTTTCCACTCTCCTACTCAACCCATATCTTCTTTTCCTAGATGGAAAACAGTAATTTATCTCAGGTTGTATTACTTTCATTTGAAGGCACTAGCAAAGATGATAGCTGTATGCGGTCCCTACCATCGAACTACTGCAAGTGCTTACAGTCTTCTAGCCGTAGTACTTTACCACACAGGAGACTTTAATCAGGTAACAAAATCTTTATTTTTTTGGCTTTATTTATGGGAAGTAGAGCTAAGCATCCGTCTTACATGTTTTGAACTGGAGTACTAATTGTCATAATGTGCGTTTTTGTATTGAATGGAGACAATCTTCTCGATTTGCTTTAGTCATTTTCAGTTTCTAGAGTGTATGTAGGTTTTTCCTCTTGTATACTTTCTATGTACTTAGGCTATGCCTATTCTTTGTAATTAAATCTCTTATTAATTAAAAAAAAAAACTAATTGTCATCGTTTAAGAGCTTGTTTGGACACTTGGAGCATTTCAAAATTCTATGAATTGTAGTGAAATGGGCTGTGAATAGTAGTGAAATTGTTTAAGTTAAGATGCTTTATTGGGTTTTGGGAAAACAGAGAAAAAATTGAATAAAAATATTATAAAGTTAAAAAATTGTTTGAATATAATTTTTGTTTTTAAGTTTAAAAAAGTTGTATTGATTTTTTTGTTTTGTTTTGAAGTTTGAATAAAAATTGTGAGAAGTTTTGAGAATTTCTCATCTTATCTTATTACTCAAACATACTTTAAATTAAAGAATCTAGATTATTTTGTCTAGGGCTAACAAAATGCAAAATTCTCGAGTTTGATATATAGCAGATGTAGTATTGCAGTATCTTTACAAGTAAGTTGAGCCTAAGTAAGCTTTACAATCTTTGGAAGTTGCATTCAAATCATGATGCACTTTTAAGATTTTTATTTTGAAGAATGAACAATCTCTGAGACCTACGTCATTGCACAAGCATTTTACAATTGATGTTACTGCCAATGGTCTTGTGGCTGTCTTTAAATTTTGTTGTCACCAAGTCTCACCATGTGTGAGTGGTTGCATTTGTTTTGTTCTCTAAATTCAAGTTCTTTTTCCATTTCCTAGGCAACTATATATCAGCAAAAGGCTTTGGATATCAATGAGAAAGAACTTGGGCTTGACCATCCAGATACAATGAAAAGCTACGGGGATCTTTCTGTTTTCTACTACAGACTACAACACATTGAATTGGCTTTGAAGTAAGTCTAAGCTGTTTCGAACTTCTGCATTTAGCGAAAATAAGGATCTTTGTATTTAGTCATTCTAGATTAATGATGCTGTATACTACTAAATACAGAGTTTCTGGTAAATCTGAATTTCCTATTAAATCTATCCGTAGTTCCAGTATACTTGTAATTGATTCATTGTGCGCCCTTTGGTTCTCTTGATTAAACCTATTGTGTAATTGGCAGGTACGTAAACCGTGCTCTGTTCCTTCTTCATTTTACATGTGGACTGTCTCACCCAAACACAGCTGCAACATATATAAATGTAGCTATGATGGAAGAGGGCATGGGAAATGTTCATGTTGCTCTCAGATACCTGCATGAAGCTCTTAAATGCAACCAAAGATTATTAGGAGCAGATCATATACAGGTCTCTCTCTCTCTCTCTCTCTCTCTCTCTCTCTCTCTCTCTCTCCATGCATATATGTAGATGTATTTATATGTATAACTACATCACATGCAATTTTCTCCCGAGTAAAATGTTTTGTTTTACCTTACAGACAGCTGCAAGCTATCATGCCATAGCCATAGCTCTTTCATTAATGGAAGCATATTCCCTAAGTGTGCAACATGAGCAAACTACTCTTAAGATACTTCAAGCCAAACTTGGACCAGAAGATCTTCGTACTCAGGTCACAGCTTTGATATTCCCTGTGTTTATTGATTTTATTATCAGGTAGTAATTTCTACCTTTGTGTCTGTATTGCAATCTGTTCAGTAAGATAGCTTTGCAATATGGCAGATTAAATTGAAGGAATGGTTTCAGCCATTTCACTTTTGCATGGGGAGGTCCAAATTTTTGTAGTTGATGTATGATGATGCTGTTTTCTTGTTAATACAGGATGCTGCAGCATGGCTTGAATACTTTGAATCAAAGGCCCTGGAGCAGCAAGAAGCAGCAAGAACTGGAACTCCAAAGCCAGACACATCAATTGCAAGCAAAGGTCACCTTAGGTATTGATATGGTATTCCCAAATTACTTAGTTTCAAATCGAATTATCACGTTTCGGGGCACCAAAACCCTTTATCCTTTCTTGCAGCGTATCGGATCTCCTGGATTACATAAATCCTGTTCAAGATTCAAAAGGGAGTGATGCACAGAAGAAACAGCGGCGTGCAAAGGTAGGCAGATATTTTTTCTTGCTTTATCAGGATTTAGGAACATAATGTCAATACTAATGTTCTTTCGTGATCAGTATAACCTCCTTGCCCCCAACATAATCACCTACTTGTCATAGAGAGTAGGTTCAACTAAACTGTCTTGACGCCATTTTTGTTTGTTATGGTCAGTCTTGGTGAAGGCCCTAGGTACACTGGCACCCTCTTTTATGGCGTTCTTTAGAAATTTGTTTGTTAATGACAGTAGTCTTGGGCTCTTGTTGAGCTTTAGACATTCCGGGAACCTCTTTTGTCACATTTCAAGCTTTTAAGGTTGTTCTCAGAACATGCTAGATATGGTCTACCAAATATCTGCATATCTAGAGTCATTCATCTAATAGATCCCCTAAATAAAGAAATTTAAAATATTTCCTTTATGGAATTGAACATGCTTATCATGATTTCATCTCTAATTTCCCAGGGTTTTCAGTCAAGTGATAAAACCCATCAAGCACAAAATGATGCTACGGCAGATGGTGACATGTTCTATGATGGCTCGGAAGATACTACAGATACAACAGATGGAAATAAAGAAGTAGGGAGAGTTGGCAAAGTTAAACCTAAAGAACCTGAAGAAAGTGATGATATTACAAGAAGTGGACCAAAAACTGTAATTGGAGTTTTTGAAGAATCTACTTCAGATGAAGGATGGCAAGAAGCCAATTCAAAAGGGCGGTCAGGGAATACTACAGGCCGGAAATTTGGCCGGAGGCGACCAGTTCTTGCAAAGCTGAATGTTAACAATGCAAAATATTCAAATTTTAAAGGAAGCGTATATAGGCGGGATCTCATTTCACCAGTGCGAACAACTCCAAAGACTATCTCAACTGAGTTGTCTTCATTGAAGCAGTCAAAGGCTACCAGCTTGAGTTCTAGAGATGATTCAATTAATCCCCAGGCAAAAGCTCCTGCTTCCAAGGTTCCCTCCAGTCCAGCAACTCTTACTTCCTTGGCTTCAAAATCTCTTTCTTACAAAGAAGTAGCTCTGGCACCTCCAGGTACCATTCGAAAACCATTACCAGAGAAAGTAGAGGAATTAAATCAGGAAAAAACTGAAATCCAGATGCTCAACATTCCACATGAGATATCAAAGGATGAAGAAAGTAGCAATAGCTCTCTAGTTGAAGCAATCCCAAAAGATGTTGAGGTTGAAGAAGATTGTGAAAAAAGCGATCAAATGGAACATACTACCCCAAAACTTGAAGAGGTTTCGTGTTCGTCTGATCAAGTAAAGCTGGTAGAAACAAATGGGAGTAAGCTTTCTGCTGCAGCTGAACCATTTAATCCAGGATCACTGCCCATGCCTAACCATGCTGCAACAAGTATATATGATGTAAACATCAGTCAAGGCATGCTTGCAGAACCTGCTCTTACTCCAGTTGTTGACAGGATTCCTTGCGGACCTAGATCATCTCTGTATCTGAGAAACAATTCTTCTTTCCGAATGAAACATGGCTTTCCGAGATATCATACCCGTGGCAAGGAAAGAAGTGGATTTGGACCTCCAAGAATCATGAACCCACATGCACCCGAGTTTGTACCCGGGAGAGCTTGGCAAACAAATCCTGGTGATGCTAATCCTAACATTTCAGCCGAGTCAAATTCTATGTTTGAAACATGTAGGGCGGAAGAGGAAAAGCTGGATGATAAATCCAATAATGAAGTTAAACATAGTGCTTCAAAAAAGAGCTTCACTGAGTCTGAGAAGTCGGAGCTTGTGAGTCAGATATTGCTTAGTTTGTTTGTACAGTCAGTTCAGCAAAATATGGATCCTGTGGAGGAACCTGCAGTTAACGAGAAGAATTTTGAGTATTCAGAGAATTCTTCGGATGCAGTAGCAAATGATGGTGCAATTATAGAAATTCTCGACGGGAATGAGGGAAAGGATTTGGTTTCTCGAACAGGTGATGTTAAGCAGCCGGAAATAATAGACGTGAATAAGACTAATGGGGATGATGAAGGGTTTATAGCTGTCCCAAAGAAGAGAAGAAACAGGCAGCAGTTTAGGGATGGTGTAACTGGGTTGTACAATCAGCAATCCATCTGTGCTTCTGTTCGTTAAAGAGTGGCATTGCCTATTCACGGATTGCCTCTTCGTCAATAAGTTCTGGTCTCGTGAATTTGTTTGCATCACATTTGAACAGTAGCACATGTTATATTTAGGGAAGTTTTGGTCATACTCGATTTCATTCTATTGGTTTATAAGCTCACATGGGACGTTATAATAACCCTTGTAGAAATTTCTCTCTGATTTCGAGATTTTAGTTGATCAATAAAAAGCCAATTGGCTAATGATTTCCCCTACTTCATGATCCGTTTCTCCTGTGATTTTCTCTCCTCCCACAATAAAATTGGAATTTCAACTTATTATTTCTATATTCTCTGTTAATCCGATGCTTTGATGAATTGAAAAATGACTATTGTACACGTACCTTGAGGTGGCGTTCCAGGTAATTGACAACCTTGGAAATGATGCATTTAGGACACGTTTGAACAGTAACTTGAGATAAAAATTAAAATTAATAAAATATTATTTTTAATATTATTATTAGTTTAAGATTTGAAAAAATTAAATTATTTACTGTATTTTATATAAAAATTATCATTATTAAATAAGATAAAATAAAATAAATTAAAATACTTTTTTCGTATCCAAACCTCATAAGAGTAGCCTTATCGGAATATGTAAATCTAAAATTAAACTCACTTTTTACCTATTAGATATCAAACCTCCTGCATCGGATTATGTAATAACAAATGTTTTAACTTTTAACTACAATAATTGGAAAGAAAATATCAAATTTGGTTGCAACTGTATAATCATCAAATTCTTATTTTATTAATTTATTGTAATTCTCCCTCTCTCTTCTCTCGCATAGATATATCCTAGTAGCTTTAATTTCATCTTGCACCAGATCCAGTAGATTTAATTCATGAGTTAAATTAATTAAATAATTAAAAAATTAAATTTTAAATTCATGATAAAATTAAATAAATTAAAAATATCCAAATTAAATATTTTTTTAGGTTATTAATATATTATGAATAAATAAATAATCCAATATAGAGATTTGATGTGAATGAAATAGTCAAAATTAAATTCATTTTATATTTATTAAAAGTATTATTTACATATGCATAATCTAATAATAATACTCTAAAGTAGAGGTGGGAGGTTTTGGCGCTGTACCAAACCTCCCACCGGCCAATTTTTTCTGTGTCGTACTTCCTTAGGATCAATTCCTGCAGATTTTAGATTTCTGCAATGAAAACTGAAAAGCACAACACAATTCAATATATTTCAGTCCATATAGAGTGTTGATTTTGATCTCAATTTATTTTAAACTAATTATTAATATGATTTATTACTTTTTCAACTTCTCATAAAAAATTTAAACTCATCTCAACTAAATTAATATATCTTAATTAAAAAAATTAAATTCATATCAACTAAAAAAAGTTAATCTCAATAAAATTTATAAAATATTATTATTCATAATTCAACTCAATTCAATTCAATATACAAATATAGCTATATTTCTGAAAATTCTTGTATAATATTATATGGTACATTATGATACGGGTGTTGGCCTGGGGCCCTTTACCATACCCGGTATTAAAATCCGAACTGATCTCTGGTTGTTTCTGACCTGTTTTAACTGGAGGAATTAAGAAGATTGAAGTAGTTTAGGACAAAATGACTGTACATATATATACATATATATATATCTCAACAAGACAATTATTATCTTGGGCAGAAATCACAATAAAATATGATTATGGTATCGGGTGTCACATTAATGTTCGTGGACAATAAAAGACCTATTACTATATGTTCATGCAAAACTGCAGTTATAAATGATGCATTTACTCGAGGCAATGCCTACAGTGCTTGACCTCAATCTTGTATTTCACTTGTCTTTTTCTTTTTGACAAAGTTAATGTTGAGTTTTGCTCTTTAGAGTTTTACATTGGTAGTGAGTGAGGAAGAGGCAAAACTCATGAGTTATAAATAAGAGGCTTAATCTCTTAGTTTAAGTGCACCAGTTAAAAGCTTATCTAATAATTTTTGACTTTATATTTATATGATTAATATATAGAAAAACACATATATTATTTATAAAATATATATATTAGTGGAGTCGGAATCGGTGGGAAGTCGGAGTCAGAATAGGAGGCGGAGTCGGAGTCGGATCCGCCTGAACTCCGACTCCGACTCCGACTTGTCGGAGCCGGAGCGGAGTCAGAGTCGGATTTTCGGATTTTTGCTCAGCCCTATCCTCTATTAGCCTTTTGTAAAAGGGAAAGAGGTATAGAGTTAAAGATTTACTAGTGGGGTAGCTTTGTGAGTGTGGTGAGGAGAAAAATTATGTGATTGTAACAATTTTTCACATAGTGAATTTTCTTCTCTGGGTCTGGTGGTTTTTCTCCTGTTTTGGAGTTTCCACGTAAATTTCTTATGTTGTTATTATTTCTCTATTTTTCTTGTTATTCATGTAAAGGGTAGATCCTGGGGGGTGAATTTGGAGGTCCAAATTCCCAACAATTGGTATCAGAGCCACTAGGCTCTTTTTGTGGAGTGGAGTTTTGGTGTGGTAGTGTGGATACGTACAGTCTAAGGAGGTTCTGTCTAAGAGATTGGAAATTTTAAGTGTGTCCATTGTGACCCTCCAATCTTTCCTGGGAACTGACTTAGTGAGGTACTATTCATTTCTACAATAAATTCATCAAAGCAATGTCAGGAAGTATGCCTTCAAATATTGTCAAATTTAAGGTGGAGAAATTTGATGGGAGAATCAATTTTGGCTTGTGGCAAGTACAAGTCAAGGATGTCTTGATTCAATCAGGATTACACAAGGTATTGAAGGGCAGACCAACACATGAAGTCAGCACTGGTACTAGTGTGACTGGTGAAAGTAGCAGATCTAAAATGAGCGATGAAAATTGGGAGGATCTGGATTTGAGAACAGCAAGTGCAATACGTCTGTGCCTGATCAAAAATGTTCTTGCAAATGTGCATGGAATATCTACGGCAAATGAACTCTGGGAAAAACTCGAAGAGTTGTATCAGACGAAGGGCATCTCAAATCGCGTGTACCTGAAGGAGCAGTTTCATACACTGCGAATGAGTGAAGGTACAACTATTTCAGATCATTTAAGCGTTCTCAATGGCATTGTTGCTGAGCTAGAAGCTATTGGAGTTAAAATTGATGATGAGTATCAAGCCTTGAGACTCATATGGTCTCTTCCACCTTCCTATAAGCACATGAAACCTATTTTGATACATGGGAAGGAGAAAATAATTCTTTCAGAGGTTACCAGTAAAATCTTTTCTGAAGAGAGAAGACTAAGTAGTGGAAGTAATGTTCTACTTGAGAACTTTGCGATTGTAGCAGCTGGAAATGGAAAGATGAAGAACTCCATGAAGAAGAAAGTAGTCTGTTGGGGGTGTGGACAATCTGGGCACATCAAGAAAAATTGTCCAAGAGCTGGAGCAGAGCAGGTTCGGCAAGTGGCTCCAAGTCAGTAAATGGAGATACTGATATTGATGCTAATATTGTGTCTCTCTCCATGGAAGATTTCGATCTTTAAAAAGAGACATGTACATCCTCATGGCATGCCGCTAATTCCCAAAGTTGCCATGATAGAGGATGTGTTAATATTAGCGGGTCCACAAGTTTGTACACAGGCATTGGTTTGGCATTGATGCAAGGTGTGTGGTGGAAATTCATGTCGATGGCTGATGAACTTCCAGGAGAGTCAAACGTGGAAGTTACACCATAATTTTCAGCAAGATTGTTTTTCGACATGGGTCGAAGTGAAATGCTTGGAATTGGTTTATTCTGAGTGGGTATGCTTTTATGGTGAAGCATGATAGCGGAAGTTATGAAGATCTTCATTGAGGTGGAGCTTGGCTGTGGGACCAGTCAAAGTCGCAAGGTGGAGATTGTTGAGTTTTGCTCTTTGGAGTCCCACATTGGTAGTGAGTGAGGAAGAGGCAAGACTCATGAGTTATAAATAAGAGGCTTAGCCTCTTAATTTAAGTGCACCAGTTGAAAACTTATCTAGTAACTTTTAACTTTAGTTAAATTCCTCTATTAGCCTTTTATAAAAGGGGAAGAAGTGTAGAGTTAAAGATTTACTAGTGGGGTAGATTTGTGGCTGTGGTGAGGAGAAAAATTATGTGATTGTAACAATTTTTTACATAATGAATTTTCTCTGAGTCTGATGGTTTTTCTCCTGTTTTTGAGTTTCCACGTAAATTTCTTGTGTTGTTATTATTTCTCTATTTTTTTTTTTTTGTTATTCCTATAAATAGTAGATCTTAGGGGAGTGAATTTAGAGCTCCAAATTCCCAACAGTTAAACCAGTTACTACTGAATATTTATTTGCAAATTAAAGCCAGTGTAATACGGTGGTTATTAATCCCAAGCAGTAGAATCACAAACATGTCAGAGGCTGCAACGACCAAGATTCTTTGCCATTGATGAATAACTACGATCTAGCATTAATCATAGGGTTGGCTACCTTCCTGGCATATTTATGACTTCATCAATCTCTCTCACCCTTGTGTTCTATTCACAGATTCTATATTGACCTGCAATTCAAAGATAAGGAAAATGGGCAACATTAAGTTCAACAGAATACGATATATAGTCCAAATTAATAATGCACCATCTTGACAATTGTTTTGTTGCATGGCTAGCTAAGACTTTAATGCATGTGTTTATTTCCGTCTTCAATTTCGTGTTCTCTAAGTAGGAGGTAAGCTTGAGTACTTCGTTGTATTATGCTAAGCCAAGTCATAATTTGCTACGCACATTCATTAAGCAAAGAGTTCAACATTTCGCTCTTTTTATTGACAAAAACCTCGCATTCACGCATGTATATGTCATGCGCTCCAAATTTCTGTGTTTTTTTCCCGGCCAGACTCCTAAACGTACAAATCGAGCAAGTTTTTCTTTAGTCGTCTTTTCTTTTCTCCTCCATCCTATATATATCTCTTTGCAACAGTAAGGCTTATTGAGAAAGCATGCAGTTGCCAATATATTCACGCCAATCCATGAATAAAGAACACAGTTTGACAAATTAGGAAGAAAGAGAGGTTGGAGAGTGGGATGGTACGTAATTAATTCTCATATTGAAGGATATCGATCCCTTTGTTTTTCGTTTCTTTTTATGGCCAAAAAAATAAAAGCAGTAGTGGTGACATGTCACATCTGAGTGGGTAATTATAACCACATGCAAGAACGATAAATGGCTTAGCTAGCTAGAAGGGTAAAAATTAGAGGTGGTGGTGATGATTACTCTCATATTAGATTTTGATTTGAGAAGCCATATTCTTCAAACAGACGAAGGTTTCTCAATTACGCAAAGATAATGGAGTGGACCCAAAATGATTGGGGAAATGATGTTGTTCCCATTTTCATCTATGTTTACTTAATATGAGTCCCAAAAAGTGCTGATGCCTCTCTTCCGAGGGGAAAGTTTTAGCCTTTAGGTTCAATTTATGGAGAGGAAGGGGGTTTGGGAGAGAGGGCTCTAGGGAAAAATATAATAAAAAAGGAACACAACTCATCATACCTAAGTTGTTTTTTTGTTCTTTTTCTTTTTTTCTAATCAGTGTTACAAAATACCATATATAGCTAATTATGTCAAGCCAACGTTGGTGTTACCAAGTCAAAGACAAAGGAAAACCAATTAAGAACAATCCTTTACTAATTGGTATTTAGTTTATGTAATATGTATTGGTCTCCCGAACACAGAATTCGATTTTGTTCATATGTAAAAACATATTTGCATTTGAACAAAGTTGAGTTTCGTTTGGTTACACAAACCATCTCATTTTATATAATCATTGTAATTTTTTTAAATTTTTACATAACAATAAACAATTCAACTTTCTTCAAATCTCAAAATAAAAGTAATATTAAAAAATTATATTTTAATAATATTTTATTTTACTTTTAACTTTCATCTCTTCTCATCTCATATGTATAACAAAATGAGACCTAATCTAATTACTTAAATATTCATAAGAAAGTTGCTTGCAGATAAAGGTCCCTAAATTATCATTAATTATTTCTATGATAGAAAATAAGAACCATAATTGTGGTAAATGGATAGGATGTATATGTTCGATCTTGCCTTATCCTTAAGCATAAAAGGTCAATCTTTCATTCTTCACAAGTAGTCCTTTGATATCCAAACACCCATGACTTTGGTACCACTTGTAACGGAAACCCAACACTTGTCCCCAAAGCAAAAGTCATCCACTAAAGAACATTATAAAACCAAAGCTCCTTACTTTGAATGATTATCCACATGATCTAAGACCCCTTTTTTTAGCTTAGTGGGTTGTTTGTTGAGTTTCAGAATATTGAGTTTAATGTGTTGGTTTGTTAAAACCCCACTCAAGCAAGAAAGCATTTTTCTTTGAACCATAGTCTATTTTCCAATCATGTTGTCCTCCATAGATGCCTCGTATGATTGAGTGTTCCCTTGGCATCTTCCATGGTTTTCATGGGATCCAAACAGATGACATCTTATGAGTGACTTTTGACTATGGGAAAGGAGATGAAAAAAAAAAATACCAGTTTCTTTGTGTTTCTGAATATTGGAAAGCATAGCTCATAGTGGGCATATATTTATTAATCACATGGTTATCATTAAGGCACGTGGTCGATGCTTAATAATTTCATAGGTCGACTCTTTACAAGTATATGATGATGCGAATTCTTTATTGGGAATTTTAGGCCAAACATGACAGATTATTCCATCCCATGTCATATTTTATTTGAACTTGTTTTTGTTTTCATAAAAAAAATAACACGACCACTTTTTAATTTATTATATTTTAGTTAAATTAAGGTTATCTTTAGAATACAAACTCACATCAATCTATCTCAAACTAATTATAAACGGGACTCACTATTTTTTTAATTTCTTATAAAAATTTAAACTCATCTTAACTTAATTTATATATTTAAACAAATATGTCAAACTATTTATATTCAAATACATTTCAATATAAAATATTATTATTTACAAATTAACTTAGATCATTTAAAATCATTTCAACATCTAAACGCAGACTAGGACCAACAATTTCATATCAAAATCGATTTTCTTTCTTTTAATTGAACATAACAACATGAAAATATATATATATATATATATATATTAAAAAAAGGTTGTAGCACAAGCACCGGAGAACAAAGGTAAATAGTGCCCTGCTACGAGTACTCTTCATCCCTTTTTAGCATTAATTAAAATTGCTTGCCTCAGCACTGTGCATCTAAATTTATGGCTTTATATCTCTTAAATTGGTTAGTTTCACATTTGAGCTGCGGTATATGTAAACTTATCTACATATTTGAAGTAATAGTATTCATAACCAAAAGAATATTTTATTCTAATAATTTATAAGGTTGAGGAAAAATAATAGTTGATAAATAAATAGGTTGAGAAAAAATAATAATTGAGAAACAATAATTTAAGTAAAAAATTAAATCATTAATTAACATATGGTTAGTAGTTACAAAATATGAAAAAAATAATATTATTAAAAAATAATATTATATTATTATTTTGACTAATCTAATGTAGAGTTATGGCTTAAATTGTTTTAGATTTGTGAAATACATGTACTTTTAACTAAATTTTGAATAAAAATTAAATTATTAATTAACTTACTGTAGTTACAAAATATGAAAAAAAAATTAAAAATTATTATTATATTATTATTTTGATTAATCCAATATAGAGTCATGGCTTGAATGGTTTGGAATTTATGAACGACATGTACTTTTAGCTAAATTTTGAAGATATCTTTGATGAAATCAATGAACACTACTAATGGGTTTAACAAAATTTGACTAAAATTTAATTAAAAAATTCACTTTTATAAATTTAACTAATCACTTTTCAATAACACCAAATAACACACTCAAAAAATTTCTCATTATTCTATTAAAATGTTGATTTTGACATTTTTATTTATTTTAATTCTAATTATAATTTAAATATTTATTCGTTATTAAAAAATTACACATTAATTTTTTAACATTTATATTATTCTAACAGATAAGATTTTTTTGACGATCTTTTTTTATAACAGTCATATTTTTTCAACTAATATATTTTTTCTACAATCATATTCTTTCAAGAATAGTATAGATGTAAATTAAAGTAAAAATCTATCCAAATGATTAAATATGTTTAGGAAACATAAATTAGGAAATACAGAAGGTAAGAATTGAAAATCAAGAGGGAGATGGAATTTTTTATGCTAAAATAATATTTAACCACCAGTTAGGGTTCAACAGATTTGTCTAGTGAAATTGATGAAAACTAAAATTATTATAATTTTGTTAAGTCCACTATAGTCTATTTTTATATTTTTTAGTTAAATATTGGTTATATTTTAATTTTATTGAGTCTATTACTAATGTTGTAATGCTCTAATCTAACTGCTAATTTCTTTCATTTAAAAGTAAACGTTCAAATGGGAAAAAACCGAAAGAAGCAGCAAAGAAAAACTAGCTGAAATTGTAAGGAAGCCTCTTGCGAAAGTAAAGGAACAACAAATGTCAAAATATTCAGAAAAACAGACACCAAAAGCAATACAAAAACACGAAGAGTAAAGCAATGAAATTACAAGGAACCAAGCTAGAGTGGACCTAAAACAAGGCAGGAGAAGCTTTTGTCCATAATGTCAAAAGTACAATCCCTCACGCAAACAAAGGGGGAAACGGCAGAGAAAAAGATGGGAAAAAGAGAATTAGAAATTTTCCCCATTGATTGATCCCTCCAGGCTCCACCCCCACAATCTCAGACATTTAAGGCAGAGGTGGCAAGTAAGGAGAGAAAAAGAGAGAGAGAGAGAGAGAGGTGTATCCTCTGACGAGGGTCTGACTCTGTGGCTGCTGTCTGTGTAGTCATTCACATCGTTTCTTGTTTCAATGCCCCGCTGACCCCGCGTGAATCATCATTGAATGCCAGCTCATTCTTCATTCATTACTCCTTTTGTTTTCGTCCTTTTTTAAAAAAAATTCAAACTACTGTTTCCTTTCCGCTCCTTCTACTCTTATTTACCTTCAAAGCATTGCATGAAAGGAAGCAAATCTCCCTTGCATAAATGTATCCAGAATTTCATTATTCATTTCTAGCGGATTTGCTTGCTATTATTGAAGCAAATACGTGTAGGGCCACATAAATATGGCACTTGTTAAGAGTCCAAGATATGGGTTTAAGACGAGAGGATCTGCATCAGAAAATTCTGTCTTCTATATATATAAAATATATGCGAGGATGATGCTTGGGGGTTGCCTGGTGCTTTCTATGAAACTCAAGCCCGGCAACACATTGACTTCAATGCCACTATTTTATTTTGCCTAACATGAATGAGAACAAATAATTAAAAATGGCACCAACTCCACGTTTTAGTCAGAGTGGAAACAGTAATAAAATACGTCCACAAGGTACAAAGAAATTATAATTTATAAAGAGATGCTAGTCATCATCTTATACTATATATTTTAAATATTTTAAAATTATTTTTTATTTTATTTTATTCTAATTGAATTATTATAGTTATCTTTCATATATTATATATTCTTTATAAAACTATATATATTTATATATTAAAAAATATTATGTATAGTGTTTGATAAATAGAATAATTCTAATTTGCATTACGTGCTTCTCGTCTGACCTTCTGATCTACCCGTATGCCTCAGTCTGACATTTCCACCACACAGTAACCCATAAATTAAGAGCACCCCAAAGGCCAAAACTCGAGGTTGAAAAAATAAACAAGACAAGTAAGTGAAAGTAAAAGATAAAATATATGTATTTATATGTTTAAAAGCAACCCTTTTCTCTCTTAGCAGGTATAAAACCTCACGTTTCAGCCTCCCTTCCCGCTTTCTTTCTGATCACTTACCTTTTTCTCTCTGTGATGGCTTCCAATACCAGCAACTGTAACGCCATCATGCGCTTACCAACCTATGCATCCGACCCAACCTCACCCAACACCACCTTCGTCCAAGCCGATCCTTCAAATTTCCGGGCTGTGGTTCAGAAACTAACCGGAGCCCCTGAAGACCCTTCTGCCCTAAAGCTCCCTCTCACCCTCAAACCTGCTCACCACCACACCACCCCTAAACCCACCAACTCAACCGCCGCCGCTGCCACCGAGATGGGTCCCAGAAAACCCACCTTCAAGCTCCATGAACGCCGGCACGCCACCAAAAAGCTCGAACTCAACATCGAACACGCTGCTGCCTTCAACAAGCACTGCATGGCCAAGCCCAGCTTCAATTCCGGACCATCATCGGCACCATCGGCTTCTTCTTCTGGGTCTCACGTAAGGACTATGATCTTCTCCCCAGTGTCTCCTTTGGAGTTATACGGCCGTGGCAGCCCGAGGACGCCGCGTGAGTTGGAGGAGGAAGAAGAGAGGGCCATTGCCGAAAAAGGTTTCTATTTGCACCCGAGTCCACTCAGTACTCCAAGAGGGTCTGACCCTCCTGAGCTTCTGACTTTGTTCCCCCTGCATTCTCCTAGAGATCTGTTGAATCACAATTCGTATTCTCATTAATAATTTTGTATCAAAGTAATTATAGTTCTATGGATTTAATCTTCTAGTATCAATTGAAATATATGTTTCGTTAATTATTACTCATTCGAGTATTGATTTGATTAGTTTTATTCATTTCTTTATTCATGTCATTCCATTCAATGCAATTTGCATTGCAGCTCTGAATGAAGAAGACGAAGACGAAGACGAAGAAGAAGAACATTCCTTTTAAGAAAACAATTATTATTTTACATTTAAATTTTTGACAAGGCTAGCTGAAAATTGAGGCCGTTGGATTTAGTGACCGGCATAGATCTAGGGAAAGGCAACTACGCCTATATCCGACAAAACAAACGGCTAGGATTTGTAGTTGGGTAATTAATACGATGTTGTCAGGACTATGATGACATTAGTGTAAAGTGGCTGCTCTAAATCGACGGGTCTGATTCCTCCGACGCAGGGTTATTAGTTCAAAATTTGAAGGATAAAGCCCAATCTTTCACCGTCGAGATATGGACGGTCAGGATGGGTGGTTTCCAAGTAACGAAAATGGGAGTTTACTTGGAGTGTCGAGTCATGGAGGTAATTTGCAAAGGAGTGAAAAAGCGGCATTCTTTGGCCGTCGTTGACCTTCTGCCCAAACAAAACAAAACAAAAATGCTTTTAGATAATTTGTTGCCTTGAACAAATTATTTGAAAAGAATACGAGTAAAAGACATCCTCTAATTCCATGCTATTGCGCATGAAATTTTTGAAAAGATAAAAAGCAATGCTATTGCGGTTTCTTCTTTTGTTTGTACTCGATTTTCTTTTTGGAAATTGTCTCAACAACTTCTCATTAATCAGTAATGCTATTGTAAAACCTCTATCATGATTATAATATTATTATAAAATCTCTACATTATATACCATTTACTTAACATAATATAATTTATAAAAGGGTATCTTTTCCTTCTAAAACCCTCTCTCTCACTCCTAAAAAAAGCCTCTAGATTTAAATTTTGCAGGAGGCCTCTCCCCCACCTTTATATATATATATATATATATATTGCAAGATTTGGAGAGGGGGATCGAATCCAAAACCTCTCTTTTGAGGGTTGGGTCTTATGTCATCTAAGCCACAGGCTTTTGGCGGCCTCTCCCCCTATTCTTTCCTCATTTCTCCTTTCTTCTCCTCTTTCTCCCTCATTCCCTCTTTTTTTTTTAGTTTATTTTTCTTCCTTTAAGGTAGAAAAAGTCAAATCTAAATTTTCCGACAACTCTCAAGAGACACACACAACACAAAGTAGAATTTTAGGCTACAAATAGTTTTGAGGATAGTAGCAATTTTATAAAAATCACTGTGCGTGGTCCCCACATGCCCTGCAGCTCTTCTTGCCAGATCACTGGAATTGCACCACCAAATCTTTTCACTTTTAACTTTTGTGGCTGAAAATAGACAATTGTCTTCACATGCCATCAAAGTTTATCGAAATTGATTCAAATTGTAATCCATTATTTTTTATTCTTATTTTCATTATTGTATATTAAAAAAAAGTGTTCGTCTCTTAGATAATTTATCCGTAGAGATTGAGTTTCTATTTAGGTAGAGTACTGTCTCTTAGACATTTGTTTATAGAGAATATCAGTAACAGTGAAATCTATACCAATTCAGTAATATACTGATAGAGTTCCAAATGATTGATATAGAAATATCACTACACGTATCCAGTCACAGATATGAATTTCTCTTTATAAACGAATGATGACATTTTTAAAAACATAATATGACTTATAAGGTTCAAATGTAAAATAAAGTTATTATTATGATTATAAAAAATATTTATATGAAGTTTGAACAGCTGTTAAGATGAGATTGGTATTTATTATTGTATAATTTGGACTTTTTTTTGGGGGGGGGGGGGGGAGGTTTTGGGCAATTGGCAGGCGTGTCAGATGTGACTTTGGGCCTTTAAGCACCAGCAGCGGCCTACTTAAGTTTGACCAATATTTTATTAAGAAATTCAAATTTAATTATCTACTTCTCGACACTAAATAACAAGTTCTTTAAATTTATTAATATTTTATTAAAATATTAATTTTAATATTTTTATTTATTTTAATTCTATTAAAATATTGAACTCACTCTAGGACAACCAATTGGTACAAGATCTGAATCCTCAGTAATAAATGAACGAGAATAAAAACAAAAACAAAACAAATAAGATAAGGCTTCCAAAATGACCAAAATCTATAACTTGAAGCAGGCCGGCTCTTCTCTAAGACTAATTAGGCAAGCTGGCCCCTTTCAAAAAAGTTTAAAGTAGATTTTTTTTAAAGAAAAAATATTTAATTAAAAAAATTAATTAATCTAATAAGATAACATCAAAAGTAATAAATAAATATTATGTAATTATTAGTTTTAAAAATATCAAACATAATAATTAATCAAGTATTCTTCTTCTAAAAATATACTTCTTTTTTATCATTATTAATTTAATATATAATGTAAAAATTATAAATAGTAAAATCTAATTTTTGAGTGTTATGAAAAAATTTAGTATGATCTTTGAAAAGGCAAGGGCCTACTTTTTTCCAAATGTGTAGGTTATTTATATAACTTTATTGACAATTATAATTATAATTGCTTTTAGGGCTTATTTATATATTAAGAATATATGTGAATAATAGTAAAATAGTTTGAGTTAAGATGTTTTGTTTCGTTTTGATAAATGAGAGAAAAAAATTTGAATTTGAAAATATCTGAAACTATCTAAAAGCAGTTGTGTTCTCAAACGGCTCTTAAGAGTCTAAGCACAATTTGTTAAACTAGATTTGATAAAATTAAGTCTGTTATTAGTTGAAAATGTAGTATAAAATCTTAAACATTAATTTTACTTGACAAACTATTGGAATTATTTATAAATAAAAATATAATATAAAAATTAAAATAATTTTATTTAATTTTACTTTTTAAAATAAAAAAAAAACTCCAACAAAAATTTTAGCCTTAGTCCCATTCCTATTGAGCCGGCCTTGACTTGAAGTACTGGACCCAAAATCGACAAAGAAATGGAAAAGTAAAAAAGAGTAATGTACAGAAATCTGGGTCCCGATGCAAACGAATCGACAAAGACAAAAAGAAACAGCGTTCTGCGACAACGGGCCTCACTAAAAGCCGTTCGGCGGCGACGGTGGCAGAAGAAAGGATCCCGCTTGATTTTATCCGTGACCTTGGGCAACGATGGTGTAGTGTTTTAACAAAGCAAGGACCCGTTTTGTGGATGGAGTTTTGTTATATACAAGCATAGTCGCGTATTAATCTGTGTACTAATATTGATTCATTCATATTTAAAATTTAAATTAATACTATTTTCAATCAAATCTATTTTTTGATCAATCACATCATATTAATGTACAGATTAGTACATAATTATATTTATAACTATATTTTTTCTCTGTGAAGGAGGTTTCGCGCAGAAGTGAGTGAATTCCTGCGGGAAGAATATTTTATGGCCAAAAAATAATTTCCCCAGGGCCAGCCCAAATCGTGACGGCCGAAATTAGTGCTTACTTGCATAGTTTGGTATTGAATTTTTTTATTCTTTTAAACATAATTGCTTAGGCTTGCAAGAGCATGTCCCATTTGAAGACTATATAAAGACTAACTCAAGAAATGATATTTGCAATCGTAAGCACCAAGCGCCGCGTAATTTAAAAAAAATAAAATAAATAAATACAAAACTAACATAAAAAACAAATAATAATTTTTTTATAGTGAACTCCATTTTAAGACTCTATTTAGCATTATTCAAAAAATAAATTATAAATAGCTAGTAAAAATATCTAAGGCAAACTGCAAGGTCACCTGTAATGAAATGCCTGCTACCTGATCAAGAATCCGAATTCCCAAGGCAGATCAATCTCTCCGCAGCATAATTTACAACAGTCCTCTAATCAAAGCTTGAAAGCTAGAATCTCTTAGAAGCCAAGCCTCAAAAAAGAGGTGCCAATTTTCAAAACAATAGAATTCAGAATTCTAAAAATCTAGGTTACCTTGATGTTATTACACTGATTGAACCGAGGGGGATGAGTGGATGCACCAATATGTGAGCAACGAGACAACATTTCAATCATTTGCTGTTGGGTATAAAAAGTCAGAAATCAGTTTTATTCAAATATTATTCATTGTTTCATACAATTCTGGCTACCATCATATTCCAATAACAGAAAAATAAAAGTTAAGGGTTGCAGGATTCAGACTCGGCTCACACGCTTATATCAAAGAGAAAGATCAGCCAAGTCAAAAGTTCTGGAAACAGCCTTGCACCAAGACTCCACCCTTTTCTTCCTCAACTCCTCACCCAATTTTGGACTGAATATGGTGGCACTTTTAACCTTTTCTTCGGAAGCGAAAATCTCATCTTCTGTCCAAATGCCAACAGCTAATCCAGCAGCATAGGCTGCTCCAAGAGCAGTTGTTTCTATGTCAGCTGGTCTCAACACTGGACTTCCCAACAAGTCTCCCTACAAAAAGTGATAATAAATACAATGTACATTTATTGGACCAAATACATTATATCAATATATACATATGCACATGCATACATACATCCATATGCATGTATATAGATGGCCATAGCAATTTAAACAGCCCAATAGGATCTGACACAAAAAGCATTTATCCTCCTCTATTCGAACAGATAAGAATCCTCTCCATTTCATTTCAAACGGATGGTATCTATATGGTGCAAAATATTAAGTACTTTTTAGAAACACAATAAATTCATGGATACAAATATTTTTTAGAGACTGGTACTAACGTGCAAGAAAATAACTCTCTGCATTTTCAAATTTTCTTCAATAATTTTGATTTCTTGTCGAGACTCGGAGAGCCAAATACATTTACCAAAAAATTGTTCTGTGAAACTTCAACATAGCATGACATACAGTCAGCAAATCTGAACATAACTCTTCATAAAAACTATTTTTTTGTAAGTATAAGGTTGTGTTTGGGTAGTTGAGTGATATGTTGTTCAATATTTTATCATTAATTTTCACCTACTTTTCACCACTTTTTCACTACTATTTACAGTTCACATTCAGTGATCTACCAATCACTAGAGACCTACATTCTGGCATAAGAACAACATAAGTCAACAGAATTACCAAGGAAAGGACAGTTTTTACAGCCATAGAAAGGGTAACAAAATCTATTTACAAAGGAAGAGACACCAAGTAGGGAAGAATTTAGCAAAGAATTATTAGAATTATGTCAATAAAAAATGAAACAAAGAGGCTGGATTTGGTAATGTTCAACAATAAGCTGCTCCGGGGGCAAAAATCATAATAAAAGAGACAGAAATTTCAAACCTGAATTTGCATCAAAAGATTATTAACAGTAGCACCACCATCAACCCTAAGCAAGAATTCTCCCTTCTCATTCTTAACCTCACCCTTCTCCCCAGCATCTTTGTGCATTGAATCCAGCACATCTTTGACTTGGAAACACATACTCTCAAGAACAGCTCGAGCAATATGAGCCTTGCTTGTAAACCTTGTGATCCCAATACAAACTCCACGAGCATCATCACGCCACCAAGGAGCAAACAATCCATTAAAAGCAGGAACAAAATAAACCCCGCCTGTGGATTCAACCTCTGATGCCAATTTCTCGATCTCACTCGCACTACTAATAATCCCAAGACTGTCTCTCAGCCACTGAACTGCAGCCCCAGCAATAGCAATCGATCCCTCCAGAGCATAATTTGCTGGAGCTTTAGGGCCAAGCTTGAATGCTACGGTGGTTAGAAGCCCATGCTTTGACTGGATTATCTCTTCACCTGTGTTGAGAAGTATGAAAGCACCAGTTCCATAAGTGCTTTTAGCCTCACCTTTCCTACAAGCTTGCCCCACCATCGCGGCATGTTGGTCACCTAAACATCCTGAAATTGGGACATCAGTAACTGCCCATCCTTTGGATATTTTTCCAATAAGCTCAGAATTACTGACAATTTTGGGCAGAATTTCAGCTGGGATCCCTAGGGTTTCTAAAGTGGGTTTATCCCAATTAAGTGTTTTGAGATTCATGAGCATTGTTCTTGATGCATTTGAGATATCAGTGACATGTATTCCTCCAGCTAGCCCACCCGTTAAGTTCCAGATCAACCAAGTGTCTATAGTTCCAAACAGAGCATCCCCTGCTTTCACTGCCTCCTTGACAGCATCCACATTTTCCATCAACCAGAGGAGCTTCAGTGCACTGAAATAGGTGCTTATCGGCAGACCACAAACTTCCACAAAATGAGTTCTCCCGCCTGACAATTCCTTCTCCAATTTTCTGTATATATAAAAACAAAAACAAACAAAAAAACCCAAATAAAGAATTCAATTCACCCAGAAAAGGACAAGCATGTATTCCTAATTATTAAAAAAAAAAAAAAAACCCTTAATCCGAGATTATTAATACTGGATATCAACCTAATTATAGCCCAATCCCAATCCTAGAAGGGCATTAAATGGATTCATAAATATAATTGAATCCACTCATGAGCAGAGATTTCAATAATTGAGTATCAAACGAAGTTCATAAATAGATCAAACCCAATTCAGAAAAGTATTAGAACCCGACGGATGAACAAAACAATTTCAGACTTATCAAACAGAAAAAAAAATAATCGTGAATAACAATCAGTCTGACACCTAGTTTATAAACAGATTTTCCAAGGAAAGGGTATGCATCAAATTTTCTAGAAAGAAGTAGTAACAGCCCAATTCCATCGATGGATATTGCCGAAATTTAAACGCAATTACTAAACAATTCGGAACCAGATTAACCAACTAACTAGAGTATCGAAGATAAAGGATTTCCAAGACTAAAACTAACACCGAATAATAATAAAATCAAGCTTCAAATAGACAGAGGAATACCTGCAAATAGAACTAGTTCGAACATCCATCCAAACAATAGCGTTGTAAAGCGGACAACCGGTGGATTTGCTCCACAACAGAGTTGTTTCCCTCTGATTGGTCAAACCAATAGCCTTCAACCCACTGTCCACGTTGTATCCATCTGCTGTTGCCTTGTCCACTGCCTTGGCAATGCAAACCCTCACACTCTCCAGAATCTCCATGGGGTCATGCTCCACCCATCTGTACAATACACATCCGAGAGAATATTTTGAGAGTGAAGGAGAGAGAAAAAGAAAGTAGGGTGTGGATGATACTCGATGAATTACCCGGCTTCTGGATAGAACTGAGTGAACTCGACCTGGTGAGATCCCACTGGGCGAGCTAAGCGGTCATAGATTATGAATCTGGTACTGCTGGTTCCTTGGTCGATTGACCCAACAAACACAGCCTCCTCCTTTGACATTATTCTTCTTCTTTCTCTTCCGCTACGTCTTCCCGCTTTTGTTTGTAAAGCTTTTTCTTTTGGGCTATTGAGGAAGAAAAAGTATATGAAAACAGAGATTGGGGAGTTTGAGAGAAGAAAAGTCTGAGGAGCTTCCGCGGTGACAAACAAGTGGAGAGGTTATCGGTTTTACCGGCAAGTTTTTCTTGGAAAAGGTACACGATGTCTATCCTGTCAACTTCGATATTATTTATATATTTTAACTAATAATTATGCCTTAAAAATTAAATATTTGATAATTATTTCCATACTGACTAATAATTAGGAGATTGGAACATTTGATAACTTTTGCTTTGGAAAAAACTATGCGGATTATGATGAAAATATATTTATATATAAAAAAGTTACAAATTTAGTAAAAAAAAAAAAATGTGATTCCTACTCATATTAAATTAAAATGCATCATATCATATCTACAAAATGAATAAATAAATAATAAATATGGTATATTTTAACATTAATTTTTTTTAGAAATAAACATTAGTTAGATATTGAAGACTCACTAAATATGGCACGCACTTATTTCTATTTATCATTTAGAGCTGTATTTTACTAAAATAAGTTCCTCATAAGACGGCTAAATATGAATTTATAATCCTTACAAATATACATATATATGTAAAATATTATCTATATTTACAGTTTTACATAAATAAGTTATTAAAATATTAAAAATTTTGAAATTTAAAATTTGAATTAAAAAACCTATAAAATAAGATTATTACTCAATATATAATATTATGCTTATATATAACACTACTATGTATATATATATGCACACACATACATATAATTTTATAAATTATTTTTTTTTAAACTCGTTTTGTTATACAGATAAGATGAAATTTGAATAAAATATTGTTAAAATATAATTTTTTTAATTTTAATTTTTTTAAAAAAATAAAAAAATTAAATTATTTATTATATTTTGTAATTTGTATAAAAATTTAAAAAATTATAATAATTAAATAATATAAAATGAGATCATTTATATTTTATAACTAAACAAGACTTTAATATTTCTTTATTTTGGCATTAAAAGTTAAGATAAAAATTCAAATAAAAATGTAACGAGGTGAAGTTTCCTTTATTCCGTTGGAAAAAAAAATAACCTCACTTTCTTTTCAAAACAAAACAAAAAGGATGACGTGGTGTTGGACGGAAAGTACGAGAAATCCCTTTAGGACATTTATGACTCCGGAGTTGTTGGTTTGCTCAACAATATTCGTTCCGCATTTTCTTGCCACGTGGCCATATTGCGTATCGTTGACCGACACCAACGTGACTGATAGGTGGAATTACGATTTAAAAATGACAAACTTATTCTAATTATCAACTTGTATACAATTATTAATAAAATAATATTATTTTAAATTTTATTTTAACTTTTTTTTATTTGATGTGTTAAAATATAATAAAAATTATTATTATATTTAAAATTGTTTATAAAATAAATTATCAATCTATCATTACCTTAGAATTTGGTCAAACTATTGCCAGATTTTGTGGCACCGCAAAATTATACAAAAAAGAAAATGATAGGATTACCGCTGGTGGCTCTTGTTGGGGTTATTGCTGGCTCTATTTTATTTTATTTTAATCTTTTCTTTTCCTTAATCATTAATAATTTTGTTTTAATATTGTTATAATTTTTTTATATTTTTTTAAAATGTTTAAAAGTATTAAAAATGATTTTTTAAAAAAATTAAAAAAAATATTTGTTTTTGCTTAACGTTTTTTTTTATTTATTTAAATAAACCAACCTTTCGTTTATGGATTACATGGTTCTTTAGAATTGATATATTGCATAATCACTTAAGCTCCTTCTTTAACCCACACATATTCATTTTCACAAAATAATGCAAACTTAGCTAATTTATGAGCTACTTGATTCTCACATCTAGGTACATGTTGAATTCTTCAAGTATCTCTACCTTCAAAAATTTTTTGATGTCCCCTATAATCTGTCCATACCGTAAATAATTATTTTCTTTGGCTTTTATTGCTCTCACTATTGCTAAAGCATTCTCATAAAAAATGATATTATCTATCATTAACTCATAACATAGCTGTACAGCTCTCTCCAATACTAATATCTCAGCATATAAAGAATTAGTTACAACAAATTTAGCATGCACGCATCAACCATTAGCTCCTCTTTCCAATTTCTAATCACAATACCACCATCTATTTTGCATCTGTTAGCATCTATAGCTCCATTCCAATTAATTTTACACCAATTTAGTTCAAGTTTTTTCCATCTAATTGGTTCTTATCATGCCCTCTAAGTGAATTCTTTAGTTGTTGGACTGTTGCTCAATTATGTTTGCTAGAATTTACTTTTTTCATTCCTAGCCTTCAATCCACACATACCTGGGGTGTCAAATTTGTCTTCAAAGACACTCGTTTTTTCGTAACGATATTCTTCTAATAACATAAGCAATATCCTTAAACTGAGATTCTTCTAAAGCTACAACCAACCCCTCTTATATATTAAAAAGCTATCATCTACACAGCTCCACTTCTGTAGACAACTTAGGTATGGTTTGGTTAGTCAATTCAGATGAAAACATCTCATTTAATTTGGAGTTATACCATAGAGTAGTTTTGACTATCCAGATACAATATTTCATCTCTTAAATTTTGAAAACATCAACTTAAATGAACAATAAATAAACATTATAAAATGGTAAAAATTGATATGAACAGTACAAAACTGACATAAACAGCATATATTCAAGTATTATATAAATATTGTGGAACCCACACATTTTTCAAATCTTAAAAGGTAAAAACTATCTCACCTTATCTCATTATCCAAACATATATTTTTTTTTTTACAAATAATTTCATATCATCTTAATTCAAAAATTTTACTGCTATTTAAAATATCTCATCTCATTTCATATGAATTGCTTAACCAAACAAGGCCTCAAAGAATGAGCCTAAAATTTATTTTAAATTAAGCGATTCTTATAAAATAGTTTAAGAGAGCATCATATTTTATAAAAATACTTTCATGTTGCAATATTTTTATTTATAAAATTGTGAAAAATGTAGTGTATCTATTATTATTTATTACTCTTTTATAGATTAAACTTGCATTAAATTATAAATATCTTTTGAAAAGGAGTTGCAACATCTCTTTCAAATTAAAATATCAAATTATTTTTAAACTTTTTTTCATGAAAAACTACATTACAATAAATAAAATTAACGTGTTACATCAATATTAATTTGTAAAATAGTTTTTTTTTTTTAATTCTCTTATAAGACATAGGAATTGCATTTTTCATTCAAGTTCAATTTATTGAAAAAAAAAACGCAAAATTCAAATGAATTATATCCAATTTGACGTGTGTCCTTTATATAAGAGCAATGCTGCATGTAATTGTTGTTGAATTTTAACATTGTATTGGGAGGAATAATGTTATTTCTTCATTATTACTTTCCTTGTGTCACCATTTCCAAATTGCTCGACTTTCTAGGCTGCATTCAGAAGCCACTTGCATCGTTGACCAGTTCCGATAGGATTGCAATTCCCCTATTTCTGCTTTCGGATAAGGGACAGGAAAGTCAAGGAAATGAAAGGATACATTAAGAAGTCCGTGATGTATGAATTTTAGAGTTTCCCATCGGCTATACGAATCCGTTTTAAAGATAAGTTCAATAATGAGATAAGAATTGTTAATTTTATATGAAAATTTTAAATATTATTTTTTAATATTATTATTTTTTATTATTTAAAAAAATTAAATTATTTATTAAATTTTATATAAAAATTTTAAAAATATAATAATAATAAAATGAGATGATATGAAAATTTTATTTTTTATTTTACTTAATAATAATAAGATGTGATTAAAAGTTTGTAATGGCTGAGAACAAACTTTGAAGGCATTTAAATTATTGAAGGCAAAGTCCTATAAGATAATAGTTGGCTAACAACCAAAGATAAGAGGAAACAACGCATTAAGTGCCGGAGAAGCTTGCTGACATGGATAGCGACAATTGAAACAGGGATTGCTGGTAGTGGTCAATACCGTTGTACCAATAATTGATAATTGAAACCAACCCCCCAAAAAAATAATAAAAAAATTCTAAACCATATTGGTTGAGTTTCCCAAGGAATGGTAAGTGTTTAAAAAAAATAAATTCGAGATTATATAAATTGACCATTTAATTTAAGATTTTATTTACATAGGTTAATTTTTCAGTCTTACACGATTTAAATAAGGCATTTTTATTGTCTTTTACCTCTTATATAAAAGCCACATTTACTGTAACTTGCACAAAATATTAAATAAAAATTATATTTAATACATATTATTATATTTATATATAGCAAAATTATTAATATATATTTATAAAAAATATTTTAATGTATGTAGATTGAGGCCCACCCTGCATGGATGGACGCGATTCCCTCTCAACCATGCGGGCGGGGTGTGCGATACCACTGCCCACCCCTTAAAAAAAGTCACTTAAATGTTGCATTACTTTTTAATTAACTTGTAATTTAACTGGTATATCCTCTTTTTTTAGTCGCGAATGAGCATGTAATGAGCCTATAAAAGTCATTTAAGTATTTGACAAATTTTTAAAGAAATTATAAGAGATCTTCCCAAGTGAAAGTAGAAGACACTCTTCTTGTAGTACTAAAGTTTTCCTATAAATAAATGTAAGTAGAAATAACATTTTTTGTTTTTTCACTCTTAATGATAGTGGGACGCACAATCGGGCATGACATCCTCTACCCAATCATCTCCTCCCTCCCATATATTCAGGATCAAGATTTGGCCTCTTCTTGGATAAGGCATAGATATTTTATAAGAGAAAACCTTAGGATCGGTCGGACTGTAAATGAAATAAAAACAGTCAGCCAATAAAAACTCAACACGTAAGCCTTCCACCGAGACCTCCGTAGACCTGCATTACATGTGAAAATTATTTGGGGCATTTGAAATCAGAAACACAAAACGGAGCAAGTGCTTTACGTGGCTGATGAGTTGGTTTACGCTCTCGGTATCGGTCGGATCACTCGGCAAAGTGGTGGGAGGGGTTGTGATGGAGATGGTGATGGCGGAAGAGACGGAGAAGCTGTCTTCGGACCGGCATATACTTTCATGGCGGAATACAGCAGTGGCGAGGCGCTTGCCGGTCTGGAGGAGAGCCATGGCGTCCTCCATCAGCCTTAAATGGCAACAAGCTTGCCCCAGAACCAAGTACCTGCATCAATGGCGTAGAGAGATTAATTGAGTTAACGTGAACGAGTTTGCACTTGGAGAAACGACCGACTGAATCTTAACGAGATTTTGAAAATTGCAAAACTTCCTCTGATAAATTTGTCTTTTCTTCTACTTTAAATAGAAGAGTTGATTTTCTTTATGCCAAATGAGGCTGGTAAATTAAAGTGAATATTAATGGGTGACGAACGACGAGTTTCATGATGGCAGACGATTTCTCCCACTCGTCTTCTACACTTTTGGGGCCATGCTGAGCTGCAGACGATGCTGAGAAGCATCGGTCCGTCGGCATTGTGCTGCGAGGCGTCCGTCGGCGTCGTGCTGAGATGGGGCATCCGGGAGAAGGGCTATGCGAGAAGGGAGGGCGTTCGGGAGAAGGCAGAAACAGACGGAAATAAGTTGAAGAATTGATGATTTCCTGTGGTTGACCCCATTTGTCTAACACTGCTTTTTCCTACGTGGCACTACGTGAATAGAGGGCTGTTTTTATCTCATTTACAGCCCGACCGACGTGAAACGTTTCTCATTTTATAATGCATGGGTCTTTATAAGTTCTGATTTTTTGTTTTTTTAATTTTCTGCAGCCAAAATGGGGATGCCAATGCTATTATCCAGTTGTTCAAAAGCTCACGGACTCACCCACCACCTGATTGATACATCATGATTCTTGTGATTTCATCAAATCTCGTATATTTTGTACAATTGAAATTTGATAAGACCTTAGAATATTGTTAATGGATTATATATATGTAAATGAAAATTATGATGAATATAAGATGAATTTAAATTTTGACTATTCTATTTATATAAGTCTCTATATTGAAATAGCTATTTTTTTATTATATAATAATAAAATAATATAAGATAAATTTAACTTTAACTATTTACATCAAATCTTTCCATTGGATATATATTTATTTATTATATAGTAATGAGTAATTAATAATTAAAAAATATTTAATTTTTGTAGTTATTAATTTATTTTATTTTATCATATTTTAATTATTAATCATTAGTTTATTTTAGTTTATCACATTTTGCTATTTAAGTTAAAGAAACTTATAGAAATTTGTGGATGTAGATAAAGAGAAGAGAGAGAGAGTGTTATAAAAAAATTAAAAAATAAGATTTCCTGCTTGTACAGTGTAGACCAAATTTGATATTTTCTTTACCGATATTGTAGCTAAAAGCTACAAATTTTGTTAATAGATAATCTATTGCAAGTGTGTTTAATATCTAATAGTCAAAAAGTACAATATATTTTAGGAATGCATAACCCGGTGAGAATGCTCTAAGAGCACTAGTAGTGAGTTTAACAAAATCAAAATTTGGTCAATATTTCACTATGAAGCACAATGGACTCGACAAAGTTACAATAATTTTAATTTTCATCAATTCTACTGAACAAATTTATTAAGCCCTAGCTGCTGGCCAAAATAATATTTTGACATAAAATATTTCATTTTCCTTCTCCAAGTAAACTAACTACTGGAATATGACCATTTGATTAAAGAACAAAAAAGGGTTGGATTTTCTCTTAACTATTCGATATAAATCGAGCAAGGTGTACGCACCAAGGTAGTATTCTGTTCCTTAGTATATGGTGGGACTTATTGACTTGTTCAGATGTGAGGTCGAGCTCTGTCAGTATCCATCTATAGTTCAGACAATAGTGCTCGTATAGATTTGACTGGGTTGAGTCAGATCGACAAACGTTTGCATGCTTGGTATTGCATAAATAATTTAGCTTTTCAAGTTAATGAGTGTTAATCAGCAGCCCATCTAATTTTTGCAAATTATTATTTACTCGTACTTATAATGGGAATATAGTACAACTAGTATTGACTGTATTAGAAAATAGAGTATCAGCGTTACAAAAGGAGGGAACATTGATACTCTTTTTTTATTCTGTCAACATCCAAACATCATTTACCCAACCTAATAATAATAATAATCTTGACTCGTAGAATCTCAAAATTTATTATTCATTTAATTAGAAACTGTCCACATTTTGTAAATTACAAGTTGGATCATTTTGACATTACATGTTTCTTCATAATATCAAATTGCTAACCAAACCTCGTCTTTTGTGTCCTTTTACTGATTTGTTGTCCTAGATGGGTGTATCTCTAATATCTACACTCCATTTTGAGGAGACCATTATAATTTTAATACAATCATAAATTTTAATATAACAAAAATATAACCGTTGTAAAAAAAGACCGTTAGAAAATTTTATCCGTTTAAATAATAGGAACGTTAAAAAATTAATGTGTAATTTTTTTAATAGCGAATAAATATTAAAATTACAGTCATAATTAAAATAAATGAAAATGTCAAAATAAATATTTTAATAGAATTGTGATAGATTTATTAAGTCTGTAATTGAGTGTTGTTAAAAAGTGACTAGTTAAATTTATAAAAATGAGTTTCCTAATCAAATTTTAACTAAATTTTATTGAACCCACTACTAATATTCTATGTGGCTCACGTCTATTTATAGATACAAAAATTATAAGTGCAGTTACTTTTATATATTTTTTTGTACACTTCACTAATGTGATTAGTTGTGTATTAAAAAAATTAATTCAGTCAGTTATATCAATAGAATATGTAAAGAGTATGTAAAAGTAATTATATATAATATTACTCTTATAGATAAACGCTCCTTCTAGTTTCTTCCTTTGGTGTGTTCCTTTACCGTTATCTTGAATAATTCTTTCTAAGACCATTTCTGCAACCTCCTCGCTCCTCTTTTACTCACGGGATGTTATCCTGGGCTCCTTCCACTCTATACTCCTTATCCTACAACTACAAGGTTATCCTCTCGGGCTCCTTTTATGGCCTTTATATCTTCCTTACGATCTCTTTCGCATTCTCAGCTTCGCTTCCCCTTCTCAGCATCATTGGGCCATTATCCATCGTATGGATTCCGAGATCAAATTTATTTGTCACGACATAGCTATTACTAAGAGAGTATCAGCTGTTCTCGAAGAGGGCTTCATATATAATGGGCTTGTTTTGAAGATTAATATGACCCAGCTGGGCCAGCCCCACGAGATTTTTATTTTTGGGCCACCACTGAAAATGATTGTAAAGACGAAAAAAATGAAATGGGTAATGCAAAGAGTCTTCGATCCAGTATGAATGTTCTATTGTTTAGCCTTGAAGAAATATAAAAAGCAACACGCTTCGTTGAACCAAATTATAATATACCGACGAGACAAGTTTTTCGCCCCCCACGTAGATCTTTTGTCGAATAGAAATATTATGCGGAAGTTTTACACCTCACACACGTCCACTTAATCAAGTGATTTGTCATTTTTATTATTTTATTTAAATATACATATTTAAACATTAAAATAAAATTATAAAAATGATAAATTACATATTGATTAATTGTACTTAGAATTTCTCTTTACCAAATTTACAAATTGACCCGAAAATTAATACCATCGAAATAATTATAAACAAACTCTGGATCTTAACCAATATATTGATATGTTTTTTAATGACTACTAGTTTTTTTTTTTTTTAATCAGAAAGTATGCTTTATTATTTTTTTTGTCCGCGATCAGAAAGTTCAGACGCACATATGAAAGCCAGTTAAGAGCCATTTAAACTTAGAATCTCTGTCAGGTAGGAGGCCTGGAGACTCTTGGAATCTTTTAAGCCTTCAAAAGGGGAAGGTTGGTGTGCTCTGGGAGACTTTAATGAAATTGTTATGGATGCAGAAAAGGAAATGGGAAGGCCACGAAAGGAGTCTCAAATGGCACATTTTAGAGAGGCTCTCGAAGTGTGTGAGCTGCATGATATGGGGTGGAGAGGAAATAGATTCACCTGGAGTAATAAACATAGTGATGAAACATTCACTAAGGAACGGCTAGATAGAGCAGTGGTTAATGCTAGTTGGAATAATATATATGATGGTAGGGAACTTGAGATTCTGGTCTCAAGATGTTCAGACCATAAACCTATCATTCTTTGCTGTAAAAAACTTACAAGTCTTGAAAGAATTAATAGTATGGGCTTTAAATATGAAGCATCATGGGCCCTTGAGGAGGGGTGTAGGAGTGTCATTGAAGCAGAATGGAAGAAGGGTGGGGAAATGAGAGACACGGGGTTGAGGGTATAGAGTTTGCTTGAAAAATGTAGTGTGGCATTGAGGAATTGGAATAGACATTTGATTAAAGATAGAGGGAAGGCAATACTTGAGAAGACAACAAGTCTTAAACAGCTCCAGGAAGTGGAAGGAATGCACAATGTGTCAGAAATAAAGAGACTTCAGCAGGAGGTAGGGTTGTTGCTAGAAAAAGATGACCTAAAGTGGAAGCAAAGAGCAAAAAAAGCTGGTACCAGATGGGAGACAGAAATACTCGATTTTTTCATGCATGTGCAACTCAAAGGAGGAAAAAGAATACCATCAAGCAGATCCTAAACAGGGAAAACAGAATGGTCAGTGAGAAAGCCGAGATTGAAGAGGCCTTCAAATCTTACTTTGATGATCTCTTTAGCTCCACTAATCCCACAGAGTCTGATATTGAGAAATGTATAAGAGATGTTGCACCGAGGGTTTCTCTTGAAATGAATGAGAATCTGAGCAAGAAGTTCACCAGGTTGGAAGTGGAGGAGGCTGTTTTCAAGATGGCTCCACTAAAATTACCAGGACCAGATGGTTATGGAGCTAGCTTCTTTCAAACCCATTGGAGCATCGTGGGAGATGAAGTTTGTGATGCAGTGCTGAAATGCTTAAATGATGGTACAATTCCTTCCTCTCTCAACTATACTTATATTGCTCTTATTCCAAAGGTGAAAGAACCTAGTTTGGTTAGTGAATACAGACCCATAAGCCTTTGTAACGTAGTATACAAGATAATATCAAAAGTAATTGCAAATAGGCTAAAGTTTGTTTTATCTAATGTAATCTCCCAAAATCAAAGTGCTTTTTTGCCTAGGAGGCTTATTTCTGACAATGTAATGATAGCCTATGAGGTTTTGCATACTATAAAGTCAAGACAAAGAGGCAAGCATGAGAGTATGGCCTTAAAATTGGATATGTCCAAGGCATATGACAGGATCGAGTGGAAGTTCTTGGAACAAATGATGAGGAAGTTGGGCTTTAATGAAAATTGGATTAAGCTTGTGATGGGTTGTGTGGCATCAGTGACATACTCAGTTTTGGTGAATGGAGTACCAGGTGAAAGATTCAGTCCAGCAAGGGGATTAAGGCAGGGGGACCCCATATCCCCTTATTTGTTCATTTTATGTGCTGAAGGGCTGAGTGCTATGTTGAACAAGGCTGATCAGAGAGGGATAATTAGAGGAGTTTCGGTGTCAAAAAGAGGGCTGAGAGTAAATCACTTGCTTTTTGCTGATGACTGTGTCTTGTTTGGGAGGGCAAAGAAGGAAGAATAGAGTGAAATAATGAAAATACTTCAGAGGTATGAACTTGCATCGGGTCAAGTCTTAAACAAGGAGAAATCTTCTTTGTTTTTCAGCACCAACACAGGGGCAGTGGAGAAGAGCAGCATTTTAAAAGGTGCAGGAGGAGTAGTGTGTGGCAACTATGATAAGTACCTAGGACTTCCTGCTATGGTGGGCAAGTCTAAATATAATACTTTCAGAAGTGTGAAGGAGAGGGTGTGGCAGAAGATGGAAAGTTGGAAGAACAAATTCTTATCTCAAGCTGGCAATGAGGTGTTAATCAAGGCTGTTTTGCAAGCTATCCCCTCTTATATTATGAGTGTGTTCAAGCTACCCAGAAATTTATGCTACGAGTTGAATATGCTATGTTCGAGATTCTGGTGGGGCTATAAAGATGATGCAAGAAAAGTTCATTGGTGGAATTGGGAGAAGATGGGAATACAGAAAAGTAGAGGAGGGATGGGCTTCCGAGACTTAGAAAGCTTCAATTCTGCCATGTTAGCTAAGTAGGGCTGGAGATTTCTACAAAACCCAAACTCTTTGGTAGCATATGTTTTCAAAGAAAAGTATTTTCAAGACACAGATTTTCTAAAGGCAAAACTAGAAAGAAGTCCCTCATTTATTTGGAGGAGCATATGGCACGCAGGAGGATTACTGAAAGAAGGTTTGCAGTGGAGGGTTGGCAACGGGTCTAAAGTCAAGATATGGGGGGAGAAATGGCTGCCCACCCCTTCTTCTTTTTGCGTGCAATCAGCCCCTAAAATTCTGAATAGGAATGATAGAGTGGAAAGGCTCATTAATGGACAAACCATGGAATGGGATGAAGCTCTAATTCATGACATTTTCGAAGAAGGGGAAGCAAACCAGATCTGTAGCATTCCTATAAGTAAAACGGGGGTGGAGGATAGAATTATTTGGAGATACACGAAGGATGGCCAGTTTACTGTGAGGAGTGCATACCATGTGGACATGGACAGAAAAAGGAAAAGTAAGGGAGAGCCCTCTGAGGTAGTGACCAATGGGGCTGAATGGAAAAGTATTTGGGAGATGAATGTGCCAGGGGTTGTAAAGCAATTCATATGGAAGACAGCAAACAATATCCTTCCCACACGAAACAATTTGTTAAGGAAAAAGATTAGAGATAGTTCTTTATGTTCAATCTGTCAAAAACACGAAGAGACAGTGATTCATGCTATATGGAGTTGCCCTTCAGCCAGTGATGTATGGTCAGAATTCACAAGTCCAGTGTAGAAATGTGCAGTTGCAGAGCACAACTTCCTAGAACTATGGGGAAAACTCATCAACAGGTTCAATAGAGATGAGTTAGAAGAGGTAGCAACAACCATGCGCAAAATATGGCTAAGAAGGAATCTTTTCATTTTTGAGCAGAAGTTTTACAGTCCACGAGAGTTGGTTTTGAAGATAAATGAAGGGTTGGAAGATTTCAGATCTGCCAATATATTACTGAAGGAAAACAGATCAGGTGGGGTGAGGGGTCGGCTGGGAAGGAGATGGAAGAAACCTGGAACAAATGAAGTCATAGCCAATTGGGATGCCGCTCTAGACACAAAGAACAGGACTATGGGGATGGGGATTGTCATTAGAGATGCAGATGGAGAGGTTCTAGCTTCATTCTGCAGCAAGAGGCTCAACGTAGTTCATCCATCACTCGCTGAATGCTTTGCTCTTTGGAAGGCAATTGAAGTCTGTAAGGATCTTGCTTTTTCAAAGGTGATCTTAGAAGGTGATGCAGAAGCAGTTATAAAGAAAGTAAACAATGTGGAGGAGGACTTATCATGGATGGGGCATATCATTGAAGATGTAAAAATAGCTCTAAAAGGTAGGAAGGACTGGAAGGTGAGGTTTATACGGAGAGAAGGAAATAATGTAGCCCATTTATTGGCAAAACATGCTTTAACTTTAGATGGAGAAATTATATGGATAGAGGAAGGGCCAAATGTAATTACAAGTTCTTTGATTAGAGACAAAAGTTGTAATAGCTGAGGAATACAAATATACGAGAATGGTTTTCTGTCAAAAAAAAAAAAAAAAGACACACACATGTTTGAATCTTTTTTTATCAGAAATATTTAATTTTTTTCCTCAGTAATCAGGAAGAGGTACACATACTTTGACTATGAGGATTAAAAAAAAGTTGCATAAACGTCCCAAATAGATACGAAAATATATGGATACAAAGGGGTGAATGAAACGTGGGGGTTTTTCTTCTGGGCTAAGACCAGAGCCTGAATCCAATATCACAAAAGGTTTAGGCCAATCGAGCGATCCATCGGAACAATGAACGGGCTCTTGATCTCCAGTAAAGACAGTTACTACCTGAAAAGGGTGGAAAGATCACTCCAGTACAAAAGGTGGTAAACAGGTCACATCAAATGAATTGAATCCCAATTAACCTTAAGTAGACAGGAGAATACAAATCACAGGAAACATTCGATCTTCTGGCAGGAAAAAAATAAAGAACCAAACTACATGCATCCACTAGTAGAACAAAGCAGGAAGTCACGTCGTATTAAATGCACCATCTAAAAAGTTATGTCACATTAAATGCAAATTTTAGAAAATCACGTCGTATTAAATAGACATAATTGAATAGGTTATGGGGAGAATCCCTCCCCCTACCACAGAGCATGGACGTCTGATCTCAAGAACCATGTATAAAAATGACTCTTAGGTATCGGAATAAAGTTAAACTCTCTGTACTCACTTACGCGGTGTGTCTAGGCTCAAGATTGAAGACTCAAGTTGCTAAAGGTCCAGCAAAAAAATATGTGAAACATGACGTTAACAAGATCAATTCGGTTTGGCCAATTAAAATTTTTATCTCAAACTCAAAATTCTCATCTCATTATTACAATTTTTTCAAATTCTCATATATAAATATGATAAATAATTCAACTTTTCTTAACATTTTCAAATCTTGAAATAATAATAATATTAAAATATAATATTTTAATATTTTAACTTAAAACTCAAAATTCTCAACTTACTAACAAACTCAACAATCTTGAGACAACATCATCGGATATTTGTGAGAAGCTCTAGATTTGGGTTTAATATTTTTTTATTTCCAAATAGACATCCTAAATCAAAAATAAATTATAAAAATATTATTATAACATGTTTGGACCATTTAAATTAATAAGTGGTCGAGCCCTATAATTGAAGTCAGGGCACGTGAACAGAAGTTGCTTCAAATGAACCGACACTAGCCATATAAGGTTCGGTGGGACTGAAAGAATTACGGAGGAATTAAAATATACTCCATGAATGATTCGCATATACTCAGTGATCACATGCCCCGCTTTCATTTCCCACCAATAAATTGCTAATTATTAATGGCCATCATTACCTAGGTGACAAAACATATAATGCCAAACTTATAACTTCTTTAATTCGTAAAATAATAAAAATAATATTATTATTTTTTACTTCTCATTTTTGCAGGGGTATAGGTGTAAAATCACCAAATAAGGTGTTGAAATTCTATCTAGTTTTATTATTTTGAATATTCTATTTTTTAATGAGATTTTTATATATAGTTATTAAGTACATTTTTATTTTATCGGGTAAGAGTTTATAATATGCTGTAGTGATAGCGTGTAATAGACTATTAGCACAAAAGCAAAAGCCTGTAAGAATCTCGCAAGAAAAGTCGAAAAGGTATACCCAAAAAAGAAACAAAAAGGGTAAAGTTAAAAGGGGAAAACGAAGCATGCAAGGCAAGGACCCGAGGGAAAATGTGTTCTCCTGCTTTTCTTCATTCTGTACTTGTCTTCCTCCCGTTATCAAGATCTTGTAATAGTCTACTTGATTTTCTTGTGACATGTGATATTTACGGTTTTACTAAGGTCTATAGGAAAAAGTTTATATTTCAAAATTTAATGGTAGGTCCTATTTTTTATTTTTTTAATAAAAATGTGTGAAAGTTGTACATTTTAATACGGTATCTAAATTACTCTAAACTCATAACCAAAGATGCGTACATATAGAGATATATGTGATTTGTTACTCATTATTTCTATATATTATACTTATTTTAAAATTTTTAATTCTTTTTTAATTTTTGTTAGTGTTATTCTTCCTAAATTAATTAAGTTATTATACTCATCATCTACACACCATACATTTGATAGGAAAAAAAATTAAAATTTTTTATATAATATGTGGTGTGAAGATGACAAGTAATTTTTTTTTTTAAATAGACTTCATTTCATTCCTGAATGAAAGAAGTTACAGCTGTAACTAATAATAACGGGTAACAAGTACCGATTACAAGCCAACTACCCATCAGTTATACACTCCCCCGTGCACAATTTTCATTGCGCCGGACAATGTCTAAAACTTCTAAACTCTCTAATGACAAAACCGTACTGAGATGCGAGACTCTGTAAAACAGAAGTATATATATATCTATATATATATACACACATATATAGACATTAATACCTTTTTGATTGTTTTATTTAGATGGATAAACATATAAAACAAGGAATAACGTATTTATTGAATTTTTTTTAAGAAATGCATTTTTTCTGTAATATGTTTTTCTTGTATATATATATATATAACAAGAAAAAAAAAATATATATATATATGTATTATATATAGCAAGAAAAATATGTCCCTTTAAATAAATTTAATAAATACGGTATTCCTTGTTTTAATTGTTTATAAAACAATCGAAGCAATGTCTATATCATATATATATATGTATTATATATAGCAAGAAAAATATGTCCCTTTAAATAAATTTAATAAATACGGTATTCCTTGTTTTAATTGTTTATAAAACAATCGAAGCAATGTCTATATCATATATATATATATATATATATATATATATAAGAGTAATATTTTATATAATCGTGGAGTGTGCAAGTACTATATAATCATTTTGAAAAAAATGGTATCCACTAGTAAAAAATTAATTTTTTTATATGAATATCGTATTTATTCAATTTTTTAAAATTGATTGCATGACGTTTGTGCACTCATAACTGCAACTATCGTATATATATATAATAATAATAATTCACGCGATGGCATGCAAGGACGAAACTGGGATTTGGTGTTTGGGGGTGGGATTGACAAAGTGTGTGGTATGTGTGAGTACAAGTAATATGTATTTTTTGTATGTGATTATATAGAAAACAATAATCATATGTCATAAAATTGTATACATAAAATACATGTCTACAAATTATCTTATAAAATAATTTTTCTTAAGATTTTGATAGTTTGCTAAAGACTATTACAAAAAAAATAAAATAAAATAAAATATCAACTTAAGATTTCATCTTCAAATTAAGTTCGACGACAATTTTTTATAAAATAAAATTTATCTATTATCATATCTGAAATGAAATTCTTGATAATTTCTTTCTCAATATAAATTAGCAAATGACCTATAAGAAACTAATATTCTATTCGAGTACGCAATCTAGATTTTAAAAGTTTATTGGCAGAAAATGTTCGTTTAGTAGTAGCAGTAGAAATAGGAAGAGTTAATACTAAACGAATTAACATGTCAATCAAATATTAAATATTTTAACTTTTATGAAATTGCTAGTCCTCTTAATAGCTCAAAGAATAAAGAGTCAGACTGCGAATTCTTTAAATAAAATGTTTGCGTGAAGAAGAAAAAATATGGAGTTATAAGTTCAGCACAGCAAATTTAGATGTTTCTTGTTCTATTGGGGTCTCGTTTCCAGTATTGCAGGTTGTTGTAGCAGATTTCTCAAACTCATTTTTGATGTTTATTGGCAAGTTGAAAATTTGGGTGTCATTGAAGTAAAAAGTTAGAGTGAGATTAGGTGATTATTAGGATTTGGGAGGATAATTTTAGTAAAAATTTTAAATGCTTAAATATTAGGAGGCAATTTTTTTATCTTTTATAATTTGGAGGGGTAATTTTAATTATATATATTTATATATTATATGAATTTTTGGAAAAAATTTGGAGGGCCCTAACCTACGAGTAGTCTCTTCCCTAATCGCATGCATGCAGTTGAAAAGTAACAGAGAAGCCGTGAAATATTGCCAATACGTAAGGTTAAACATGATTTTAATCCTGCTTTCAATTGATGGACATAATGATCTGTCTCACTTTACACTATATTTTCTTCTAAAATGGTTTAAAAAAATGTGGTTTTTACGGTGAAAGTAAAACCTCATCCTTTAAGAAGACACCATAAAAGCGTTGTCATTGGACTAACGTGTGAAGTTGAAATAATTTATTCCCAATTATTCTATCACGAGTATTGTTTTCCCTGAACGTAATGCGTCAAAACCGTATTTGTACAATCCCTGTACAGGTTCTACCCACGTCTCTTCGTTCCATTACAACGTATGTAATGCTTACAAGAAGATTGGTAAGAAAACAGGGAATCGGCCAAAGTACATGTTCATATTCCTTGACCACAAATAAAAAGCCACGTGGAAAAGAGAGTTAAAAAAAAAAAAAAAACATAAAATGGATGACATAATTTGGTCGTGGAGTGTTTCGTGTTGGGGTCGGATTGTCCCAGCCCCCAGCCCAAAGAGGTAAAGAGTAAGGTGGGACGTCTTGGTTACGTTAGGTTTAAAAAATTAAAATGCCAATCAGCTAGGTGAGCCCCACCATCTCCTCCGTCCTTGGGTTTTGGCGTCGTGGGGACCACCCTTGACAGCCCTGTCTTAACCAAGCCTCTCGCGCGGCCCACACCACACCTTCCCTGGTGCGCACACCCTCTCTGTCTCTCTCTCTCTTCATGATAAAGCAAACAAAAGTTACAAAACTATATGTGCATCCTTACAAAAAAACGTCACCGCGCAGTTTAGTCTCTACGGCCGCTTTCCAGTACTTTTGCTGCTCCCACTGGACCCACTCCACACCTCACCACAAATAATATATAATAAGTGATTTATTTCATATATTTAATATTTATTACTTAAAATAGAATTCATTTCTCATAAATAAACATTATTAAGAATAACAAAATATAAATTCCTTATTTTCTGATATGAAAAGACAATAATTAAAGGGATGCCAAATAATTTGATAGAAAAATGAACGGCCAAAAGAAGATGCAATCTAAAGCCAACTGTGAATTTTCTTTTAGGTTATTTTTATTAAAATTCATGAAGTTTGCAAGTATTAATTATTTTTAAAGAAAGTAAAATTTATTATTAAAAAATTAATTTTTTAAAATATAAATTATATATATATTTAATTTTTAAATAATTATACGACGACATTTGTATACTTAAGTATGATCTCTTTTCTCTCTTTTATTGGATCATCTCCCACTTACAGGACAGGAGACTTGAGACTAGAGTGGAGAAACAGATATTGGGAAATAATATAAAAAGAAAAAAGAAAAATGAGCTAAAGAAACACTGAATTTATTTTAGGAGTAACAAATATATTACACGAACTGTTATTTAAATACGAACACGACACGATAATAACGGGTTAGGGTTTGATCTTAACGAGTTCGAGTAAAAACTTGTTGATATGTTAAGATTTAATGAATTGATAACGAGTCAACCCGTTTTGACACGTTAAGAAAGTTAAAGTTATAATTATACCTTTATACCTAAAAGTAAATTGTTAAAATTTCAATTTCGATATTTTATTATCTAGATTGTAATTTTAAACTTGTAATTAGTTTTATAATTTTTATAGATATTATGATTTTAACATTTATATAAAATTTTACTAAATTTAATCAAATCAAACGGATTAATTTCGGATATATTTAATCCATTTACATAAACAATTTGAAACGGATTGTATTGTGTCGTTTTAACCTATTTCGTAATATTTACTAATAAATTAAAATAGATTAATATGACATGATTTATTATATTAATGGATCACATTAAAATTTAAAATTTTGATATAATAAATTTAACGGATCGAATGAATATATATATTTTGATACTAAACGAAAACGACCGTTAATATGAATCGATACTCTTAATTTTATCCGGAAGTATTTGCACGCCATTCAAAACATGCTACGTCACCATCGTCTGCAACCGTTCTAAAATACATATCCACACATTATCCTCAACAACAATATTTAATATTATATTACCATACCCCCAGTAATAATACTGAGCTCCGCTGCACACTCACAGCACACCCCTGCTCCTCTCCTATCCAACGACTAGTGTCCCTTCCATGCACATATTTAGTTCACATTTTCAGTAATAAATAGATTTATTTTTGTAATTTAATTTATTAAAAATTCTTAAATTTAGATAAAAATTTAAGGACGCTTACATATTAAATGATCTAAAAATACGGATCATATACTTTCATTCCATCACAACATATTAGTTATTAACTATACAAATATATTGCGTAAGAAAAATAATAATTATAATTATGAGTGCATAAATATTATATAATTATTTAAAACAAATAAATATAAAATTTATAAAAAAATCAATAGTGAATTCTATTAATTTTCAAAAGAGTAATATTATATATAATTACTTTTGTGTATTCGCTCACTTCACTGATATAATTGATTAAATCAATTTTTTTAATATACAATTAATTATATTAGTAGAGTACGTAAAAGAATATACAATAATACTTATACATAATATTTTTGTCTTTAAAATAGCTGTATAATACTTATGCATTCCATAACTATATATAATATTGTTTGGTATTAAATATTCAGACATTCCTAATATGTAGTTTTTCTAAGAATGCAAGTTAATAAATTCGAGACTTAAACGAGAGACATCTGAAATTGATTCTTAGTTGGAAAAAAAAATTTATAATATTATTTTTATTATATAATAAATCTAACGTTTAACATTATGATTTTAATAAATTAGTCTTTCTGTACAAAAAAAAAATAATGTGCGCTGGTTATTTTGTCCGCATCATCCCAGCTTCGCCATGTAACCCGGTCCCACATCTTCATTCTCAATTCGCAACGGTTCACCGTCCATCACCAATCAAAAAGGCATAATCCAACGGTGAGAGTTATAGAATCGACGTAATACCAAAAATAAGGATCTACACGCTAGTGCTTCTCCTTAATTCTCGGATATTTAATTGTTTTTTATAATTTTTAAGAAGTAGGTAATTCGTTCAGTTCCTAATATAAATCCACCCGAGCCGCACCCGTAGAGCTCCTCTCTCTGTGACTCCCCCACTCTTCTTACCTCTTCCGTAGTCTTTTCATTTCTGTTCTGTGTTTAGCCGAGGCTCTGCATTTTCCGGCGTTTAAGTACACCGGAGAGGGGCTGTGAGAATGGCATTGCTCTCTGAGCTTGCAACGGAGATCGTGATCCCGGTCTGCGCGTTGGTCGGAATCGCGTTCTCACTCGTGCAGTGGCTTTTTGTCTCGCGCGTGAAACTCACTCCTGAGCGCAACGCTCCCTCGTCCGCAAACAAGAATGGTTACGGCGACTACCTGATCGAAGAGGAGGAAGGCATCAACGACCAGAATGTCGTCCTCAAGTGCGCTGAGATTCAGAGCGCCATCTCTGAAGGTAAGCGTAACGTGTAGATCATGAGGATTTAGTTAGATCTGGTGCCTCTTGCTGTTGTCGTTCCTTTTCTGTTTCTAGGCTCTTTACATGTTTACGTTTCTGCTCTTCGAGAAAAACTTGTGATTTCGACATTGTTTGGCTGGCTAGGGAAATGGAGGAGTGTAAAAGAAAGTAACATTTAAATTTCTAGTATGCACATATTTTCTCGTATCAAAAGAACATCAAACTTTAGCGCCCGTTTGTCTGCTGAGAAAACAAGCTAAAAAGTGAACTATTTTTTGTCCTTTCTCATAATATGTTTCCGTTCAAATTGTAATTTTCGGATTTAAAGAAGTTGAAAAATAATGCTTAAAAATTAATGTTTTACGGAAACCAAACGAGTGTTAAGGTTCATTAAGGTAAATAAATCGCTCTTGAAAACATCTGCTTTTTGTACTTGTTTTGAATAACGTATAGATAGATGATGGAACTTCTCATCTTTTTCTGCTTCTTACTGAGCTGGCGCTTATCATAGATCTGCTTTTTCGCCTTTTGCTTTGACACATTATTATTATTATTATTATTATTATTTTCGTAAGTCGTATACAGCAATTTCTTGCCGAGTTTAGATCTACGCGTCGATGTATACTTTATTTATTGGCATGTTTATGGTTTTTGTTCTCATCTAAATAAGTTTATTTGGCTTTTAGGGTATCACTGTTATTATTGATATTTTGTGAGTGTGTGGTGCACGTGCATCACACTTGAATAATGTCATCCACGATACGTGGCTTTGGTGCTGTAGGCGTGTGCAACTTTGGGCATCGAAGACAACGATTTGTTTACCGTAAAAAATAATATATTACCTGTAAAATGAGTTTCCTCTTCAAAATTTTATTCCTTGGATTTTCTTATTTTTTTAGGTGTGTAGAAGGTCATTCGTTTTTACCATGTTTTGTTAGCTGAGAGTTTAACTTTCTTATCCCATCTAAATCAAGTTTGGTTTTGAATCGGTTGATATAGAGGTACTTATTTTGTTAAGAACAACACTATCTGGCATGTGGAAACGGATATGTGTTCGGATTTTATTTATTTAATAAAGTAGTTCCAGCTTTGGCAGTGCATGGAAACAAGGGTTATTATATGAGAAGTGGTTGGACCGCCAAAAAATAAAAAAAGTTCTGCGGGGATAATGATGGAATAGAAAGAACAGAAGACACGGGGATTGAACGTCCTGTATTTTTACAAGAAAATATGGGCATGCAGTCCTCTATTATGCTAATATACTCTAGTTTTCTGCGCGTTGGATTTAGTCTTATGTCTCTCTGGATGACATCCCTATTACTCCCCTGGTGGTATTTTGGATACGCAGTCGATATACTTCCCCTTAATCATGGTTAAACTCTTACACCACAATGTGTAATTTTTTCCAAAGTCTTGGAGGACGATGTTTGCAAAAAGTTACTTAATGGGACTTTTGTTCTCTAGATTGGAGGATAGAAGTTTGTGGCCCCAAAAGTGATCTTCTGTAGCCACAAAGAACCTTAAGAGATGCGACAGAAAAGCACACCGGATTTGACTGGATCTTAGAAGTTGTCGAAGATCTCTACTCTCGTAACGTAGTAGGAGCATGCGCTAGTTTGCGCTCCTTACGATAACGAGAAGGTAAAAAAGATCCGTCTCGACGAATGGGATTCACGCGTGTTGGCGACGGCATTTGTGGTTTGCACACTGAGGGGGAGATGGAGGTGGAAAAGAAGACGGTGGAGGGAGGCGTGGGGAAGGCATTAGAAGTGTGTTTATGGTGGTTAACATGCGGCGACCGTGACATCTTCACTACTTCATTCTGGGTAGCACTGGCTATCTAATATCTATTTGTAACTTGATATATGGCTAACTTTGCTGCGTGATCCTGTGCAATGCATTGCTTTTATTGGTGCCGATCTTTTATTATTTCGTAGTTAATATTAATTTATGAACAATGCGTACAATCTCGATTCAGGATTTTCGCAATTAAGCTAAATTTATGTACATATTGCATGCAACACTTTATCTTCATATCTATATTTCATTAAAGTTTTGGCATGCGTTACTGTAACAGGAGCGACATCCTTTCTCTTCACTGAATATCAGTATGTTGGGGTCTTCATGATTGCATTTGCAATTTTGATCTTCCTCTTCCTTGGCTCTGTGGAGGGATTCAGCATGAAGAACCGTCCCTGCACTTATGATTCCCAAAAACTGTGCAAGCCAGCACTTGCAACTGCAATTTTTAGCACTGTCTCTTTTTTGCTTGGTGGTTTCACCTCAGTTATGTCCGGTTACCTTGGTATGAAAATTGCTACTTATGCCAATGCAAGGACTACATTGGAAGCAAGAAAGGGCGTAGGGAAAGCCTTCATTATTGCATTCAGATCTGGTGCAGTGATGGGCTTTCTCCTTGCTGCAAATGGTCTTTTATTTCTTTACATTGCCATTAATCTTTTCAAGCTTTACTATGGTGATGATTGGGAAGGCCTTTTTGAGGCTATCACTGGTTATGGCCTTGGTGGATCCTCCATGGCACTCTTTGGAAGAGTTGGCGGCGGTATTTATACCAAGGCTGCAGATGTTGGTGCTGACCTTGTAGGGAAGGTTGAGAGGAATATTCCAGAAGACGATCCAAGAAACCCTGCTGTAAGCCATATCCATTCACTAAAATTAATTGTTATAGCCGATTTTCTCATGTTTGTAATGATCAAGTTTTGTCATTCATTTAGGTGATCGCAGACAATGTTGGTGATAATGTGGGTGATATAGCTGGAATGGGATCTGATCTTTTTGGCTCATATGCTGAATCATCTTGTGCTGCCCTCGTTGTTGCTTCCATCTCCTCTTTTGGAATCAACCACGATTTCACTGCAATGTGTTATCCACTTCTCATCAGTTCTATGGGTATCCTTGTCTGTTTGGTCACGACCCTCTTTGCAACTGATTTCTTTGAGATCAAGGCCGTCAAGGAAATTGAACCAGCACTGAAAAAGCAACTCATTATCTCCACTGTTCTCATGACCGTGGGAATTGCGATTGTTAGCTGGATTGCTCTACCATCATCTTTCACAATTTACAATTTTGGTGTTCAAAAAGTTGTGAAAAATTGGTAAGGTTTACTTGAAACTCCATCTAACTTATGTAGTGTATAGAGGTGCTGTATTTAAGTACTGATAAAAAAAGAAGGTTCTGTATTTAAGTAAATTGTGTGCCAAGCAAAAAGGCTTCAAGAGCTTTGTGTTTACGTTTTTGTATGCATAATTCACATAGAATTAGTGGAATGATCAGACCTATGGTCATTCTGATCTTGATTCAGTTGTTTGAGACATTGGGTCAGCGAAAATCAGACCTATAGCTATCTGTACTTTGTATTCTTCTTTTATTTGCTAGTTGCCTTCATATCTTTGTGAGGCTCTTTACAGATTGTTACATGCTGTATAAGTATTAAATGAAACATGAACATCAATGTGGATTAGCAATTATTGAAGATGACGAGCCCACTGATTTAATCATGGACTAAGAATTGTTTCAATTCATACTGCTTTAAACCTGCTCAAATTGCATAAGTTGGTTCCTTGAGCTTGTAGAACATTATTGATGTGCGACTACTGAAATCATCTGTGTGTGCAGGGAGCTCTTCTTGTGCGTGGGTGTTGGTCTTTGGGCTGGACTTATTATTGGGTTTGTAACAGAATATTATACTAGCAATGCGTACAGGTATTTTAAAATACGAACCTGCTTTTGGTTCTATCTTTTTGCTTTTAATTTTTGGGTATTAAACCTATGAACTTCCTTGCAGCCCGGTGCAAGATGTTGCTGATTCCTGCAGGACTGGAGCTGCCACCAATGTTATATTTGGCCTTGCTTTGGGATACAAATCTGTCATCATTCCAATCTTTGCCATTGCAGTTGGCATTTTTGTTAGTTTTAGCTTTGCTGCAATGTATGGTATAGCAGTGGCTGCCCTTGGAATGCTGAGCACCATTGCTACTGGATTGGCCATTGATGCTTATGGACCCATCAGTGACAATGCTGGAGGCATTGCTGAGATGGCAGGCATGAGCCATCGAATCCGTGAGAGAACCGATGCCCTTGATGCTGCTGGGAACACCACTGCTGCGATTGGCAAGGTACATTTTATAGTTTCATAGAGTGTGCTTTGGCCTCGAGTCTATAAGTAGCTCATGTTCTTGCTGTAAATGTGCAAATGATTTTTTTGGGGGTTAGTGTAAATTTGCAAATGATGAACTGTTAGTATCAATTCTTCAGTCAAGTCTAAAGTCTTGCACCATCCTCTCTTGCTTCCATTCATGCTCAATGTTTGAAGGATGAAAATGTCACAATTCTTTTCAGTAAAATTACAGTAGTTGAGTCATAAGGCCCAAAATACTCCCAAACAACTAAGAGCTTTTTACAGCTTAATTTTTAATGGAGCTGGCCTTGTATAGTCTGGAAAGATTGCCCTGGTGTGACTTCCATCATGACTGGACAGGGGCGCATTTAAGCTGCTTGTTGCCTCCCACAGGCCTTAAACTTCTTGTTTTTTCACATAAGCTAGGCTGAAGACTCATGTGATTGCTGTTACCGTTTATCTTTTTACCTTTATCTGCGATTTGTAATCTGTTTTGATCTTCAAGTAACAATTGTCTCCTTTTCCCATGCTTTTCTCTTTATGGATACCACTGAGCTTCTTCAATTCTCATTTGTTTATAGGGATTTGCTATTGGATCTGCAGCGCTTGTGTCTTTGGCTCTATTTGGTGCCTTTGTGAGTCGTGCTGCAATTTCAACTGTTGACGTACTAACCCCCAAGGTCTTCATTGGACTGATTGTGGGTGCCATGCTTCCTTACTGGTTCTCTGCCATGACCATGAAGAGTGTAGGAAGTGCAGCCTTGAAAATGGTTGAGGAGGTTCGCAGGCAATTCAACACTATTCCAGGTCTCTTGGAGGGTCATGCCAAGCCTGACTATGCTACCTGTGTCAAGATTTCTACGGATGCATCCATCAAGGAGATGATTCCTCCGGGTGCCCTTGTCATGCTTACACCTCTTATTGTTGGAACCTTCTTTGGTGTGGAAACACTATCTGGTGTTCTGGCTGGTTCACTTGTTTCTGGTGTTCAGGTAATGCTAGCATATTGAAGCATATTGTTTGTGCTCGGTGAATTTGCTTGCTTGCTATATGTTACTTTTTGGTTTTGTTGTGTTACAGATAGCAATATCTGCATCTAACACTGGTGGTGCATGGGATAATGCAAAGAAGTATATTGAGGTAAGTACAAAGTCATGATGGTTAAAGCAGGCTAGTGTTGTTATGTATAGGTCAGGTCCTGTTTATTCCATCTTTGAACTAATCAGGTTTCTCTGGGATCTTGTTGTCAGGCTGGTGCCTCGGAGCATGCAAGGAGCCTTGGCCCAAAGGGTTCTGAGCCACACAAGGCAGCTGTGATTGGTGACACCATTGGAGACCCGCTCAAGGACACCTCCGGCCCATCACTAAACATCCTCATTAAGCTCATGGCAGTTGAGTCTCTGGTGTTTGCTCCTTTCTTTGCCACACACGGCGGCCTGCTTTTTAAGATCTTCTGAGAGGGTGGGATCATGGATGCGGTGGTTTCCCTGGTAGGAGGGGGGAGTTTATTTCCATTTTGCCTTTTTTTTTATTTGGTCTGACGGAAGAGGCTTATTAACTTGCGTTTTTTCTTGTATCACTATCCTTCTCGCCTTTAAGGCAGTGTTTGGATTCAATTATGAACTCTGAGAACTAATTTTGGGAAATGATTCTTCCGGATATATGGTAGTTTCTTTCCGAAAATCGAGCTTGATATGCAAAATTCAGTTTTTGGCAAGTTGACTAAAAGAGTATCATTCAAAGAGAACTTATTTCTTGGATGTTCACATCATACGAAAGGTTCACATGAACTGATAAATTTCATAGTCTGTGCACTTGATAAACCGTGATGTCTTACCCCTGCCTATCAAGTTGTCTTCTGGAAACACAACTGGTTCAAGAAGCTCATTGTGAGAAGGCTTTCAACGTTCTCTTCGAACTAAAATCGCAGTTTTAGAGTTTAGAGGAGTCTGTTATGCATAGCAACTTGTTGGACAACTCGAGATGGCGCAGTGGTCTCTTGATTTCTGCTTTTGGAGCTGCACTTTTCGCTTGTTTCCAAGTTTTTAGCACTTGGAAGGATGCGAAGCAGCGAAGAGTTTTGGTCAAACAAAACAATAATTTGATTCATGGAAATAAGTTATGGCAATATTACATACCGTCATAGAATTACAAATGTCGCACAATCGCTTTGAAAAAGAGTAGGGTTTACAATTAAAAAATTAGTTTTTTTTTATACAGGTCCCATATTAATTCATTTTTTTCAAAGCGACTGCACGTTGCTTACATAACCAACTGCAAATATCATTTCTTCTTATTATTATATTTTCAGTACAATCATTGTACAAAGAACCAAAAGCAGGCGGCTCCATACTAGTTGAAGCTTATTGAGATCAGATGGTCTCGAGTATTTACTACATAAAGCATCTAAACGTGCAGCAAGACCACCTCGATTTTTCTTTTTCTATTTTTTTTAATTACCCTGCCATGTCAGCATGTGTGCACGAGGTGTCCGCAAAATTGCTTATCTGTAGCAGAATTGGCTAGTAGTTATAGGTGCAGTAACATGTAAGCAAACTGCCTTATCAGTTTAATAAGAGGGCAAAATCCTAGACTTTAGCAACATGAAGTGCTCTCATTCCTCTCTGGTAGAATTCCCAGTGTGTATCTGCATAGTCTTTCACCTTCTTGAATAACTTTGGTCTTTCCTCGCTGACCAACCCTTCTTCTGGTCCAATCTCTTTGTTTGGTTCAGGCGTATAGAACACAGCCACAGAAATTCTCTCCCTCTCCGAGTTGGTCACTACCCTATGCACTGGGCTCTTGAACATCCCATTGGTCATTATCTGTTAATATCACAGAGAACCAGTTATAAAATATTAACATGTTTTATTTTTCATCTGTGCAAAAATTCTAATCATGCAGATTTGGTTTTTTTTATGCTTCCATTTTTGGAAATATGACATTCTACTTTGTAGAAGTCCACGATGCCACTGCAACTTCTTAAATTTATAGAGAAATTCTATTCATTATCCCTTGACGTGTCATCAAATGATCTAATGCTTCCAGAGTGTTCAAATGCCGCATAGGATGAATGTCTTTGAGAAGTATGTTCAGTTAGGGTTTATGAATTTAAGAGAATAGCATTTAGACCACACTACAATTTAGCTAGATATTAAAATACCTCCATTTGATCGCCCATGAGGACTAGGAGAGCATGAGAAATAGTAGGAACTGTAAGCCATTGTCCATCTTTGAGGATTTGAAGACCTTCTACATCATCTTGCAAGATAACTGTGTATCCTGATCCATCTGCATGAGGCTTGAGGCCGAGAACAAGATCAGGCCTTTGACAACATGAGTAGTAGTTAAAACGCGCTTGAAGCGGTCCTCGTTCCCCAAACTGATTCAAGAAGCAATTTTCTTCTAAACTCAAGGACTTTGCCATGGCTTTGGAAACGATCTCTGTAAACATCTTCATCTTTACAGTGTATTCTTCTAGAACAACTCTGCACAATTTCAAGTATCTCAAACATATTTCTGTTGTCAATTATTCGATGACATTTGATGATTTATGAAGAGTTATTATGGCAAACAGAATGATGCAAGTTGCAGGATTTGATTTCTGTTACAACTTTTTATGTTTCTTCGACAATATCTTGGTTTTTATTTCCAGTAAAAGGGGCAAGGTGGAAGCGCACCTGAAGGATGCAGGGTTTTCTGGCCAGAATTTGGTCTTCCTTCGATCTTCTGGGTACACATCAAGAAACAAGCGATCGGACCAGTCAAGGGGCTGACCTTCTTCAGGGACCGGATCCGCTCCGTACCCTTCAAACTCTTCAACCCCTTTAGCTTGCTTCTTCTTCTCTTGGATCGGCTGCTGGAAGAATTCCCTTCCCACCTGACGCAACTCCTCCAGAAATGAACTTGAAATGTTATGACCCACTGCCTGCAAAACCAGAACAAAACTGTAATTACTGTTGAAAGAATTTCAAATTCATATCATGAAACACAAACAACTCGCATCAAACATTTAAAATAGGTCTTATGAATCATCATGGCACATCTAGCCGTCACTGAGTACAAACTGGCTATCAGTTTACTTGCTTTCTGCCACAATGAACTTAGAAAATGGAGAAGTAAAATGGAAACCATAATTGCAAAGTAAAAATCTTTTTTCCTTTTTGGTATCACCTTTTCGGTTTCAGGGTATGTCCTAGCATCTATTGCGTGACCATCAAAACAAGAGCAAATCTAATTACATAACCGATTGCAGAATTGCAGGTCAACTTAGTATTTCGTCCAAACTGCAGAAAACTGCGTTCTCTTGATATGAACACAATTGAATAATGAGTACATACCTGAAAGCAGCCCCATGAACAGAGTGCTGACCGAAGATTCTCTAGTTCCTCTTCTTGTTTACTGCCTGGTGCTGAAGATGAGAGGAGACTCAGGTCGATGATGGGAATCGAAGATGATGCAGAAGAAACATCTTCGTTTGCATCACCATCTCTACAAATATATAGTGGTGGTGGTTCTTCACCATTGAGGACCATATCCTGGACGCGCTTTGATAGCAATACCTCCGCCGAGAGAAAGGTAACTCCGGCCATGTTTTCAGTTCCTGACTAGTACTCAGGCTCTTGATTGATGGCGTTTTTTACAGTGTTGTAGTGACGTGTTGTTAGAAGTTAAGAAAATGGTACGGGTCCAATAATGTGTCTAGACTACTTTTATTTAATAATTAAATAAATATTTTAAATTATTTTTAAAGTACTAAAAAAGACATCAAAACGGTATTTAAAAAAAAAAAAACATCAATTAAATACCAAGTCTTTTATTCTTTTGCCCACGAATGTGGCAGATATTGCCTAACATCACTTTTCAATGATAAAGGTGTGAGATAATATATAATGAGTATTGCTACATACAATTATTTTTGTGTATTTTTTATGCACTCTACTGATATAATTAATTGGATTAATTTTTTTTTAATACACAACCAATCATATCACTGGAGTGTACAAAGGAGTCTGCAAAAATGACTGCACATAGAATTTTCCATATATAATACCCAAATGGCCAATAGCTTCTTGTGCTCTTCAGAGTTGTTACTTTTTTGCTTAACCCAAAACAAAAGAAAATGTTGGGTTTATAATACTTCCTCTGCATCAACTGCTCGTGTGCTGAAACTAATAGAACCAACGTCGGATACGATGAGACTTGGCAATGTTTTGCCCCAAAGCTAGGTAGCTAAGTTTGTGTGCTTGCTTGGCTTATTCAAGCTGGTGGCTGAGCCAAAGCAAGCAAATGTTTTGATGAAAAGCAACATCACAAAGCTCAATGTCTTATTAAAGACAAGCCAACAGAAGTTAGTCGTGATATCTGACTCAGCAATCCATTAGAAGACAAACATCATTTCCATCTTTGATTATCGCATTGTAATTATTTGCTGGCAAATTTTGTCAATAAACTCGAGATTCTCCTTGGAGATCATTGGTTAGAGTTGCAGAAGTCTATCTTCTTCGGGACAAAGACAATGCAACATGTCATTAATTTTGTGATGGAGGTGCGATACGGACCATGACGAGGAGGTCATGAATTTAAACAACGGGAGAGAGATTGTAACGTCAGCTTAGAACAAAAACATTTTATCCAAAATTTACACAACAAAAATACTGAAAATCTTCAACTTTTCTCTCGAATATCGGAGAGGGAGATTCTTTAGAAAATTTACATTATAAAGAGACAAAACTTCCGGTGAAAAATGCAGCATCGAATCAGCCCAGCACATAGAATTATATCGATAAATTCAAAATGGCTTGGGCCCATTGGTAATGAGATCCAGGGAAATGTCAACTTATTTAGGCAATTCTGTATCTCTTGGTAGCAAGCCCAAACTTTGATGCGTGGTGTGTGAATCTAGGCTTATCATTGTCGAATTATCTAGGTTTTTAAGTTTGCTTGTATGAATGATCCGACCCTCATTTTTGTTCTTTTTAGCATATCTTTTGGCCCAAACCACCAAATACAAACAGCACAGTACTGCGGAGACACGTGCGATCAACTGAACTCTTCCGTCACGTCTTATGGCCGAACAATGTCTGCATTTTAATGCGTCGATGATAATCTCTATATCATCCTCTGCTTTCTAACCGTCCACGTAACAGCTCGAATTCTCAGGTTCCTTCCTTCATCCTCTTCTTTCTTTTTCTTTCCTTCCCGTGCTTTTGTTGCTGAACTGAATACTTAACTTTGACATATGGTTGTGATGAATTCACATGAACAAAGGCTTTTCTTTCCGTATCATAGTTTCTCTACAATCAAACAGCAGTGTTCTTCCAACATTCTGGAGAGAAAATTTTGTTCACTTATGATTTCTGAATTACAGTTTGTTTGGAATTTTTGTTATACAGTAAAATCCAATGGGGCAGGCTCCATCTATGCTAACGCAGTATGATATCGAGGAAGTGCAGGAACACTGCAATAATCTATGTGGGTTATCCTTGTCTTATAATTTATGTGGGTTATCCTTGTCTTTAATCTATGGGTTTCTTTTATTTTGTTATTTAGTTATCTTTTGGAAGTGTTTTATCTATGAAATGCAGTTTCCCAGCAAGAAATAGTCTCTTTATATCAAAGATTTTGCCAACTTGATCGGAATGCAAAGGGTTTTATCTCGGCTGATGAATTCTTATCGGTTCCTGAGTTTGCCATGAATCCGCTTTCTCAGGTAGCTTCGGGATGTCTAAAAGAATACGTATTTGAGTCTTTGTGATGCCTAATTCTGTTGTTTCTTGATGATGCATGATAAATTTGTATCTTAATTTGAGAGCTTGACTCGGTAATCATTTTCAGAGGCTGCTTAAGATGGTGGATGGCTTGAATTTCAAGGACTTCGTAGCTTTCTTGTCGGCCTTTAGTGCTAAAGCTACTATACAACATAAAATTGAGTGTAAGTGCTGATTATCTCATGATTTATCATGATTATTCGTGCTTCTGATGCAATTTCATAAAAAGGGTATTTGATATTATAAGGATCGTATTATTGCATGATAACTACATGTGGAGCAATGCCTACGTTTATTTAGATGCATTATATATGTTGTTCCTTTTGGTTTGCAGCCTGTTTTAAGTATGAGATTGGAGAATTTGGATTTGGGAACAATTTCAAATGTTGTTATCTATCTTTCAACATCTAAAAAAGGGAAGGAGAGGAAAGCAGTATTTGTTAGTTAGAGTAGTAAAAAAGTCTCAACAAATAAAATTGAGAAGAGAGGCGGGTGTTTTTAGTCTAAATAGGTTTAGAATTTTGATGCTATAAAATTTTGTGAATTTTTGAAGAAGTGTGGCAACTCTTAATAGTAATGTCTAGTTAGGTCAATAAACCTGGCAATGAATGTACATTTAACAATAAAGTTATAAATTGTGTGGTACCTGATTTGAAAGCTTGTAAGGATCCGATTGAGTTTTTTATTGCTAGCCAGGGATAAAAGAAAGGGCTAAATAGATTGAATAAAATTGTTTTGATAGCAGAAAATACTGTCTAGGATTGAAGTTAACTAATTGAGCTGGTATAGCCATACATGAACAGTGATGTCATTTAACAAAACACTCTTTTTTATGCTTGATGTCGCTTTTGTTGTTGTTATCATTGTTATTCTATTAATTTTTTGTGCTTTCGTACTTTAAAAAAACATGCTTTCTTATCATAAATTATATCTGGTGGTTTTTCTAAGAAGTGACTGGTCTTGAACTGTGAAGGGTTGAAAATGTTTGGGTGTTATATTAATATTACTGGTTTTTTTATTGTCCAGTTATTTTCAGAGTATATGATTCAGACAGTAATGGAAAGGTGTCTTTCAATGACATATTAGAAGTGCTTCGGGATTTGTCAGGTTCATTCCTGTCTGATAAGCAAAGAGAGGTATTAAAAAGGATGCAACATTATAAGTTTTGTTTCATCCTTAACTCATACGATAAGGGATAAAGGTTGTTACACAGTGAGTTTTACAATATCATTACGAATATTAATATTTCTCTTGATTTTTTGTTAGAAATTAATTTCCAGATCACTTACCAAACCTTGCCGTTGTTTGGTATGGTACATTGAACTAGGGGTGGGGGTGTGTGTGTGTGTCTCTGTGGGTGCACCTGTAGGTGGTTGCCTTGATGTGGGATACATCTGATCCTGTGAAGTTTTTGAGACTGATGGATAAAGTAGTGTTGCCTGATTTTCTACTATACCAATCTCGTGAAAACCCTTTTCTGTTAGCTTGATTGATGTGGATTGACATAATAGAGAACTGGATGAATGTCTCACAGTAAACTGGGTGATTGCTTTTTTTGAGTTTGCATTCTGCATTGGGGTATTAAGGAGACTTGTATCATACCAATACCAATGCCGCAATGGACACTATCAGAACTGGTTTCAACACATTTCCAATCCTATATACCCTTTTGTTGCTTTCAAACTAAAACCAAATTGTTTGCATATTTCACCATGCACGGTTTGTTCATGGAAGAGAGGAATAGCCTGGACAGAACACTATCTTATATTGGAAAATCTGGGGAAGAATGGAGGGTTGTATCATTGATTGACATGATTGTCACTTTGATTAGTTGAATTGGTTAAAGTGTACAAAGATAATCACAAAGATTGAAAATGTTAATCGATGGGAATTTTAGTGCCAAATCAAAGACTAGTGGAACTGTTCCACTTCTTGCATTGAAACGGCTGCCTCTATTTTCTCACCTATGGAGTCTAATATCAAATTGGCATTCTTCTTGATTTATGTGATTGATGAAATTGGGTGGTTCCTTGGAATCATTTCAGTCCTCTTAGATAAGAGAAATACTAGGTTTACAAAGAGAATTACAAATTGTGGATAATTTATGGTGGATAATCTTTGTTTGCAAATGGTGGATAATGAGATGAGATGGTTTTAAATGAAAGTTGAACGTTGAATAAAATATTGTTAGAATAATATTTTTTAATATTATTATTGTTTTGAGATTTGAAAAAGTTGAATTTTTTATTATATTTTGTGTGAGAATTTGAGAAAGTTGTAATGATGAGATGAGATGAAACACTCTCATTATCCAAACGGGGCCTAAATCCAGTTTACATGAATAGAGCTTTACACTTTGATGTACCACATTAAGCCATGTAAGTTTGCAAAGTAGTTTTTTCCACTACTTTGTGTAGGCATGGCAATTCTCTTTTGAGAATAAGATAACTTTTGAAAAATTTGATGAAATCTTAGTATCCTACTTATTATCATGAGAAAAGAACAGCTGCAATTCCTTCATGAATTTTATTATATTGCTTCATTTTCTTCTTTCTTTCTAAATTCTAATACTTACTGTTTATGTTTGTGGCATAGAATCACTTGCTTATCTGTACCCAAAAGTTTTTAATTTTCTATTTGGTTAGATTTTACTGAAGCCTAACATGACTTCCACACTCTATTCTTTGGTTCACAGCAAGTATTGAGCCAAGTCTTGGCAGAAACGGGTTACACAAAGGAATCTTATTTAATGTTGGATGACTTCATTAAGGTACTTAATTCTTTCCATATATCTAGCAACGATTCACACCCTGTAAAAGAAGGGTAGAAGAAAGTGGAGAAAAAAAGGGATAAATTGGAGTTACATGATTCTGGGTACTGCTCACCATATTTAATTGTCTTGTTAAAAACCAGTGAATCAGATAGATGCCCAGGCCCTGGTTTGGATCATTTGAAGTAAACTGTTGTTCACATGCAAAGGCACACCTTCTCTTCTTCAGCTTGACCATTTATAACCCTGGCTAACTTGCATTTAAAGAAACATCACTGACGGAATGTATACCTTAAAAAACTGCCATGGATTTGCATGACTATGCTTGTTCTTCAGAGTTTGCATTACTATCTTCTTCTTCTTCTGCTTCTTTTTCAATGTTTACCATCATTTCTTCACATCTGTTACAGGTTCTTGGCAGTTCTGACTTAAAAATAGAGGTTGAAGTTCCAGTTGACTAATACAGCCAGCCCTGCTATCTGTTGCTATGTAGCTCAAGACGAAATGTAAACTCAACTGTATCCTTGTAGAAAATTCATGTCAATTACACCTGTATTAATACATCTTTTTGCTCACAAAAAAATGTTTGATCGATGAGCAATATAAAATAAACAACCTGTGTAATTATTACTATAAAAAATAAATGGTTGATCATTATTATTGCTTCATTCCAAAAATCTCGGGCCTGTCTTCAGTCTCTGAAGTGCAAGCGTCTCGGTTTTTTCTAATTTCCTCAATTGAAAGCAATCTTTGATTCACTAAATTCTGTTGGATAGTTGATTTGGTACATATTAAAGAGTGCAGCAAATTTAAGCTTTCGATCAATTGAAAATGCCATTTGAAAATTGTTTCCTCTCTCTCTCTCTCTCTCTCTCTCTGAAATGCATCTCTTTCTTTTTATTTGTGACCAAGTGTTAAGGTTTCAATATTTGAATAATTAACCCCAATGAGTTGGCCTAAGTGGTGAAGGCCTTGGTCTTGGGATATCGCTCTCTTCAAGGTTCAAGGCTCAACACCTCATGGATGCAAATAATTCTTTGGGACTATAACCCTTGGTGAAAAGTAAGCGATATAACTAGTTTTGTGTAGGAAAACTTCTGAGGGTGCGGTGCACATGATCGAGATTTACTTTGCAGTGATGGATCTAAAGGACCCTGCCATAAAGAGATTCCTGACATAAATAATAATAATAATAATAATTTCAGACTTAATGGCAAGACTCGGCAGTCATGGAGCCAAAATCTGCATGTTAAAACCATCAAATTCAATAAGCCATATCATATCCCTTCTCTCCAGAACCAAATGCTTTTAATTTACGGTTAGATCACGCTGAAACAGCCTCCCAATATCAATGCTAATTTTTAAAAAATAATAAGAAAATAATTACAATATCAATGCAGACAAATTTAAACGTAAAGACAGGATCTATGCAAGTGCTCGGCAATTTCCTAGGACTCGCACCCTCTCACTGATGTCAATGTTGAATTGTACAGGGAAGAACCCACAAACACGAGCAAAGAAACTTGTTCTCCACATCACTTGCCTTAAAATGTCTTCACACACACTTTTCCATAGCCCCTCCTCGTTCTTTCAAGAAAACAAAAGGTGGATAAATTTTAAGGAGGTTCGGTTGAGTGTGATTTTTAAGACTGCAACTTTTTCAGGCAAGCAACTGTCATTCACAATTACTATTAATACGTTCTCTAACTTTTGTATTGTTTGCATCTGCATTTTTTTCAACAGAGTCTTCGGTATTTTGGTCTGTATACACACATGAAATGTACGCTTGCTCATTTAAGATTGATTTGGGGCCTCCTTACAAAGTTTCTTTGATATCTTCACATCTAATCAACACTGGTATGTTGATGTTATGCTAGCTTCTGCACAGCAGTTGGGCCAGAAGTTGATCTATATCTCTCACGTACAAACACGTGTACATACTTTGTGCAGGAGGAAAATAAACATGTCGACCTCGCTTGAGTTACAAATTCATTCGTCACTAATGGAGCTTTCAAGATTCAAGAATTTTATAACCACCAGTGTGAGAAATCATACGGCTAATGATGGATACTGGTCCAGCAATGAAATTTTGAGGGATTTCATCGGTAAGTTTGATAAGTTGTGTCTTGAGGCAGATGCAATCACTGGAAAGCAGAAACAACCAGATCAATGCAGTTTGGAAGTGAATAGTTCACGTGGTATAAAACTGTCAGCAGGTCCAATGGATTCAGCTCCAAATAAAATTTTGAAGCCGCTGGGTTGTTCAGGGAACAAAGTTTGCATCAGTTCTTGCAAGGGGAAGGCAGTGATGCAGACTGGTATGGTTGAACAGCTTAACGAACGACTGGAGATCCTTGAAGAAGAAACTGAAACTATGAAGAAAGATCTTTTTGGGGTTTTGGAAGAAAGGAGAACGCTGGTGAATGAGATATATGAGCAGTTTCAGATTATACAGCATTGCCTTTGCCTCCGAAATCAAGCTATAGGAGAAACATGTCCCCGTGATCATACTCTGATAGCAGAACACGCCCTTCACATGATAAGATGTGATATGTAAGAGGATTTAATTCTAAACTTACAAACCACATTCTTCTCCTTGCAAAATATAATTTTTTCCAATTGATCTTTACTTCTACTCTCGGTGCTGGAAAATGGTAAGCTAGCTGTCTGCAGTTAGTTAATTATATATGTATATGGCGTGAAGAGTGAGCTCAAGATTCTAGAAAGGCTTGCTTGGATCATTTGGTTTTGATGGAGTAGATATTCCAAATTTGAGGAGGAGCTCTGAGAATCAGAACGGCATCTGTTGTTTCGCATAGGCATATATTCATATGTTGATCTATCAGTTTGAGCACTGGTAGTACTATACATAATACATGCTCCCCTTTTAACCAGTGTAGCTGTTGAATTGAAGGCTTTTTTCGTGATGCATGTCCCACTGTATGAACAAGATGGAAGAATGGCAGATCTGTCTCTTCTCTCCCCAGAAATCCTAGATCTAACATGATATCATTCAAGAACGTCATAATGTCGATTCCTTCCCTCGGAAATTTCATGGAAGTTGGGCTCCAACCACCTTTTTCCAGATTCCTTTACGACACAAGTACAGGTATGGTTTTGTGGTGCCGTATGCACGCACATCCATGTATAATACGAAATTACACTGTGATTAGTATTCAAATCAGTGAGATATAAAACGAGTAAGACTACGCATCCGCCACTGTGCAGCTGCACACGCTGCACACCGTACGTGGCGTCATTTTAAATCTTTTTTTTTTTTTTTTTCAAACGTGCGTTTTAGAAATGTAAAAACGTGATATTTCGGTTGGCTGAAACGAAACAGAAAATTTCGAATTCCTCCCGCGAAACCCCTCCTCCCTCGGCCCCGCGTCACCTTCCTCTGCCCAGCGCCACCAGCGACGCCGTCTCTCTCCCCAACGACACCGAGCGACGCTACTTCATACACGAAAGAGGAGCCACTGCGTGGAAATCATTGAAAGGAGCAAACAGTTGGAGTGCGAAGACCCCCGTCCCTCGCCGCCGTCGTTGATCATACGGAGGTAAAACATTTTCAGACCAGTGAATTTCCATATGGTTACGTTCATTTTGTGTACTGGGAGAGGTGAGTTTTGGGTTTTTTCAGATGGATATTTTGGATTAGGGCATGGAAAAAAAAAATCAGTTTTTGCATGGTGTTTGACCTCTGGTTTGGACCTCTGTTTTCAAGCATCTCATTCATACATTGTTTGATTGAAGATGATTATTTGTATTTCGAATCAATTTTTTGCATGTTTTTCATACATTCTTAATCGTGTGTTGTGCCTTTTACAAGGTTAGTACTGCTAGCTGGGTCTTCTGATAGTGCAGAGTTTTTGCATTGTAAGGAAAATGCATGCATCATTAGATAAAAAAATGGGTAAGCTGTTCTTACTTTATCTTCAAAAATTTTATTGGAGTTTAAGCGAAGTGGTGGGCTAAGCTTGAACCTTATCCATGTTGGGCATAAGTAATAGTTATAGCCTTTATTTTCATCTTCATGCTGCATGATGTTCAGTTTCCTCTACTTACAGAGCATGTAAATCCCGAAAAGAAGCCTTTATTTTCATCTTCATGCTGCATGATGTTCAGTTTCCTCTACTTACAGAGCATGTAAATCCCGAAAAGAATGGACACTAAATATGACCATTTTGATGGACTAGATGAATGTGGTATACTTGTGGAATTGATTATCCTTTCAACTAAAAAAAAAAAAAATTTGCAGTGCCTAGAGCAGATCAGTGTGTTTGTAGTCTATGAAATGGTGCGGGTTCCTTAGACTGTGAAGTTTTAACTGTTTTATAGCGGGCAAGATATAAACTTGAATGTGATAAAATTAGTGTCTGGTCTAGTTTGAATTTTAGAGAAAGCTAATGAAGACTCCCAATACATGTTATATTTCCACCACTCTTTGCTTTAAGCTCTTCCGTAGGGAAAGGATTACTTACACTTCTTTTGATCAGCATTATATCCAGATTCTTGAGTTCATGTTGGAGCATGAAACTGATGCATCTGATATTTTTGTTCATGATTTTTCGTTCAAGTCTCATAATTGACCCATTCTAGTCTATATATAATAAATTAGGGAATGCGAATATCACTTATTGCTAAGAAAAATGTTTTGTTTACACAGAGCTGATTCCCACTCTTAGTTTCATTTGTAGTCTCTAATAGATTCTACATAATTCTAGCAATTCTACAAATGCTGTTTAGGCATCTATATGGTTATGAATACGACTGTCTACATGGATCTTGGTAATTTATTACTTATTGCATTGAGTCATTCTACTAAAACAAAGACCAACAAAACTGCCACGGGTACAATAGAGCTTTCGGTTCTTTAGAACTCTTATAAATCCTTTTCTTGATAGGTAAGTTCTATTTGGACATTCTGATGCAAAGTGCAATTGTTCCCTAAATACTTTCAATTAATTTATATATTGAGTGATGAAGCCATTTTCTACACTACTTGAAAGAGCCTTATTTCTTCTTTGGAAGAAGAATGGAATATATGTGCTTTCAATTTTTGGTTTATTGGGTGAGTAACTTTGTCATTCCAGGCCACTTGCTTTTTGAAATTTTTTTTCATAATTTTTTGCCATCTCCCAATTGCTGTTTTTCTTGTTGTCTTCAAGTCCACTGAAAGGGCTTTATCCTCTTTAACTTGCCCTTTCTGTGTGCATGTTGTGAGGCACAAGCTCAATCTTTGATTTCTTCTATTGAACTGAAAAACCTGATTTAGAAATTGTGAAATTATTTCTTTCTTTTTGATAGGTCAGATGGATAACCTTAGAAAATGTGAATAACATCCAAATAAACAGTGTTGGATATTTGCAGGAATTTATAGGTTGCTTTAATAACTATCTTATAAAAAAATCAAATGTGACAATAATATGAAACAGTTTATTAAGTGTCAGGATTCTATTGTCAGACTTTAATGGGAATAAAACAACTTTACGCTCCACAGCAACCAAGTTTCAAGGAAAACAACTTATGATACTTATGTTCATCTGTTAAATGTCAACCTTATTTAAATGCTGATGAGGTTTATTTATGGTTTCAGGATGGTGTTGGTTAAACAGTGAGAAAGGCTAAGGAAAGAAGGAATAACACAAAGGAGGTTAACTGGTGACAAGCAGAATACTGCCATGCTGATTGCACAATACTGCAATTTTGTACCCCTAGGTAGTTCTTCTCATATATGAAAATTTTAATTATCCCTTATTGTTAGCAATGTAAGAAATGGCTTGACCTGGAATTTTGAGATATATGCCTTCGAATGGGAGAAGCTTAGATGGAGAAAGTATGTATGGTGTATGCATTTTAGAATTTCATGGCTTGACCTAAATTCTTTGTATATCTTGGATGTCAAATTCTTGGGTCCATCCATCTACCTATTTGACAAATGCCCAGATTGTATGTTAGTTTTGATGCTGCTGATTCTATTGAACTGCTGCATACTTATGATGTTAGTTTAATGGCTTCACCCTACTTGTCACAATACTTCTAGCAGTATTGTTAAGAAGTTATAACACAAATAAAGTACCATTTTTATTTCAGGAACAATAAAAAGGGTGGTATTCTATTTCTATTGAAAGCTGAATATAAACATAATGCAATTGTGAGCATTTATTGATTTTTAGAGATTTAGCTTCTACGTAATTACGGCTGCGATGTAGCCGTAATTTTTTATGCTACATTTAACCAAGAATACCACTAATTTATTCCTATTTTTGTAGCCAATGAATATGTGAGAAGTTGGATTGCAAAGGAACGTGGGCTTGCTTCATGGTTGATAGTTATCCAGAAGTTGTCCAGGAGCTGCACTGAACTGAAGATTTAAAAATTCTTACCCTAAATATTTTGAATGCTTGATATAATGTCCATCAAGTGCGATGTGCCTGGTGTACTTCATTTGTATATCTTTCATTTTAAGAGATGATGAGGGGAATTTATTGTACAGTCCAATGGATATGTATGCAAAGCTTTCTTGTATGGCACTTGAAAATGGAGCCACACTTAATAGCTGAGAGTGTACGGGGTAATATGTTGAATGACTTATAGATTTAAAGGTGAATCTGCATGTACATTTTCTTCATTCTATTTAATGATATCTTTTTGTGAAAGTGGGACCGGATCTCACCTAATGATGAGGTAAATATTGAAGTGCCATCAGGATGTTAGAACTACCAAAATAATGGGTAAGTTTTGCCATTGAACGTCGAAACACGTAGCTAAGCAATAATCATTCAAAAATCCACCTTGCCCTTCAACTCAGACTAGGATCAGTTATAGCCAACACCAATATGTGAATTGCATAAGAACTGAATGTTATAAAATATCTTGCATCTTTTGAGCAATGTCACTAAATAACACCTAGACCGAGTCTACAAGGACAAGATAATTGCACTAAAGTTCTTTACACAGTTAATGTCTTAACACCATACAATTTAAATACATGGTCTTGGTCCACCAACCATGTGCACTTCAAAAGGAGCATGCAAAACACACATTCTATCATACACAGTACTTTACATATAATTTATGCAAACCAAATAAACACTATTACAAATGTCAGAATCCAGTACAAAATCAGAAGTTTTCGCTTTTGCTTTTTCAGATTCTTTGCCATCTCTCTCACTTTATCTTCCCGTTTCCGAACAGCATACTCGCGCTGCAATACATCATTCAACAAAAAACTTGTCGCCTTATTCTCACGGGCACGAAAATTTTCATCTAGCAAATGAAGTATATCGGCCCATACAAAAAATTCACACCTTGCATCTCCCTACACAGTATTAATTCCCAATTAGTACTGTCTTAATACACCTCAAGCATCAAACCATTGGAAGTACACAACAAAACAAACCACAACATCAAATTTGGCTTTACCGTTTTATAGTTTGGGCAAGCGAAAAATCTCCTTCCGGGATTTTTTGACATGTGAGATGTCTTTAGTTGTGTTTTCAAACCACACCAACAAGTTGGAGATTCCATGCGAAAATCATTAACAACAGATGATGATTGAGATGCTGACATGGCTGATTCTGAAAAAGCAAATAAAATTTGTGCGTGCGTGTGAGAAGTAAATAAACGGGTTCTATACCAATAAATAAAAATGATGAAATAGCAAAATAATACCCATGTTACCAATAAAGTGTACTGGTCAGAATGATGGTTTTCAGACCAATGAATGTGCAGCCACTGAGAACTTACATTCACGTGTTTTAAATCATCAAGACATCATTACGTTAGCGCGGGGGGACCTGCAGCATGGTTTAAAACTCGAGCCAATTGAATAAAAGGATAACAATTACAAATTCCAGAATTCCTTTCCAGCTATAGTGACGGTTAATCCAAATAAAGTATATAAGATCTGGAGAAAATGGCATAAAACTTTCAGCTCCTTTGTAGAGTTCAAAAGAAATTTTTGTGAACTTCGTCTAAGACACCTAAAGGTCTGATAGAGCCAGAGGCGCACTCATTTGCAGTGGAAGCATGACAAAATATGCATTCAATATCTAATGGTTGAGGAAAAATATTTAAAGAATTTGGCCGTAGGAGGCTTTCTTGCCTCTAATGCACCTACTTAGGTGGGGCATCAGAGTTGTAATTCAGGCTGTGCCTTTCGGGATGTCAATAAAATTTGTTTATATATCAAAAATATATATATATCATGGTTGAGGAAAAGAACATACCCAATTGACTGAAATCAGAAAAACTCACACCTTGATAAATCTAAAGAATCGGTGTGGCTTTGGGGCTTATGAAGAACTTCATGGACAAGAAACTATAGAACACAGAAAGTCTAATGCACAATAACCTAAACACCAGTAGAAAATGCATGAAAAAAAAAGTTGGAATAGCTATTGTTTTCCATCTTAAGAATTTCAGGAAAAACTAGCTTAGCATAAAAAGCTATCCAGAAGTTACTCCACACCAGATGAAGCACAAACAGAACATAAAGAGAGACTTCTTGCTAAAATGGTAAGGAGGTACCTGAAAGTTTAAATCAATTGCAAATTAATAGCAGAGAACATTATTTGAGGCTTTTAAAGTTAAAAAAAAAAATTTAATAAAAAAAAATTAAAAAAGGAAGACAAAAAAAACAAGTAAATCTAAAATAACAGCAAGCATTAAACTACAATCAAGCTTTTTAAACAATAAGAACTTGCCGAGGAACAAAATCTCATGCAACAATTGAAACAAACAAGCATCAAAAGTCCTCATAAACTTGTCCAGTTTATGAAATGAAATGAAATGTTGCAAGTCAAGCAGTTTTGTTTGGATCAAATTGTGAATCATTGAATGCTAGCTTACAATTACCCAAGCAACAATGTTGTTTTTTCATATCATATCACAGTATTCATCACAATAAAATTGTGATGTCAAAAGTAGTTTTTGTCCACGAGAATGTGCAAACTAATAACCTTCAAATATTTAAAACATACAATTACCATAATTTAGGTCTAAGACGTAATCTAAAAGAACAGTCAGAAATTAGACAAAATAAACGATACATTGTAATGAAGGAGCTTGAACTTATAACCTGGATAGCGAGTAATAAATTCTTCCTGAAGCATTTCCAGTTCCTGAAAAGAAAATGACAGACGAACTGAATTTCACCATTAGTTTCTAGCAAATACACGGAGCAAAAAATAATGAAGCAAATAGACAAAAAAAAAATTAATTTTGCCCAAGCCCTAGAATCACAGATTATTTACCGGTACCAAATAATCTGTAGACTTAGGGACCTAGGGCATGGGGACTAATCTCCTCGGGAGGGCTGAGGGTCTTGGTGGGGAGGGTTGAGGTCGGTGGTTGCTTGGCTTCTAGGGCTGAGGAGCTTTCGGGAGGGGGAGCTTTTGCGAGACGAGGGGGAGAGTGCTGTTATGAAACCTTCGAGAACCGAGAACACACGTTTCGGGAGAGATCAGCTAACTAGAGCGCCCAGTTATGAAACCTTCTCAAAAATCAAAAGGATGAGGAGATTCGGGAGGGCGAGAGGGATTTCGACTTCTTACGTTCGGGAGAGAGGAGGGAACACGAGCTCTGTTTCTTCTCTTTCTCAAAAATCAAATGTACCAGAATGCTGAGGGAGGGAATGGAAAGCAGGGTCATTTTCGTCATTAGACTACGCCACGTATTGTGTGCGCCCGGCTGCTCCCAAACAGGGGCTGCTCCCAATATTTTCCCATATAAAACAGTGTGGTTGGTCAGAAATGAATCCAACGTATAGATATAGAAAATTATGGAGGAATGGGGTGGCCCGTTTTCTTAAAAGAGTTATGTTATTATAATATATTATTTTCTAATCAACTTATTTTCATTACATCGTGCTAATATTCATAATCTATTTATTTTTAGAATTATTTTATTATCAAATCATTGTATATAGCATGTCATTTCACTTCACTTAAATGATAAGATTTAATTTATAAAATTTAGATTTAGATTGTAGGTTGACTTGAGATGAAAGTTTAAAATATTAGTTTTTAATATTATTATTATTTTAAAATTTAAAAATATTAAATTATTTATTATATTTTACATTAAAAATTTAAAAAATTGTAATGATTAAATAAAATAAATTAAATTAAGTTAGATTTGCTAACCAAACACAGCTTCAGGAGGGTTGTGAACTGTCTGGCACAATGCAAGGGCTGTAAAATAGGACCCAACACATCATGCCAGTTCTAATCTCATGATTGGATATTAATGATCGCCAGTAGACCGGGGTGGCTTGTTATAAATTGAGATTTAAGATGAAATTTAAGTTAGTTATTTATAATTATAATATAATAAAATATAAATTATTAAATAGAATATTCTTAAAAAATTGTAAGAAAATTATATTTAATTTAAAATCTTTTAATAAATTTTGAATTCATATTTAATACAACAATTTAAAAGAAGCCCTCCATGCAAACTTTGTGCTTAAATTTAACAAGATCTTTAAAAATATAAATAATTCATTATATCAAATATTAAATTTAATATTATGGAGCCTTGTACATATTAAAAAATATAAAAATTATTTAAAATTTTATTAAATAAAATTGTTTTTAATTTTTTTAACCTCATTTTTATTTTTTAGATCTTGCACAGGGTTTGATTTTAAGCAACGGTCTAAATGGCTTTACTATTAAGCCGACCTATTGGTAGATTGTCATTTTGGCTAATAAATTAAGAAACTTCCTAGAAAGTGGTTTTGTTTTGCTTGCAAGTTGTTCGTATAAGGGAGAGAACTCTTGTTATTATTTTTACATGAAATTCTATATGAAAGCTTTACATCACACATTTTCATAAAATTAAGGTGTGTTTTATCATTCTATCTTAATGGTTAAATATTATATATGTATTTAAATAAGAATGACAAATTATATATTAATTAAATGAATGTGTATAATGTAAGGTTTCTTTATAATATTTTTCTATTTTTATTGGTGTAGATGACAAATGTCGATAATTTTAACGATGGGTACGTAAATAACTACTAGAAGTTAGCTGCGAGAGGAACTATTATCTCGATTTCATTTGCGTTTGTATGAGGACTAGAAAATTTTTTAAATATAAATGTTAGATGCACTTACACGTATTAAGAAAATGATCTACATCAACTAAAACATAAATATTAAGAAGCCGTTTGGATTGATAAATAATTTCAACCCATCTCATTTCATAATTATAACTTTTCTAAATTTTTACATAAAATATAATAAATAATTTAATTATTTCAAATTCTCATTCAAAATTTTCAAATTTCAAAATAATAATAATATTTTATTTAACTTTTAACTTTTATCTAAAATAATTTCATCTCATCCCTCTTTTAAAAAATATCTAAATATATATGTGCCTGTATTTAAAGAGAAATACTTTAACAACAAAAAAATTATACAAAATTAAATTTATAAACTGATGTGGCTTGATGCAATACGTCAGATTGTAAAGTTACTTCTAATGTAAAGTAAATCTAACACATCACGTAAAATCATGTCAGTTTGTGGGTTTATATTTATGTAATATTTTTATATCTGTAGTAATTATCGTATTTAAATATCAAAATTATGATTAAAAAACCTTTAAAATTTCCTATTCCAATAAAAATAGGTGTTTTAAATAATTTTTTTAGGTCAACCATCTAAAGAAATAGTCAGCTAAAAATATGTAGTGCTAACTAATATAATTATCAATGTCCAAATTGTAGAAAAAGAAAGAGACGTTGAATAAGTTTGGGCCGAGGTTAGGAAAAAAAAGATGTTTATTCAAATCAACCCACCCCGAACTCACAGTCAGTAATACTAGCATTCTTATCCTCACCTACTCTTATAATAATAATAATTAATGATGCCGCCATTAGAGTGCAAAAATGATTAAGATTGGAATATTAATTAATTAATTTTAATTAAGAAAACGTTGCGTACACAATCGTCCAAAGTCCTCCAAAGTCCCCCGGTGGCCCATTCTCCCTAATGGATAAACCCCAGAGAAAAGCAAAGGCCCAAAACGGGACCCACTATTTCCTCTCTCTTATCTCATCCTTCCAAGGCAGCAAACCTAACTCCGAACCATCTCGTATCTGCCCAATAAACTCCACCTGTCCCTCATCTGTTGCTTTGGACTCCGCCTCGGTCTTACGCAACCCGGCACTTTTTCAGTCCCCTCCTCACTCTTCCCGCAGTTTCTCTCTCTCTGTCTATCTCCCGAAAAAAAACCACCCAGAGACGTGTTGGTCATCGGTTATTGATCTTGATGAGGTATATTCGGTTGATCGGCGTTTTCTATTTCTTTTTTTGATTTTGGACTTGTTTCTTTCCGTGGAAACTTTTCCCGGAAAGTTTTTTGGTTGGGAAACGATCGCCTTTTTTTTGTTTTCTCGTCTCCCTGTCCATGTTAATGGATGTATCGAGTGGTTCTTGTTGTGATGTTCGGTGCCGAGAGAGTTTAATCTTTACGCTAAATATGTTTCCTCTCTCTCTCCGGTAAAATTTCGGTGGAAAGGCGCTATCGGGAATCGAACGGCGTAAAGTGTCGTGTGCTATGCGATCTTAGTGTCCTCTCCTTGCGTTCGATTTGTATGATGTTGTTCTGTCTTGGGTTGTTTTCCTTTTTGGTGAATTCCTGTTACAGTTGAAGGGATGATTTTGTGGTGCGTTCCTTTCGTACTTATGTTTTTATATCAATGATGGGTTCATGTTTGTTTGCTGAAAAAGTTTTGGAAAGGAAATAATCTAAACGTTTTTTTTTTTTTTCAAGAGATATTATTCATCTGAGCAAAAAGAGAGAGGAGAAAACTTACGCATACGCTGCTTTGAGCTAAATTTAACCAATAGGGCTTATTCAGTTTATGCTTGATGAGTGCGCAGCCACTTGGTGGAAGGAAGGGAAATCGTAGAGTTTATAAATGTGTTCCATAGCAGTCGAACGGGTTGAGATGATAAATTATGTGAATTTTCCGTAAAAGTTTTCTTAATTAGTTACCTTACCGTATCAGTGTGGCAACCTAGGAAGAAATATAAAATATGATACTGAAGTGATATTGTGTAGCTGTTTGGAGTGTGATATACATGCATGTGCGAACACATATACCATACACGGTTTAGTTGTATATTTGTGCAATCTGCGCATTTCTGGTATTGTTGGAAAATTGAATGCAGGACTTACATAGGCATGACTTATGTTTATGTGATTCGTTATCTCTAGGTTGCCATTATATGGACTTTATTTATTAGGATTATTATTTTTCCCCAAACAAAAATGTAGGAACAACTAACCCTTAGGGGTTGGCTCAAGTGGTAAAAGCCTTGGTCCTTTGATTTAGGATTAGTCAGTTCTATTTCTCGATGGGGATTAAGGGATATAACTCAGTGGTAGAGTGTTACCTTGACGTGGTGGAAGTCATCAGTTTGAGCTTTACTATCATTTTGGTGGTATGTTCTTTCCACGTCTAAGGTTCAAATTCTCTTTTGTGCAAACAATTTCTAGGGACCATCAAATTGGAGGATTTTCCTCTTAAATTACTTGATGTGCACTCAAGGAAAACTCCTTACCGAAGGACTGTGCACCTCCGGGATTAGTCAAGACGCTGTTCTCGAACACCTAGTACCAATAAAAAAAAAATTGGGAACAAGATGTAACAATAAATGTGTAGATCAATATGATCGAGTTCATTATGGCTGGAGGCTATTATTCCAAAGAGTTGGCCATGAGGTGGGCCAAAAGGGTCGCTTGCCTTACCACTTTACCTAATGGATGCACAAGGAGTCCCTCCATTTAGAGTCCGATAAATGGAGGGTGGGGCAGGTACGAGTATTGTAAACCAACAGGTCTTTAGCATGGGGCTGGGTTGTACTTTGTACGGGGGTACAGACCCTATCCCAACTAATTTATCTGTCTTTCAAGCTCATGCGGAGCAATAACCATCATTTTAACCCCTAGGAGTTGGCTCAAGTGGTAAAGGCCTTGGGCTTGAGGGTATGCTCCCCCCGTTCGAAGGTTTAAATATCCTTGGGTGCAAACAATCTCTAAAGGCCATTGGACTGAGGGATTTTTCTCTTGAATTATTAGAGGTGCAATTGCAGGAAACTCCTTGCTAATGGCGTGTGCATTCTTGGGATTAGTCGGGACGCTATTCCTGGACACCTGGTGCCAATTAAAAAAGAAAAAAAAAAAGAAGAGTAACCATCATTTTTATCTATTTTTTCCTCATTTCTTGAATCAAAGATTTTGTTATAAAAATCAAAAGGCATAGCCCACGTACTAGGAAGTATACAAGAGGGGTTCTTTTTATCTAATTTGATCTTGTTTTCTTTTCCAAATTAGTTGCAGTGGGTTGCATCTGGGCATAGACGACTTCATCTGGTGGGTTGATGGGGATCAATGTTTTGCCCCCAGCCTGTTTGTGGCAAGAATGGAGGGAAACTTGTAAATTGTGAGCTTAATGAGGAGATTCGGATAATCAGATGGAAAACCTTGCCATAGTGCATCCCATCACCATTCCAGTGCTAAAACCGCAATGGAGATAAAATCTAATCCTAAGTTTTAAAACATTTGAAGTATATAGGTCAGAGCATTCTTGTTAATAATACACACCTGAATATACTAGGAAGATTTCTTTTGGCTTGCAGCGGCACCTGGTGTAGAAAATCACATTTTTGCATCATCTCCATGGTTCTGTTCGCATTTTCTAATATCTACTCTTCTTCGTCCTGTTATCACACAAATCTGGTTATGTGCATATGGTCAGTTTTTCATAAAAACATTTTCTTTAAAGGCATTTTTTAGATGATTTACTCAGAATATAATCTCTTATTACCTTTTTTTTTTTTTTAAATAGCTGATTTACTGTTCGCTTGTGCTGAATACTTATTCTGATATGCTTTGTTTGCTTTACAGGATGAAGATGAATGCATGCTTTCTTTTTTTATAATTCAATGGATTAAGTAGTGTTCTGCCGCATTTTTTGCGACTTGTATTGATTAAGAGACATTTTCTCAATGGGGGGAGCTTGTTCGAGGAAGAGAGACCAGGTAGACAATGAAGACGATTTACTTAGAGGTTCATCTGGAAGATATTGTAAAAGTGGGAGCTCGAAGTGGTTGGCAACTTCATTTTTACGGCCTGCTATAGATAATCACCTGGGTAGAGGAAAATGCCCATCACTTATGGACTTGTGTATATGTAAAATACGTGAGGTACTTCTTGTATATATCATGCTTGGTGCAGGATCCCAACCCCTTGTCTGATCTCTTTTGCTCCTCTCTCACAGGACATTGATAGGTATGGAACCTTTTCTTTGCTCCCAAGGGATATTAGTCAGCAGATCTTTAATGAATTGGTGTATTGCCAGCTTCTAACTGGTGTTTCTCTGGAAGCTTTTCGAGATTGTGCTCTTCAGGTAATTCACGGTGAATTATTTGGAAAGTTGGCTTTAGTTCATTTGCTGGTGTTAAATTTCCCAAGTTTTGATAAGTAAGTTCCCATTAGTTCTCAGTCTGCCATGCTTTAGTGTTCCTTCATGTGCTTGACAGGATCTTTACTTGGGAGAATACCCTGGGGTGAATGATAATTGGATGGATGTGATCTCTTCACAGGGGTCATCTTTGCTTTCTGTTGATCTGTCTGGTTCTGAAGTTACTGATACCGGGTTGCTTCATCTCAAGGATTGCACAAATCTTCAAGCCTTATATTTTAATTGTTGCGACCAAATTTCCAACCGTGGGCTGGAATACCTTAGTGGTAGTCATTCCTGTGCTTTCTCTGTTAATGTGTTGGTTTTGGTCATTTTCTATTTTTACTCATTAATTTAATTTTTCTAGATGATTAGCAGAAGTATTTGATAGTGAATGTACTGTAGTACGAGGAGTTGTATCTACAAAAAGAAGGTATTACTTACAGAAGAATCAAGAAAAGAATGAAAATTGGATGCAAGGTAAAGGGGAAGTGCTGGGTAGAGTGTAGAAAAAGAGAATAAGACTAATGATGCTCCCTTAATAGAAAAATACATAACGTGTACATGGGCTATGGCTAATATTCTCATCAATAAAACCCTTTATTACTTATAAAAAAGAATAAAAGAAGAGACTTTTTTTTAATAGGTAATCAAGAAGTCTAAAAGTATCTGAAAACCAAACTCAGACATAGGTGTCTCGGTTCTTCAGAGCCAAAGGGGCTCTTAACTGTATGCTCAACCTTTACATTAGCTGAGAGGAAAGGAAGCCAGATGTTCCTAATCAAATAAGATTGGTTTCATGTCATTGGTGTGCTAAGTTCTGGGTAACGTGTTGGAGATTGTAGTTTTATGACATGCATTTTGTCTACCATATGTTACTGCAAGATTAATTCTTCTTCTTTCTTCCTTTTATTTTTTTTATTATTTTTTTTTCCATCTTGTCAGATGTTCTCTCTTAAAATCATTTATTTTTTGGGCATAACTCTACATAAATTAACTTTATCTTCCTCCGTGCTCTTGAACTTTTCCTCAAACTTGAGATAGATGTGAATTGCCATCGTGCCTTCGCTGTATTCTTGAATTGGGTGGTTTATGTATGTTGTATATGACAATTACTAAACGTTTCAGGTCTTTCAAACTTGACAAGTCTGAGTTTTAGAAGAAACAATGCAATTACTGCTAAGGGAATGAGTGCCTTTTCCGGTCTAGTTAACCTGGTCAAGTTGGATCTGGAGAGATGTCTTGAGATTCATGGTGGGCTTGTTCATCTCAAAGGTATTTATTATCTGCATGTACTTTCATCCGGGACACACCCCCAAAAAAAGAGAAGAAAAAACACAAATGCTTTCATGAATTATGATGAGTTAGGCGGTTGATTAAATAAATGATATTGTTAGCTAATACTATTTTAGATTAAATGTTAATTGGGGGATACAGAATGTGGGTAGTGCTCTCGTTTTACAAATCTATTCCCTCCTGAAGGTTGAACCCAAGACCTCCCCCATCTGAAGGGATGAGTACTACCCGGTTAAACTTATTTTAATTTAGAAGAAATTATGGTAGAGTTTCTTTTGTAAAGATGATCAAAGCTGACCATAGAGTGGAAATAAAAATTCAATGAAATATTGTTGAAAGTTTCTGTTTTCAAACAAAATGAGTACTTGAAAGAGGTGTCATCGGATATCTCTAAAAATGAACTTATAAAGGACTTGGGTACTGCTGACACTAGATTTCCCTTGACAACAAGAACATCACACGCAACAGCCAATTTTTGCTTTCTTACTGATGGTGCGGCATATATCTTTTTGCAGGTTTAAAAAAGTTGGAGTCTCTCAATCTCAAGTGCTGTAATTGCATTACAGATGATGACATGAAGCCTCTCTCTGGTAACTTACAATTTGGGTTCTTTTAGTTTATTTTTTTCTCTTAGTGGTGGTATGACCCGTAATTCTGTTTTCTTGTATGGTTACTTATAAATAAAAAATAAAAAATTCTGTTTTCTTGTATGGCTATCATCACTCGCTGTCTGTCTGTCTGTCTGTCTGTCTCTGAAGAATTGTTTGTTAAGACTATAAATGTGGTGCATTGACGCATGAAAAAAAATATGGGAATAAAAGAAAATGTTCCTTCGGACATTGTGGCAGTGTTTTAACAGTTATGACTGTGTTAGTCTAGCTGGGGTCCTTAAGGGTTTTATTTTATATTATTATTTTTTTAAGCTGATGTGTGGCTAGGAGTGTTTGAAATTCTGGGCCAGATCAAGGTTCTAGGATTTCTTCTGATTGCAATAAAACTTGAGCATTTAGCTTTACCCAAGAGGTTTTTCCCGTGTTTTCCTAAAAAATATATTCTGATAAGCTCCTGCATCATATGTGGACTGTGAAGTTAAACAGCTTGTGGAATTACGACAAATACATGTTGATAATTTCATTTAAAGCTTTTGTTGTGCTGGCATGTGCTTTGAGTTATGATTTGTGCTTAGTAATTGAGATGGTCTATTGTGGAACTGTGTGAATCACTCATTCATAAAATTTCAGGGCTTATCAGCTTGAAAGGACTGGAGATTTCATGCAGCAAGGTGACTGATTTCGGCATTACTTTCTTAAAAGGTACCATCGGTATATTTTTCTAATAAGTTATGTTTTCTATATAAGTTGTTATATTTTATTTAGCCTTCATGTTATGAGGATAACCCTGTAATGGTCATGGCCCCATGCCTTGGGCTTATCCGGTTACCTTGGGGTGTTCTGTTTTTACTAAATGGGAAAAAAAATGAAAAGAAAGAAAATTAATGTGGAAGGTTCTCTTTCTGTGTTAAAAAAGGTATGAAGCTGTCAGGCTGGAACTAGCTTGCCAAGAAAGTAATGGTAGCTGAACCAGACATTTTAATTATGTGCCACCTTTTCCTTGAATCCTGGTGACAGCTGTTTGCACTTAACTTGGATTGGTTTTGTATTTGGTAATTATGTTTCGGTTAGAAAACTTGGTTGTTAACAAATATTTTATGAGTAGCTGTAAGTCTCTTTTTTATGCAATACTCATAAAAGAAAGATGTTGCCTCTCCTTCTGTAGCGTAGAAATTAGATTTTTTTTTTTTTTTTAATTGGCACCGGTGTCCAGAACGGGGGTGTACATGCCCTCAGCAATGAGTTTCTCGCAAGTGCATCTCGGATAATTTGAGGGGAAAATCCCCCAATCCGATGGCCCCTAGAGATTGTTTGCACCCAAGGGGATTTGAACCTTAGACCTAGGGGGAGCATACCCCCAAGCCCAAGGCCTTTACCACTTGATCCAAGCCCTAAAGGTTATCGTAGATTGTGAATCAGGCCGCAGGAGATCCTCTGGGCTGAAGCCTTTCATCTTCTATATATCTAGGATTTCTTTCTTGTATTCTGCTAAGTTAATGAAGGAAATGACTTATAAAAAATCAAAAACTGAAATGATGGGAATGATACGGATACTCTCATGATTGTTTGGCTTTTTGGTTTTGAATTATTTCAATGTATTCTAATCAGGGTCTCTTTTTTAAACTTGTGGGAAAAGATTTTGGGTCTCTCTTGATCTAACATTGTATTCTCTTCTTTCTTTGTTGTAATTTCCGTCATATTATTTCTGTGTGTTGTAGGGCTGTGCAAGCTTTCTATGTTGAACCTGGAGAGATGCCCAGTTACTGTTGCATGCTTGGACTCTCTTTCAGGTTTTAGTTCTTTTCAAGGGTCTGCCAATCTGTTTATTCTTATTCCAATATGAATAAGGCTTTTAATTACACAATGTTATTTATATGATGTAATTGCAGCTCTAGGATATCATTCTCGAACATTCTCATGTTCTCTGCATCTCTGTAATTGTTATCATGAAAGGCAATAAGCACTGATAAAAAAAAAAAATTAAAAAAAAAAAAGAGGAAAATGATAGACATACAACTTTTTTTACCATCCTTTATACAACTATGTTGTAAATGAGGGGCATTTTTGTAAAATAACTTATAAAATTAATTTCACTTTTACATAAATACCCTCATTTTAAAACATGGTTGTATAAAGGGTTGTAAAAAGGGTTGTACATATATTATTACTTTTGTCGAGTCTATTGATTTGAAATATCGTAACTTATTGTCTAACCCAACTTACCTTTCTCCAGTCTCTCTTCATTCTTTCTTCCCTACCCCCCAACCACACGTTACATGCCCTAAACTACAAACATTTTTTCACTTTATTTTTGAGAAAATATTGCCAATAACTCTTTACTTTGTTATAGATATTTTTATCACGTTTATGTGCACTCGAAGTTTCTTCTCAATGTGCATGTATACGAATGAAGTTTTAGTTTGTGGAAATATATATGGCTCTAAAGGACAGGGAGCTTGGGCATGATATGCTTCTGAAGGTGAAGTAGCTTTGATTTCTTTTGACCCCTAGAAATGTTTTTGCTGGGTGAGGAAGGGATTTTTATGGTTCAATTGGATGCTTTAAGTATGTAATTCAAATTCACTATTATATGTTCATTCACATTGTTCTGGTGACATGGAGTGAAAATTAAAGAAAATTAAGTTCTTGATGGGATGGTGAATTAGACTACATTGATAATTTGAACCAGGCATGTTAAATTGATAATGGTTGAAGCAGTATCTCATGAAATTATACACTTCATTGTCAATTAAAATTTCAGAAGAAGTGTTCATTTTCTAGACTATATGATCTCAATCTTTTGTTCAAGAATTGTTTTGGCCTGATATCTAACTTGCATTTTTTTTTGGTGCCAGCTCTTTCTGCCCTCTTATATTTGAATCTTAATGGATGTAATCTGACTGATGATGGATGTGAGAAGTTTTCCCGTGAGTAGCATTAAGACTGATATATTGTGCGGTTTATCGAGAATGTTTCTATTATGGTGGTTTACTTTACTATTTATTGAAAGAAGAACCTTGCCTTGAACTTTTAGCATACCTTTTTTTTTTGTAGGATTTAGGAACTTAAAAGTGTTAAACTTGGGGTTCAATGAGATCTCAGATGGGTGCTTGGTGCACTTGAAAGGTTGGTGTTTTTCACTCCCCTACACAAGTTCAAAAACATTGGTCTTTAATTTCCGTTTTGTCTTCATTTTCTATCAATGGAAGAGTTGGTTTGAGTGTTAAGGGTTGAGCCTTATATTATATGGAAGCATTCCATGTCTGTTAAAATTTATTAACTGCAGTCTCCATGATTCAGTTAGGTATTTGGGGTGTGAGATCTTCCTCTTCATTCTATGCACAAGATAGAAATGATTAATTTCTTGTTTTATTAATGTATTAATGTTCTTGTTGACAATTAAGCATGAGCAATATTATTTGTCGACAGAGAATTTAATTGTTTCTACAATGTTCACCTCTGCAACTGCTTTGAGCATTGGGATTTCATGGCTAGTTCATGAAAGTGTGCAAAAGAAGTTTGAGAGTGCATGCATGTGATGTCTTGAATAAGTTATCACATAACTTGGTCTTGCTGCTTGTGTTTGTTACATTTTGAATGATGGTTTCTATACATAATTATTGATCTTGCTTCAAACAGGTCTGACAACTTTGGAAAGCTTGAACTTGGACTCGGGTAGGATTGGTGATGAAGGGCTGGTTAACTTGACAGGTAGGTGTTCAAATGGTTTCCCTTATCATCTATGAAATTTCTTTTCTGCCTGGATTTTGCAACCATTCTGCTTCCAACCAAATTGGTCTGGAAAAAGATTTATTTTATGTAATACTTGCACAAAATACTTGATTTTTTGTGTTTCTTTCCTTTGCATTTAGAGAGAGTATAATTGCTGCTTGCTTGTGTGCCATGTGATTTAATACCAGAGCTGCTCTGATGGCTATATTTGCATTTAAAACCTCACCCACACATGCAATGAACTTTCCTTAGTTTGGGTTGTGGGTCTCTCATGTTTATGAACTGTGTGTGTGGGTTGCATGCTCTTTTGAAGGTGCTTTTGATCAGTGTTTTTGGTACTGTACCGTACCGGTCACTAGGCCGGTACAGGTATGGTACTTATTTTGTATCGGCTGAAATACCGGCCGGTTTTTTTCATTTTTTTAAGCAATAATCTTATTTTTTGACCCCCAATTCATACTAAACTATTTATAATTTATATATACATATTTATTCATTTATAATTTATTCGTATATAGACTATTATTTTGAAATATAATTTATATATATATTTTTATATATAATTTATTTATATATCGACTATTCCGAAACGGTACCGGTACCGAAATATTTCGTTCCAGTGCCTTGACCGGTACGACATCCGGTACGGTATTCAAAACATTGCTTTTGATATACATTTTTTGCTTGAAAAAAAAAAGAAAGGAAAAAAAGAAAAAAAAGAAAAGACAATTCTCCCATCTTGCATACTAGTTTTTTCAAGGTTGATGATTCTATTTTCATCTGGGTAACATGAATAAATTAGTAGGGTCAAATTGCTAACATCTCTTCGGGTAGTTGTCTTTGCCGGCTCTAATTTGCATTGTTTCAGAATAGTTTGAGGGGTGATGTATATGTGTAGGCATGCAAACCATATTTTGCATCTAGATCCTTGTTTTTTTCAACACTCATCACATGATAAGTAAGAAGTTTTTGAAAACGTTGTCACCGCATTGCACAAAGACTTGCAAATTCAGCTTAGTTTATTCTTTTCATTTGCGTATAAGATTCTCGATTTCTTTTGTTCCTTTTGTATTATTATTTCTCCATTATTTCTCCTCTATTTGTTTCCCCCTTCATTTGTAAATAATACTGAAATTTTTAATATGCAATGCTTTGATGTTTAGGCCTTCGACATCTGAAATGCTTGGTGTTATCTGATACTGAAGTTAAAAGTAATGGACTTCGCCATCTATCTGGTTAGATGTTCACATTCTATTTATTTACAGATTATGAAGTATAAACAAATTATATGCAGATAGATTATGGAATATGGCTGGTTTCCATATGTATTTTTTTCTATAACTTCAGTGTGGCATATTCACTTGGGTTATTGATGTAGACTGCATTCTGTCGATAAATTCCATGCTTGTTTATATAGTTGCACTATTGTTGTTGAAGATTTTATCGCACCAAGCAAATCTTTTCTGGGAGCCTTGTCAAGCTTAACTGGTTGTTCTTTGTTATGTAGGATTAATGGGTTTTATGGCCTTTTGGATTCAATTTATGTTTTATATAGTTATTTTTTGGACTTTTGCTTCCGGAGCAAGTTGTTTGAATGATATAATTTATTAAAAATAAATAAATAAATAAAGTTGTTTGAATAATATCATGGTCCTGAGAAATTGGTTTATTTTAATTTATGAAAAAGTTTTCAAGTTGGGTACTGAAGGTGGAGGTATTTGAATTTGATTAAATTCTTTAGCCAAATGTTGGTTTGCATAGAGATGGGTGGTACGTTAGACAGAATCAGCATATCTAGATTAAAGTAGTCTTCTTTTTCTTTTCTTTTCTTTTTTCTTTTCTCTTTTTTTCTCTCTTATGGTTTGCATAGTGATGGTGTGAATTCTTTCGTGCATAGAGCAGCGTGGACCATATTCACAACATATAACTCCCTTTGCCAAGTTTGCTCTTAGCCAACTTGCACATGCTATATATTTGGTTGTCTCTCGGCTTATGTAGCCCCAACAAGAGATCAAAGCAGAAAGAAAAGCTTTTTATGCTATCCCTTGACATCTTTTGCAGATTTTTTAAATTCTTGTTCTTCTCATTTGTCTTAGGTGTATCTCCTTTGTATGCTTCCTGTGTACTTGGGCTGCGGCCCTAGTGCCCATCTTAATAAAACTGTCTTTTCCAAAAGATTTTGCTGATAACCTGAAATTTTTTGTCGGTTTCCTGTTAGGTTTGACCAATCTGGAGAGTTTAAATTTATCATTCACTGACATTACTGATGGAGGTTTAAGAAAATTGGCTGGACTCAAATCACTGAAGTCACTTAATTTGGATGTTCGCCATATCACAGATGCTGGACTTGCAGCTCTTACCAGTAAGTGATTTAGGTGTAGTTTGGATTGTGAGATGAGATGAGATGGTTTTCGATAAAAGTTGAATAAAATATTGTTAGAATATTATTTTTTAATATTATTATTGTTTTGAGATTTGAAAAGGTTGAATTGTTTATTATATTTTGTGTGGGAATTTGGGAAAGTTATGATGAGATGAGATGAGATCAAACTGTTTCTGTATTCAAACTAAATCTTAGTGGACCTGGTGTTTTAAATGGGAACATAATGGAATTGTGATGATCAACATTGGCGAGAATGCATGCGGTGGGAGTAATCTATATTTTTATTTTTTATTGTAATTTGAACCATTTCCTTAAAAAAAAAATGTTTTCTTTTGGTTCAGTAGATACTGAACAATATAAATGTTTCAATAACCTAGAACAAACGTGTATATTTGGGCTACTGAGCCTCTTAATGATCACAACTGGGTTATGATATGAATGCGAGTCCTCAAGCCTCATAAAATTCAATTCTTTGTGTTACACTGCAGCTTATTGTGGATTGCATGATTATGCTTTTAGTTCTACGTAAATGTTTGATTTTTTTTTTCTTTTCTAAATTTAGTGATGCACTTCCATGCTTTTTTGTAAGCAGGTTTGACTGGATTAACTCATCTTGATCTTTTTGGAGCACGTATTACAGATGCTGGAACAAACCATCTGCGAAGTATGTTAGTTAGCACGCTAATGCGGTTGCCAATCTTAACAAATTTCTTTATCATACATAGCAATCGCGGGCGCACTGAATTATGTCTGAGAGAACAATGCTGAGTACTATATTAATTACACCTATGTTATAACATACTTATATCTAATTAAACACAAAAGAGATCTGGAATTCTATTAGTCACAAGATACTAATTATAAAATATGGCAACAAATTACTTACAAAAAATATATACAAATTGTTCCTCCGTTGATGATTGAATATGAGAGCACACTAGTTTAGAACTATGAATAACGACAGGCCTTATCCAACTTAACAAGCAACATTCTTGAAACAATTTGAACTTCGGTTTTGCAAATGAATGGCAAGTTCTGATTTAGATTAATTCTCATGTGTTTCCTTCCCTTTGTTTGATGAACCAGACTTCAAGAACCTGAGGTCCCTGGAAATATGTGGTGGTGGACTGACAGATACTGGTGTCAAGAATATCAAGGATCTTTCGTCCCTGATGGTGCTCAATCTTTCACAAAACTCCAACCTGACAGATAAAACCTTGGAGTTGATTTCTGGTAGCTCCATGAACTTTTTTTTCTTTTTAGTTTATGCGGTAGAAAGAAATGCATTCTCTTGTGTGGCTCATAATAGAAATATTAGTCCTGAAATTTATGTGGCCAATATTATCTCCCACATCTATTGAACCGACCACCAATATCTTTGCATGGATTTCCTCTAAGGCTCTGTTTTTTAAAATAAGTTGGGGCACTTGTATTAAAAGGTTACTTATAGATCATTTTTTTTTTTTTTTGTCTAAGCTACTTATAGATCATTTACTGCAAATGGAAAACATGAAGTACCTACACAGTATATTAGGGCGCACTATCATTCAACCAGAAGTGGAATGGACAACTTGACTTGCAAGAAAATGCTATTCTTCTTTTTTAAATGAATATGCTTTTCTTTATAATGGGAACCAAGCTAAATTTGCAAGGATGACTTTGTGGCTCCAGCCTTAAAATTGTATTGGTTACACCGTTGGCATGCTGCAGCCTGTTGAAGAATCTACAGGCCCGCTTATATTCTTAAACGCTGTTTGGGGATGAACTTCTCATGAACAATATTTTGACCCACTATCTACGTCTTATAGGGATTTTGTTGGGGTTTCTTCTGTTCATCCTCTCACATCCTTCCATGTGAATGCAGGCTTGACAGGATTGGTCTCTTTGAATGTTACAAATTCTCGCATCACCAGTACAGGACTGCGCCATTTGAAAACTCTGAAGAATTTGAAATCACTAACAATGGATGCCTGCAAGGTGACAGCAAATGATATGAAGAAGCTACAGTCAACTGATCTGCCTAATCTGGTGAGCTTCCGTCCCAAGTAACCATGGAGGTGTGTAAGATTTGTGTGTGAAGCGACCTTTGGTGTTGGGGGTAGCTATGTATATAAAAATAACATTTGAGTTGAGGAGACGTTTGAGGTACAGTACATATGGTTAAACATGAAGGGGATTAGAGAATTTGGCTTGGGAAGTAAGCAATCCAGGAATTATCCCAATGCTTTGTGTGAAGCATTCTTTTGAATCAAATGTGGTGCAAAAGAAAATGTAGATAAAAGCTTCCTTGGCAATGGGCTATTTTCAGCCGTGGTTTGGTTTGTACATATATCATCATGTGCCTGGTATTGCACCAAATTTATTGACATATAAATAAATATATACTGCAGTTCCCTTTAAATGTCTTTGCTTCTCGATTGATGGCCTATCTATTAAAATCTCTGTAAAAATTACTTGCTGCTCTTCTCTTCCTGCCTTCCAGTTACTGCTGGTTGACTTGGTCCCACCCGAACCCTAATTTTTGCTGAAGGGTAACGAACGTTATTTTGTTGCAGAATGTTATGATATAGGCTTTAGAAATGAATTTAGTTCTATTCTGGTCAGTAATAGCGTTAGGCATAGGAAAGTAGGCACACTTGGGCATCGTTAACGTTTTCTTTTAAGTGGGTACAAGAAGCTTTCAAATAGTTGGATTGTTTTCCATGAACGAATCTCTTTCTATTTTTTCGCAAGCACGCAAAATTGCAGAAGGTGCTTATGATCGTTTAGATGATATTTGGGTGCCAGAATTTTAATACAAATAGCATTTAGAAATATTGATGAGTTTTTTTATTTTTTTATTTTTTATTTTTAAAAGCGAAATATTGAAGAGTTAGGAAGGGATATATTGTCAGTCCGGTCCGGGGAGGTCGGTGTCACGGATTGAAAATTATTTTCTATCCATTTTTGCTGACCAGAACCTCAGGAATCGGTCCGGTTGATCCATAAACGTTTTTTTACTTTTTTTTTTTTTTTTTTTTTAAATACAAAAAATTAATTAAATTCTTAAATATTTTATATATGATTAATAGATACTAGATAATTTCATTATATATAATCAATAACGATCCCTTGAATAAAAATTAAATAATTAATTTATACAACTAGTATATAATATAATATATTATATACATAAAAAATATTTTTATATATATAAATTCCGTTAGTTTTGATTCAGTCTAAAAAAATAAACCAACCGAGTAAATAAAAAAATTATCGGTCCAGTCCAGTCTTACAGCCCTAGATATGATCGATCTCTTAAGCCACACGGGTCAGAATCGGTTCAGAAAACGAAGTCAAATAAACCTACCGCCTTTGCTTGGGAAATTTTGCAGCCTACCTGGGCCACAATGCTCCTTTTCGGACCATTTTTCAGAATTTTTTTTTTTTTTGTTTTTTTGAGGTCGTTGGCCCAAAACTAATTTGGTCCATTTTTTTCAATTACTCGGTCCAGAGCTAGTTTCACCGATTTATGGATGGTATTACACGTCCGGGTAAACTCCTTGCTCCGCTTCAGAGGACCCGAAATGAGTAGCGATACAGAGAAATGTTGTGCACTCAACAGGCAAGCACTCTGGAATCTGATATTTACTTATTGTAAAAGTAAAAATTGGTTAGAATTAGATGATTATATGATAAGACTTATCTTATTATTATATTTGATATTATTAGGCAAATGTAAAATAATTATTTATTTATCTCTAAACTATTGAGTTTATTTAGGAATCTTAAAAGTTGTTTAAATAAGTCATTGTGGTAAAAAATTGAGTCTAGAAGGCTCTGTATTTATCCATAATGAAAGTTAAACAGAGATCAGTTATTGCAAAAGAGTGTTATCACGAAATGTCAGTAATTCGTCAGGAGACATTCTCGCAATAGATTCTATCCGTCAGTAAATCTTACTTTAACTAAAACTCTTTTCAGATTGTCTATTTAAGAGATCCTATTGGTTAGAATTGGTAGAGATTCAGATCTACATGTTTTCTAGAATACTTTTTAGTGCATATTTTGATGAGAAAATTCCTTATTGAATTTTTATATTTGTGATCTCTTTGAATGTGATTGTACTTCAAGTGTGAAGAATCATTGATTGGATTTCAACCACTGAAATGAAAGAAAGCCAATAGTTTGAAGACCGCCAGAAGTTCTGATTACTACTGTAGAAGACAAATAAGTTATTTGTTTGGACAAATAAGATAATCAAGTTACAAAAATTTTATAATTAAAAATTACTTGTAATTGATTTTTAAACAATAAGATTGACTTTCCTAAATTTGACTGTCTTGTAAGATTTTACTTTTAAAAAATTCTTTAAAGAATTTCCCTTCTTAACCAATCATTATGTCTTACAAGTTTGATTATTTATTTTAAGTATTTGATTTGTTATATAATATTTGATAATTGAAATCTAACCAATTTGTTCAAGAAAATTAGTAGACAATTTTATAATTTTACAAGAATACTTGAAAATTTTCACTCATTATTTGAGTAATGCTACGTACAGTCACTTTTGCGTACTCCCTGCGCACTCCACTGATATGATTGGTTGGATTAATTTTTTTTTTAATATCCAACTAATCATATCACTGGAGTGCACAAAAATGACTGCACTTAGAATTTTTGAGTAAATAATGACCAATTAGACTGCACTGATATTTGATACCTATCACATAATTTATAGTTCAATGATTCGTAGCAGAGATTGAGAGCAAAAGACATTCTTTTTCGAAGAATTTCCTTCCAAAAACTAAATTGACCTTCAACTATTAATACTACTACAGCATTTACCTTAGAATTTGATTAAAAATGTCAACTCTACACATTTTGCAGCGTCCGTCCTTCAGTAAATTACATGTCGTGACCCGCAAACTGCATAACAAGCAAATGCACAAGCAGATGATATCTTAAAGTTGAAGTCTTGAGATTCGATAGACCTACATTGCTTATAAACAAGCAAAACAAGCCATGTACAGCATACCTGAATTCGAGACGGGCCAGCAAGCAAGCATGTAAAAGAACTTCTCACTGGCAGCTGCTTGATCATCTCTGGGCTTGGTCCGAACCAGAAGCTCCAACTGGAGAAGTAGCTGGCACACTGCTTGCTGACCCATTCTCAACAGGTGGGGGAACACCCCATTTGCCTTCAGATTCAAGGGGTTCAAAGACATGAACCCCCCCATCTGACAGCCCTAATGCAAATTGATTTGGTTCTTGTGGATGTGCGGCAATCACAAGTGGTTGTACATTAGAACTGCTGCATTGAGTAAACGAAGGGTCATAATCTACCACTCACATAGGTAGGTAAGTGCAGTCAAGTTTCCCCAGCCAAACTAGCAATTTCTACCTATCAAATAAGTAATTGCAGAAAAAGATGCATATTGAACTGAAATTATTTGGCGTTGGACAAGCAATTTACCAGTTAAAAGATAGGCTTGATCAAAATTTTAAATTTAGATGCCAATGCATAGAATTTGACATATTTTGGAGCCTCAACTTCAGCAGTCTAGTAAATTATCTAGGGTTAAAAATATTGAGGGAATGAAACTTTTTACCACAACTACGACTTGTTCTTCACTTTGCACCCAGAACCATCAACTTGTAAACCTTATTCTGACAGTCAATCCTCGGTTGTCCGTGGATTCAATTATCAAGAAGTATATTCACAGCTTATTGTGCCTAAGTTTCAGTTTGCACCCCAAAACACCTATTCCTTCAATGTGTACTGTCGCTTTAGATCGACAGTTGCAATTATGCCATGGGGGCAATTTTTTGTTCATATGAACGGTGGGGGTGCAAATTGAAAATATATATAGTTTAGGGTCCAACTTGAGACTTTTGATGGTTTGGGATGCAAATTCAAAAACAAATGGTGGTTTGTGTAGTTTTCCAAAAAAGAAAAATATTCTGAAAGTTTCAGCTGAACACGTGTGCATGGAATAGTTGAGTTTCGATAGAGATATGTGAGACTTTATTAAAGAATCTTTTAGTGCATAGGGCTCAAAGAAGTTTTTGACCGATATTTTTTCGGTCTCACAAAAGTAGGACCCAATTATCTAACATGACCAAAAGATTGGTTGGGCAGTGGTATGGTGAAAAGGTTCTGTCCATTATTATTACAATTAGCAGTATATTTTTAGTATGAAGAAAATATCTGCACAATATTTCTAATTGGTATGGATATCCTACACAGTCGAGGAATTGATCCAAGTGTCAGATGCTGAAAGGTTTAATTTCACCATTCAGATACACCAAGGAAGTGAACAATAACAGCACAAAAAGATGAATCTAATCTAAGCAAAGCTGGAATTTATCTGAAATGAACCTCAGTTGGCTTGGCCTAGGTAAAGTACCTGACACTAGAAGGAAGATAAGCAGAAGGATTGATTCGACATCGTAGTCTGAGATTTGCAGCAGTAAACACACAGACTGTCGCATCTAAGAAGCTGGCATATATCAACTGGCTATCACATGAGAATGTTGCATGAGAGATGGGGGCAGATTCACGTGGGACCCACTACAGATAGAAGAATTCATATTAGAACAAAAAGAAGAGGGAGGGAAGAAAAATGTTATTTCCAAAATATAAAACACTGGATATTAAAATACCTGCTTGACACATTCGAGTTTTGTTGTTTCATATATGGCAAGCTGAGTTTCATGTGCAACCAGAAAATGTATCTGATCCTGATGGAACTGTACACGAGTGTCTGACTGTCCAGGAGTCCTTCCAGGTGGAAGCTGCAGAAATCTAGTCTTCTGCTTTTCCCATCCATCAGAGCTCCATACACAGAGCTGGAGAAAGTATTGTACCATTTATGTGAACCAACATAAAAATCCTTCTAGAATTGAGAATTATTGATCATGCCCAATTCAAAATATATGAGTAATTTGTTGATAATAGTACCTCGAACTTTAATGATTGTTTGGAAAAATCGAAGATACGGATAATTACAGTAAAAAATAAATAATGCATGAGTTAGTTAAAGCATTGCATCTCAGACGAAATAAGCATGATTGTTATCTTGAAATTATTTAAAGATGCGACACAAATAAGTTGAAACATTGATTAATCCTTTGATCGTATAAAGGCTGAATCAGCAGGCCTTTTAGAGAGCAGTAGAATCAACCTTTAGCTCTGCCTTGCTGAAATCTAATGATGCTTGCAGATTCATTACAGAATGAGATTGGGGACTTTGATTAGGTTGAATCAAAGTTCACAAGTGATCTGAAATGCAAGACCAAACTACAAAACACATCTGAATAAAACAATTATTACCTGAGCATCCGCTCCAGATGAAACTAGAACATTCAGTACATGAGAAAAGCCAAGGCCAGTTATTCTTTTAGAGTGTCCTTTAAGCTTGCTCTTAACCTGCATCAAGAAAATTAAAGTAAATAACATTTCAAACCATGAATTCTATTGTGACAATATGCTGCATCATACTTCATCTACGCGAACATTGTATATCTGAATTGTGGAATCATCCATGCCAATGGCAATAATGTTGTTATCTTGAGGATGGAAAGCAAGAAATGTTGCTGCAGGTGGTGGTGGCATGAAAGTTGTCATTGTCTGCGGTTACCAAAAGAAACTGAAATTGGTCAGAATGAAACAAGAAAATAAACTTAAATGCCACACAGGACTTATGGCTTACCTTAAATGTCATCATATTGAACAAGGAGATCTTTCCTCCAGATGCCGACATAACATAAGAATCATTCTTGGACAAAGCAAAGCAGGGCACGGCCTCTTCAGGACTAGTGTCAGAAACATCATTGGTCATTAAAATTCCACTTGATGGTTGCCATAATTGGGGTAACACACTAGCAGTTGCCTGCAAGATAAAGCACCGTTTTTGTAGATAAAATGTAATGAGTTTCCTTACGTCTATGATGAAAGAACCACTAAGGGTTGACACCTCATACCTTTCCAGAAGTACTACGATCACTTCGTTGCCATTTCCAGAGCAGATGAATGGCATTTGATGCTAATGCCAGAACGGCATTACCTGAATTTGTATATATTAACCTTGATATCTGTAATAATCATGGAGGAAGCTAATGAGGATATTTTGTTGGAGACAGGATGGAATATGATAAAAATTTATGAGTCAAAATGAAGTTGAAAGTTCGATCTAATACAGGGTAACAGGATAGCCAATATACAAAAACGAAAGGCCAGGTATATTTAGCAATCACATAGGTACAAACGGAGATTTTTTACTGTTTAAGATTATAGCAAAATGAGAGTTCAATAGAATATGTCTATTTATCCTGAAATAACCATTATAAATTACAGCAGGCTAAAAGTTGAAGAAAAATTAAACAGCTGCATAACATTTAAATGCCAGACAGCTTGAGATCCCATTTTATGCTTCTTGAATTCAATTGCCCTTCTAATTTCTAGTAATAAACAAATGCCGAGCAGCACCATAACCTACTATAGATGTTCTACAGTTCATGAGCCTTTAGTTAATATGAATGTCGACTTTCTTTTCAATTTAATACTTATTTGTACCAACTTATCATCTTCAAATTAGCACACAAGTAGATTTAGCCCCAATATGCTGACTTCCTCAGTTGGAAGTATATTAAAATTAACAAAGTCAATCCTCCTTAGTTAATTAATCCTCTTGATCATGTTATCATGCATGGCATTGAATTAAGATTAAAACTACATTTTTTTCATCAATAAATATAGTGCTTCATCACTGCTTTGTCCACCCCCCCCCCCTTTTCTCTCTCTTCTTGTTTTTTTTTTCCCCCCTCTTGCTTGTAGATCATTCTTTCTAGTAGTTTTCCTCTCCTAGTTCTTATTTCAGTATCTACAGTTTCATATTGTACCAATCACATATTTTTCTTCTTTTATACCACATCAAACAACTCTTCTTTTTGCAAACATTATATCATTCCTACTGAATTTTTTTCTCTACAAATCCACCTATTTTGTGCATAACCTTCTTACTATAGTTCAAACTCTGGTAGAATGATACACCTGAACAAGCCAAGGACAATCTCTGTGCTAACTGGATCTTAACACTCGGTTGTTTCTACCTAAAAGTATTGAGAAAAGTAAATGAGGGATTTGGCTCCTCTCCTGCCTTTGATGGAGTCTGATAGGTGAATTGCCGGTGTCTAATCAAGACCAATGGCCGTGACTCACTTGCCAGTCCACTCCGTTTTCAAGGCAAAGGGAGATGAAGCAAACTGTAAATGATCCATTGAGTTGAAGCAGATGAAGCAGCTTTTGCAAGGCAAGATGGCTTGAATGTGAACTTATGTGTATGCTAGGCTAAACTGGCCAATCACAAAGCATTCATCAATTGAAAAGTACCAACTTTATTCTACTAATCGTATGTTATTGCATGCCAGGTATGCTTGATTAATTATTCGAGTCTTTAGGTAATTACACCTACAAATTCATCATCAGTTGCACTCACAAAGTTTATTCTCACTAACAAGAAGATTACCATGCTATCCAACTAATATTTATGTACTTTAAGGAGTTTCGATTAATGAAAAGAGCAAGAGTAATGTAGCTAAGTGCACAGAAAGACACCACAAAAAATTTCATAATGCTTCTAAAGCTTTATTTGAAATAAGCAGCAGTTTGTGTGCATGAAAGAATGTAGTAAGCACGGCACATATCAATAAATTGTAGAAGAGGAACACATTGTTGCTGAACGAGCTGAAGTGCCTTAGGAAGAAGAAAGCCAGATTGGCAACATAATCAAACCAATGTTATGTAAAATAATCTCCCAAGAATAAAGCCAGTTAGCAAATATCACACCTTAGTCACTCTTAGGTTTTCAGGAAGCCTTAAAGACCGGCATTGAGATGGTTCATTGATTTCAGTGAGCTTCCAAATCTTGGATTTGTCATTAGATTCTTCTGTTATTCTAGGTTTCACATCCCCTAAGTTCCGGACATCCCCATTCTGGAAATATTAATGTCAATTTAATATATATTAGAAGAATAATAATAATTCATGATACAAAATGCATTTAAACATATATGAGAAAAATATGATATCGATATTTTCTGTGATTGAATAGTAATTTCTATCCAAACTATGACAAGCAGAAAAACTATGATGGTCCAACTTATATAAATTTTATATATGAAGCGGGAAAAGTAAATGCCACAAACCATTCCAGTAATAGCAACCATAGAGGCACCTCTGTCTGCAAGTCCAGCACTAGTCACAGCAGCTGCAGCTGAAATTGGGTTTATTGTCGGCTGTAAGAGATGTCACGCATGGACACAAGATTAGTTCATGCTGAGGTAAGGCGCCACAATAACTAATGATCTGATAAAGCTACCTTTGTCACAGCTTCAGATGCTCTTGAGGCATCATAAGAAAGATTTTCAAAGGTGCGTAACAACCTACTGCCATCTGCATTTGCCAAAATCTTAATTCCATTTTCACTGGTAGAAACAGCCAAGAGATTGCCATCCCTGTTGAAGCGGATACGTGGGCTTGCCTAGGAAGTAGAAAAGGAAAAATTGAGCAACTAATATTTCAAAGGGACACTTTCAATTAACAGTAGTCAAAAGTTAATGGACTTACTGGGAGGCCTCCTTCGGCATCAACAGTAGTCAAAAGTTGAACGTTGTCCATATCCCAGAATTTGATAGAGAAATCATCACCAGCAGCTAAAAACCGGTTTTTAGTTGTATCAAATTGCACAACACCCAAAGAACGCTTACGGAATCCTTGATAGGTCCTTTTCACTGCTCCTTCACTTTCATTCCATTCAACAATAAACGATTCCCCATCTTTACTTGTCCCACATGAAAAGAGCCTGAAATTTCCACAAACCACCCACGCAAAAAAATAAAATAAAATAAAATAAAAAAACAAATAAACAGAGAAAAACAAAGGTTATAAAAATAAAACCCTATTTAGTTGACCATGCCCCCACCAAAGAGCAAAGGACAAGCAGCACCAACACAACAGGTCCATTTTATTACCTAGTACCATCAGCACTGTAAGCCATTGTCGTGCACCAGCGACCAGGAGCATCATAATCAACTCGAGATCCCAAGTGGTCATACAACCATGCTTTTATCTTTCCATCCAGTGCAGTTGAAAAGATAAACTAAGCATAAAGGCACAAAAAGGATGTTAGGAACAAATATACTGAGACTTAAGGAAGAATCCATGAGAGGAAGGCCAAACCAATAACCACAATAAGCTCAAAGCATTCAACTAAAACAATCATAACAAAAAAAATCATAAATGAAAATGATACCTGAATGTTTTCCTTATAGTGAGGACAGACAGAAAAAACAGGAGCCTCATGACCTTCAAAAGAATACAGCTTTGCACCAGTAGTAGCATCCCACACCTACAATTACCAAACAAGATTAGGAAGGAATGGCAAATTTACCTCCACTCAAAACATCAAAACAACCAAACATGCAACAAGACCAACTGACCTTGATGGTCTTATCGTCACCACAGGTTACGACACAAAGTTGCTTGTTTGGGTGGGAGAATGCTATGTCATTTACTCCGCCAACATGAGCATCAATCTATATCAGCAAATTTAGAGCAACTTTCAGTATAGCATCTCAAATACCACAGAAGGTAAAGTAAATAAAGAATGAAATGGAAAAATTCATATTAGATATACCTCCAGGTGCTGCTGTATGTTATCATTCCCATGATAAGAATATATTTGAACGATGTGCCTGGAGTATGCAACTCCTGTAATTGGAATAGAAAGAAGACATCATCTAATTGTCCAGTTCGCCTTTAAGATATATATTGGTTGTGTACATGAAGCGAAAAACTCCAATGTATTAAGCATACCAAACAAAGAACCGTCAGGGCTCCAAATCACACGGTTAACAGATACACCAGGATCTTTAACCAGAGCTGCCTGAAATCCATCAATATCAGTTCCAATTACTCTACAATTTTTTTATCGGTAATCAAGTTCCAATTACTCTACTATTATAGGCATCAAGGATAAAGCACTAACATTAACTTGTATCATTAATGAAAGAAAATAAGAAGGGACACACCTGCAGAGGCACTGAACATGCGCTGAGATCCCAAACTTTGAAATTCCTCAAAACTAACCGCTCCCTAGAACCAACTTCCCACAACCCAATGTCCCCAACATTGGTACCAACTGAAGCACAACATGCAAAATATTCAATGCACAATCCCTAAATAAAACACCACACACTTGAAGGAAGGAAATATAACATTTACAACACTTGGTAGCAAGCTTATATGTTTATATATAAAATCAAGAGGCTTTAAAAGAGAGCCAACCAAGAAGTAAGATTTGTTGAACAGGATGAAAATCCATGCTCATGGGAGATGACCCTTGATTTAAGGTCCGAGCAACAATTTTTGGCAAGTCATCGGGCGCATTGAATGGCTGACCATGACCATGACCCTGGAATGTTACTGGCAACACATTAACGGGCAGATTAACCTGCACACATGAACAGTAATCAATAAATGATGAGACTTGGAAAGAAAAATATGATTCTGATCTGGCCGTCCGATAATTTTAGACCACTCTGAAACATCAGACTATTTTACTGGAGTCCATCATATGAATGCACACCGATTGATTGTATTCTAGCATTCCAATTTTCTCCTCATTGTAATTTTATTAGAGAAACCTTTTTTATCGGTAGTACTTTTATTAGAGAAATCATAATTATCTCAACATGGAATTATTACAATGAGAACTATAATGTTGAAAATGCGATTAAAGTTACTTTTTCACTTGTAATCATGGACAATTATTTTTAACATCCGAAAAAAGGTTGAAAATAATTTAGGGACATGAAGAGTTATGTGAAAACATGATTTCTCAACCCAATGAACAAGAATATGTTTGCACAAGTTTTTTGATAGATAATCAAGAAGTTATATTTATAGAAATAAAGCCCAGGTACATAGGTAGTATACATGAGAAACTACATTTGCACAAGTATAATACCTCATCAGTAATCCCCATTGGTCGAGCTCTTTTAGAAACATGATCAGACTCCCCAGATGGGTAGTCTAGTGAAGGGTTAGTCGGAGGAGTCCTTGGATGCTTCAAAGCAGCTGTTCACGTCAAAGAAACACTTCCATAGTTAAAATTGGAACCATAAACAACATCTTATATCTGGAAAAAAAAAATTGTAGATGTACTTGGTAGCTAATACCTAAACAAATGAATACAATACCTGGGATTGATGGAGCACCAAGACCAATAGCTCCTCCAGAAACTGCTGGATGAGTTACAGTGGAAGGATTGGACATCCAACCTGCAAGGGGCGTTGGCACAGGTGCTGGTGCAGGTTGGAAAGGCTGAAAACATATGTTCAAGAAAATTAATGAAAGGCTGTAAAAATCCAACTATTGCAACCAATCAATATGTAACCTACCCCATGTGCACCTAGATTAGGGAAACCCCCAGCTTTTGGTAAGGATCCAAGCAGTGGATTGTTTGCAGGTGATGGAGCACGTGCACCATTTGGTTGTGCACAAGAGTGATCCACGAATAGGGTTTTTATATCTGGATTTGGCCTAGGGTTTTTACACAGTTGGTGCTGCCAATTCAAGCTGCAATTTACAATGATAAATCAGATTGTAGAACTTAAATCAGATTGTAAGCTTACACTAGCTTATGACGAACAGTAATGTTAATGAAGTTTCTCTTAAATTAATATAATTCCGAGCACCCTAAACTCTTGGCATCACTGGAAAGTTGATTATTGTTGCATTGTTTATCCCAGCATTCATGGCACAGTCCCAACTTACAGGGTAAGATCAATCATAAAAGAAATGGTCAAAAGATCATGATCATTAGCTAAAATTATAAAATAGTCATTTCAAATGCCATTCAAGAGACATGAAGACACCAAAATAAGTTCATTGCCAAGTAAAACCACCTCAAAGTCAATTTGAAGCTAGCATAAAGATATTCCATTTAGACGGAAGAATAAAGCATCTTTAAATGAGTTACCTTTGGTTGATGAGAGTCCGTAACCTTGAATTTTTAAGGTTTGGGAATTGCAATTTGTCACGGAATAAAGGATTTGCTTCAATTAGTTTCTTAAGCTCCACCAACATGATTGCTCTGGCAGATTTGGTATCTCCATATTTGGAAAGTTGCTCATTTTCTCTGTTGATAAAACAAACCCATTTTAACAACATTTTCTATAGTTGATTTCAAATGTAAGGTGCAAGACTTGAACACAAATTCATCATACCTAAAATTCTCCAATGTCAAGAGCTGAGTGATTTCCTTGAAAAGCTCTTCATTAAATGTGGCAAAAACTTTCAAATCCTTTACTAATATATCCACAGCCTTGGAACGATCATGCCTATCAAAATTTAAACAGTCTCATTCACATGCTATATGCCACAGAATCTCAAAAGACAAACAATCACTTTTCATAAAACCGACGCTTAGATAATTAATAACCTAAAACTTGAAAGCTTACTTATCCAATGCCTCAAGGTACTTTTGCTTCCTTATCTCAAAAAAGATTTTCATTGAGTACCGATTGTCGTCCACTTTTGTGAACCCGGAAAGGTATTTCTCAACCTCCTCCCAATTCCCATTTTGCACCTCATCCTCAAAATACTTCATATTAAAGAAAAACCCAGATTCCTGCTCAAGCCTATTTCATAAACAAAGCAACTGATGAGACAAAAGTACATAATCAATTGTTCGAAATCACTTAACAATAAATATAAAAATAAAAACAAGAAGAAAGCTAAATTCTTAAGTAGCTTACTTGTGAACAGTCTCTTTGAACTTTTCCTCATCGAGGAACTGTAAAATCAAGAATACAAGCTCTCTACTAAGCGACGACATGGTAGTCGCCCCGTCTTCTTCGATTCAAAAAATTCGAATCACCAAGAACGGCACTAGATCTGAAAAAATATCATAAGCGACAGATAAATCCGTAAAGGGTCCATCTCTGACTAGCTTAATTATTGGAAAAGCAATAAAAAAAAAAATAGCACATAGATTCAAATCTATCCCCTGAAATAGATCAGTCAACTACCACCCATCGGACAAAAAAGAAACCCATTTTTGGTTGGAAAATACCGACATGGGTGAAGCTTAACATCGGGTTAAAAATATTTTAAAAAAATCAAGGGTGATATTTTTCACGGAAGAGAAGGCTGCTTTTAGACCATATGGGCATCAAAGATGCAAAAGCAAAACCCCCACCCCCCCGGGAAAAAATAAAAAGGGTTAAAAAACTGCAGACTTTAAAGTTAAAGATTCTAAGTTTCAGAGAGAGGTTGAGAGAATTGAAGGAGGCCCTTACCTTGAAAACCAACGAACACGAGCGCACAGAAGGGAGAGCTAAGAGAAGCTTTTCCCCCTCTAGGAATGGAATGGTATGACGCTCTCTCTCCCCCTCTCTCTCTCTTCCTTTCTCTAAAAACTCGCTCTCTCTCTCTCTCTGTCTCTCTCTAGACAATTATATAATGAGACATTGAGCTTTCAGAAATGGGGATTTTATAGGAGGCAGACAGATAAAGCACTGATAAGCAAGTGGACATATCAACTGATACGTTCCTCCACATATCCAAGTTATGGCGATACGTCAACTTGATTATCTATAAGTCCAATCAGGACGGGTCCCACTTAGCCGGCTAGACATTGTCGAGGTCATCGGCTCGGAATCTCTAGCTGACAGCTGTCCCTCAGCTTGATTTGGACCGAGACTTAAATAAGAAAGAATGGACTACATAAAGTACGTACGACTACCCTTCACTTGCTGCGGTAGATTTCAACCACTGAAATTTTATCTACTTACCGAAACCCATCCAACGGTACATAAACAAGGTAGAGGAACACTCGAGAAAAAATTGAAAAATGTCCGAGAAAGCGATTTTTACTGTGTCTCAGATCCCTCATGAAACGACAAGCTGTCTCGGACGAGTCCCATAAACTTCGACCCCGGGAATAGCCACAATATTACTCTCGTTGCCATTGTTCCACTCACGGTAGTTGTACTAAACTACACATAATTATTACCATCTATCACGTGATACAGTAATACCGTTCATGATTGCGATACTAAACGAGATACTCGGCGGTAAATAATAAGCTACTTTATCGTGGCTGAGAATTTTGAATATTTTTTAAAATTATTATTGGAAATTAAAATGTTATTGTGTATAGATTAAATTTATTAAAAAGATTTATTTATTATTTTTTTATCATCTTTTCATTATCTCATGATATAATATTAGATAATAAATTTATAAATAAAATATAATAAATTATTTCTAGTTATCTACTATTATATTATAAAATAATAATAAAAATTAGTAATAGATCATATTATTTTATATAATATCGTATTTATGTGACATCATTTAATTTAAAATATAAACTATTCTTATTATTTGTCATGTCAATACTATCACGATGCAGATGTTACATTTAAGATGATATGATATAGAATTTTGCTGTTTAAATAGAGGAAAGGCCAGGAAATTATTAGGATGGTGTTGAGTAAGATGATTGATGATGTCTTTCATTTCACCTAATGGATTTATGTGGAGGCCCCACTTGTCACTTTGTAACATGAATGCAACTCAGCCTTTTATTTTAAATAAACAACTACCTACTACCAAACAATGCACGCATATTACACGTGAGTGTAACTTTTGTGTTTGCTTTTTTGGCATATACTCGCGGTACTATATAAATTGTCCGTATGTATATTAGCAAGGGAAATGGATTACAGGCGTGTCATGTCGATCGAAGATATTGTGTCTTTATTATAATTTTTTTTAATTTTAATATAAAATCTAATAATATTAAAAAATAATATTATTTAACTTTTATCTCAACTTACTATCTAAACGAGATAAAATTATTATTTTTAATAAAGATAATTTATGTAAAAAAAATTCATTTTTATCATTCTTTTCATTATCATTCTTTTGATATTTTGTATTCAATATTAAATAATTAATTTATAAATAAAATATGACATATAATCTTGAATCATTCGTTATTACATCATGGAAGAGTGGGTGAATGAAGTCGCTATGATTGACTAGCTTATTAATATAAAGTCACCTATTTGAGTTATTGTTGATTTAATGCTAAAGGAATAAGCTTAATTCATGCCATTATCATTATTAATCAATTTCCTACTAAATTATTGTTACGATTAAGATAATGTCATGACTCGGTGTTTCTTCAAAAAATACACCTACGAATCACTTCAATTTGACCGTATAATATTATCGGTGGACGACTCTTCTTACTTACGTGTTAAGAGTATTGCTACATTTATAAAAGAATTACATAAATATAATTTTGCAAACTCATGTAACTTTATTTAATTCGTTAGATTTATTTTATAATAAAAATAATTTTATAATCTGACGAATCATATTAAATTATGTTAATTTATAAAATTATTTTTGTATAATAACTTTGTGACTAAAATATTTTCTTTATTAAATGTGATCTAAAGAATAAGTAAAGGTAATATATAGATATAGAAAATGATAATATATAGATATAAAAATAATAATATAACTATCAAATATGTTTATCAAATTTATACTTATATATTTTTATTTATTATTTTTTAATTTTTAAAGAAATAAATATTAGTAAATTTATATATTTTTAATTTTTTAATAATTAAATATGTTTAAAAATTAATTAAAAATAAAAAATATTTATATTAATATAAACATTTAATATGCACATTTAATACTCATTATAGCATTGTACTTGGAGAGGTGTAATTATGTACGTGGAAATAATTTCCGTTGATTGCAAAAAAGGTGTAGATTGTAGTGCAAGTAAAGGGCAAGTTGGGCAACAATTTTCGGTGCAAAAACTGGATGCTCACGCGCGCTATCCAGCAAGAGCCACTGAAAAGGAAACAGAGTGGGCGTGTGAGTTGCGTCCGGAAAATGGTCCCCACGCATGTTCCGCCGATTGAACTAATTGGTTTTACGAGAGAGAGAGAGAGAGAGTGAGACGCGGGGAGGGGCCAGGCGTCGTAAGCTGCCGTGTGTCCCCAAGAAAGATTTGGACGGTAAATTAAATTGAAATGGAAGAAAATGAAAAATTATATTATATTTTATTTAAAAATTAAAATAATTTCAATGAGATGGATTTACATCAACTCACTATCCAACCTAGACATAGTCACGTCTAACAGTGTTTGAAACTGTCAGTAAGCGCGTGCGCGTCACAGCTGTAGACTTTCTAGTTCTAGCTTGTGGAATTTTTATTTTTATTTCTTCATTTTTCCTCGTCTGGTTGTGGAATTCAAACGGTGGGGCCATTCTATTAATCGACCGTACGTAGTTTTAAAGGCTTTTCATTTTAGCTTCTATTTTCGTTGTTTTTAACTTTGGGTTGGATTGCAATTCATGTCAACTCATTTTAATTAATCTCATTTTATTTTATTTTATTTTATTATTATAATTTTTTTAAATTTTTATATAAAATATAATAAATAATTTAATTTTTTTAAATTTAAAATTAATAATAATAATATTTTATTTTATTTTTATCTTTTATTTAAAACTAATTAATCTCATTTTATTTTATTTTTAAATTCAAACCAGATTTTTTAAGTCAATTTTTATAAAAATAATTATACGAGGAAAACTGTTTCCCATAACCCGATACCCATCACACACTCGTGACTCGTGAGAAAGAGGATAAGAAGAAACTATTATAGGTATAAAGAACGAGACCAACCAAATTACAAGCACTTGGGAGATTTATTTCTCTCTCTTTTTGCGAGTTGTATGATTGAAGACTTTACAGAAGTCACAAGATAGGACGTAGGACATGATTCACACATTGCTACTACGTGTAAAGCTAGGTCTCTTTTCTCATTGATTTATCAATTATCCTCAATTATGCATCAAATTCTTAGTTACTTTGTACAAGGTGGTGAGTATCGCGTACCCATTTTATTCTTTTATCTTTTCTTGTTTTATGATCAATTGGAAAGTAATCAAAGGTAATAATGAAGGTTCCATCAGCATCCTTAGCGCTAGTTTACTTCTTTCTCTTGAATATTAGATTTCGTTTGGATATTATCGTTCAGTTTAAATGTTGAGCTGAGTTAAATTAAATTAAAATAAAAATTAAAAATTAAATAAATTATTATTAAAGTATTATTATTATTTTGATATTTAAAAAAATTTAAAATTTTATTATATTTTGTATTGAAATTTTAAAAAATTATAATAATTAGATATAATAAGTTAAAATAAATTGAGAGAAGTTTGAGATTCAAACTGGCGTAGGATTATTTTAGATAATATTAAAATAATAATAAATAATTTATTAATAATAATAAAATAATTTGATAATATTTAATAATAGTTTTATTTTCAAATAAAGTCTTACATTTTTGTATTTCTGATGATTTGACAACTAAAGTAGAAAATCTAAAATAGACAGATGGATAGGATTTAGTTGGGGACCACTTTATTTTGAAGAAATAAAAATAGTGCTAGGGTTTTTCAACCCTAGAATTGAGCCCTAAGGTCAATTGAGGCTCTATATGGTACATAGAAATATTTTAGCTATGTAATATGATTTGATACTTTAAAATTATAGAATTATTTTTATTATAAATCAAATTTAAGTCTTATTTATTTTTATAAATGAGATAAAATGAATTGAAATAAAAGTTAAAAGTTAAATAAAATATTATTATAATAAATTTTTTTAATATTATTTTTATTTTATAATTTAAAATTTTAAAATTATTTATTTTATTTTATATGAGAATTTAAAAAATTATAATAATTAGATGAAATGTTTAGCAAAAGTAAACGAGGCCTTAATGTATTAAATACAATTATATTAATTTATAAATTTATTTTTATAAAATTTCATTGTAATTGTAACACTATAGATATTAGTATATATATATTATATGAAGGGCTATCTTTGCAAGTTTGAATATGATGTAAATGAAATAAAAAAAAAAAAGAATATGATGTAAATGTATTATTTATGTTGCATGTATGTAATGTGGGGGATGGTCCATACATGCATGCATGGGAATCATCAGATCGATCGATGCATGACTGACTATTTAAGATCGGTACGTGGCGTCTAAGGCGATCATAGGATGCGTAAGTACGTAGATCCGCAAACATCCAAAACCCATTAATTAATGTTCCAAGTCTTATATATCCAAGGATCGCTGCCCCAATGAATGGCCAATGGCATCTCAAAGGAGGCACTTTTCTAGATAATCATTACCCCTCGCTCTATATACTGACATGAAAAAATTTCATCATCAATGCGCGCAGTGACGCGTTTGTTTTATTTAGTTAATTTATGTTTTGTACGTGCGTTTTATATGACATCTTCTGTACGTATAGGGACCCATTTATACGTTTGGCTGCAAACTCAGCCATTCATTGCGTTGATATTATCATCTGATCTGTCATGCTCGTGAAGTTCATAAAGGATGACAATCGAGGGCCCAGGATCGAGTAGTACTACTGCATGCAGTACTGCGTTTTCATACTTAATTCATTTTTTAATCAAAAATGATATTTATAATTATAATTTTATAAGTAACATGTAATCGTTTTGAAAAAAATAAATTAATATAAAATTTATATAAAAAAATTAATTTTTTAATCGTAAATCTCACTTTTTTTTAAATGATTACACGACGTTTACAATTTTACGATTGTATATAGCATTATTCTTTTTTAATTTCTTTTTAAGTATTAGGACCATGCATGAATTAGTGATTTAAAATTGAGAAATTATTCTCTTATTATATATTATACATAACTTTTTAATTTTTTTTCTTATCAAATATATAGTATATGAATAATAAATAAAAAAATTTAATTAATTTAAAATAAATAAATAAATAAAAACAAATATAATATGTGTTGTCACGTGGTATGTGAGATGATTATATGAAACATGTAGCGAAGCTTGTAATTAAACATAGTTATAATTTAGACTAATTATGATTATCATTTTTTTTTCATCGCACATTTTGTTTGTCATTTATAATTATATTAATTATTGATGTATCTTGTAATAGTTTTTAATTATTTGATTAAACTTCATAAATAACATTAACGGCCATTCACGTACAGTACCACGTTGCTACACTGCCCGCGTGTACATGAACCCATAAATATAATGACCTGAGTTTGCATGCAATTCTTTCTTCGGCCAAAGTACAGCTAGCAGCCATCTCACTACAACTATAGAACTCACCTTATCAAACCTTATCACAACCCAAGCCCCGAGGGCCACATGAACATTCTTTCGTGCATGCTTTTACACCCAAATAATAATAATAATAATAATAATAATAATAATATATAGTAATAATAGAAAAGAAGAAAGGCGAGAAAGAATAAAAAAAAAAAAAAGAAGAAGAAGAAAGGCATTTTTGTCCGATTGAGACACCTTAAATTAAGGAAAGGTGTTGATGATGCCAACCATTGACAGTGAGAAGTTTCATGGAAACGCATTTTGAAAGGGACCCTTTATCTTCAGATCATCGAGCTTGTGTAATTATTATTTTGTCCATAATTTTATGCATGGTAATAATTAAATATTATGATTTCACTTGAAGCAAGCTAGCTAGGGATGAAAAGGAAACCTTTTAATTGGTTGCTCAGTGTCATTCTTATCAATTCCCAAAATGAATCTAGAGATCATGTATCTCAATATAACCTGTCATTTTCCCAATTTTGTTCTTTCCATCCCCCTACGTACCCTCTTTTCTTTTCAATCCATGTTCATAAATCTTAGATCATGTGTCGCTGTCGTTTTTATTTTTTTGACGTCATGGGATCGATAGCTCTATTAATTGGATGATCATTAATCAAACCCCACTTGCCCACTAGTAAGCACTGTAAGCTAGCTGCAGATCCGTGTGATGAAACCATCTACAAGTTTCTAGGCCGTAACCTCCTACTTTCAACCCGCGATACCATCAAAGTAGGACGTAAAATGAGCGCAAATGTAAAGCCTACCGAAGATCAATGGAAGATGAAAACTCGTTATGATAGGAACAAAGAGAGAAATAGAGGGTCTGAAAATGACAATAACAATATTTGATCCAATATTAAAAAATAAATAAAAAAATGAGACATAAAGTTTGAAGACATGACATAAAATAATAAAAAGTGACCTAAAGAAATAGGAGAGGTAACAAAGACAGTGACATGTTTCATTTGAGGTTTGAAGGGACTATGTGGAGAATGGGAAAACGAGAGCTTCAAAGCTAATGATCTCATAGAGTTAAGTGAACAAGTCTTAATTTTTCAAATTCTCATATAAAATAAAATAAATAATTTAATTTTTTCAAATCTTATTATAAAAATAAAATTAATAATTTAACTTTTTCAAATTTTAATACAAAAATAATATTAAAATAATATATTTTAATAATATTTTATTAAATTTTTAACTTTAATCTTAACTTATTTGATCTCATCTCAAAAAATAAATTAAGAATAAGTTTACATCAAGACCTATGACGTAAGTTTTAGTACTGAACTATGTAAATATGTATTTTTTTAAAATTTTTAGTCGTTTGGTTACTAAGCAAGTCATCTGACCCTACCGTCGACGTCGAAAAATGCATCAATATTATATATATATATATATATATATATACATACATGGACCTATAACTTCTTACCGTTATATTAAAAACGTACGTTTTCATTGTAGAACCTTTTTTTTTTTTTTCAATCATTGATCAAAAGATCAATTGTAAGGAAATGAATTTACTGTTCCTTAACAATAATATCATATACACATTTTTATTTTATTATATTATATTGTGACGTATCGTTGATGTATGTGATGATGATGAGAATGAGAAGTGTATTATAAACTTATATATTGTATTTATTTATTACAAATAATCTTTTACGTATCTCGTTTTATTATACAGTTTAAATAAGATGAGATAAAATATTTTATTAAAAATAAAATAAAATATTATTATAATATAATTTTATTAATATTATATTTTGCTTGTAAATTTACAAAAATTATCAAATAAAATAAAATAATTTAATTTTATCTAAACAATCCAGTTGTGAATTCCACATCAGGGCGGAAAAAGGGAAATTACTCAAAAAGTAAGGGGGGTAAAAGCTGGAAAATTTTGTACGGTCCACACCACAAACAATGTAGAGTGGGGGCTCGCCTGTCCTTAGCTTCATCAACATTAATTTTCAGGATATGTCACTTTCGCCACATATTCTATATTATTATTATTATTAGTTTTTGTGGGAAAAACGGTATTGAACGACGATAAAGAGCCAAGCCATTAGACTTTCACCAGATCCGAGATAATGAAACTACTATTTTAATCCTATATAATATCGCGATAATGGTAATCCACAAAATATCTCGAACTTAAAGACAGCATGTCGCGAGAAAGTCTATGTTTTTGAGAAATTGGAAGAATAAATGAGTTAATGACAAAAAATATAAGAAGAGAAAGAAAAAAGGTTCCTTATATAAATAACAATCTAACGTTCGAGGACATTACTTGTTGAATAAAGTTGTCTGTGGTTGTTCGGCCAAGAAAGAACGTTATCAGTTGTCAGACAGTATTTTTATTATTATTATAAAATAATAATAAAATTTTGGAAAGTGGATGCCTTCTCCCTATATGCACTCGAACATAACTTTTATCTTAGTTATTTAGGTAAAGTATAAAAGTTATTCTATTATCGATATAGAGCATGTCATTCTAAGCTTTTATTTATAATATTTAAAATTAAATAATGTCACAATTTATTAAATACTAAATTTTTATTAAATAAACTCATATTATGGATATAAAGTTAATGAATTCAAATGACTACTCTTGTCTCTTCCCATTAAATAAAATAAAAGAAAAAAATTAAGAGGAGGTCTAGATAGTAAATTGAGATGAAAGTTAAAAATTAAATAAAATATTATTAGAATAATATTATTTAATATAATTAATATTTTAAAATTAAAAAAATTAAATTATTAATTATATTTTATGTAAAAATTTAAAAAAAATTATAATAATTATATAATAATTAAGTATAATATTTTTATACTGTACATTATTAACCTGGCATGATTTGTCTTATAAGATTTAAGTTTCAAATTTTATATTTTTAATTAAATAATACCACGTAGATGAGATGTAGTGTAAAGACCTTTAGATAAAATAATTTAGTATATTAAGTCAACAAAAGTTGTTAGACTGTAATTCAAAATCAATTGTTTGTACTCGTATAATATATATATATATATATGTATGAAACTGTCAAGCCCATGATTGCAACATTTTATAGGAATTGAATCACAGTATAAGTTAAAATAATCAATGCCCTATGACAATTCATTCAGAAAGTTGGACGATTGATTTTTCAAATCATACCTTAGTTTTTTAAACTTAGAGTTATTTATTTATCTTGTCTTAAATTTGTAATAGGAGAGACATGTGACAGTGACATATCTGTTGGGTGCATAAATCGTAGATCACGTTTTTAGGCTCGGTTTGAGCGTTGGATTTAGTTGAATTGAGATAAAAATTAAAAATTTAATAAAATATTATTTTAAAATATTAATATTATTTTAATATTTTAAAAAATTAAATTATTTATTATATTTTATATTAAAAATTATAATAATTAAATAAATTAAATTAAGATAGAATTAAAAGGAATTGAAAAATCAAAAGCAGCCTCAGTGGGGCCTGTAATGGGAGGATTTTTTTCAAGGAAAATTCTTCTTATCATCCTCACACTTCACACACCACACTTATTTTAATTTTTTTTTTCATTTTTTCTATAATAAATATGTAGTGTGTAGATGATAAATAGAATAATTTAATTAGTTTAATAAGAATAAAATGAAATAAAAAATAAAAATAAATAAAAAATATTATTTTAATATATAAAATGTGTGGTGTGGAATGATGTGTAGCATTTCCCTTTTTTCAATGTCCCTGCTGCTATTAGTTAGTACAGAGTAGCACAGAGAGCCACGTCATCGATATCCACTGACACGAAAAGGTAAAAATAGCCACGGTTTTCACTGAAATTACGGATCATTCGTATTTCGTACCCACCCAGTGAAAGAGACAGGTAAATGTGAAACTTTAAGGTCTAGGATATTAACCCGTGCACTAATGTGCGGCCCACGTCTTGTTGGCAGCCACGTATTGTTAGGAGGTTATAATTTATTTACACATATCAAAAACAGGAAATTTTTTTTTTTTTTCAGATTTTGTTATTTTCGCATTAAAAAATATATATAAGTCGTTTTGACCATCCAATATTACAATACGTGACATTTCTTCTTTTTTTTAATTATTGTATGCCAGCAGAATTATTTCCGAGTCATGCTATTACGGGTTAGTTTAGTTGTTAGATTTTATTTAGTTTAATTTAATTTAGTCTAATTTTAAATTAAATATAATATTTAAATACATAAGTATTAAATTATTAACTCATATTAATTTAAAATTTATTTTTTTCAATTCAATATCTCTTTATATATGAAACACATAATATTTTTTAATTTTTTATAAATAATACTAAACTCATTTTAATATTTAGATACATTTAAATTCATCTTAAATAAATTTTATAAAACTCATTTTATTATTTTAATTTATTATTATTTATAAAAAAAAATAATTCAATTCAACTCAATATAACCCTAAAGAAAATGCTTCGTGTTATCTTTAAAAAAAATAAAAAATAAAAAATAAAAGTACTATTTGCCGGAGCTTTGAAAATGGACAGGCAGTGTTGAGAGGATGAATGAGGGATGGCCTGCCCACCATCATTCCCAATAAATGTCACTACCTATTTAGGCTCATAACTAATGCGGGTACGATATTTACGTACTGATCACGTCGCCCTTCGTCACCTTTTCAATTGAGTTTTACGTCAAGTTTGGGCGTTGAGAATAGCTTTCAAAATTTATGAATAGTGTTGAATTAATATATGAATAATAGTTAAAATATTTATATAATTTTTAAAATTTGAAAAATTTAAAATTTTATTATAATATTATTTTTTATTTTAAGATTTGAAAATTTTAAATTATTTTTTATATTTTATTTAAAATTTTATGAAAATTATAATAATTAGAAAATTATTAAGTTAAAAAGTTAAAAATTAAAAATTAAAAAATACTTATATTTAACTAATTTTTAGATATTGAGATGATGTGAGATGTGTTGAGTCAATTTTAACATCCAAAGGGTGCTTTAATAAGATGGCAGTATCCATATATAAATAAGGAAAATGAGAATATATTTTTACAACATTTCACATCATAATAAAATTTCAATATCCATATAGAATTAAGGAAAATGAGAAATATGTAGTATGTTTTACAACATTCTATTCTAAAATGATATCTGTTTTTGTAAAATAAATCATAAAATTAACATCATTTTATAAAATATACACTTATTTTAAAATGTAATTATGAAAAATAAATGATATTTACTGTCATAAGATATGTAAATACCACGTATTTATTTTTAAAAAAGTGAATAAATATAACATATACATAAAAAAAAAATTTAATGAAAGATCTCGTTTGTTTTTTAAATGAGTATGCGATATTTATACATTTTAAGATTATATCTAATATTATTCATAATAAAATATATTGTGTATATATATTTTACATAATGCTAATATATCTAACATTACACTTTTATATATTGATAATGCTAATATACCCTTCATTTTGTTTCCTCATTTTGGCTGCTTACGTATTTAATTTTTGTTGTTTACTAATTAAGAAAGTGATGATTAGTATATATTTTTTTAAATATTTAAAAATGTTAAAAAATTATGAATAAGAAAAACAACAAAAATTAAAAAAGAGAATTTTGCCGGCACGGCGACTTTGCGGCGGCACGTTAATCGTAACTAATTACCCTTCATTTATACGTTTATCACTCTCTCAGCTGAATTTTTTATTTTATTTTTAAATTTTAATCTACTATTGTTAGGTTATCAATAAAGATATCAAAACAAAAATATGAAATAAAATTATTTAAAAATGAAATAGAATAACTTTTTGATATTTGCTGAGCGATGAAGAAAAATAATGTTTGTAATCGTAAATGAAAATATTGTACATTTTTTTTAAAAAAAATGAATAAATATAAGATCTGTATAAAAATAATAATTTATTAATAATAAACTTTATTATTTTTTAAAATAAATGCACAATACTTATACAATTAATGACTTTATTTAACATTAGCAGTGTATATATATAGAATAATTATTCTCATCAATTACTATTTACCATTCACACTCTACACTCTATAAAAAATTAAATAATATTACATAAAATTATTTTACGTATTTTTTACATACTTTATTGATGTGATTGACTGTATTAATTTTTTTAAATACATAATTAATCATATCAATGGGAATGTATAAAATAGTTCACAAAAGTGATTGTAAGTAAAGTTTTTGATAAAAAAATATCTATACACTCTATGAAAAACAATCACTTCTTAAAAAGTATGAGTGTGGGATATGTAGTGTGAAATTATAAATAGTAACTAATTTGTAATCTACTCATATATATATATATATAATTAAATTTGATAAGTGGAAAGACAAGCCAATCGTTATTAGATGATCTGGCGGCCTCCACGTGTGTCGGTCCTTGTTTACCGGAGTGTTGGAGATAAACGAGAGGATCGAACAAAAAAGAAAGTTTGACATTCTGAATAGTTTTGGATGGTGGGGGTTGGGTTATCTCGGGTTACTTCCACCAGATTCGGTGGCCACTATGCCATGAGTTTGATGTTTGAGAGTTACATCCACTGTATTATTCTGAGGTCACTGCTTACATGCTTATCATAATAATACAACCGTTATGATTGTGTATGGATTTATTATTATTTTTTTAAATAATGGATATATGAGCGTGTAAACATTCTTTTGGAAAAAAAAAAAAAATTATTATTAAAAAATTAATTAATTTTTTATGCACATCTCATTTTCATGATATAGGGAGGAATAAATTAAAAATACTTTTTAATTATTTAATATCATATTATCAAATAACGAGATAATAATGAAAAATAGAAGTAATGAGATGAGAGAGATGGATATGAGGTTTCAATCTGGGTAGATGTTAGATTGGAATCAAGCCACGTGGCTTTATTTAAATGACCAAATGTTTAATGCCGAAAACAATATTTATAGTACCATACGTGTAAATAAACATAACCATTCAATCTTTATTTTAAAAGTTTTATTATATATAAGCACAGTCGCGTATTAATTTATATATTAATATTGATTAATTTATATTTAAAATTTAAATTAACATTATTTATGAAAATTTATTTTTTGATCAATTACATCATATTAGTACATAATTATACTTATAACTATATTTTTCCTTATTTCAATACCCATTCCATGTTTTTTCTCTTTCAATTAATGGAAAATAATCAATGCAATGTGCAATTAATTAGAAATAATATAAAATATTTTATTAGAAATAATATATGGAACCTGCAATGTTTGCGTTTGACTCTTTAATCTGCATACGCCCACTTAGTTGGTAACAAAGAAATATAAAAAAGTAAATGATTTGTATAATTTTATTGTATGCAACAATATTACTTTCCAAAAAAAAAATGAGAAAATTATGATTCAAGACTAGAAAATTTATTTAAAAAAAGTACGCAATAATCACACAATGCGTACCTTAAAATTGTATATAACATATGTACTAAAATAAATACTGTATTATATTATATGTTTGTGTATGAACGTGCGTGGGCTGATAAAGAGAACCATATCAAGCTGTTTGTCCAGATGCCACGAATGATTCCTTCTCTCTCGTTGTTGTGTCTCCTTTTACCGTTTTCACAAATTAAGGAAAATGTTTAGTATGGCATTTGGATTTGTCTTTTCATTTTAACCCCTCATCTATTTAATTTTTTTTTTTAATTTATTGCTTTACTTAATGATTAATGAAATAATTTATAGTGTATTGACATATTTTTTTTTATTTTTTAAAAATATTTAAATATATTAAAAAAATAAGATAAAGAATTTATGCTAACGAACACAACCAACGGCCAAAATTAGGCAGCACGCCACCACTACTTTAATATTAATGTCACAAAAGCAATCCCATTTTAGATTTCTACCATTTTTCAAAGATATATGATAGTAATATATCCGAACTGATTTATTTTTTTATTTTTTTTAAAGCAAACATATATATTATTTAGATAATGGGCGGAGTTTTTCATAAAGGTCCAGAGGTATTCCTTAAATCAAGAGATATATAATAGCCTGTCAACTCTGACTGACAATAGGTAAATTAAATTCTCGAGAATATGCCAATTACCTTACAAAGTCGGGCGTTTGAATTTTGAAGCATATTATATATTTGATCACGTGGGAAATAAAAGCTTTTGTTTTAATGTGAAGAATCGAACAAGATTGATCCAATACTTGCCCCGCTTTATTATTATTATTATTATTATTAATTCTTTATCTAATAATATTTATAAAAATTAATTTATTATACAATTTGAATATTAAAGATATCTTAGATAATATATAAATAATAGTGAAATGGTTTGTAAATAGTAATTAATATTTTACCGATAATATTAAATTATAGTTTATAAATAATAATAAATAATAGTTAAAAATATTTAAGAACGGTTGCATTGTCAGCTTAGAGTTTGAATAAAAATTCTTGAAGAGGCATATATAATGAAATGAAAGTCTGAGAATTATGAATATGGACGAGGAATCGTAAAACTGATGGCCAAGTTTATAACCCTGTGAAGAAGTGGCATATATGCAGATGAGTATTTTAAAGCGAAGGGTAAACTCATAATATTCCATGTAAAAAATAAAATAAAATAAAGGTGAAAAGGGCATAGGCTTATAAACAGTGAAAAATATAAAATTAATGTACTTAAGAAAAATTTATAAAAAATTTATTTATTTACATGTCAGTGAAAATGATGAAATTTAAAATTTAAATCTAAAAATATACTAATAAAATGAGTTTTATAAATAAAATTATAAAGAAAAATATAAATATACATAACATTACTTATTGTCTATAGACGAGACAATTTCAATTTTGTATAAATAGAGTTTTTACATGAATTGTTCCAGCAATCGTCCTCAAATTTAAAAGGACTGTCTTGATCTAACCAATTACATACGTACGTACCCTGAAAGCAAGCGACTGTATATATAATCTCACATGCCTTCGCCACTCTTAACTGAAGTGATCTGAAAATTCTTATGCATTGAGTTGTTTTAGATAATGATACGAGATGAGATGAGATGATTTTAAATAAAAATTAAGAAATATTAAATAAAATATTATTTTTTAAAATCTGAAAAAATTGAATTATTTATTATATTTTATGTTAAAATTTAAAAAAACTGAAATAATAAAATGAGAATATTTCTCAATCCAAACGGTTTATCCTTTTATTCTTATTTCGTTCTTATTGTCCATTCATTTTGCATTTTTTTTTTTTTTATGATGATTCAAAAAATATGAAAATTAGTGTTACATTTATTAAAGTGGGGATGAACGCATATAGAAATATGACCCAAAGTTATAATTAAATGTCGTTTTTTCTCAATATCATACATGAGTAGTAGTACTCTTACCGTACTGCATGTATTAATGTAATACTAATATCCATTAATTTTGTATAGTTTATTATTCTAAAAAAATTAGAGTTGATCTACCATTAGGCAATGCCAAATCAATACATGCAATATTACTCGAATGAAAGCATACGTACGTCGTATTAAAAGGGCGCTACTGTAATTATCTATAAAGCAACGTGTGAGGTAGGTTGCTTAATAATTAAAGAGTGTTCCATCATAAAATGGCTATTATTCCTTTCTTCAATACCTATACCTTATCCACCCATACATAGTGACGTCATATATATATATATATGTCAACAATCAATTAGGTTATAATTAAACATATAAATAATTGGTTCCGATATATATATATATACATAATATGCTATATAGTCCAACACATGAACTGAAGATCATGATCCTTTCACAAAGTTGGTATTGGGTCAGACACCCCACCTAACTTGGATGGATAGCTAGGTCATGAGCTGGGTTGTTTGAACATCTGTTCCAAGTTCCATGATGTGTGAATATTTTTGGTTTGATTCCAGGCAAACATGTATAAATATAAAATATATTTACGCGCCCCTTGAAAATTAATTTTTTAATAATATTAAATATAATTACGAGTTGGATAAGTGTTGTACATTTATACTTATTTATATTATTTTAAAAAAATATGCGATATTTATTTATTTTATAATTGTAAATATTATTTATTTTATTTTTATACTTAAAAAAACATGATAATATATTTGTAGTACATGATTTCTCAAGTACTGCATGCTCAGGGAAATATACCAATAGAACCCTAGCTGCTCAGCGATATTGATAGCCCTTTTCAATTATTTATTTAACCCTATTTTGGACCGATCCATTTCTAATATCTTAATTTATTTTTATTTTATAAGCTAAAAGCGCAGTTGGGGCGGTATATATTTAATTATTCTTCATCCATCATCCTAAGACTTATATTTTTTTCAGAGATAAAATAAGATTAAAGTTAAAAATTAAATAAAATATTATTAAAATATATTATTTTTATATTAAAATTTAAAAAAATTGATTTTATATTTTATTTAATGTAAAAATTTAATAAAATTATAATAATTAAAAAAATTGAGATAGAAAAATTTTATAAAAGTGAACGGACTTAAAGTCAGAAATCCTATTATCGATGATAATGCCATGTGATGTGGGTGAGGCTCTTTTGAATCTGATGCACCCAATTCCTATCACAAACGTACGTTTGTCCTTTCTTTTCCAAGTCCATTCATTTGCCATATATATACAACACTTATCTAATTATTTTGGACTTTGATGCAACTTGAATCCCACTATAAATTTTGCAATAAAAAGGGCCCCATGATCATATGATCATCTCTTTTCATGTACGTACTGGTCGAGATGATGAGCTTAATTTCAAGTTTCTTTATTTTCTCGAGTTTCTACTGATCAACTGCATGCGAGATATTGACGGTGGATATATAAATATATATAATATTGACATTATGATATGATTCCAAAGGAGAGGTGGGGACGAGAAAAAAGATAAAGACAAAGGGAGAGGGAGAGAGAGAAATTGTTGCCCACTACCAAAGATATATATATATATATGTCGAGTGACCGTCAAAATATTAGACCCCATTTTTGTTTTTTAGCCTTTACCCAATTAAAATTCTTACACGTTGAAGGCTAAATGCAACACGACTATTCTCCATATATAATATGATATTATCAGATGACAGAAACGCATTCCTTGTATCTTGTTACGAATTGACATGTCTTGTATTTAAAAGTTTGATTTTTATTAATAACATTAGATATATTTATGAGATGTTCAACTTTTAAAAAAATAAGATTTATTATTTTAAAAAATATTTATTTTATATAAATTTTTTAAAACTGCAAATATCATATCTTACAAATCTTACTTGTCAATAGGCAGATTATTGAAATATTTATTATAATTATAAAAAAAGAAAAAGTTAAAAATTTTTCAGGCTGTTCCAAAACTTGTTGTTGTTGGGGTATTGAATGAATAATAATATGTTGAATGTGATAGTAGTTGTATATATTAAGTAAAGGTAAGTCCAAAATTAATGATTTAAATATAAATAACAAACAAAGAATTGAAAGAAAACGATCGTTGCCGACATGACGTATAAATTCTGTCGTGGTGGGTGATTGTCATTATCAAAATTTTTAATGTTTCTTAGCATATAAAACAGGCGAGTCACCTATCATTCAACTTTGAAAAGGTCATCTGACACTGGCATTTTAGCATCATGCATGGGTACTGTCACCCGACTTTTTAATTTCATGCTGCATGCCACCATGCGCCCGCCCGCCCGCCCCCACCATATTACCATAACATTCTCTATTTTACAAGGAAGTTGAAGGGAAATTTCAGCCAAGTTTTTACCAGAAGAAAAAAGGCACATCGACTGTGTCTAAGACAGGTGTTAATTATTATTAGGATAATGTCAATCCTCGTCAAACCTAATTTGTTCATCCTAATTTGTTTGACTAACAAGTATTAATTAATTAAGGTTTGACAGAAACGTCATCATTTTATATTATTTGATAATTAGGGCTTTCAAAAAAATTATTACAGATATTAAAAAATTATATAAAATAAATTTATAAATTAAGATGATTTTATGAAATTTACTTTATAATAAAAATAATTTTAAAATTTGATGTATCACATCAAATCAAATCAATTTTTATATTTATTTTTATATAATTTTTTATAGTTAAAAAATTGTCAAAAAAAAGAAAAAAAAAAAGTCATCATTCTACCTCCTACTTGCTTGACTTGCTACCCCGAGGACACTCTTTGTAGAAACCAAGGAAGAAATGATCACCAGAAATCACAGAAAAAATGGGTTTAGATTATGATAGAAACCCCTGTCCTTAGAGATCACATATATATTTTTAAAATATTTTCTTAGCCTTCCTTCCTTGAGTAGTCGTTGAGAGTTCTACGTTTTAATCACGTAAACCTAAAAGGAAATCACATCAATCAATATGATTATAATATGATGGTAACGTGTCTAAATTTATAGACACCTATATTTAAACATAAGGCCTACAAAGTGTAGACTTTTTAAAGCATAGTTTAACAAATGAATATGACCCGTACCATATGAATAAAATTATAATAAAGTTAATCCTTATTTTAATTAAGGACGAGGTAAGATATTGGAAGAGATATTTAGGGCTTTGAAGGTATAAGCCCACATATTAAAGAGTCCAAGTATGAAATTAAACGCTATGAGGGTTGATCCAACTGATATGGGTTATAGATAATAGAGACTATTTATTTATTTATTTTTAAAAAGTACACAATAATCACACAATGCGTACGTTAAAATTGTATATAATATTAGTACTAAAATAAATACTGTATTAACTTATTATCTTACAAAGTCGGGCATTTGAATTTTGAAGCATATTATATATTTGATCACGTGGGAAATAAAAGCTTTTGTTTTAACGTGAAGAATCGAACAAGATTGATCTAATACTTGCCCCACTTTATTATTATTATTATTATTAATTCTTTATCTAATAATATTTATGAAAATAAATTTATTATACAACTTGGATATTAAAAGTATCTTAAATGATATATAAATAATAGTAAAATATTTTATGAATAGTAATTAATATTTTATAAATAATATTAAATTATTGTTTGTTAATAATGATAAATAATAGTTAAAAATATCTAAGAACGGCTGTATTCTCTAACAGGTTCAGCTTACAGTTTGGATAAGAATTCTTGAAGAGGCATATATATATGAAATGAAAGTCGTGAGAATTATGAATATGGACGAGGAATCGTAAAACTGATAGCCAAGTTTATAACCCTGTGAAGAAGTGCATGCAGATGAGTATTTTAAAGCGAAGGGTAAACTAATAATATTCCATGTAAAAAATAAAATAAAATAAAATATAGGAGAAAAGGACATAGACTTATATGCATAGAAAATATCAAATGTACTAGAATATATATTCATAAAAGAGAGAATAGAGAATATATAACACATTCGATTAATCATGAAAGTGCTCACTCAACTTTACTCGAAGAGTTTCTAAGATAAATTATAAAGACTAGTTGTTATCATTCTCATCACGCTCATGTAAATAACACCTGAATATGACGTATTTACTCTCTCTCACAAACTGATATTAAGACTACTTCTTTCTAACTTAGGCATCGGAGTTTTATTAAGCACTTCGTGCCGTCTTCTTATTTTGTTGCAGGTTATCTGTATTAGTGGTGTAGAACACATCTTTAACAGATATATTATCATGCCCAACAAAAAAAAATACGATATAATGAAAGAAATAATTTATTGAACTAGAAAAAAAGTACACAAACAAAGAACAAGCTACGGTTTGTGGTGTGGATTGAGTGTGCGATGGAATTACTTCATCTCGTTTGCTTATTCCAAAAGGGAAAAATCTTATTGTAAGCAGAGTTTGTGTATTAATTTGCGCATTGATATTGATATATAAGGTATATGTTTAACAAAACGATATGAATTGAAGATAGAAATAATTTTTATGAGATAAAAAATTTTCTTCTTCTTTCAAAATTATATATATATATATATTTTATATAAAAACAGTAATCGGTAAGCAAATTGGTGCACGAACTTGTTTATACTTAGTAAAACTCTTCAAGACATGTAGCCGTGCAGGCAACTAGTTCTATTTTTTTGGGCCGATGGGTTTATATGTCTTTTTAGCTCTGTGGGCTGGGCTAAAGGTATCAAGGTGGCCCAAGCATATATTTTAGCAGATCCACGGCCTACAGTAAGTGAGTGACCCAACCAACTTTATTATCCACATCTATATAAAATAGGGAAAATTAAATTATTGCATGGGTAATGGTGATGCAGTTGGATTGTACTTTTAAATTTAAAATTCATTTTTTTTATTACAAAATCAGTATATAGAAAAAAAAAAAAATTATCCATCGGGGTCCATTATATAAATATATTTTTTGGGATTATTTAGTGGCTTTTATTCTAACAACCCCTAGAGCATTTTGCACCATTCCTCCTTCTAATTATCTTACCTTTTTTTTGGGAGTCTAATTATCTCACTTTGGTTAAGCAGAGATTGGCAATAAAACCAAATGGATTAATGTCACATTGTTGTCTCTCCCACATCATTAGATACCACATGTTATTGTTCGAACTTTGCATGCATCATGTTATTTATGTATACAAGTAATGGTATATATTATATCATCATTTTATTATGAAAGATGTGACATATTTATTATAATTAAATGATAAAAAATAATGAAATATAGATAATTTAATTGTGATAAATTTATCACATTTTACATGAAAGTGATATAATAATATGGTATATATAATTTTTTTAGATAATAAATGTCACATGTTAAGTATATAGAATTTTCTATATTACACGTGTTCACAAATGGTGGCCCAAAAGTTATGTATCATAAAATGCCACATCATTATCTCGAATGGCTCTAGTTGACATGGCACGATCAATATTGATCATTCATGACGTGGCAGTCTCCACTCTTTTGAAAACAAAACAACAACTCTACTAATGAAAAACTGTACGATTGGTCTGTGGTAACCAATAGCAAAACCTATTTCTCTCCGAGAAGATCTAACTTTCTGTTCTTTCTCTTCCTCCGTCTCTTTTATTGAAAAATTTAATTATAAGTATAATTATATATTAATATGTATATTAATCTAATGTAATTAATCAAAAAATAAATTTTATTAAAAATTATATTAATTTAAATTTTAAATATAAAAAAATTAATATTAATACATAAATTAATACATAATTTTATTTATATATAATAAAACTCCTCTTCCATCAACCAGCATAAAGAGACGGAGAGAGAGAAAACCTTGACCCTGATGCCTGCGGTTTTAACAACCCATTTCTAACCCTTCAGTGCAAAATTCTCCCTCTCCAATCTGGTCTAAGCTTTTTCATCCATTTCCCCTTGCTAAGATCTGCCGATTCTTTCGGAGATCGCCTATTATTAATTGCACTTGTTTTATAATTTAGAGATGGATAGCACTTATTCAATTATACCCAAAAACTCGTATGTAGAAATACAATCCCACAATAATCTTCATAGCGCTAGATCCCCTCTCAAAACCCTTGTCAAATTACTCCCTTTTGATGAAGAAAGAGGCTACCTATATTCTTCCAAGAATGTAAATGATAGGGATGATGGTTTTGATAATGATCGTGATCTTGATTTTGATAATTATCCTCTTATTGATGGTGGGTCTAAAACTGGGCCTGGAATCTCTAGTGCCGTCTTTAATCTAACTACTACAATTATTGGGGCTGGAATTATGGCCCTACAGGCCGCAATGAAGGTTCTTGGATTGATTCCCGGTTTTGTTTTGATAATCCTTATGGGTATTTTGTCGGAAATTAGCGTCGAATTGTTAGTGAGGTTTTCAGTCTTGTGTAAGGCCTAATCGTACGGCGAAGTTGTGCAACATGCGATGGGGAAGCCCGCGAGGATATTTTTGGAGAGTTGTATAATTGTGAATAATGCAGGCGTGTTGGTCGTGTATTTGATTATAATGGGGGATGTGATGTCGGGGTCACTTCATCATGTCGGGGTATTCGATCAGTGGTTGGGGAATGGGGTGTGGGATCAGAGGAAGCTGGTGATATTGGTTGCGGTTGTTGTGTTTCTTGCACCGCTTTGTGTTTTAGAGAGGATTGATTCACTGAGCTTGACTTCGGCTGCTTCAGTGGCTCTTGCCATCGTGTTTGTTGTGGTTGCTTGTGTTATTGCGCTTATCAAGCTTGTCGAAGGAAAAATTGACGCTCCAAGGATGGGTCCGGATTTTGGGTCAAAGAAGGCTATTCTGGACTTGCTTGTGGTGATTCCCATTATGACAAATGCTTATGTTTGTCATTTCAATGTCCAGCCCATATATAATGAGCTTGAAGGGCGGTCTCCCCAGAAGATGAACCGGGTGGGGAGGATCACGACTGCAGTTTGCATTGTGGTCTATGCTTTTACCGCCGTATCAGGGTATCTATTATTTGGGCAGGGTACTGAATCTGATGTACTGACCAATTTTGATGAGGACCTTGGGATTCGTTTCAGTTCAGCATTGAACTATATCGTCCGGGTTGGATACATTCTTCATTTAGTTCTTGTTTTCCCAGTTGTTCATTTTTCCCTACGGCAAACAGTGGATGCTTTGCTGCTTGAGGGATCTGCTCCACTCTTAGAGAGTAGGAAGAGGTCTTTAGGTTTGACAGCAATTTTATTGGTACTTATTTATTTTGGATCCACTATGATTCCCAACATTTGGACTGCTTTCAAGTTTACAGGGGCAACTACGGGAATGTCATTGGGGTTTATATTTCCGTCTCTTATAGCATTAAGGTTAGGTCCGCATGGGGGTGGTTTGAGCATTGGTGAAAATTTCTTGTCCTGGTTGATGTTAACATTGGCCATAGTAGTCGGCATTGTTGGAGTGATCGGAAATATTTATGGCATCAAAAGCCAATCCGAATGACTTTTTTCATGGTGATGATGGGATTGGTTTTTGCTGGTGTTGATTTGGAAAATTTATGCAGTTATGGGCGCGGCTTCTCTGTTCAATGTTGCTTAATTTTCCACGCAAGTTTGAAGGATCAAATGAAATTGGATGACCTTTTTCACGACGGATGGGTCTTTGGCCAGGGACTTTTAATAATACATTGCTTCAATATGTGCGATTGAAAGGTCAAACCATCATGGTAATGTTCCAAATATGATGTCTTTTATGCTGTAGAAGAACTGTAACAGGTTGAATTGACATGTCAAGAATGTTGAGAGGAGAATCTTCTTCGATGTAGCCTCCGCATGTAAACTTTTCCGGGGATTGACATGCCATACTTTTCCTCAGTTCCACGACGTTTATTTCTTATTGGGTGATGCTCTTGTAAGTTGTAAC